>NC_083875.1:40191837-40816837 GCF_032452875.1 Bos javanicus | reverse complement strand
CTCCAGGGGATCTTCCTGACCCAGGAATCGAACTGGAGTCTCCTGCATTGCAGGCAGATTCTTTACCAGCTGAGCTACCAGGGAAGCCCCATGGAGATCCATACTGCCCTTATAATAAGGGAAGAACACTACTTTACATGTCTCTGGAAATTGACAGTGTGAAATATATTCTCATATTTAACATCAAATTTAAGTCTCAGGAGCAAACATCTTTTCTCTTCCACAATTTCATGTGTGCCTGAGATTTCCACACAAGTGGGTAACCACTTGGGAAACCCATACGTGCAGCTCACAAGTTGTCTGATGCTCACTTCTCCCTACCCATAATCCTCAGTTCCTGCCTTCCTCAATTCTTGACTTGTGCTTTCCATCCACTCCCAAGGACTTGATAATGAGGTTTTTGACCTTCTTCTCCCATTCTAAACCCTGCCCTTCACCTCCATCCCACTCTTGGGCCATGATGCCCAGGTTTACTTATCATCTGCATGAAACCAAAGCCAAAGATGAGAGGTGTTCTGGACACATTCCTACTCAAAGACATGTTGCCAGGTCTGCCCTTAACCTAGACCCAGCCCATTTGGAAAGGGGCATAAGACATCACCCTCATTTTACAGATGAGGAAACTGAGGCAAGGAGGTCTAGTGACGACTTGCCCAACGTCACACACCAGCAAAACATGAATGAGAGAGAGATGTGGGTCTTCTGATCATGCCCATGCTCTTTCTCTTATATTTATACTCACGCTCAATCGATAAGTCCTGCCTGAATCTTTTGCAACCAATTGCAGTCCTCCAGGCTCCTCTGTCCATGGGATTTCCAGGCAAGAATATTGGAGTGGGTTGCTATTTCCTTCTCCATCTCTTATACTAAAGCTTGTCAAATTTCAATGAGCATAACTTACAAGGACCAAAACGAAAATGCTGGATTCCTTGTCCAAAGAGCAGGAAAATAGCATTTTCCTTTCTTCTCCCATCTTTTGACTTACCATGATATTTTTTATTTGCCATTTAACACTGTGCTGCTTTCATACAGGGATACCGACAGAGAAACAGGCCTTCAAAGGTGCCCAAAGCATCACTCATGATTGAGCACATGGGGCATTCATATCTGACCTTGACGTCACCATACCAATGTTCAAGGTCCCTGCCGAGGGCACAGGGCAGTAGTGGATGCTGAGTGAGGCAGGGGAGCCAGTGGCCATCCTGGCAAGCTGTGGAACTACAGATGTTTGAACTAAGACTTCAAGCCCGCTTCCCTCACAAGTTTCAGTGTCCCACCAGATTTCACTCACAAAATATAATTTCAAAGATAAAATTAGCAAGAATGTCAAGTCAGTCACCACAGAGCATTATACCCCAAGCATGGGGCACCCCTTTTGAGACAGGGCTTTGTGCAGTCACCTTTTAGCCAAGGGGATCTGGGAATCTTATTGATGATCTGGGGATCTTATTAAAACGCAAGATCCAACTCAGTAGATCTGGGGGAGTCTTGAGACTGGGCATTTCTAACCACCTCCCAGAAGATGCTAATGCTGTTGGCCTCATAGTATCCTTGACTAACAAGATCCTCTTCCACAAGTCTCATTTTTTAACTTGTTTATTATATCAGGTCCAATTACAGAAATTCTATTTCTTTCATTATCCAAATAATGCAGCCATGAAAATAGGTATTAAATATAAGTCACCATCCATTGTATCCTTAAAACATGACACGTCAGAAGGAGCAAATCTATTAATGTATTTATGATATCCTCTGGCCTGGGTTTAAAGACTTCATGCTTGTACATATACTGATGTCACTCAGGTACCCATCATGTAAAGGCTGCCTGATGTCTCTTGGGTAGACAGTGCCCCCACTGCTCAGAAGGACCGGTTGTTGAAAATTGTCAAGTACAATTTTCTAAAACAGGAGCAAGGGCCCAGAGCCTCAGCTCATGGATAGAAATGACCACTGAACAGTTTTGAGTTTATAAAGGTATACCTACTATTTCAGGAATAGCAGTAATCTTAGATTCTAATGGATAAAATAGGCAAGATTTCTCAGCACTCTTGTAACAGGAGCTCTCAGACTGCGGAGTCCTATTCAATGTCAATCCATGCAGCACATGAAAAATGAGATCTCTAGAAAAATGAGCCTCAGTCTCTTCATCCCTAAAATGGGACCAGTTACACTTAGCTTACCCTATGGGATGATGCCTTTGATCAAATCATACAAAATGGTCACTATCAAAGGTTATGAACTACAAAGTACTGTACAAATCCAAAGTTGTTGCAGTTTAGGGACTTCCTTGGCAGTCCAGTGGTTAAGACTCCACGCTCCCAATGCAAGGGGCTCAGGTTTGATCCCTGGTCAGGGAACTAGATCTCACATGCCACAATGAAAGATCTCTCATGTAGCAACAAAAATCCTGCACACTGCCACTAAAACCCAGTGTAGTCAGATAAATTAAAAAAGAAAAAAAAAAGTGGTTGCTATTTAACAGCTTTAGAAAATGCTGTGGGTAACTAACACATGTAACATTTCAACTTCATGTCCCATAGCATTTGAGGTATACGTAGAGGGCAGGGGTGTTAAATGGAATATTCTTTTAAAGGTAGAATGTTATGAGACTGACAAACCACTTTTATAACTGGAATAAATCGTGTCTGCCATTCAGTAATACTTGGAAATCCATCATCAATTTGACTTATATCCAGCATCAATAAATCACACAAAGTGAACCCTGTGCAGCCCAAAGAGTAAACAAAACTAAACACTGTGTTTCACCTGCCTTTTTGGCAAGACAAAATGAAAATTCTGGTTACTTCAACTGAAATAAAGCCTTTGGTCTCTGACTGGTTTGGTTATTTTTGGAATCTTTTATGGAATATTAACTTTAATTGCTCTAATTCTGCAGGAAGCCACACTGGAAGTGCAAAGAAATATAACTGATTAAAAAGCAGACGTGAGGGGGAAAAATGTAACCACATATTTTGCCCCAACTTTCTTAAGCTAATATATCAACTATAACTCTTCAAAAATGCGGGATCCCCAGTTGCTATTCTTGCCCCAATTCTAACATGACTACATTTAACATGCTTCACCCATTGATGTTAGCAGATTTTTTTATTGTCTGTTATTTTACCAGGGATCAACATAAGTGAAGCAATGATATAGGGAAGTAGCTTTTTAAATCAGGGGCAGACTTTAAAATTTCTGATACAGCAGTGAGAGAAAAATATGAAGCTTGTTGATCTACTAAGAAATTAAGCCCTAACCTAAGCTCCAGATCATAACCAATTGAATTAGTAAACCATGGACAATAAAAATAAAACTTGATGTAGTATTTAAAATACACTAGTTTTTAGACCTCCCAGGCTCACACAACGTATTTTCTTAGACGAGGTCTTTATAAGAGTCACCAACCTTAAGTGACACAAAAGAAGTTTTAAGTTCCAATTAGTTTGGTGTCCTTTGTTGATATTATTTTGCTTTTTCTGACCAACAATAATGAATAACCCACAAGCACTAATGAATAACTAACTCCCTTTGTCTCCAAGGACAGCAGAGCCCAACAAGAAATGTCAGAGGCCCTGAAGTAAAATAAAAAACCTTTACAATGAAAATCTTTCCAATTATATAGTCCTAGGGCTACTGCAAACTGTCGTTAAGTATTTAAATAGCTGTGTCAAACACACTTACAGTGAGGATCATAAAACCAATTTCCCAGATGCTTTGAAAAATGCATTTCTCCAGTCTAATTACAGTCTGTAACTGTGAGAAGAAAGCAGCGAGAAGCACCACTCTTGGCACACCGTTACTGGGATTCTCTCCTCACCAATTATAGGAGGGTCAGAAAGCTGCCAGCTGCAGAATGTCCTCCACATTCAGTGACAAAGATCAGTATAAAAATTCTTATTTCAACACATTAAAATGTACATGTTTAATTACAGTAAGCAATCATTTTAAAAACAAATTTCATATCTTAGAAATACAAAGCTAAAGGTAAATTTTTCTTAGTTGTAGTACAGATAAAATAGAAATATACCCATGTTCCTAAAAATATACCCATGAACCAGCGTTCTTACTGACAGCTTTGCAGTGAGGAAGTGTGAGGAAGAACTCTGTGATGTTATATTTTAACTGGAACTCATTACCTTGTTCTGGTGTTATTTCCTCACTCTGTCCATAGAAAGAACCTAGAAGCAATGATATCCCAGAGCCAGTAAGAATACCCTTTCATCCAGTTTCCCAAATGGTTGATTCCAGGTCTGGGGCAGGGAAGTACAAGTGAGGCTAGAATATTTTGTGTCTCAAAGTAAGGAAGAACTTAATGGGAACATGTCAAAAGGACATAAGAACTGACCCGAAGGGGCTTCCATCGGTCAAATCTGAGACAGTTTGACCATCAGAAAAAATAGTGATGGAAATGAGTTATAGCACAGTGAATTTTTTAAAAGAATAAATGAATCTGCAATGACACTAAAAGAGAAGGGAGAAAAGCTCTCCTTTCCAGAAGAAGACCAGCTAATAAACATAGAAGGAATGATAAAATTAGAAAGTAACCTTTATGCAATCAGCAACATAATAACTGATTGAGACAAAGATCATCAATAAATCCTATGAAAGGTTATTAAAGATATTCACATATGATTATTTGTTAATTTTGAAAAGTGTCCTTTACAATGTAGCGATCTAGTGACACCACCTTAGACAGACAACCAAAAGCAGCATTACAGATACTAGGACAAATGACCATTTAGTGCCTTCTGGCATAACACAATAGGTGGTGCACAAATCACCGATGTAGCATTCTTGCCAAAAATGTTTAACCTGAACCCAGTTATGACAAAATGACCAGACTGATCAGGTTGTGAGACAAGACAGCTGCCCTGAACTTTTAAAAATATTAACACATTTTTGTCATGAAAACCACACAAAAAGTCAGGGAGATTAGGTCATTCCAAATTAAAGGACACCAAAGAAATATGACAACCAAATTTAACCCAAACGCAGTGGATGATCTTTTATTAGATCCTAGATTTTTTTTTTAATGGCTACAAATAACACTGGATTATAAGGGGGAGGGAGTAATACCTTATATTATAAATCATGATTAAGTAAAATAAAATACATAATGAATTTGAATATGAACTATATTTTAAGATATAACTGTTTATAAGTAATACTGTTGTATCAAAGCTAAATTTCTTGGTTATGATGAATGTATTTTAGGTATATAGCATGAAAGATACCTGCTTAGGAATTTAGGAGTAAAGGGTCACAAGGTCTGCAACTTACTTCCAAGTATTTCAGCTTACTTTAGAGATAAAGATGGAAAATGCCAAAAAGTAAAATACAATACAAAATGAAATAAAAAATAATAAAAATAACAAAATAAAAAAAACAAAATAAAAAAAAATCCAACTTTTAAAGAAAGACCTTTAGGAATGAATAATACGTTTTATTTAAGACATTAGTTACCTATGAACGGAAGTAGTTGAATGCAGTTTCTGGAAAAGCCAATGAAAAGAGGTAGATTCCAAGGGAGTAGAACCTTTTGTCTTTTCTAACAAAGACAGTTATGATCATGGGCCTGTCTTCCTCGAGCTTGTAACCATTAACAGCAGTCACCCACCCTTAACTGCTCTTTCTGTGGGAAAAATGAACTCCTATGACACAGGTTCCCAGATGCTCTCAGTTCATGGAATTCTTAGTGTCTCAGCAAATTTTTCATGGTGCCCCTAGGCCAAAAGGAACATCTAATAGTTCTGTTTATTAAGTAGTTAGGTGTCAATAACTTAATAGTATTTATGTACTAATAACTTATTATCTGTTTGAAAAAATAACAAATTTTTAAAATCATTTTTATTTCGTTTTTAAATAACCACAATTATTAATGGGATGTGCATTTCAATCATGCCTTCTGCTGCTGCTGCTGCTGCTAAGTCGCTTCAGTCGTGTCCGACTCTATGCGACCCCATAGATGGCAGCCCACCAGGCTCCCCCGTCCCTGGGATTCTCCAGGCAAGAACACTGGAGTGGGTTGCCATTTCCTTCTCCAATGCATGAAAGTGAAAAGTGAAAGTAAAAGTGAAGTCGCGTCCTCAAATCTTGGAATCAGATTGAACATCACCACCTTCACCTCCTATTTCACACTGATTTTCATTGAGCACTTGCTTTTGTTATTGTGGTAAAATATATGTAACATAAAATTTCCCATTTTAACCATTTTTAAGTGTACAGTTTAGTGGCTTTAACTATATTCACACTGTTGTACAACCATCACCAAGACCTATCTCCAGAACTTCCCAAACTGAAACCATGATCAACTTCCCAAACTGAAACCCTGTACCCATTAGTTAATAACTCCTCATTCTCTCCTTCCCTGGTCCACAGTAACCACCATTCTACTTTCTGTCTCTATGAATTTAATTATTGTAGGAACCTCATATAAGAAGAATCATACAATATTTGTCCTTCTCTGTCGGGCATATTTCATTAGCATAATGTCTTAGAGGTTTATCCATATTATAGCATATGTCATATTTCCTTCCATTTGAAGACTGAATAATATTCCATTGTATAAGTATGACTATATCTGCTGCAGTCCATAGGGTCCCAAAGAGTCGGACATGACTGAGCAACTAAACTGAACTGATAGATATGACGCATTTTGTTTACCCATTCATTTACACTGATGGACACCTGAGTTACTTCTACCTTTGGCTATTGTGAAAAATGTTGCTCTGAACATAGATGTACAAACTACTTGCTTTTCTTAGTCACAACTACCAATTATGTAGTTTCTCAATTTACGATATCACCAAAAAGAACATACCGTAATCTAATGCTGAAACTGAACCTCCTCAAACTAGTGGTTTGCCTGCAGGGACGTCACATATCCCATGTCTCCTTCAAAATTTAAAATGTCTCATAGCTCTCTCTGAGTCTCCTGTGGTACCCCAGAGCACCTGGCACACCATTCGGGAACCACACTCTACAGTGTTAAATCCATGGCTATTTGAGTTTTCATAGGAACAGAACTCAATCCTTAAGTAACATAAACATTAAAATCAAATTTATATTTCTCCTGAGGCTCCAACTGGAAATTTTTGAGTCTTCAAGTCAGATGTTTGTCTGTATGACAATCCCTAAGTAACTTATTCTATTGGCAATATATAGAAAGATAAATAGATATACCTCCTATTGGTTCTGTGTCTCTGAAAAACTCTAATACACCCACAGAGTCACAAGTTCTTTGGCACTTATCCTTCTGGATCATGACATTGTCAACAGTGCACGGGAAAGCAGTGGCAAAGTCAGGGGGAGATGTCAGTCTCAAGCTTATCACATCAACCCCGAGGTTAAATCCTTCCACAGATTGCCAGTACCCTCGAGATAGATCCAAACTCCTTAGTATGTCACTCATGACCCTTCACCTGGTTGCTGCTTATTCTTTTCCAGCCTCATCTCTTACCCAGGTCTCCACACCTCCCCTCAATGTGAAACCAGATAGAAGTCCACGAAATGGACTATGGTCTCTCCCCTCCAGGTTTTGAGCATGCTTTTCTCTCTACCCAGAGCAAATTCCAGATAGTCCCTGTCCCTTCACAGGCATGTGGATGTGCGCGCGCGCACACACACACACACACACAAACACACACAGAGGACATACTCTCCTGTGATTGGAAAGTTAGCCCCTCATTCTTTAGGCATCTGTCCAGATACCCTACTCTTCTCCCAGATCCACCTTTCAAGCTCAGTCTGGGAACCCCTTCAAATGTTGCCCTATCTCCCTCAACCACGCTTTATTTTAAATGTTCATTTATTTTTCTGAATTCTCAACTCCCTAAGGGCCAGAACTATGTTTTATTGCCTATCACATCCCTAAAATTCATTTAAGAAGCTCTTCTTATCTCTCCCTGCTATTCTCTGGAATTCTGCTTTCAGTTGTGTATCTTCCCCTTTCTCCCTTGCCTTTCACTTGTCTTCTTTTCTCATTTATTTTTAAAGCCTCCTCAGACAACCACTTTGCTTTCTTGTATTTCTTTTTCTCTGGGATGGTTTTGGTCACTGCCTCCTGTACAATGTTATGAACCTCCGTCCATAGCGGTTTTCCCTACTTTCTTCACTTTAAGTCTGGATTTTGCAATAATGAGTTCAAGATCTAAGCCACAGTCATCTCTAAAGGAAATCAACCCTAAATATTCATTGGAAGGACTTATGCTGAAGCTGAAGCTACAATACTTTGACCACCAGGTGCAAAAAGCCAATTGATTAGAAAAGACCCTGATGCTGGAAAAGATTGAAGGCAAAAGAAGAAGAGGGCGGCAGAGGATGAGATGGTTACATAGCACCACCGACTCAATGGACATGAATTTGAGCAAACCCTGGGAGAGAGTGGAGGACAGAGGAGCCTGGCATGCTGCAGTCCGTGGGGTCTCAAAGAGTTGGACACAACTTAGCAACTGAACAGCAACAAATCCCCCAAACAGTAGCTCACCCATAACATATGCTTAATAATTATTTGTAGAACAAATGACTGGATGAAGTTCAAACAGTTCCAGATCACCATTCTCAGTTATTGGCTTAGTTTAGAAACTATCAACCAAGATTTGAAAGGGACACAACAAGCCACTCCTGGTAACATCCAGACCACTAGTGGTATCCAACCTGTAAGGTGAGGGAGAATAAAAATTCAGTTGTCCTCAACTCCTTACCCATGTCCCTGCATGCCCCAATCATGCAGATCTAGAAAAGACACTGCAAGCTTGGAAGTTAAGCAAGGAGCCAGAAAATCAAAAAGAGGAGAATCAGGAAGCAGTGCTAATTTTTACATGAGTTCCACGATGAACTGGCCCTGAGAGTTTGTTATTCCTTAAGTACCTGAAACATTTTTTTTTATCAACTATGACTATAATTATAAACACATCTAGTCACTATCAAAGTAATATTCCCAAACTCCTTATTGCCTGACAAGGCTTAAGTTACTTATTTTTTTTTCTAGACTTTAATTCCTTTGTCAGTTATTCAACAATAGCATGCAACTCAGGAGTGTTGTGAGGAATAACTGAGATTATGTATTGGAAAGCACTTAACACAATGCCTAACACATGCTAAGTTATTATATAATAAGCACAAGTTTTTAATATTATCACCACTATTTCCTGCAAGTCAGGATTTCAAACACAAATATATATAAAAGCAAGCTACAGTTCACTAGTCAAGCACGAGCTGAAAGACTGTACTGGGCCTCAGCCCCTGTAAATACAAACACACGAGCTTGACATTAAGAAGCTCAGCTTGCCATGCCATGAACATAGCAACCCAACAATGGCAGAGCTATTCTGGATGCAGCCCCCAGGGAAAGTTTTCCTGTACTTACACTAGATATCGGTTAGCTCTGAGAAATAAAACAACTCAAAACAAACCTAGACCAAAATAAATAAGTAAAAAAGAAAAGAAAAAAAGTTACACATATGTTCAGGTTTTTTTAATCTATCCATTTATATCAACTTTTCCATACTCAGAAATACACAGACACTAAAACAAACAACTTTGGGGTTACCTGCCTGATATAAACCATTATTCATCATAATTGGCTAAGTTATGAGCTAACTAGGTGAATAGCCACTTACAAGGCTGCTAGGAATTTTATTTGGTGGTATAAACACTTGGAGGGGGAAATGGAAATCCACTCCAGTATTCTTACTTGGAAAATCCCATGGACAGAGGAGGCTGGCAGGCTACAGTCCATAGGGTTGGGAAGAGGAAGACATGACTGAGAATGCACATGCATAAACACTGAGTATAGGCATTTAAAAATACATGGTAAAAATATCTAGAGGAAAATATAATCATGCTCTGCTATATAACAAAGCTATGCTTTGCATAATATACATGCTCCTTTTTCTAGCCCCGATACACATATCATTAGCAATATAACCTCGTTAACTCAACATCAGTTTCTAGACAGAGCAAGTCATTCAAATAATTTGTTATTCTCTGACAATTATTCTTAATTCAAAATCTATGGTTAAAAAATAAAAGCTATTGGAGTATTACTCAGCCATTAAAAAGAATACATTTGAATCAGTTCTAATGAGGTGGATGAGACTGGAACCTATTATACAGAGTGAAGTAAGCCAGAAAGAAAAACACCAATACAGTATACTAACGCATATATATGGAATTTATAAAGATGGTAACAATAACCCTGTGTACGAGACAGCAAAAGAGACACCGATGTATAGATCAGTCTTATGGACTCTGTGGGAGAGGGAGAGGGTGGGGAGAATTGGGAGAATAGCATTGAAACATGTATAATATCATGTATGAAACGAGTCGCCAGTCCAGGTTCAATGCATGGTACTGGATGCTTGCAGCTGGTGCACTGGGAGGGAGGAGGGAGGAGGGTTCAGGATGGGGAATGTGGGTATACCTGTGGCGGATTCATTTTGATATTTGGCAAAACTAATACAATATTGTAAAGTTTAAAAATAAAATAAAATTTAAAAAAATAAATAAATAAAAGCTATGGTAATTCAAAATCTACTGAATTGGAAGCATTCTCTCTGCACTCATCTCTCTCAAATTGGCAAGTTTTTCGAGTTCTCCACAAGTACAGACATACATCTTTTCAATATACTCTTCTAGCTGCTTTCTCTATTGTCACTAGCTATGTTATAAAGATTATAGGTTTTGCTCTTAGAATATTTTATCATTTTATGTACCTGTTCCTCATTTTATTGGGTATTAAAATTTCTCCACTTTAAATCCTTTTCCTTCCAAACATCACCTTTCTTCTAGCACCCAACTAACATAATGACAGCTGCAGTCACCCATCTCCTCCATGGCCTGCAGAATCTAGCTCCTGGTAAGACAAGATGGAGCTCTGTGCATCCAGAGGGCAGGGTCTTGCTAAACATGCTCTTGTTTTCCTCTATGACACTTATGCTACCTCCCTGTTTTCAATCTTTCCATCTCATCTTCAACTGTTTCACAGTCCATGAAACAATACACTTACCACTGTGGTGCCCTCGTCCTCACACAAATGTACACATCCACATCCTTTCCTAGGAAGCTACATATCATTATGAGACTTTGACCCTGACACTGAATCATGTATTTTTCCATAGGATTTGCTTGCAGAGAAGAGACAAGGAAGAGAAAAACAACAGTGTCCACTTTTAAAAGATCCCAGAAAGACAATCCTACCTTTCCCAGAATTTGGAGGAAAGGGGCTTCCAAACTGCTGCTGCTTTGGCTTTAATGTGTGTGGCCCTGACACGCCTCCAGCCTGGGTGACCTGGAAACGTGGCTTCCCACTGGTGAGCACTTGCCTCCGGGGGCTCAAGGCAGGCAGATGGATGGGGCTCTCATTCACGTTGCTCTGAGGAGCCATCCCTCCTCCTGAGGGCATCTTGAGATGGAGGCTGTTAGCAAGGCTTCCAATGGCAGAGCTTGTTGTGCTGCCACAGGATGAGGGGCCAGGAGTCCCCGAATGGGCTTGAATGGGAGGGATGTGTTGGCCACTGACCATCCCAGGCCCCTGTGGGGTTCCTGATGTCCGCTGGAGATTCATGCTGCATGACCTTCCATTCATTCTGAAAAAACCTGTAGCCAGGTTGGTCAAATATCCAATGACACTAATGATTCCTTTCAGGCAAAGTCCAATAAGTTATCCATGGTGTGGTTTATTAGCCTGTTTAAAAAAATAAATGCAGGCATTTTTAAAAGTAAAAAGGAAAATAAGTTACAATGAGTTTTCAACCTGTGTAGCATTCATATCAGGAAGCACTCAGCAAAACAGTCTTTCATGTAGAACATGGTTATCGAATACATGGTTCACTGGCAGGCACTCTCCCCTCCTGCATTCATGGTAGACATGGATTATGGATCACTGCATTGTTTTGTTTTGTTTGCCACTGAACCGTTCTCAATACAGTGCTCTTGGCAACTATAACCAATCTACTGGTGCCAGCTCGCAAAATGGAACTTACTTTGCTCCACTGCTACGGTGCATCCTGGGAAACCCAAATGCATCACCTTCATGAGCTGTAAGACTGCTGCCCAAAGGTTCCAGTAAACAAACAGAAAGATGATACAAACTCTAAATGCGATTGTGAGGACATTAACAAAGCAATTTTCTCATGGTTCCTAGATTAACAAAAGATTTTTTGAAATAGGCATGGGGATTTCATAAAGGCTTCATATATCTAAATATTTACAGCAGCATTAGAGTTTTAGTTCTATATTGATCCTGAGTTGATGGGGATGAAAATATAATCAACATCACAATACTCTCACCTTTCAGTAAGATCCTAGAAAAGGATAAGGCTGTGTGAAATGCTCTACAGAGAACATAAGGACAAAACAACCCTTCTCAAGGTGAGTATGTTCGCCATGTACCACGCACGGTAAACTGATAGGAGTTCCACAAAGCTGCCATCTGCCATCCTACCACCCTCTTTCTCAAGTGGCAGAGGGAGAACCAAAAGCAGTGACGTGGCCACAGGACAGCATCATCCATCTGTGTGTCAGTACTCCCTGGTTACAAATCATTCAGAAAGGCTTTTTCCTCTCTTGATCTACAGTTCCCCAAAATGTATGTCATGCCATGACTAAGGACTAAGTGCCACTACTCCCAATAAATGACAGACTCAGTCACAATTTGAATTCTTTTAAGTAAACATGACAGTCATGGAAAGAAGCCAACGTTGGACAATACAGACTGGGTGCAAAGTAGTAACGGCCAGATATCCTCAACTGGACGAGTCCTCCTTTTTTCTATGATCCAATGTCTTAGATGAATATTTCCAATTCAACTCCCAAAAGAATGTTCCATAAATCACTGAGCACAGGATATCAACCATGGTAAACTTTTTGTGAGGGGGTTTTCTTTTTTCTTTATCATTTTAGAAAATCAGAAATACAGGTATCCCTTGCTTTTCAAAAGTTCACTTTATGCCACATCACTTTCAGAAGATTTATCTTAGTAACTTTTCACTAACCAAAAGAAATTTGAGGAGGGATTTTCACTCTTAAGAAAAAAAAGTGTACAAAAAACCTCGAATAGCCAAAGCTATCTTGAGAAAGAAGAATGGAACTGGAGGAATCAACCTGCCTGACTTCAGGCTCTATTACAAAGCCACAGTTATCAAGACAGTATGGTACTGGCACAAAGACAGAAATATTGATCAATGGAACAAAATAGAAAGCCCAGAGATAAATCCACGCACATATGGACACCTTATCTTTGACAAAGGAGGCAAGAATATACAATGGATTAAAGACAACCTCTTTAACAAGTGGTGCTGGGAAAACTGGTCAACCACTTGTTAAAGAATGAAACTAGACCACTTTCTAACACCTTACACAAAAATAAACTCAAAATGGATTAAAGATCTCAATGTAAGACCAGAAACTATAAAACTCCTAGAGGAGAACATAGGCAAAACACTCTCTGACATACATCACAGCAGGATCCTCTATGACCCAACTCCCAGAATATTGGAAATAAAAGCAAAAATAAATGGGACCTAATTAACCTTAAAAGCTTCTGCACAACAAAGGAAACTATTAGCAAGGTGAAAAGGCAGCCTTCAGAATGGGAGAAAATAATAGCAAATGAAGCAACTGACAAACAACTAATCTCAAAAATATACAAGCAACTCCTACAGCTCAACTCCAGAAAAATAAATGACCCAATCAAAAAATGGGCCAAAGAACTAAATAGACATTTCTCCAAAAAAGACATACAGATGGCTAACAAACACATGAAAAGATGCTCAACATCACTCATTATCAAAGAAATGCAAATCAAAACCACTATGAGGTACCATTTCACGCCAGTCAGAATGGCTGCAGTCCATAAGTCTACAAGCAATAAATGCTGGAGAGGGTGTGGAGAGAAGGGAACTCTCTTGCACGTTGGTGGGAATGCAAACTAGTACAGCCACTATGGAGAACAGTGTGGAGATTCCTTAAAAAACTGGAAATAGAACTGCCTTATGATCCAGCAATCCCACTGCTGGGCATACACACTGAGGAAACCAGAAGGGAAAGAGACACGTGTACCCCAATGTTCATCGCAGCACTGTTTATAATAGCCAGGACATGGAAGCAACCTAGATGCCCATCAGCAGATGAATGGATAAAGAAAGCTGTGGTACATATACACAATGGAGTATTACTCAGCCATTAAAAAGAATACATTTGAATCAGTTCTAATGAGATGGATGAAACTGGAACCTATTATACAGAGTGAAGTAAGCCAGAAAGAAAAACACCAATACAGTATACTAATGCATATATATGGAATTTAGAAAGATGGTAACAATAACCCTGTGTACGAGACAGCAAAAGAGACACCGATGTATAGATCAGTCTTATGGACTCTGTGGGAGAGGGAGAGGGTGGGGAGATTTGGGAAAATAGCATTGAAACATGTATAATATCATGTATGAAACGAGTCGCCAGTCCAGGTTCAATGCACGGTACTGGATGCTTGGGGCTGGTGCACTGGGACGACCCAGAGGGAGGGGAGGGGAGGGAGGAGGGAGGAGGGTTCAGGATGGGGAACGCGGGTATACCTGTGGTGGATTCATTTCGATATTTGGCAAAACGAATACAATATTGTAAAGTTTAACAATAAAATAAAATTTAAAAAAAAAAAGAAAAGAAACCTAAAAAAAAAAAAAAAGAAAGAAAGAAAAAAAGTGAAAAACAAAAACATCATTCAGCATTTGTTCTGCAGGGGGCTATTACAGAGGCAGTCCTCATCCCGAGCAGTGAGATTGGTAGCATCAAGCTCCTTTCCCTAGGAACAATACTCAGCATCTCAACTTCAAGCCTCCATAGCATCAAACTGTGTCTGTGAGCATCTGTACTTTATCTCAGTTTATTTTGTACATCCCTTAGCAACATGTATCCTAAGTAATTGCTCCTTAACTTTATGCCATTTCAGCTGACCTATGACCACTTTACTTTCAGATAGCGGAGGAAATCTGTAGTATTTAATTTTCAAGCCAAGCATTCACTGTGCCTTCTGCAAAGTTGACTGTATATGTCCATGTATTGAGGAACTTCTAAGATCACCAACAATATAAGTCTAGAATGCTTTCTTTAACTTTATCAAGTCTCCATTCTACTAATAATTCTATCAGTCTACCACATTTAATACTTAAATGCCATCTAGTCCTCAGAAACAATCCTAGGTCTCATTCCTATCTTTCCCTCCACTACAGTAGCCAAGAAGGGACAAATAAATGCAATGCAGATTATTCAAACCTGCATCATTTAAGCTTATTTATGAAATAATAAGAAATAACCCTGTATCAGACTGGTTGTAAGATTTTTTTTTTTTTTAAATGCTGGAAAAATCCCAATGCCTTTTCTGCTGCACCCATTTAGAAGAACTCAAGTGTATTACCAGCTGGTCTGCTGATTCATTGGTTGATTGTGGGCAAGAGTCATTTAATGTCTCTGTGCTTTGCCAGATGATATTGGCCATCTATTCTCCACTCATTGATAAAATAGTGTTTTCTGAAGCACTTTGAACCCTACACAAGAAAGCACTTATTCAGCACCAATCAAAAAAAAGGCAAAATAAATATATTGTATTGGCAATTTGTTGAAAATAAATAATTATACAACATGACTGGAAATATGAGTCACTAAGACCATGGTCCAGGTGACAAGTGTCTGCAGATTTGCAGACTGTGCCCATTTCCAGGTTTTTAAAAATAAAGGAGTTAGTTCTGGCAGTAAGATCATATACAAGCAGGAATTCTCATCAAAAATGTGGATAAAAACATGTAAGTACTAGACCATTAAGAAGGTGAGTTTGTAAGAGGAAAAATAATTAAAGCACTAAGAACTTAGTTATAAGAACTCAAACTTGCTTGAATATTTATCTTATTTTTATTTTTTATAAATCACACTCCTGTTTTAAATAGCTTTAGGGTGAAAGTAAAAACAACAACAAAAAATGTACTTAAATTTTATTACTAAAAAAGCAACAGCCAGAAAGTAAAGTGATTAATACCATAAAGAAAAACCAATAGGTCAATGTTGTGTGAGCTGAGAAAAACCGGCCTCAAGACAAAAATAAAATAAACTGTATGAAAAATATGCCAAATAATCCAGTTCTCACATTAATTATACAAGCAGATTTTTCAAACATTAGATACCAGAATTTAAAAATCAATTTGTTTATTCACATTATATAGTATTCTATGTGCTTTTTGGCTAGGTCATATGATCATGTGTAATTTTGAGCCTACTTGGTAACAAAAAAGGAATAAACAACTAACTTGTAAGAAAAACCCATCCTCACTGAGTCAGAGTAAACAGCATTCCCAACGAGAATTTAGGAGACCTGAGTTTTACTTGTGGCAAACCATTTATAACTTCTCTGGACAGTTTTTCATCCACAAAAGATGAAGAATTTGGTGATAATCACTTGAAATTTTGTTCTTTCCAATAATTAAGAAAAGGAAGATTATAGAAAGTACTCATTAACTATGATGAAGGATAAATGTGTAGTTTTCTAAAACATGTCTGTTTCTGGCGGTGCTGGGTGTTGGTTATTGCTCGAGCTTTCTCTAGTTGTGGTGAGTGGGGGCTTCTCATTGTGGTGGCTTCTCTGTTTGCAGAGCAGGGGCTCCAGGTCGCATGGGCTTCAGCAGTTGCAGTTCTCAGGCTCTAGACCACGGGCCCAGTAGTTGTTGCCCACAGGCTTAGTTACCCTGAGGCATGTGGGATCTACCCAGACCAGGGATCAAACCCATGTCCACTGCATTGGCAGGCAGATTCTTTACCCTGAGTTACCAGGGAAGCCCAAATATGTAGATTTTGTGTCTGCGGCACTTAAATCAAAGGGATTGGGTGGATATGAAAGCAACAAAGAACAGCAATCTCTACCAACTCCATCAAAACAAGAACTGATAGGAGGCTTCCACATCAGCAATGTGCTGAAAGAAAACATTCACCCAGAAAAATGAACATCCAAGTTAAAATGTCCTATACTTGGCCAGAAAGTAAAATCACAACTAATCACTATCAAAACCTGACTGGTAGGATTCCACTGGAAGAGCATTTTTCTCTTTAAAAACTTACGTTCTCCAGTATTACTTTCTCTTCTGTCCTCCATTCAATGACTAATCCAGGCATCATCAGAAAAAAAAAAAAAGTAGAAAGAAAAAGCAAGGAATATCCAGAAGGATAAATTTGGTGTACTTTGGATATGACATATTAACACATGTAGATTTTTAATACTCCATTGGTTAAAACAATGAAAATGTTTACTCATTCTGCTATGAGTCAATATAAGTTAATAAATCTTTCCTTTCGACCACATTAAAACTCTTAAAACACACTGTTGTAAGTCAGGTCAGAGAGGAAATTACTTAACTCCTCAGGAAACCAAGGCACAAAATCATTTAATGATAATTTCAATAGATTTCTAGAAAAGCTATGACTTTAATCAAAATACAAGATCATACTTCTACCTTCTACCCAACGCTCGAGGCACTGTGCCTTGTAGGTTAAAAGATTTTAAAAAGCAATGTTAACTCATATCTTCAAGAGAATTCTAAAAATATTAGTTCCATAATGTCCATTTACATCCAAAAGCCCTTTCTTACTTACTATTATTAATAGACTCATCTAGAGTCATAATTCATCTGATGAGCCAGTTAATTATTAATTTTCATACATCATTTCATTTCCTTAGGCTACATTTAGCCTTTGTTACATTTTCCATTCCTTTTATGCCACAAGCATTTCTTACCCTGCACAGAAAACCTGATAATGAGACACAAAACACTGGTCAGCAAACAAATCGCCCCTGAGCTGACTTCTTATATATACATATAAACCATCTAAAATAGAGTTTTTATTGATTCCTTTTATTTTTCCCCTTCGGGTTAATGATTGTATAATTTCATTAACGTTGCCTTTTCAACATTGCTGCCTTGATCACTAATAGGTCTGTGCTATTCCCATGGGTTTCTCTAGTTACAGCTTTGTAGCCAGAAGAATATAGAAATGAAAAGCCTACTGATAGGTAATATAAGTTATTCTCATGCACGGCTGCAGTGTAAAGCACATTTTGCAATTCAATCAAGGACAGATAGAGCTGAATGTTCTTAGATCCCAGGAGTTCATTTTAATAAGCAGAATGTACCTTGTCCTAACACAGGTGACTGACTCCTCAGAAAAGATTGTATAAACAAAAACCAATCGTGTAAGTCATTTTATTGGCAACAATATAAACACAGCTATATTAGATGTCACCAATAAATCAAAATTACTCTTGTCTGCAATTTTAACAACAGAAAAGTGCAAACATGTGCCTGTGAAGCTGGAGGATATTATAGAGGAAATGCACTGGATGTGTACAATATCATTTCTCTAAATTGAAAGTATATTAAGTAACCAGCACAAAGTATAGATGATCATTTCTGTGGTTTCATAACTTTATACAGTGAGACTGACAGACTCACAGAATTTACAACAGAAGTTACACAGAAACAGAGCTGGAATGATTCCACGTCATTAGGATGTGGAGTGAAAAGTCAAGGAGGTTACACCTGGTAGTTAGTACATAGAGACCACATGGCCACTTGGGCACTCCCAAGGTCTAATATAGGTAATGTAAGAATATTAACATATTTATTTTGAATACTAAGATGTTTAGCTATTACTCAAACAATATAATCACCATTAAAATAAAATTAAAGAGGTTTAGCTTTGAGTTATACCATACTTCAATTAAAAGTACGAAGACAAATCAGTGTTCCCTTCAGAAATTCAAACCATTCTACCAAAGACCACTCAAAAAAGACAATATAATGAACTTATGGATCCCATTTAATAGAATTCTTGACATTGTTTTATCTGTGATTCCAACTCTTTGCTACTGAATTAGAGATAAACATTTTAACTTTTTATATAAAATTTTCTCAAAAATAAAAATAATCTTCCCCTAAGTTTGTGGAGTAAAATATCTGGCAGTGCCTTTTTAATCATATGAGTGGCTATGATACTAAAAATGTGGATAGTAAATATGGACAGGACACTGAGGAAAAAAAGGAAGGGAGAGGGAGAAGAGGAACAGAAAGGAGGAGGGAGAGGGAAGGGGAAAACATGGGGGAAAAAAATGACCAAATCTAATGCAGGAATTTATTCTGTAGTTAGTTAATCCTAACTTAAAAATCGTAAGCAGCATTGAAAACCTTCGAAACAATGCTGCTGCTGCTGCTGCTAAGTCGCTTCAGTCGTGTCCGACTCTGTGAGACCCCAGAGATGGCAGCCCACCAGGCTCCCCCATCCCTGGGATTCTCCAGGCAAGAACACTGGAGTGGGTTGCCATTTCCTTCTCCAATGCATGAAAGTGAAAAGTGAAAGTGAAGTCGCTCAGTTGTGTCTGACTCTTAGCGACCCCACGGACTGCAGCCTACCAGGCTCCTCCGTCCATGGGATTTTCCAGGCAGGAGTACTGGAGTGGGGTGCCATTGCCTTCTCCGTCGAAACAATGCTAGTGATTATAAATTTCTAGAAGTTCAGACCTTCAGGAAAATATTGCTGGAGGACAATATTAGAAGTTCAATAACCTTTCTTAGAATCTACTTTTTACACTTCAGTGCATCTATGCAACTCTCATATCCCCCTAACTTATTAAATGTCACTACTTTTAGTAGTAGTTACCTACAAGTGTTTCATTGACTTTGCCTCAGTCATGAATTCACCAATGAGTACAGCAAATTCTAGAAAAGCATGACCCTACCAAAAGAAGCAAAAGAGAGGGGGATAGTTAGGGATTCCATTAGTCATTTGCAAAAAAAAAAAAAAAAACACAAAATGAGAACAAACTTGAAATGAAAAGGAGTTTTAAGACAAACATAGGTAAGTTCAGAAAGGCCCCATGCCCTGGCCAAAGCATTGGTCCAAGTTGAATATGGGCTGTAAGTTCAGATCTATGTTTAACAAAGTATTGTTTCTAAAGTACTGTTTTTCAAATTGGTCAAAATCCACTGGTGAGCCCTGAAATCAATTATTTAATGGAGAAACATTTTTTAATGAAATAGAACTGACTAGAGTAAAACAGCAGCAGAATAAAACAGAAGTTATCAATGTGCATCAAATATATTAATAGTTAAGAATCGTTTCATTTCAGAGATTTGCAGGTGTATATGTCTGCATATCTACATGCACAGTGCTCTGGGTAAGATAAAAAAAAAAAATATTTTCTGGTGCGTTACAGACAAAAAACACATAAAAGCTACTGTTATAAAAGCATTGAGACTATCTGCCAGCCCAGGTACCTATCAAGAAAATCTGTAGAAACAGACAGAATTAAACAGCCAAAATAAAACAGACCCCATAATATGGCTGTAATGAAGAGAAAATCTAAATGTTTGACATTTTTAGCTTTATGGAAAATAAGAATTAAATAGCACAAAGCTATACTCCTACCGGGGCTTCTCTGGAAACTCAGATGGTAAAGAATTTGCCTGCAATACAAGAGACCCCACTTCAACCCCTGGGTCAGGAAGAGCCCCTGGAGAAGGGAACGGCTACCCACTCTAGTATTCTTGCCTGGAGAATTCCATAAACAGAGGAGCCTAGGAGGCTACAGTCCATGGGGTCACAAAGAGTCAGACATGACTGAGCGATGAACACGCACACTCCTACCGCTGTTATCTTTCACTTTGCCTTTTATTTAGTATCAATTGATCAGTTGTGCTCTACAAATACCAGTTAACCGACTGACTGACAGAATCAGAGATCACGATGATTGACAATTTTATATCTTCCTTGTTGCAAGGGGTAGGTAACCTTCCCTAAAATAAAACTTCAATTTTACAATGTGAAAGGGGGCGGGGGTAGTTTAAATTACCTGTCCTCAAGAACTGAGTTTTTTTGAAACGTGTTCTTATGAGTTAACATAAGATCCTATGAGGAGGAATTTGAAATGGAAAAATGAACACATTCCCAATGATGTCACCACTGAATTAATTACCTGAATTGCAAAAAGTGAACACCACATGGCCATGGTTTGAGACACAAAGGCTTCTTCAGAAATATAAAAGAAAAGTAACTGGCTGGAGATTTTTATTTAAAAAAAAAAAATCCATTTTCACACAAGGAGATACATAGGTTGTAAAATATGGCAAATTAAAGTGCATTCTTGGTCACCTAGTGTACATAAATAATTACTCAGCCATGTGAATAGCTATTTGCAAAGCTAAAACTCACAATTCTTTCAAAGGGGTAATAAACATCTATCTATGGAAGATTCTAGAAATAAATTTAATTTAGCACTCATTAAACAAAATATTCAAGTATATTAAATTATCCCTATCACATGTATAATTGAGTGATTTCTTTCCTTCAGTGTAGTTAGTTATTGCTGAAAAGTAACCAGTGTAACTATTTTTAGCTGTTGGTAGACAGAAGTTTAATACAAGTTAAATTATGTTCACTGACATCACTGCAGAAGTATGAACGTCCGCAACAATGACTAGGCCCTTAACCAATATGACAACATATTTATTTAAAAAAAAAAAGAAGCCCTACATGAATGACTCAGTCAGTTACAGACAGAAGTGGAATCTATTGGTCATACTGCAAAGGTTGGGAAAACATTAATCCATTTCTTCACACACAGGAATAACAAGAAATCATACATAACCCTAGCATCTGATTAATTTTCTGTGTACAGTATCCAGCAGGCCTAGAAACAAAACTTCATAGATCTGGCTTAGAGCTTCAGAAATAACCGACTCTGAGAAAGTCTGATCTTTTTATCAAGGAGCCTGGAACAGGGGCTGATCTTGCACTGTAATCCTATCTGCTCATCTGGAGTTCAGCAAGACTTGGTGCACCCAAAGGAATGTGCAGTTGTTCCCATTCTTGGCCTAAAGAAAACATGTCAGACACGATTAGCCCCACACCAGCTTTCTTTACTTCAAGTCTGTGCTCAACTACTTAGAGCCTTCATTATCTCAGTTTTACAACTCAGTCTCCTGATTTTGTTCCCAAAGTAGAACATGGTTGGATCCTTGTTTCTGTTCATTCTATACACTGTCTTTGAATCCACCTGAGTGGTCCTTCCCTTCCTCCCTTCTTCTGCCCTCTCCTTCCCCAAATCCAGATTCTAGTCACCTTCCAAGCCCACCCCACCTTGGGCTTTCTCTGATCCTCTCTTAATCTACCTCTATCACTGATCTGTAAAATGGTGAGGATTGTACTATTGCACCTAGTTCATAGCATTACAGAACATTAAATGAGATGATGCATGTTACTTGTTTAGCCCAGTGCCTGGTACCTAGAAGGATGTGATAAATGTTGACTATTTCACTCTATACACATCTCCTTTAACATTCATAACTTTCCACATTGCCTTATAGTTATTTGCCTGTGTTTCACCTTCCTGTCTGAATTCTAATTTCATTAAGTTTTGGTACTCTGTATAATTTATCAAGCTCTCTCCAGTCCTTATAGGTACATAAATTACCTGATATACCTATGTATTTATATTTTTCACACTACATATGTGATATATATTGACTTTTCATATACATTTATGCACATATATTTATTATACTTGTATTTATCATATTGTACTATTTATACTGAAAATTATCATATAAATCAATATATAATTATATACTTATATATTCATATCCTATATTTATAATGTATTGCCTGAATAAATATAGTCTAAGTAAGGTGTGACCATAAACCCTAAGCTCTGTGTCTTGTGGAACCAGTTTAATTACAGTTGTGTGCTTCCTGGTCTGTTCCTCCTAGTCTATTCCTTTCTCTATTAGAACAAAGCAGCATAAAAAGTCTATCCCACTCTTCTGAACAGGCATATTATTCTTGTCTTTATCTTGGCATACCCGTGAACAATGAAAAATCCTAGCTGAAAGCCACAAAATAAATACAGTCACTTCAGTACTGAGACCAGGCATTTTTTTGTCATGGGGGTTGTTGGTCCTAACAGAGAGACTGCCAAATGCATTTTGGGTTGTCATGGTGGAAGTTGCTCCTCAGCATTCTCCTGGCTCACCCTAAGCTGGCTTCACTTTATGGTTTCACTCATATCTGTTTAGTCTCCCTAATCAGACGGTCATTAGGATAGAGAACAGGGCTTCTGTTTCATTAGTGTTTTTCCTTAACTCTATCATATTAAGTAATGCCTGAACAACTAATTTCTGCAAGCCAAATTGTTTCCCTAAACTTTAAAGGGGAGTCCAAATTATTTGACCTACTAAAAGGCTATTATATCAGCAAAAGAAGTCAAACTCAGGAGCGCATGTTGAATTACCCCACTTACATAAGGCATAAAAAATGGGCAAAATTATTACATCTGTTAGAAGCTAAGGCAGTCATTACTCTTGAGAACACAGTGGCTGCAAGAGATGGGGGAAGACAGTAATGAGAAGAAAGTAAGAGTCAAGTTTCTAGGGTATTGGTAATGTTCTATTTGTTCAGTTGTGTTCAGTTGAATCAAACTATGTATTAATGTCATTTTAAAGACTTTACTGTAAATTTAACCCTCCTGGAAAGCATAAGGCAGCACAGTTTTATTGCACAGATTTTCTATATGCCATTTGTTTGTGTTTTTATTTTCAGTCCTGAGCCTATGACCCAACTAAACTTTGAGGAAAGTTAAATGTCAAGTCTTGCATTTCAGCATTCTTCATAATAATCTCTACAGAAAATAATTATAGAAACACAGAAAATGATTTCTTCAAGGAAGAGAATGTGCATAGGATGCCACTTACTGAATTCTCTCCCTCAAGAATCCTCATATATTCTGGAAGAACTACAAATTAACATTCCAACTCGAGATCAATAACTACAATATGAGAGAGACAACACCAGAAAGAATGTCATCAAATTAATTTACTAGCAGAAAAGAATACTGAGAAAAAAAAGACGGAGAACACTAAGCTATCTTCTGAAATGACGGAAAGACCACTTTCTGCCATATAAATCAGTCGTGTCCGACTCTGTGCGACCCCAGAGACAGCAGCCCACCAGGCTCCCCCATCCCTGGGATTCTCCAGGCAAGAACACTGGAGTGGGTTGCCATTTCCTTCTCCAATGCATGAAAGTCAAAAGTGAAAGTGAAGTCGCTTAGTCATGTCTGACTCCTAGCGACCCCATGGACTGCAGCCTACCAGGCTCCTCTGTCCATGGCATTTTCCAGGCAAGAGTACTGGAGTGGAGTGCCATTGCCTTCTCCGTAAATGAAGGCAAGGCTAGTACAAAACATAATTTGCTGCTATTTAACCTCCCCACACTGCCTATTTTGGCCTAATAGGAATGTCACCCGTTAGGTGGACCCTGGAGTCCATCCCTCTCCCCAAAAAAGTTGTTTTTTCTATTCAGAATCATGATCACTTCCTCCCAAGAACATCATCTGACCCCAAGTACTCAATATCCAACATACCCACTACTATTAAGGAACTTGGATGAGATCAGGGACCAGCCACAAGATGCTCTCTAAAACTGGCTTAATGTGAACCAAGGGGAGAGGGAGTTAGAGCAGCAATTAGATTTAGCTATTCACACTGAAAGATTACTGAGTCCTCTGAGCAACAAAGGAAAGGACTTCAACTACCAATAAGGAAAGGAATTTGAAAGTGACTGGAAAAGAAATCCCCCATTCTTCCTTTTCAAGGTAATGTTAGTGCTAGTCTGGCTACACAGACGACTAGTGAAAACATATGAAAATTGTAATGCGTTCAAAGGTGATCCTTAAACTTCAACAGCTCCCAACTGCAAATATAACATCTAATATGACACACTCCTGTTTCTAAATGGCTTCAAACACTCATTGTGGCAGATCTTTTTTCTACAAACTTTTGCAGGTTGCACCTGTTTCACACTTCACCTTAAGAAAACTTGGAAGAGGAAGAAAAGAAGGAATGAGAAAATTTAAACCAACACAAATCAATCTTTTACCAAAAAAAAAAAAAAGTTTCCCCATTTATGTAAAAAAGGAGGTCCAGTGGGGATATGCTACACAGAGGGAAACAGACGTCTGGCTAACTCCCAAGGCAGAAATCATGACTCATCAAAGCTTTCAGAACGGGCAGAATGAGACTGCATTTGTCTTGAGTTCACCTTCAGGCCAAGAAATGCTCTCTGAACTGGGAAACTTGAGTGCTGAGACTGTGATAACTGGCTCTGAAGCCTGGGGCAAAACTCCTGAAAGTCTCTGGGCCTCAGTTTCCTCATCTGTAGGTGATCACCAAGATCCCCATCTAGCCTTATGGTCTTTACTTGAATTCCCTCTTTCCACAACCTAAAGGGAACTGGTCCACTGGGGGGAGCTGCAGAACATTCCTCTCCTCAAACTCCAGAGCCCCAGGCCCAAACTCAGGAGAGATGCTAAGTCCTGGAAATAGGTGGGGAGAGAGTGCAAATCCCTCTTCTACGTAAGAGGGGTCCGCAAGTCTCGAATTTCCGGAAGTACCCTCCACTTCTGCCCTGGGTTTAGATACTGCTGGGACGACGGCCCAGATGATGCCCCCGGGAAAGCGTAGTAAGGGGGTGAGGAATACCAAGCGGGTGGCGAGGGGTGAAGAAGAGCATGAGGCAGGGCAGGAGACGGCAGCCTTTATCAGTTCATGACCCACGCCGCACCCCCCCCCCCGCCCCATCTTGGCCCGCGGGGATTCAAGGCCCGCGCCCCTGGGCTCTCTGGCAAGGAGCGAGGGGCGGGTCTGGGGCTGAGGCGACTGAGCCCTGCTTGGGATGCGCTGCTGCGACCCCGTTACTCCTTGGCCGCCTCTGCCCCTAACCCTCGGCCTTGTCCGCAAGCGAGCGCAGCAAAACAAAACAAACTCGTTCAGGCTTCCTGTTGTGCAACGCAGTCCCGAGTAAGTCGGGGCCGAATGCGCGCCGCCGACGTCGGCGACTGCAAAGCCGAAGAGGCAGAAACCAGCGCGCTGCCCAGCCCAAGCCGAAATTCGGAGGGAGCCGCAGCCCTGCTCGCCGCTCCCGGGAGTGCACGTCCCCGCGCCGCACGCCCTGCGTGGCCCAGAGCCCGCACCGAGCTAGCGTCCTAATAATCCTTGTTCTTTCACTTCTTGCCTCTTAGACACCCCCAAGAAGTCGAGCGTGCGACCCGGGAAACCAGAGACGACCTTTCAGAAAGTTTCTCCCTACAGGTACCTAATTGAATCATCCATAGGATGACAAATCCGTCAGGGCCAAGTTTTCCAGACACTTGGGTGACTTCCTCATCACCGAAGTGACTTGTCGGCTCCAGTGAGTAAGTTGGAAGTGTCGCTCCAGGCAAGGTGTGTGTTTAGGAGAAAGCCGGCTGCTCACTCACGCTTTCCAGAAAGCGGCCTCGGGCGACTTCAAAATACACACAGGGTCATTTATAGGGACTGGAGTCTTGCGCAGGACAAAGTCCCTGAGACTGAGACATTTTCCAAACAGTGCTGACATTTTGTCGAGCCCTATAAAAATGTAAACGCGAGGTGACGAACCTGGTGGGGAGTGTGAGAGTCTGAATCTGCGCAGTTTGCGGTGTGGGTTATAGTTCTAGTTACAAGACCTGGCAGCTGCGAGTCGCTGGACCCGTCCCCACGAGGAGTTAATGTATCCCCTTACCGGAGGACCTCTGGGCAATAGGGAGGGACAGCGAATTGGGTGAGACACAGCATGGAAAACAGCCTTCGTTAGAGCTCCACAAGCACGTGGAACTGGAAAGAGGGAGAGAGACCTCATGTCAACCCATCAATTCCCACTTCTCCCAAGTTTCCCTTCAGGAGGGACTCATGGGTGGCGTGCGCGACCATGCCCTTGCGTACCGTAACTTGCCCTGAGTTTGTAGCCTTCTGGACCCTCTAGTTTAGAAGAAAAGCCCAAAACAAAAAGTCTTCCTAAATAGAAAAACTTTAAAACCTTGTTGATTTCCTTTCCCTCTTCTACTTTCAATGCTTTTAGGCAACTGACAAGAACACAGCTTGATTCCTAATTGAGAATCGCTATCTCAGTAAACAGATCATTTAGAGAATATGGGTGTTGGGGTGCCCGCATTTTTAAACCACGCCAGCAGCTCAGAGTGTAAATATTTCTAATCCCTAGTTTGTATCTCTGAGCGTTGTAACTCCCCCACTCTCAAGCGCCCGGCTTCTCTCGACTCGCCTACTAGCAAAGTTCCTATGGCATCCACTTACCAGGTAACCCGGGATTTCCACAACAAAGCCTGGCGTGCGGGTCCCTTCCCCCGGCCAGCCTGAGCGAGTGACAGCGGGCAGCCAAAGCTGGCGAGGAGAAACTTGGGGCTCCAGCCCTTCAGCGCGCTCGCCTGGCTCTGCCTCCTTCGGAAATGAAAACTCCCATCCAAGCCGGGGGACAGAGCGCCGAAACCCGGCCCAAGTGCAGTGTGTGCGCGCGCGTGTGCTAGGGCAGTAGCGTTAGGGGGAGGAGGAGGCAGGCAGAAGTGGGGTGGCTGTACCCTCGGCATCAGCTCATTCTGCCGCTTCCCCCTCCCTCTACCCCCCCGCGCGCGCACACACACGCACACAAAGCAAATAATATCTTTAAAAAGTTGAGTTTCGGCTTTGTGCCTCACGCGTCTTGCTCATCCTTGCCTTGGGCCTGGGGTGCGTCTGGGGGCCGGTTCGGGATGCTGGCTAATTGCTTTCGGCGGGTTCCGTCGGGGGAACGCTGGTGCGAGCCTAGACGGCCGCGGGCAGCGAACCTGGCTGCGGGGAGGGGCAGTGGTGGCGGCCCCAGCTCTGGTGCCCTTGCGCGCAGCGCTCTGGGCTGCCCTGGCGGCGCAGTGTGGACGCGGCTGCAGGAGAGGGGAAGGGGGAAGAGAGAGGGAGAGGGGGAGGGAGGGAGGAGGCGGCCTGGGAGGAGAGTGGATGTGTGTGCGGCCGCGAAGGCCGGCCTGTAGCCAGCTGCTTCCTGAGTGTGAGCGCGGGAGGGGGAAGGAGGGGCGGGCTCGCTGGTCACCAGGCTGGCCAATTCGAAGGCCGAGTCTGTGTCTCCCTCTCGACACGACCAAGCACACAGTCCTTTCCGTGCCCCTGGGAGTCAAAGAACTCCAGAACTGGCTAACAGCCGGGAGACACTTCACCTTCTTATTGGGCCTTATTTGTTGAACTGGCTCGTTCTTTTTTTAACGTGTAAAAGTGTCAGCATTTCGACAAGAGTTGATGTCAAAGCATAAACAAGTTAAAAAAAAAAATTCAATAGTAAAATGGAGAGAAAAACTAAAAAGTGAAAAAATGGCTAAAGAGCCTTTCTAATATACGATTGGATGCATATAACTTTGAAAATGGATGGATGAAGATGCCTTTGGCAACTTTTTAAAGTAAAGAATAGGCAGACAAGAGAGGAAGGTGATGAAAGTGTTACAAGGATGTAAAATTGTAAATACAGACTGCTAGGAATAGAGGCACATTCCCTGTGTATGTTGCATCTACAGAGTGGACCATTCTTAAGAATTCAACATCCTCAGCTTCATACCCTACCTATGAAGTGACCCCAGCACTTCTGCGTTATTTGGTCAGAATCCTCAAGAGGCTGTCCCCAGAAAGCCAACTATTAATGGTCCCCTACATGTACTGCCACAGATGCACAGATTTCCATCTTGGGAGTCAATGTATGTAAAGCACAGGATATTCTCCAGTTAGACCCGTCTACAGTGAGAATATTATTCACCCTCGTGAATAAAATGAATGAGGGTATCTAAAGAGACTTAGATTGCCACCACTCCTTATATTCTATTCCAGGGCTCTCACTGAAATATAAATTACCATTCAGGTGGTAGATGCTATGATCAAGATAAAAGCCCTCAAGTATGCAAATGATTTACCAAAGATTGTTGATAATTTTCATTTATCTTACTTCAGAAATAATATTACTAGAGTTGGTCTGTATCCAAGATATGAAGTCACCAAAAAGTCCAGTTTTCACAATATTTCCTATGTCTCACTACGATCTGCTTTTCAAGATTCTCTTCAGGGAAGGCTTTTTTTTTTTCTCCTCCCTTTGACAAAGTCACAGACTCATCAGAATATTAATCACCAGAATATCTGTCAGCAGAAGTGGAGGCAGTAAAATAAAGCAATAAGTTCTTAGGATATATCATTTTGTCAGTTTTCCAGTTTCTCCCCCTGTTCTTCCTCTCCTTTTAAATACAAGTATCCAAGCCCAAGATGGCAATAGATGGGTTCAACCACACACAAGAAAAGAAAATACTCATAAAATGAAGCATGCAGCAACATCACAAAAACAAAGAAACCAAGTGATGGAAGTTGCCATGACTATTCCATTGTGGCTAGTTATTGCAACATGCCTGACATTCACATACAAACTCTTCCTCATTAACTCCAGCCTTCAGGAGCAGAGCAAGATGGGAACACTGACCTTTCAATGCATCATGGGAAATACTCTTCATCCAGATTTGTGTACTGTACTTACTGCTCCCCAGGAACAAGACAAGCCTCAGTGGAGGCTGCAAAAAAAAAACAAACACTTTTCCAACGTACCTCAAATATCATTTAAAATACAATGGTTTTATGCATGTAATTATATCCTAGGGGCTTGAAGAAGCTTCCAAAACTTCCAAATTGATGGGAATAGCTTTGCTGGGAGAGAAAAATATAATGCTACACCCTATTTTAATCGATGGCTCATGAGAATAAAACACTGGGAAAGTTATGAGTCATCAACCTGGAGATTCCCGAAATTCTCTTCACTTATAAGAACCTGAGGGTACAAATGTCATTTTTTATTTAGGTGGGATTTTCAAAAGCTTCTACAATTCCTAAGACATTTACCACTAAATAGGTACAATGCTTTGGTTGATTTTCTTTTTTATTGCCAGTAAGGTAGATCTACAATGTCCTTACATTCCATCAGTTCACATCAGTTCAGTCCCTCGGTCCTGTCTGACTCTTTGAGACCCCGTGGACTGCAGCATGCCAGGCTTCCCTGTCCATTACCAACTCCCGGAGCTTGCTCAAACTCATGTCCGTTGAGTCGGTGATGCCATCCAACCATTTCATGCTCTGTCATCCCCTTCTCCTCCTGCCTTCAATCTTTCCCAGCATCAGGGTATTTTCCAGTGAGTCAGTTCTTCCCATCAGGTGGCCAAAGGATTGGAGTTTCAGCTTCAGCATCAGTCCTTGCAATGAAGATTCAGAACTGATTTCCTTTAGAATCGACTGGTTTGATCTCCTTGCAGTCCAAGAGACTCTCGAGAGCATTCTCCAACACCACAGTTCAAAAGCATCAATTCTTTGGCCCTCAGCTTTCTTTAGAATCCAACTCTCACATCCCTATATGACTACTGGAAAAACCATAGCTTTGATTAGACAGACCTTTGTTAGCAAAGTAATGTCTCTGCTTTATAATATGCTAGGTTGGTCATAGCTTTCCTTACAAGGAGCAAGCCTCTTTTAATTTCATGGCTACAGTCACCATCTGCAGTGATTTTGGAGCCCAAGAAAATAAAGTCTCTCACTGTTTCCTTTGTTTTGCCATCTATTTGCCATGAAGTGATGGGACCAGATGCCATGATCTTAGTTTTTTGAATGTTGAGTTTTTAACCAGCTTTTTCACTCTCCTCTTTTACTTTCAAGAGGCTCTTTAGTTCCTCTTTGCTTTCTACCATAAGGGTAGTGTCATCTGCGCATCTGAGGTTACTGATATTTCTTCCTGCAATCTTGCTTCCAGCTTGGGCTTCTTCCAGCCTGGCATTTCATATGATGTACTCTTTATATAAGTTAAATGAGCAAAGTGACAATATACAGCGCTGATGAACTCCTTTCCCAATTTGGAACCAGTCTGTTGTTCCATGCCTGGTTCTAACTGTTGCTTTTTGACCTGCATACAGATTTCTCAAGAGGCAGGTAAGGTAGTCTGGTATTCCCATCTCTTGAAGAATTTTCCACAGTTTGTTGTGATCCACACAGTCAAAGGCTTTGACATAGTGGATAAAGCAGAGGTAGATGTTTTTCTGGAACTCTCTTGCTTTTTCAGTGATTCAATGGATGTTGGCGATTTGATCTCTGGTCCCTCAGCCTTTTCTAAATCCAGCTTGAACATCTGGAAGTTCATGACTCCACATACTGTTGAAGCCTGGCTTGGAGAATTTTGAGCATTACTTTGCTAGCTTGTGAGATGAGTGCAAATGTGTGGTAGTTTGGACATTACTTAGCATTGCCTTTCTTTGGGATTGGAATGAAAACTGACCTTTTCCAGTCCTTGGTCACTGCTGAGTTTTCCAAATTTGCTGGCATATTGAGTGTAGCACTTTCAAAGCATCATCTTTTAGGATTTGAAATAGCTCAGCTGGAATTTCATCACTTCCACTAGCTTTGTTCATAGTGATGCTTTCTAAGCCCCACTTGACTTCGCATTCCAGGATCTCTGTCTCTAGGTGCGAGATCACACCATCGTGGTTTTCTGGGTCATGAAGATCTTTTTTGTACAGTTCTTCTGTGTATTGTTGCCACCTCTTCTTAATATCTTCTGCTTCTATTAGGTCCATACCATTTCTGTCCTTTATTGTGCCCATCTTTGCATAAAATGTTCCCTTGGTATCTAATTTTCCTGAAGAGATCTCTAGTCTTTCCCATTTTATTGTTTTCCTCTATTTCGTTGCATTGTTCACTTAGGAAGGCTTTCTTATCTCTCCTTGCTGTTCTTTGGACCTCTGTTTTCACATGAGTATATCTTTTCTTTTCTCTTTGCCTTTAGTCTCCCTTCTTTTCTCAGCTATTTTTAAGGCCTCCTCAGACAACCATTTTGCCTTTTTGCATTTCTTTTTTCTTGGGGATGGTCTTGATCACTGCCTCTTGTACAATGTCATGAACCTCTATCCATAGTTCTTCAGGCACTCTATCAGATCTAATCTTTTGAATCTAGTTGTCACTTCCACTGTCTAATCATAAGGAATTTGATTTAGGTCATACCCGAATGGTCTAGTGGTTTTCCCTACTTTTTTCAATTTAAGTCTGAATTTGCCAATAAGGATTTTATGATCTGAGCCTTAGTCAGCTCCTGGTCTTGTTTTTGCTGACTGTATAGAGCTTCTCCATCTTTGGCTGCAAAGAATATAATAAATCTGATTTCGGTATTGACCATCTGGTGATGTCCATGTGTAGAGTCATCTCTTTTGTTGTTGGAAGAGGGTGTTTGCCATGACCAGTGCACTCTCTTTTGAAAACTGTTAGCATTTGCCCTGCTTCATTTAGTACTCCAAGGCCAAATTTGCCTGTTACTCTAGGTATCTCTTGACCTCCTACTTTTGCATTCCAGTTCCCAATGATGAAAAGGACATCTATTTTGGGTGTTAGGTATAGAAGGTTTCGAGTGTCTTCATAGAACTGTTGAACTTCAGCTTCTTCAGTATTACTGGTTGGTGCATAGACTTGGATTACTGGGATGTTGAATGGTTTGCCTTGGAATCGAACAGAGATCATTCTGTTGTTTTTGAGATTGCACCCAAGTACTGCATTTCTGACTCTTTTTTGACTATGAGAGCTACTCCATTTCTTCTAAGGGATATATTCCCTGGGATATAGTAAAAATACAGTGTTCCAAATACAACCATGGAGTGACTCAGAATGAGATAAGTGCCTCTTCTGGACTGAACTGATCAGCAGGAACTGGGGAGGGAAGAATAATGAGATGGTGGAAAAGGAAATAGTTGCAATTCAAAAATGACACTCTTCTTTCTCTATGAGCTCTCCATTGTGCTTAGAAATCATACCATGGTAGCCTTTCAGCCAGATAAGTGTGAACAACATCCCAGCTGTATCTGTCCTCTCTGGAGTCCTCAGTTGCCTGCATCTCCCCAGCTGACTCGGAGCAGCTGACTCGGCAGACAGGGACCTGCTGCCAGCTCAAGTCCAGTTCTCTTTCATTTGAGAAATACTTAATGAGCACCTACTCTGTCCCAGGACTGGGGCAAAGGAGTTACACATGTAGACATTGTACATGGAGGATGTTACATAAAGCATTTTGCCCAGGGCCTGAGAAATAGCAAACAAACAGAGGCTCTTTACAGATATTATCTCATCAAAGTAATCATATGAGATGGCCACTGGCAGTCTCCTATTTAGGAGTAAGAAAGCTGGAAGCTTGTTGTTGTTGTTGAGCTTTTTATTTCATGGCAGTTAAGCTATTCTGAATTTGCTGCATGTTTAATGCATCATGCTGCTGTGCTTAGTCGCTCAGTTGTGTCCGACTCTTTGAGACCACATGGACTGTAGCCCGCCAGGCTCCTCTGGCCATGGGGATTCTCCAGGCAAGAATACTCAGTGGGTTTCCATGCCCTGCTCCATGGGATCTTTCCAACCCAGGGATCAAACCCAGGTCTCCGGCACTGCAGGCGGATTCTTCACCATCTGAGCCACCAGGGAAGCAGTTAATGAAAGTAGGACACAGATCTGGGTTGCCAGTCTAAAAGCCCCAAGACCTTTCAACACTGCTACCTTACACAATAACTATGCATGCTATTTGAATGTATATAAAATACACTGCAGGTGTATAAGTAAAAGACATCTTGTAATCAGTGTCACACAAGCACAACTGAGTGTGGAGAAGGAAGGAATAATTTCCTACTACAGAACACTGAATAAGTAGCTTGGCTGTTTCAGCTGGACTTCAAAGAATGGGTAGAGAATTGATAAACAAGAACATTTCAAGAGAAGGAATCAGCATCAGAAAGGACATAAAAAAGCAGAGTCCAGTGTATCTGCTCACACAAAGCTAGAGTACAAAATAGGAGCATTTACAGTCTCAGTGATGTGGTAGTGGAACAGAGTAGACTCCGGAGGGAACATCCTGACTGCAGAGCTTCAGGAGAGCTACTATTTGCGTCAGTCTGAGTGATCTGACAGCAAAGCATTTATAAACTTGCAAAGAACTATGATCAGATTCCTACTCCTGTAAAGTGTCTATAGAGAGTTTTAACTCCAAAATGCAGATAAGTTAAGCTAACAACACCAGTGATAGTATGCATAACTATTAAAACACACACACACACACACACACACACACACACACACACGAGCTGGTAAGAGTCCAGTTATATAGAAATACAGTGGAAAAAGTCAGTGTTTGCCAACTTAAAGAGGGGAACTAAATGTGTAAGATGAAAAATTTCCACTTTCTAAGTGAGTAGTACAAATAATGGAATGTTATCAGTGCTTGATATCCTAATAAAGCTTTTAAGTTGATCTTTCTATTAATTTTGCCACAAGTATAGTTAGCCCAGACTCTCCTGCTTATACATCAGTGATATAATTTTTAAAAATTATTATTTATATTCATTAAGTTCATAGCATCATGCCTTTTCTCCTTTCTAAGGCCAAAACTATAAGTCAGAGTCTAAAATGTATCATTCCACACACAACTGACCAAAATGCGCAATATTTTACTCTATACAATGTCTCTCCATCTTTTTTTACTGGTGAAATTTTTCTTCTATTTTTGTACAAGCCCAATTGAGATGCATCTAATACTCTACAAAGGCTTACAGGATATTTCTTGACATATTACTAAGGTATATCTACAGTTTACCGAAATAAAAATAAATTCATAGATATACACAATATTTCACAGGCAGCCAGTTTCCTGTGGCAGTTTCCAGTTTCACTTAATATTCAAACTGGCCACTTATATATAGTATTATAAAATTAATTACCTCATCATGATGCTATCTTATCCATAACTGCCTTCTGTAAGTACCTTATAAATAGACAGAATTTACATTACTTTATAAGCCCTTCATGGTCTAACAATAGTGCTGGGCATTAGTAATTAATGCTAATTGAAAGTATGAATTAATGAGGAGGTAAAAGAATGGCTCCCCTACTTTCAGAGATGGTGAAGAGCACTAACCATTGCCTTTGTGTATGTGCACAATCATTTCAATACTCCAAAAGCGTCCAAACACCTGTCATTCTCTTTCTGTGCCCCCAGGCTCTTCACTGAGAATTGAAGATTAAAATATTATTTCCTGTTTCTTGGGGAAAATAATTCAGTCTCTGTGCAATGCTTAGAATCAGCAGGGTGAGCCTCGCCCTCCAATGACAAGATGATCCTTCCCTATCTGACACCCCACTACCTCCTTAACGTGATTCCAAATCATGTCATTTGCATCACACACTGAAATCTTCCAAAAATTATTTGTACTAAATTATGGGGAGTAAAAAAAGAGGGAAAGATGTAATGAGGGTGCAGAGAGGAAGATGCGAGGAAATGAAAAGGGCAGGACAGCATTAGGATACCATCAGGATAACGAAGAACAATGAATGAGCTTTGGGTAGAATTAAGCTCTGAAAAGAAAGTGATTCTGTAGATTTTCAGACTTCTCCTTTACCCACTTCAAGTTCCAAATACCCTTGCAGAGTAGCTTGAACACATTTGGAAATTTTCTAAAAATTCTAAACCCGTATGATGCTGAAGCATTCAGAAGGTTTTCACATGTATAAATACTTCTATCCCCTTTTAATCCTGTAGAGAAGGAAGAAGTGTAATTTTATTATCCACTGGACAAATAACCAATTTCTCCCCAAAGTAGACCTAACTTAGGCAAGGATGTTGACCTACTTCAGGCTGGAAACACTATTTCAAGGTCATTATCAGCATTAGCTCACTTAATTCTCACAACATCCCAAAGAGATAAGATCTAGCACAACTGCCATTTTATAAATGAGGAAACAAGCAGAGAGGCATGACGTCTTCCTAGTGTCACCCAGCTCCTAGAGGGATGGCCAGACTTCAAAGAGAAAGATTCTCTCACATTAACCATTACTCTGTTACCCTTTCAGAGCTGAGAGTCCTGCTTCCAACATACATTTATTTGTTCATTCACTGGGGAAGGGTGGTGTGTTAGAAGGAGGATGGACTTTGGAATCAGAAAACCTAGAAATTCTAACTTCACTACTTACTGGGAGAACTTGAGCTAGTTCCTGAGCAACTGGGGACCTCAGTTCAACTACATGAGTTATTGCAAAGACCAAATGGGAACTGCAACACTGACCAGCACACATGTGCAACCAGGGGCTTCCTCTATTGGTAAGGGACAGAGTTTCAGACCTTCAGGGGAAATGAACCCCAGTCCCAGCTCCAGGAATGGGCTGGATGACTCTGAGAGAAATCTTCCTCCCCTGGTTAAAGTGAATTGCTCATAAATTCATACACAAGCCAATCAATGCATGACATGACATTCATCTGACAAAAGGATAGGTTCATTGATGAGCATGTGACTCAGTTTAGGTTCTTGAGATGTTCTCATGGGAGGAAGTTTCTTTGGTATGGTAGCTTCTAGGGAGCCACTTGGAAAGGTGACTTTTCCTCTTCTATGTGTTGAGAAGAGACAGAGGTGAAGCTGTCTTCCTCTCAGCCTACAGAAAGAGCTGATACTCTGTGGATGGCAGAGTGGAAAAGGCTGCAGAAAACAGGGGCCAGACCTGATTTCCATCTGACCACTGGACTATTTCATTTGTAGGAGCCAGTAGATCCCTTTTATTTGTTAAACAAATAGCTGACACCAAGTCATAGAAATATCTACAGTCTTCTATAAGGCACCATGGAGAGTACAAAGATAAGCAAGACAAACTTAAAGGCACTTACTATTTAGTAATTGCTTCCCTGATAGCTCAGTTGGTAAAGAATCCACCTGCAATGCATGAGACCCCAGTTCCATTCCTGGGTCCGGAAGATTCACTGGAGAAGGGATAGGCTACCCACTCCAGTATTCTTCGGCTTCCCTTTTGGCTCAGCTGGTAAAGAATCCACCTGCAGTGTGGGAGACCTGGGTTCAATCCCTGGGTTGGGAAGATCCCCTGGAGAAGGGAAAGGCTACCCACTCCAGTATTCTGGCCTGGAGAATTTCATGGACTGTATAGTCCATGGAGTTGCAAAGAGTTGGATATGACTGAGTGACTTTCACTTTCACCTAATAATTAAATAGTTTTGTGATATAATTTTTTTAAAAGTTATAACTTATGCTGTTTTCAAGATCCTATGCTATTTTTTCAGTATAATATTAAGCAAGAAACATCCCACTTCCCTAATAATTGCACAAGGCCCCCTTTCAGAACAACTGGTCAACTTCTAGGGACCAGATAGAGTAAGCATATCAATTTCGTTGTCAGACAACTGATAGGAAAAACCAGGCCATTTTTACATGTTCTCAGTTACTGATTAACAAATGTAGTCTCACAACTCAGCACCTAATAGGAAAGATATGTATTCCCAAATTCCTATAGAAACTTGACTTTATCTCATTCCCAAATAAAACATAGCCAAGATTTTCCTGGAATTACATTTAGAAATAAAAACATTTGTATCCAGGCATCTCTGAGTCCCACTCATTTCTGTCACTGTTGTTATTAATATTAATCCTACCTTAGGAAGTTTCCGTTCAGCCTGGAACACACCTTTTAGCCTGGAACCCCCTTGCTTTTCTGTCTTCTACATTCATAACCAAATGTCATTTAAAACTCAGCTATAGATACCATTTGGATTTGTTGGCAAAAGCAGCAGGAGCAGAGAGTCCTTAAGTTCTAGATTGAATTAAGGGCTCAGTAGTTAGTTTGAACTTGATAATAACAATGTTATTTCAACAGGCTACATAGGTCAGAAATGTTCTTCCTATCACTGCTTTCTTTTTTCCCATCAAAAAATGGACATTAGGGAGAAAGTGAGAGAATTTTCTGGCAGTCCGGTGGTTAGGACTCTGAACTTTCACTGCTGAGGGCCCAGGTTCAATCCCTGGTTGTGGAACTAAGATCCCACAAGCCTCACAGTGAGGTTAAAAAAGAGAGAGAGAGAAAGTAAGAGTGGCAAGTTATAAGCCATTAGCATAAGACATAGTTTAATTATGGCAATAGCACATGCATGTGTGCTAAATCACTTCAGTTGTGTCCAACTCTTTGCAACCCTTTGGACCGTAGCCTCTCAGACTCCTCTGTCCATGGGATTCTCCAGGCAAGAATACTGGAGTGAGTCACCTTGCCCTCCTCCAGGGGATCTTCCCAGCTCAAGGATGGAACCTGCGTCTCTTGTGTCTCCTGCATTGGCAGGCGGGTTCTTTACCACTAGCGCCAGCTGGGAAGCCAACGGAAATAATAGCAGCTCACATTTATTATGTGCCAGGGGCAGAGCCCAATATGCTACTGGAGGAGAATGGAGAAATAGCTCCAGAAAGAATGAAGAGGCTGAGCCAAAGCGAAAACAACGCCCAGTTGTGGATGTGACTGGTGATGAAAGTAAAGTCCAATGCTGTAAAGAACAATGTTGCATAGGAACCTAGAATGTTAGATCCATGAATCAAGGCAAATTGGAAGTGGTCAAACAGGAGATGGCATGAATGAACATCAACATTTTAGGAATCAGGAAACTGGACCAGTTTAAATGGACCAGATTAAATGGGCAAATTTAATTGAGATGACCATTATATCTACTACTGTGGGCAAGAATCCCTTAATGGAGTATCCCTCATAGTCAACAAAAGGGTCCAAAATGCATTACTTGGGTGCAATCTCAAACAACAGAATGATCCTGGTTCGCTTCCAAGGCAAACCATTCAATATCACAGTAATCCAAGTCTATGCCCTAACCACTAATGCCAAAGAAGCTGAAGTTGAATGGTTCTATGAAGACCTACAAGACCTGGATGAAGCACAAGCTGGAATCAAGATTGCAGGAAGAAATATCTATAATCTCAGATACGGAGATGACACCACCCTTATGACAGAAAGCAAAGAGGAACTAAAGAGCCTCTTGATGAAAGTGAAAGAGGAGAGTGAAAAAGTTGGCATAAAACTAGCTTCAGAAAACTAAAGATCATGGCATCTGATCCCATCACTTCATGGCAAGTAGATGGGGAAACAATGGAAAAAGTGCAGACTTTATTTTCTTGGGCTCCAGAATCACTGCAGATGGTGACTGCATCCATGAAATTAAAAGAGGCTTGCTCCTTGGAAGAAAAGCTATGACAAACCTAGACAGCATATTATAAAGCAGAGACATTACTTTACCTATAAAGGTCTGTATAATCAAAGCTTTGGTTTTTCTGGTAGTCATATATGGTTGTGAGAGTTGGACCATAAACAAAGCTGAACACCAAAGAACTGAGGCTTTGTACTGTGGTGCTCAGAAGACTCTTGAGAGTCCCTTGGACTGCCAGGAGATCAAATCAGTCAATCCTAAAGGAAATCAGTCCTGAATATTCATTGGAAGGACTGAAGCTGAAGCTGAATGAAGCTCCAGTACTTTGGCCACCAGATGGGAAGAATTGACTCATTGGAAAAGACCCTGATGCTGGGAAAGACTGAAGGCAGGAGGAGAAGGGGACAACAGAGGATGAGATGGTTGGATAGCATCACTGACTCAATGGACATGAGTCTTTGAGCAAGTTCCAGGAGTTGGTGATAGGGAAGCCTGGCATGCTGCAATCCATAGGGTCACAAAGAATCAGACATGACTGAGCAACTGAACTGAACTGAGGGGCAGAGCAAGGTACTTGAGATTCTTGATCTTACTGAATCTTTATAGGTATCAGTCTAATAAGTGGTAGAGATAGGACTAGAACCTACCCTCCATGGCACATGCTGTTAGCTGTAATACTGTATTGCCCTCAAAGAGTACTGTTTATTGTAAGATTTTTTTTGCTGAAATATGTGGTAAACATAATAATATATAAACTTTAAGAACAATATATACTGTATAAGTGACAATGTAATGGCCTGTTTCATGATATTACAAAGTGATACTAAACTATAGTTCTTCAAAACCTACCTTGAACACTCTCCAAAGCCCCTATGCCTTTGTATCTGCTGTTATCTACATGAAATGAACTTTACTGTCCATTGCTCCTCCTATTCTGTGAGGCTTTCTGTTATAGAAAGATTAATGTCCCTACTAAAATGTCTATATCCTAATCCCTGGAACTTGTGAATATGTTAGGTTACATGGCAAAGGGAATTAGGTGGAAATGGAACTAAGGTTGCTAATAAAATAACCTTAAATATAGGGATATTATCCTGGATTTTCCAGATGGGTCTGATGTGATTATAAGAGTTCTTACAAGTAGAAAAGGCAGAAGAAAAGAGGTGGAGAAAGTACTGTAATGTAATGAAAGCATGGCAAGAGAGGTTCTGTGTTGCTGGCTCTGAAGATGGAGGAAGGAACCATGAACCAGGGAATGTGGACAGCCTCTAGAGGCTGGAAAAGGCAATGAAACAGAGTCTTTCCTAGAACATCTAGAAAGAAATACAACCCTGCCAGTGAGACTCAGGTCAGACTTCCATCTTAGAAAACTGTAAGATATGAACATGCATTATTTTAGCTAAATATTGAGGGTAAGACACCTTTCAAGCTCTCCTCTCTCCCCTCACCACAGAGCCAGGCATACCATGTGATCTTGGTCCCAAAGAATACAACACAGTTCTTACCAGTATTTAATCCTAATTATAGCACTTGGAAGTCGGATCTGTACTCCCAGGCTTTCCTTTAATTCCCTTCAGGAGCACAATGAATGGGTCTTGCATTGACCCAAAAGCCCCAACCTCTGCTCTCTTTTTGCTGGGAGGAGGAAAAATGTTAAGTGAGATGACCAAAAGGTCATGAACTGAAAGGAAGAGACTGGGCAGCAGGAGGATGTAAGAAGGAAAGGGAGAGAGGGTTGAAAGGAGGCAGGAGAAAAGCAAAGGAAAGAAGGGGACAACGAAGTCAGAAAACAGGAGGAAAAAAAGGAAGGGTGGCTGGAAGAAGATCCAGAAGCATGGTGGTGGAAGAGAAGAGGAAAAGGGAAAAAAGAAAAGACCGTTCTCTCTGCCTCTCCATTTCCCATCTGACCACCCTCTCTCCTGTGAACTTCATGAGCTCCAACCCACTTTCCAGGATCCAGTTTTAGTGCCTTTTCCCTGCAGTGGTTTCCATGCTGTCTGCCCCTGTAGAATACTTCATATAACTGGCCAGGCCTTACCTCTAGAGATTCTGATTTAATACCTGGTCAAAGCATGGGGATTTTTTAAAAAACTTCCCAGATCACTGTAATGGGCAGCCAGGGTAAGAGCCATTGTCATAAAGCACTCTGACTGCTTCAGCTCACCTAGAATGGGTCCTGCTGTCCAACTCAGAGCCCATGTCTCTCTCGCACTTGGCACTCATTACCTAAAGCTGGAGATGCTGCATCAAGATGATTTAAGGACCCAGAACCTGGAGCCAAACAGCTGGAATTTAGTCCTGGTTCCAAACTTAATAGCTGAGTAACGCTATGGAAGTCACTTGACCACTCCCTGCCTAGCTCTCCATCTTCAGAATAGGAATGACTATAGCAATAATAATGGAACATTGTTTTGAAGACTACATGAGTTAAATATTTGTTTTAAAGACTAAATTAGTTATTATTGAGAAGCACTTAGAAAAGTGTCTGCCACACTGAATGTACAATATAAGCATTCATAAGATAAAATCAGATGATAAAATCATTTGCAAGTTGTTACTCTATGTTGTCATGCTGTTTAACATTTTGTGTATATAACTCTTACCCCCAATTAACAACTAGAGAATTTGCTCAGTCGTGTCCGATTCTTTGAGACCCCATGGACTGTAGCCTATCAGGCTCCTCCATCCATGGGATTTTCCAGGCAAGAGTACTTGAGTGGGATGCCATTTCCTTCTATAATTCCCACTACACCACAGCCATTGTACTCTGTATAATACACACTCAATAAAGTCCATTAAATGAACAAAACAAAATCAGAAAACAATTCAAAAAATAAAATCTGTTTATTAAAATAAAAATAAAAACTGGCTATGAGCTGATTTTTTTTTTTTAAGAATTGTCATTTAAATAATTCTCACTTACCCCTGGAACTCCTCCCTGACAAGCAAAGCCCACAGAAAAGGGGCACAGGATACATGCATTTGAAGGATAGTAGAAGTGAAAGCTCCATCCATAGTTCATCAAATTGCCAACATCCGATGGATCATGGAAAAAGCATGAGAGTTCCAGAAAAACATCTATTTCTGCTTTATTGACTATGCCAAAGCCTTTGACTGTGTGGATCACAATAAACTGTGGAAAATTCTGAAAGAGATGGGAATACCAGACCACCTCACCTGCCTCTTGAGAAACCTGTATGCAGGTCAGGAAGCAACAGTTAGAAGTGGACATGGAACAACAGACTGGTTCCAAATAGGAAAAGGAGTACATCAAGGCTGTATATTGTCATCCTGCTTATTTAACTTATATGCAGAGTACATCATAAGAAACGCTGGGCTGGATGAAGCACAAGCTGGAATCAAGATTGCCAGGAGAAATATCAATAACCTCAGATATGCAGATGACACCACCCTCATGGCAGAAAGTGAAGAACTAAAGAGCCTCTTGATGAAAGTGAAAGAGAAGAGTGAAAAAGTTGGCTTAAAGCTCAACATTCAGAAAACGAAGATCATGGCATCCACTCCCATCACTTCATGACAGATAGATGGGGAAACAGTGGCAGACTTTATTTTTCTGGGCTCCAAAATCACTGCAGATGGTGACTGCAGCCATGAAATTAAAAGACCCTTACTCCTTGGAAAGAAAGTTAGGACCAACCTAGATAGCATATTCAAAAGCAGAGACATTACTTTGCCAACAAAGGTCTGTCTAGTCAAGGCTATGGTTTTTCCAGTGGTCATGTATGGATGTGACAGTTGGACTATAAAGAAAGCTGAGAGCAGAAGAATTGTTGCTTTTGAACTGTGGTGTTGGAAAAGACTCTTGAGAGTCCCTTGGACTGCAAGGAGATCCAACCAGTCCATCCTAAAGGAGATCAGTCCTGGGTGTTCATTGGAAGGACTGATGTTGAAGCTGAAACTGCAATCCTTTGGCCACCTGATGCAAAGAGCTGACTCATTTGAAAAGACCCTGATGCTGGGAAAAATTGAGGGCAGGAGGAGAAGGGGATGATGGAGGATGAGATGGTTGGATGGCATCATCGACTCGATGGACATGGGTTTGGGTGGACTCCGGGAGTTGGTGATGGACAGGGAGGCCTGGTGTGCTGCATGCGGTTCACGGGGTCTCAAAGAGTCGGACACGACTGAGTGACTGAACTGAACTGAGAAGTGAAAGGAAGTGTATGCACGGCAGACGGAAGAGTTCCAAAGTGAATATTGATTCTCTTACTGAGAAGGATCAAAAATAGCCTGAGAAAGAAGAGAGGTAGAGGTGATCGAGGAGGGACTCTCTAGGTAAACGGAATAAAAGGCCTTTTCTCCTTCATGGCTGTGCCTAAGGTTGGCTCAGTCTAGATTTCTATTTGGATGGCTGATTTGCATACACACTCATATACATTTTAACTCTGAAAGCAGACATTCCATATGTGTTTTATTTACTCTCATTTTTTTTTTTTTTTTATCTTTACCAGTTGGCCTATTTTTTCTCTTTAACATCAGGAGACTCTCCCTGCAGCAAGCCACTCACTTGGGGATGGTGGAATAACTGAAAAAGACATCTGAGACAAGATGTAAAATTGTGTATTAGGGTACAATAATATTTACAAGGCACAAATTTGGCGGCCAAAAGATTTCTCTCAAAGGTATGAAAAAATGTCTGTGCTCTATTTTCAAAGAAACCAAATAAGACATGGTCCCTGAATCACTGTCTGAATGCAAACAGCATTTGGCTTTGATCTGAGTTGTTGAAAACTATGACCAATTTATCCCACGGATGCCAAACCATCAGAGAATGTTTTTAAGTCTGGATTTCCATATCAAGATTCAGCTGCACACTTTTTTTCTTCATTTCACATTACACAGGGCCAACCCAAAATAGTCCTTCCAACAATGGATGTAGTTGGGGTGATGATTTTAACTTCAAGCTACAAGCAAGAAGTAGAATAACCCTTTTCCTATAGACATACTCCTGTGGCTAGGCAAAAATACGAAAATATAATTGCACAGTAAGTGGGATTATTTATGTAGACCCCTCCTCTACTGTATGAATAATGACTTCATAGGCAGGCTCAGCCAGTTTCTGATTGAATGATGACACAAAAAGTCTCAGAAACTCATTTTCCTAGTGTATATGCCCTGAGTTCACCCTGGTCATACCTGCTGTCAACCCTCCCCTTGCCCTCCACTTGGTCAATGGTGATTTTCTGAGTTTTATTTGCAAACTTAAACCCCAAATATGCCCATATGGGGCTGAGGGAATGGATCCAACACCATAGAAAAGCACATTAGCTGTCTTCCAAGCATGTGGAGCATACCAAGAACCTCTTGTGATGAGTCAATAACCCAGGATTACCCGCCTCTGGTTTCCAGTGAAATTTTGGGGAGAGAACATTATGAAGATTTGATCAAAACACGGTTTCCAAAACACTTTCTACTCTGGCAGCCCCTTCTAAAGTAAGTAAATGGGGTGGTGATGCTGATGTTTTATACAACTGCTCTGCATTTAGGGTATCCAAATTACTTGAAGATAGGTCCTCATCTAAAATTAGTCTGGAGCCAGAGATATAGACTCATTGTGCATTCTGGAGGTATCTCTGGGTTTCTATACAGAGAGGGTTTAGAGGATTCTGAGGGCAGCAAGTCGTTTCTTTCTAAGGATAGAAACTTTACTAAAGTGCCAAATCTTAAAACTGAAAGTGTCTTTATAGGAGTTCTGAATTCCAAGAGGTTGGTGGGTAGAAGTGGCAACCTTTTGTCATCTTAGGCCTTTTATTTTAGGTATTAAAACTTTTTGGGGGAAGAGGTCCCTAAGCTTCATGAGGCTCCCAAAGAGATTTATAGCACAAAACGTTTCCTATTCCCACAACTCTCCACTCCAGCCTCCTTATCTTGGAGCTGTCTATGCCCACTGCCCGCTCCATCCCACCCCAGATTCACTCCAAATCTAACTACCAGATCTGCCTCATCTGCCACTTGAACCTCTACCATGATGTCCCCTCTCTGCCCTCCCTAACACCAAACCTTGTGGCTCTGGCTGTCCTGCATCCAGCCTTGTCAGCCGCCTCTGCTCTTTTGAGTCTCCCCTGCTTTCTATGATACCATAAAGTCCTGTTTGTTTGTTTTTTAAAAATTTGACAGAGAAGCAGGGGAGGAAGTTAGACTACGTCATTAGTTCTATGATGCTTTAATTTTTACAGTGAGGCTGTTTCAATTTAATAATCAGAAAAACAGGAAAGGTTTGGTTCTTTATTCTGTTCTTCCTCATAATTTTTCCTTGCTACCTCTTGTATTCCTCTTCATCCTTCTGCCATCTGATGTACTATTTCCACAGTCCTGTTCACTTGTTTCTCATCTCTGTTCAGACTCTGCTCTCAGCCTAATGTGGCACAGTGAAAATTAAGGAAGGCTTGGAGCTAGGTGGGCCTGGGTTAGAATGCTGAGCTGTGAGTCCTCAAACAATCATTTCATCTCTCTGCTCCTTCATTTACTCAACAGCAATAATTAATATTTCCTATGGGCTAACTCAGGCCAGTCACTTTACATATATTAACTTGTTTAATCCTCACAACAACTCTATAAAGTGGGTGATATTATTCCCATTTTACACATGTACGCACTGAGGCACAGAAAGATGAAAGTTCTTGCCCAAGATACACAACTAACTAGTCAGTAGCTCCTCTACTTAGTCTAGTCTTCTGACTTCAGAGTCTGCCCTGCTAGCACTAAGCCATCTGCCTCCTTGGGGAAGGAAAATCCCTCCAAAATGAAAGCCATGAACCTGTCACAGAGCAATATTCTTCTGTTGACAAAAGATACTGTGAGTGGGAGGGAATGCCTGGCCCAATCCTGTCATTATCACATTCCTCCAAAGATCATTGCTCTGAGCTTCAGTCATATAAATCCCATAGCTCTGGCCAAGCATATCTGAGTACAGAGTCCACAGGAATCTTAGCTTGAAGAAGCGAGCGATTGAACCGTCCTTCTCTGCAAGCCATTGTCACCCTCTCACTTGACCATTTGGCTCACTATCTGCTCCACCCTGTCCCACCCTCACCACCCTCTTTCCTGATATTTCTGGCATCTGGCCCCACTGTGAAATCCCTACCTTCTCCATCCAATTTGGGGTCCTCAGTTCTCTGGCCTCCTCATTGGTCTCCCTGCCACCAGCCTCTCCCCACATGAATTTGACTTAAGATAGAATGGTCCTGAATGTGACTCCTTAACCTCTTTCCTTCTGGCAGTGTCCCTGTGCCCAATATCCTGTCTTCAATCAAAAAGTTCCCAAAGTCACCTTGAACTGTACCTCTGCCTGGGATGCCATTTTAAGACCAGTGTAAGAGGTTCAGCCATAAGATAAGTTCCAGTGCCAACCCCAGCTTTTCCTGGTGCTGCCAGTTGCATGTGGATGCCTTCTTCTTTGCATTTTGTACTCTGTGTGCATGGCCTTTTCCATCTCTACCTGATAAGTTTGGAACTCAACATTTACTTTAAAAAAAAAGTGAATTTATAAATGGGAAAAACTAAAACCTAGAAAAGTTAACTGACACAATCAGTTAGCTGAGAAACAGTATTACATAATAGTTAGTGTAGTAAGCCAAGACTGCCTGACTTTAAGCCAACTTCCTACCATTTATTAGCTGGTATGACCTGGGGCAAGTAACAACCTCTGTATGACTCAATTTTCTCATCAGTAAAATAAGAACAGTACTTATCCATAGGATGATCATGAGGATTAAGTGAATTAAGACGTACAAAGGGTTTGGAACAGTACTTGACACATTGTAAGTACTCAAATGTTAGCTGCTACTATTATTGTTGCTGTTGTTGTATATGGCAGAACCAGAGTTAGAATCCCTGACCCCAGTCCATTGCTCTTTACTTCAGGCTCCATCACCTGGCACTGTGCAGCTGACTTCTCTCCATTTCTTCAGTTTCACTATTCTTGGCTCAACAAACCTGCTCCAGACAAAAAAAGATGCGTACACATGTATACACACACATACACACACACAAGCTTGAGGAAGCTACATGGTCGTCAGTCAAAAGAAAACAGGGGCCTCTCTGTCCACTCTAGCACAGAAAAGCTCCCTATACCTAAAAAGAGAGGGGCCATGGTGTCTTTCATAGATTCCCTAACTCTAAGATAATTCCACTAGCAGTTTCTGATTGGAGGTTCAGAATGTCACATGGGGAAGAGCACTGATTCTAGAGCCCCGCAGAGCTGGGTTCAGATCTTAGCCTTCTCACTCATTAGCTCTGGGACATTAGGCAAGTTCCTTAATCCCCAACCCTGAGCCTATGCTAGCCTGCTTCATTGAACTGTAGGGAGCATCCATGAAGTGACCTGTGGAAAGCATTTAGCACAGTGCCTGGTACTAGTGAGTGTTGCCTGTCAGTACTCCTATTTTAGGCTAAGCAGCACTCCTTTCCTCTCATTCTAGTTTAGGTGAAACCCTCCTGATAGTGCATCTCAATGGAAGGGTAAGTGTGATTTTGCTTATCAGGATCCAAAGGGCTGGAACTCCCCAGGGATTAAGTGTTGCTGAGGGTGATAGTGGGATGCCCCTGAAGTCAACTTGCCAAGATGTAGCTTGTGAAGTCCTTTTCCAGTTGCCACAGGAACATTTCCTTCTCCTCTCTCTTAGTCCTCCCACTCTCTCACATTCCCCTGTGTACTGATTCAATGAAAACATCTTTTCTTTAAGATGCCACTCCCACCCAAACAGCAAAAGAGTCTAATTTTGGATCACAGTTGATTTAGGAAGTAGCCTTTCTCAAGCCTGTAATCAAGGGTCCTGGATGCATCTTCATGGTGGAAGAAACAAACCCCACCTATCCATCTAGTCAACCTCTAACACACTTTTCAGTGACCCAGTAGGGTCTTGAGAAGATAAACAATTATAACTATCAACTGAACAAGGAACTTGACACTGAATGGTCGAGATACTGGCACCCTTTCTGTCGGTGTCTCGTCACTTCCATCAACATACCCTAAAAAATAGAATAAAATTTTCTTTATGTTAGAAAATATAATTTTACTTTTAAATGAAATGGACCACTAATTATTTAAACCACTAATGGATTCAAACTCTTCTAAAACAGAGTTAAGTCCTAAAGATCACCCTCTGTTTTGTCCATCCCTTAATAACACAGATGTCTCTGAAATCCATGTGATGGAACCATAACTTTACATAACAATATTCAACCAAATAGTAGTTCTATCATTTTCCACACTGAGGCTGCTGATATTTTTCCTCAAAGGAAAACTCATTTCCTGAAAGAGATTCTCATAGAAAACATACTCTTGGAATACCTCACTTTGTGTGGCTACATCCTCATGAATTTCCGCATGAAACACAATGAGTGTTGGCAGAGAACCTCCCCTGGGCCTCTGGGGCCACCCTCTTTGAGGCAAGAGCTCGGAGTCAAACCCAACTAAAGGTTTCTATCAGGAAACAATGTGACTATAGATGGTCAGTAGGTGGAGCCCTTTCCCCGGCATTGGCCCTGACCCTAGCTCAGAGACACCTAGACATGTTCTTCCAGAACTAGTAAGTCTCGTGTTAGTTACCTCATAGGATGCTGTTGTTCCAAAACATGATGCTACCTTAACATCTGGAAGGCAACCAGAATAGGCATTAGCCATAGTATTTTTAAAAGAAAATACATTCTAGTCTGGAATGAGATGACAATGGAATTTTTTTTTAATTAAAGCCATTCCCCTTTACAAAGCATACATCACATCTCCACCCTCCTCTCCCAAACTGTCATTCCATCCTCACCAAAACAAGATTCTCGCCCCCCACCCTTTTTTTCTAAGTCTAGAAGAGTGGGTAGGATTCCTGCAAACTAAGTTTGAAGGAATAATCTTTAAATTCATCTAACTACCCTTGCAAACAACCCACTGAGTCAGTGTAACCCCCTTCACAGATTCTCCCAGAAGGTCCAACAACTTGTCTTAATTGCTTTTAAAAATCCATCTTCATTTTTTGTGAGTCTTAAACCACACTGACATTACTGAAGGTCAACAGATATTTTAGCACTCCTACTACTTGGCCAGGGTCAGAGCAGCACCTTCAGATCTCGATGAAAGATTTAGATGTGTAAGCAGGACACTCCATGATGGGGACTAAATAGACAGTGCAGGCCAAGAATGTCACTGTAAGTCCTAGAAGGGAGAGGTCACTGATGCTCAGTGTGGTCAGGGGTTCTTCACAGAAGAAACGAGACTGAAATAGCGTCTTGAGGCATGTCTTTTGACTCACAAAAGACAATCCTTTTGTGAGAAGAAGCAACAGGTGAGTAATGAAGAGGCATAAAAGACAAGATGCTGATGCTTGGAAAGATTGAGGGAGGGAAGAGAAGGGGGCGGCAGAGGATGAGATGGTTGATGGCACCACCAACTCAATGGACATGAGTATGAGCAAACTGTGGGAGATGGTGAAGGACAGGGAAGCCTGGTGTGCTGCAGTCCATGGGGTTGCAAAGAGTCAGACACGACTGAGCAACTGAACAACAAAAGAAGATAAGAGGATGGATACGTTTCATCAATAAGAGTGCAGTGAATATAACAGTAAAGGAAGAAGTGAACAATGGGAGGTCAAGAATGGGTTGGGATTACAGGTGGCAACACTGAAGTATTGACCCAAGGAATGTCTCTGGGCAAGTTTCTGTCCACAAGGCTATACTGCATTGTAACAACAACATCAGTGATTTGCAGTTACAACAGTTTAAGAACAAAGGCTGTGGAGTCAGAAAGTTCCTAGTTTGAGTTCCAACTCTCTGGTTTACTATTTAAATGACCCAGTGTGTTTTTTAAGTTCTTCAAACCTCAGTTTTGTCATCTATAAAATGGGTTTGATAATAGTATCTAGTTCCTAAAGGTGTTATAAAATTTAAATACAATGATATACACAAAACCCAAGATAAACCTAAATAGGGAATATAAGGCTGTGGATTGGCAAATCTGTGGCTTTTCCACCTCAGTATTTCCCAAATTTGTCTGAAGATAAGAATCACCTGAGAAGTTTGTTGATCTACAGATTCCAACCTGTTCCCTTGGAACTTTCCCACCTGCCTTGGAATTTTAATTCAGTAGATCCAGGATGGAGCCCAGATTTGGGATTTTTAAAGCATGCAAGGTGATTCTTATCATCAAAGAAGTATGGGAAACACTGGCAGTGTTCCTCAAAATAGTGGTTCTGAAATTTTATCTTACACCATAATTTCTTTGCAGTGCTTAATTGCTCAGTCCAACTCTTTGTGACACTATGGACTGTAGCCCGCCAGGCTCTTCTGTCCATGAGGATTCTCCAGGCAAAATTACTGGAGTAGGTGCCATGCCCTCTTCCAGCGAATCTTCCCAACCTTGGGATCAAACCCAGGTCTCCTGCATTACAGGTGAATTCTTTACCATCTGAGCCACCAGGGAAGTCACAGAATTCCTAGAGGCCTATAAAAATACAGACTGCTAGTCCCCACTTTCAGAGTTTCTGATTCAGTAGGCCCAGCGTAGGGTCTGAGATTGTACATATCTAACAAGTTCGTAGGTGATATGGACATAGTTTGGGGCGGGGGGAGGAGCTAAGTCTACTCTTTGTAAACCACTGCTCAAAGCAAAGTCCAAGGACCTGATGAATCAGAATCATCCAGGGTGCTGGTTAACCTTAGCCTTTTCAAAAAGCCCAAAACCGGCCTAAGATTTCATATTTATAACAAGTAATCAAATATTTCTGATGCACACTCAGTTTTAAGAACCCTGTTCTAGATATGGCTGTTACAATGAATGTGTGTACACTCATGTACATACACATTTAATTTTAGGTCATGACATGATTTTAGAAACACTGAAACATGAAAATCAGGTAAATTTTAGAATGAAGAGAATATGGCTGGCTAATGAAAAAGATAAAATAATATGCTCAGTACTTTTCAACTGTTAGGTCAAGTTCAAAACACATTCTTGCATACTTTAAGTTGCTGTTCTTGTTTAGTTGCTAAGTCATGCCTGATTCTTTGCGACCCCATGGACTGTAGCCCGTCAGGCTCCTCTGTCCATGGTATTTCCCAGGCAAGAATACTGGATTGGGTTGCCATTTCCTTCTCCAGGAAATCTTCCTGACCCAGGGATCAAACCTGCATCTCCAGCATTGGCAAGCGGATTCTTTACCGCCGAGTCACCAGGGAAGCCCATACTTTAAGTACATGCTCAGTCACTCAGTTGTGTCTGACAAGTGTCAATATTTAAATCAGAATACAGATCCAGATCAAGCTACCTTCTGTGTAGCTGTGACCCAGACTTCCCTGGTGGCTCAGTGGTACAGCCACATTTGAGAACCACATTTGAGAATGCTTTAGAGGCATTTTTAGTTTGGTGTATGTTTAGAAAGCAGGCATATTTTTAAAATATCAATCTAAGAAAGACACAAATTCCTACAAAATGGCAATGGCAAAAAGTGCTGAGGTGAGTATAAAAATTTTTAGATCATCTAGGGAATTCCCTGGCATTCCAGTGGTTAGGACTCAGGCTCTCACTGCTTAGAGGCCAGGTTCAATCCCTGGTCAGGGAACTAAGATCCCATAAATTGCATAGCATGGCCAAAAATATTAAAAATAAAGTTTGGATGTTTAAAAAAATTTTTAGATCATCTATTAGTGAGGATTATGTATGATTTTACATAATGCCAGTTTTCATTTGCCAGATTCTAAATGAATCTTCTTAAAAATCAGCAGGTATTATTTGAGTCCTACCTTGTGAAACACTCATGAAGCTCTCAGTTTCTGTATTCTTCATTTTGTCTGGGACTTAAAGAATTCAAACCATTAAAAGTAAATGAAGTAGTACATGTAAAGAAGTACTTTGCAAAGTGTAAACTGCCAAGCAGATGGAAGTTATTGTCAACAACCCTCATTTCAGCCTCACTCAAAACAAGAGAATTGCTCTCCACATGATTAATGATAAATAAGGTTAACACAGTATTTCTACATGGTGAAATCTTTGCAAAGATACACTTACAGAAATCTGAACATGCTTAAAATGTGGGGGAAAAAGTTAACTAGGAAAAATTATAGGAACTGAGGAATGTCAAAATAAATTATCCCAGTAGCTGGGAAAGGAAGCAGGATAAGAGGAAAACTCCCTTGCTTTAAAATACATTCTTTAAAAAAGCAAATACATTGATGTTATTAGGACCCAGGTACTCACTGTGGGGGAAGAAAAATACACCTATGGACTGAGGTGGAAGCAAGTAAGAGCCCTCTACTGTTGACTGGAATTAGAAGTATCAGAATGAACCCATTAATTTTCCAGAAAACACATTCCTCCTAGTTCTGCCCACTGAAAGCACCTAGGATCAATGACATTCAGTGGTGATTGGCACACCTAGTCTCTGATCTGTATTTCTAAACACATTCCCCACTAAATGCAAGCAGCGCCCTTTAGGTAAATGGCAGATTCCAGGACCAGGACTGGGAAAGTAAATACAAAGCAAGCCATAGCATCTTGTGGCAGAAAATAAATCCTCAAAACCTGATGCGGAGATGTCAAAGAACATAGGGACCAGCCTGAAGGTGCTGGCAATTTAGCATAAAACTGTGGGCAATTTTAGCATAAAAACAGCAACAGGTTAGAAAACACTGGGTACAAAACAAGGGCCCATGCAGATACAAAAAGAGTAAACAAACAAATAAATGGGAGGACAAATCTCCTCTTTACAGTGGAATGCTAATCCATGCAGAAGATTTTTTAAAAATCACAAATTTGCAACCTCCATAGTAGGAATCGGAGAAGGCAATGGCACCCCACTCTAGTTCTTTTGCCTGGAAAATCCCATGGATGGCGAAGTCCATGGGGTCGCTAAGAGTCGGACTCGACTGAGTGACTTCACTTTCACTTTTCACTTTCATGCATTGGAGAAGGAAATGGCAACCCACTCCAGTGTTCTTGCCTGGAGAACCCCAGGGACGGGGGAGCCTGGTGGGCTTCCTTCTATGGGGTCGCACAGAGTCGGACACGACTGAAGCGACTTAGCAGCAGCAGCAGCATAGTAGGACTAGATTCAGATGCGAATGTTCAGTGGACGCTAAATCTATGGGGTGTTAAGTTGTTGGTGAATAAGATATTTGTAGTGTCTCAAACTGTTTCCATTCCCCAGAGATTACTTGCTGATTACAAAGACAGCAAGTTCCTGCAAGTGGGGAAATCTGGCAGGTACAACCTACCCTAAATGATCAAAGTGACATCATGTACCTCCTGATGTGATGTGCTGAGGACACAACAATGCTTACATAGTATTCCTGACAAAAATGCATAACCTGAATCTAATCATGAGGAAACAATCAAGCAAACTCAAATTTAGGGGCATTCTAAAAAACAGCTTGCTTGTACTTTTCAAAAGAGTCACTGTCATAAAAGACATGAGGAACTGTTCCAGATTAAGGGATAATAAGTATACATGAAAACCAAATACCATGGATGATTCACCCTGGTTTCTGGATCAGAAAAAGATTATAAAATTTAATATTAACTGTATATTAGATAATAGTATTGTATCAATCCTGAGTTTCAACCATTACATTGTAGTATGTAAGAGAATGTCACTGTAGAGGGAATATACGCCAAAGTATTAGAGGTCATGAAAAAGTGAAGTCACTCAGTGATGTCCAACTCTCTGTGACCCCATGGACTATACATATAGCCCACCAGGCCCCTCCATCCATGGGATTCTCCAGGCAGGAATACTGGAGTGGGATTGCCATGTCCTTCTCCAGGGGATCTTCCCGACCCAGGGATCAAACCTGGGTCTCCCGCATTGCGGGCAGATGCTTTACCCTCTGAGCCACCAGGGATAATGTCTGCAACTAACTCTAGAATGGCTTAGATGTGGGGGTGTGGGGAGGGGGCAGTGGCTGAGGAGGTTGGGGAAAGAGAACTCAAATGTGAAGAAATGCTTACAAACGGTGAATCTGGGTGAAGGAATCATTTTATTCTTGCAACCCTTCTGAGGATTTAATATTTTACAAAATGAATATTTTAAATATTAAAAAATAAAGCTCTAAAACTGAGTATATAGAGAATAAACTTATGTTTACAGTGGGGAAGGGGAGGGGAGGGGAAAAGGATAGATAGAGAGTTTGGGATTGAAATGTATACACTGCTATATTTAAAGTAGATAACCATTGCTGGGGGGAAGGATGGGGAGAAGGTATAGTCAGGGACTTTGAGATGGACATGTACACACTGTTATATTTGGAATGAATAACCAACAAGGACCTATAGTATAATACATGGAACTGTGCTCAAGCTTATGTGGCAGCTGGATGGGAGGGGACTTTGGAAGAGAATTCAGTGCAGTCCAGTTCAATTCAGTTGCTCAGCCATTTTCAACTCTTTACGACTCTATGGACTGCAGCATGCCAGGATTCCCTGTCCATCACCAGCTCCCAGAGCTTGCTCAAACTCATGTCCATCAAGTTGCTGATGTCATCCAACCATCTCATCCTCTGTCATCTCCTTCTCCTCCTGCCTTCAATCTTTCCCAGCATCAGGGTCTTTTCAAATGAGTCAGTTCTTCGCATCAGGTAGCCAAAGTATTGGAATTACAGCTTCAGTATCAGTCCTTCCAGTGAATATTCAAGACTGATTTCCTTTAGAATTGACTGGTTTGATCTCCTTGCAGTCCAAAGGACTCTCAAGAGTCTTCTCCAACACCACACTTCAAAAGCATCAATTCTTCAGTGCTCAGCTTTCTTTACGGTCCAACTCTCACATCCATACATAACTACCAGAAAAACCATAGCTTTAACTAGACGGACCTTTGTTGGCAAAGTAATGTCTTTGCTTTTTAATATGCTGTCTAGGTTGGTCATAACTTTTCTTCTAAGGAGCAAGTGTCTTTTAATTTCATGGCTGCAGTCACCATCTGCAGTGATATTGGAGCCCCCCCAAAAATAAAGTCTGTCACTGTTTCCACTGTTTCCCCATCTATTTGCCATGAAGTGATGGGACCAGATGCCGTGATCTTAGTTTTCTGAATGTTGAGTTTTAAGTCAACTTTTTCACTCTCCTCTTTTACTTTCAAGAGGCTCGTTAATTCTTCTTCGCTTTCTGCCATAAGTTTGGTGTCATCTGCATATCTGAGATTACTGATATTTCTTCCTGCAATCTTGATTCCAGCTTGTGCTTCATCCAGCCCAGCATTTCTCATGATGTACTCTGCATATAAGTTAAATAAGAAGGGTGACAATATACAGTCTTGACGTTCTCCTTTCCCAATTTGGAACCAGTCCATTGTTCCATGTCCAGTTCTAACTGTTGCTTTTTAACCTGCATACAGATTTCTCAGGAGGCAGGTAAGGTGACCCAGTATTCCCATCTCTTTAAGAATTTTCCACAGTTTGTTGTGATCCACACAGTCAAAGGCTTTGACATAGTCAATAAAGCAGAGGTAGATGTTTTTCTGGTATTCTCTTGCTTTTTCAATGATCCAATGGATGTTGGAAATTTGATCTCTGGTTCCTCTGCCTTTTCTAAATCCAGCTTGAACATCTTAAAGTTCTTGGTTCATATACTGTTGAAGCCTCAGTTGGCAAATTTTGAGATTAGTTTGCTAGCATGTGAGATGAGTGCACAGAGAAGGCAATGGCACCCCACTCCAGTACTCTTGCCTGGAGAATCCAATGGGCAGAGGAGCCTGGTAGGCTGCAGTCCATGGGGTTGCTAAGAGTTGGACATGACTGAGCGACTTCACTTTCACTTTTCACTTTCATGCATTGCAGAGGAAATGGCAACCCACTCCAGTGTTTTTGCCTGGAGAATCCCAGGGATGGGGGAGCCTGGTGGGCTGCTGTCTATGGGGTCGCACAGAGTCGGACACGACTGAAGTGATTTAGCAGCAGCACCAGAGATGAGTGCAACTGTGACGTAGTTTGAACATTCTTTGACATTGCCTTTCTTTGGGATAGGAATGAGGACTAACCATTTCCAGTCCTGTGGCCACTGCTGAGTTTTCCAAATTTGCTGGTATATTGAATGCAGCACTTTAGCAGCAGCGTGTTTTAGGATTTGAAATAGCTCAGCTGGAATTCCATCACTTCCACTAGCTTTGTTTGTAGTGATGCTTTCTAAGGCCCACTTGACTTCACAGTCCAGGATGTCTGGCTCTAGATGAGTGATCACACCATCATAGTTATCTGGGTCTTGAAGATCTTTTTTGTATAGTTCTTCTGTGTATTCTTGCCACCTCTTCTTAATACCCTCTGCTTCTATTACGCCCATACCATTTCTGTCCTTTATTGTGCCCATCTTTGCATGAAATGTTCGCTTGGTATCTCTAATTTTCTTGAAAAGAGCTCTGGTCTTTACCATTCTATTGTTTTCCTCTATTTCTCTGCATTGATCAAAGCAAGAAGAGAATGGATGGATTTGGAGAGAATGGATACATGTATATGTATGGCTGAATCCTTTTACTCTTCATCTGAAATTATCACAACACTGTCATTCAGCTATATCATAATACAAAATAAAAAGGTTTAAAAAATAGGTAAAGTAAAGGAGATAACCAGGACTTCCCTGATAGTCCAGTGGTTAAGTATCTGCCTGCCAATGCAAGCAACACAGGTTCAGTCCATACCCTGGGAAGTTCCACATGCCTTGGGGCAACTAAGCCCGTGCTCCACAATGACTCAGCCCCTACTCTAGAGTCCAAGAACCACAACTACTTTAGCCTGTGCGCCCCAGAGCCCATGCTTCTTATGTAACAAGAGAAGCTATCCCAGTGAGAAGCCTGCATACCACAATTAGAGAGTAGCCCCTGCTCACCACAACTAGAAAAAGCCTGCTCAAAGCAATGAAGACCCAGTGCAGCAAAAAATAATTTTTTTAAAAATACAATAGATAACCAACAAGGACCTAATGTATAGCACAGGGAACTGTGTTCAATATTCTATAATAACCTAAATGGGAAAAGAATTTGAAAAAGAATAGAAAAAGAGCATGTATAGTACATTTTGGTAAAATTCAAATGCAAGTAGCTCTTAATAGTGCTATGTTATCAGAAAATTTCTATCCCAATCAAATTAGATCAGATCAGATCAGTCACTCAGTCGTGTCCGACTCTTTGCGACCCCATGAATCGCAGCACGCCAGGCCTCCCTGTACATCACCAACTCCCAGAGTTCACCCAGACTCATGTCCATCGAGTCAGTGATGCCATCCAGCCATCTCATCCTCTGTCGTCCCCTTCTCCTCCTGCCCCCAATCCCTCCCAGCATCACAGTCTTTTCCAATGAGTCAACACTTCGAATGAGGTGGCCAAAGTACTGGAGTTTCAGCTTTAGCATCATTCCTTCCAAAGAAATCCCAGGGCTGATCTCCTTCAGAATGGACTGGTTGGATCTCCTTGCAGTCCAAGGGACTTTCAAGAGTCTTCTCCAACACCACAGTTCATGACCACAGGAAAAACCATAGCCTTATTGAAATGTACTTGATCAATAATATAATGAATAAATTAATATTAATAAGTGATTTAGAACCAAAATTCTCTCTAGTTACCTATGAATCACAGACTAATTCTGTTTGGTGCACCCACAGGATTAGCCCTTATAGTAGGTTTTTTGGTGTGTTAAATTAGTCACTAACTAATAAACATTAGAGACTTCCCAGGTGGCTCAGTGGTAAAGAATCCACCTGCTAATGTAGGAAACACAGGTTCATCCCTGGTGTTGCGAAGATCCCCTGGAAAGAAAATGGCAACCCACTCCAGTATTCTTGCCTGGGCAATCCCATAGAAAGAGGAGACTGGTGGGAAAACAGTCCATGAGGTTGAAAAAGAGTCAGACATGTCTTAGCAACTAAATAACAACAATAAACATTAAAATCATGATTTTTTTTGCTCCTCTTGAAAAACTGAATCAACAACACAGGCTGAATTGCAGCCACCACCACCCGCTCTTTGATGGGTCATATTTTCTACAGGTCACTGAAGTCGTCACCATTCTGAATCTCTCTCTGACACAGCCTGCTTCACTTTCTCCAGTTCATTCACTCCAGTTACTCACCTGGCCCCCAAAAGAATTTGAGTTTGTGAGCTCTCATTTAGGGAACAAAGAGGAAAGCGAATCACTATCTGTGGAAAAGAGTTGCAAAAGAAGTAGAACTTGAAAAAGCCATCTTAAACCCAGCATGCCCCAAACTGAATCACCGATTTCTCCTTCCTGCACCATGCCCACTTAATTGACAAGCCAAAAGTTGAGGGATTATCCCTGTTGTCTTGTCTTCCTTTCCATCAAAACATATATCACTTCTACCCCTAAATTCTATAGATTTACTTCCTAAATATTCTCAGACCTGTCCATTTAGCTCTATTTTCAACACTGAAACCACCATCACCCCTAAGACTGCCACAACCACTACCACCATTAGCATCACCAACACCAGTATCACCATCTGACCACTGCAGCAGCTACCTCATCCTAAGCTCCCACTATCCTATGTCTAGACAATTCTAAGTGATTCATCCACATTCATTCTGGTCTCTCTTCAGTCTGGTCACTACACTGAAGGCAAAGTGAATTTTTCCAAGATGCAAATTTTGAAGCCTGTCTCCTGGTTAAAACTCTTCAATGGGTCCCACAGCTCTTGGTCTAATGGGAAAACTGAATGAAAAGCCTACAAGATGGTCCAGAGCTCAGCCATCTCTGTAGCCTCATTTCCTATCTTTCCCCCTCTGCTTTTCCATTCCAGCTATCCCAATATTCTTTAAGTCTCCAATACTTAGCATAATCCATTTTAAAAAAAATCTCAGGTGCCCAAAACTGGATTACTCATAATCCTTAGTTTTCAAACCATTAAAATTGGCTGGTATATGGCCCTCTTTATTTAAATAATCTAATGAATTCTTTGGAACTTCCCATCCAGCCCAGTATCTAGAACACCATGTTTTACAAAAATTTACACTTTGCAGGTCCCTTTATGAACCTCCCATCCCTTCCCCCATGACTCCTCTGAATTTTCACTCTGTAAATTTTCTGCTTATTTTTCATTGCCTTTAAAAAAACACACATATTTGTATACTCAAGCAATGTGTTAATTTTTTTTGTTTTTAAACTTTATTAAAAGGTATCATGAAGTATAGCTTTTTTTCCCACCCAACATTATGTTACCAATATTCATCTACAGTCATGAGTCCCAAGGAGTTGTGAGTAGCATGCTGCTGCTGCTGCTAAGTCACTTCAGTTGTGTCCGACTCTGTGCGACCCCATAGACGGCAGCCCACCAGGCTCCCCCGTCCCTGGGATTCTCCAGGCAAGAACACTGGAGTGGGTTGCCATTTCCTTCTCCAATGCATGAAAGTGAAAAGTGAAAGTGAAGTCGCTCAGTCATGTCCTACTCTTAGCGACCCCATGGACTGCAGCCTACCAGGCTACTCCATCCATGGGATTTTCCAGGCAAGAGTACTGGAGTAGGGTGCCATTGCCTTCTCCAGTGAGTAGCATAGAGTTACTTATTTTTATTGCTGGGTAATATTCCATTAGGGGATTCCCTGGTGGCTCGGTGGTAAAGAACCAGCCTGCAATGCAGGAGGATTAGGATGGTGTGCTCAGTCATTTCAGACTTTTTGCTACCCCATGGACTATAGCCCACCAGGCTCTTCTGTCCATTGGATTTTCCAGGGAGTAATACTGGAGTGGGTTGGCATTTCCTCCTCCAGGGGATCTTCCTGACCCAGGGATTGAACCTACATCTCTTGTGTCTCTTGCACTGGCAGGAGGATTCTTTTTTTTTTTCCCCCTGGGGAGTCATGAGGATGTTTTTGTTTGGTTAGTTTCATTTGGGATTAATTAACAAATATTAATATGCATGGAAAATATTAATGTTATTAATATTAAATAATATATAAAATATATTATTTATATAAATAATTTGTAGATATTATTTAACTGATATATTAACTAATAATTTAGTATATAAATTATTAATGTGGGGAGGGGCAAGGGGCATACACCTCAGTGGGGGCGCACACATGCAGGACTGGAGAAGGGCAGGGGCAGCGCACGATGCTTCACAAAACAGCCACATCTAACAGATGAAATAGTCATACAGGGGTGGGCGAGCTGGACAGCGGCCACAGAGTTTGGGCGTGGCAAAGGAAGAAAACTGAGAGCCAAGGGAGAGCGGCCAGCCCAAGGTACTGTATACTTTCTGCTCCCATCTGTGCTCCCACCACCTCCCCGCCTCTGCACAGTGCAGGAGCCTTGGCCTTCCATCTGCCCCTTCCTCCCTCCTGTCCAGAGGCCTGAGGGGCACCCTCTCTGCTCTGAGCTGCTAGCACCACCTGGGATACTATTGCTGTGCAATGTTCTAGTAGGAGCTTCCCTGATGGCTCAGTGGTAAAGAATCCACCTGCATGCAGGATACGTGGGTTCAATTCCTGGGTCAGAAAGACTCCCTGGAGAAGGAAATGGCAACCCACTCCAGTAATTCTTGCTGGGAAATCCCATAGACAGAGGAGCCTGGCGGGATGCTGTCCATGAAGTCACAAAAGAAACTGACACAACTTATCGATTATACAACAAAAAGCAATAAATACCCTGTTATGTGAATGTCCCATGCCTGCAGTGCAAATTTTCTTCTTGGTCCAGTTAAGTCTTACTTATCTCTCAGATCTCAGCTCAGGTGTCACTTCATTAAATGTTTCCTTATCTTCATAACCAGGTAAGACCCCCTTATCTATTATAGACCTTCAAAGCGCCGTGAACATCCCCACTGTCGTCATTACCACAGGAGCGATTTCACACCATGTGATCTATTGTGACCTGTTCCCCCATCCACTTGGCAATGAGCTTCCTCAAGATCAGGCTCCATGCTGTGTTCGATTGCTATTAGATCCCTACCTCCTGGCACATCCTAAAGACTCAATAAAAGCTGTTACTTCAGTGAATGGATAAATCATGAAAATAAGTATTTACCTCTAATAAATAGTACATCCAAATAAACATGTTCAATAATAACTATAAAAACCAGCCTCACTGGCTGACTTTCATATATCATCAATGCCATCTTCATTCTTTAACAGCTACCTAGGCTTAAAACTGTTGACATTAGGTCTGATTGTGGACTTCTCTGACTCCTCACAGTTATTTGCACACTCTTGTTCTTTCTCCTTTGAAAATAGTGCTTGGACTTCCTTGGTGGTCCAGTAGTTAAGAATCCACCTTGCAATGCAGGGAGCGTGGGTCCACTCCCTGGTCAGGGAACTAAGATCCCACATCCCTCGGAGCAACTAAGCATGTGTGCCAACTACTGAGCCTTTGCGCTCCAGAGCCTGCGCCACAACTAGAGAGCCCATGTGCCACAACAGAAGATCCGAGGTGCTGCAACGAAGTGTCAATGTACCCAAACAAACATTTTTCAGAAAGAAAAGAAAATGGTGCTTACCCCATCCCAACCCAATGTGACTTCCATATGTACTATTTTCAATTCCTGATCATTTCTCATCACCTTATTTATGGTTATACTGTTCCCTCTTCCCAGAGAGTCCTTTCTTCATTTGTGAGTGTTTAAATCCTACACAGTGCCTACTTCAAATGCCATATCCTCCAAAATACTTCCCTGATTTCCCAGATGGAACAATCTCTCCAGTCTCCAAGCTGTTATCACTCACTACCTTATCCAGTGCTTGTTTGTGCATGATCCAAAATTCTTCCGGTGTACTGGAACAAACACGGGCTTGTGTTCACATCTCTCTCCTGCTCCTGCACCCAGCCCTCCTCTGCCCTCTCAACCCTTCAACAGCTGTCATCAGTTTGGCTGTAGAATTCAGACACACTGCTCTGCCCCTCTTTGGCATGAGACCTTAGTGAGACAGGCTTCACCACGGGGGTGGGGGTGTTTGGTGAGAAAACCCCTCTAATTTTGGGTTAGGTTGCTGGCAACCTGGGTTAGTTTGCTAACCTTTTGGCCACAGCTAAGAAATCAGTTCTCTCATCAGTTTCTCAGTAATAGTTCACACTTTGATCTCTATCTATCTGCTTTCCAGGTCTCATTTCTCAATTGGTAGTTAATTTGGGCAGGGAAGAAAGAGATTTATTTTACTGACTTCCTAAAACCACAACTATAAAGTAATATGACACTTGTGTTTGAACAAACATACCAGAACTTTCAAACTCAAATGAGGGATGATGCCCTTCAAAATAGTCCCCTGAGGAAGTGACACATTATCACAATACATCAAGGCTACTCTGGTTTAAAATCTTTTGGATGTATCATGAGGGCCTGTGCATCTTATCTGAATATCTTTAATGGTCTCAAGTCACATCTGAAAAGGGCAGATTTGAGTTTTTAAGATAGCAAAAAGTCATTTGAAACTAAGGTTAATGAATTACTCGGCATTTTGGATCAACAATGGGAAGGAATCAAAAAATAATGAAATGTGCATGTGTATGTATGCATATCATAATTGGAAAAGTATCCTAAAAATGCCTGTACAAAAGTGACCACTATAAAAAACAAAAAAAGTGGCCACTGCGAAAAACAACACTCTCTGGTTATGTAGAACAAGGTGTGTTTATTATTATATAAATTGTTTCACAGCGATGCTGAGAGCATAGAATAATGACTTTTTCTAAAGGCACAAATATGGAGTCATTTACCTTGCCACTTATTTTCTGTGTCATCTTAGACACATTATCTAATTTCTTTCAATGTTAGTATTTTCATCAGTAAAACCAAATTAATAATAACACCCATCATAGGTACTTCATAGGATTGTTTTGAGAACCATATGAACTAAAACAGGTGAAAAAGCTCTTTGGCAACCATCAGATCAGATCAGATCAGTCGCTCAGTCGTGTCCGACTCTTTGTGACCCCATGAATAGCAGCACGCCAGGCCTCCCTGTCCATCACCAACTCCCAGAGTTCACCCAGACTCACGTCTATCGAGTCAGTGATGCCATCCAGCCATCTCATCCTCTGTCGTCCCCTTCTCCTCCTGCCCCCAATCCCTCACAGCATCAGAGTCTTTTCCAATAAGCCAACTCTTCACATGAGGTGGCCAAAGGACTGGAGTTTCAGCTTTAGCATCATTCCTTCCAAAGAAATCCCAGGGCTGATCTCCTTCACAATGGACTGGTTGGATCTCCTTGCAGTCCAAGGGACTCTCAAGAGTCTTCTCCAACACCACAGTTCAAAAGCATCAATTCTTTGGCTCTCAGCCTTCTTCACAGTCCAACTCTCACATCCATACATGACCACTGGAAAAACCATAGCCTTGACTAGACGAACCTTTGTTGACAAAGTAATGTCTCTGCTTTTGAATATGCTATCTAGGTTGGTCATAACTTTCCTTCCAAGGAGGAAGCGTCTTTTAATTTCATGGCTGCAGTCACCATCTGTAGTGATTTTGGAGCCCAGAAAAATAAAGTCTGACATACAAATGTTAGTTGCGTTATGGAAGCTAACATTATGATTAATATTCTTCCTTGATTGTTTCAAACTTTTTCCTCTGCTTTGACATAGTTTGGCAGCAGATCTGGATTCTGAAATATCTCTTCATAAAGAGACTGAGATCAATCTGAACACATATTCCAGGATTCAAGTAAATTGCTAAGGAAAATGCAAGGAAGGAGGGACCTTCCAATGACTCAGTAAGCACCAATTTCTATAAATCATTTGACTTGTTTTGCACCATTTTCTGTAAGTCACTTGATTTGTTTTGGCTTTGGGTGATTTCTCTCAAGTTTCTGAGAAAAAGGAGCAACTTTAGTCATCATTTTCTCTTACCTTGATTTAAAGACTAAAAAGATGTACCCATATAAGTTTAAATAACATCTTTACCCACTGAATGGCAATTAACATTTACTGAGAACTTACTAAATGCTGAGTAATATGTAAAATACTTTAATCCTTAACAACACCCTGATACCCTAGGTACTATTTTTGTCACCATTTTACAGACAAGTCCAAGGAATCACTGAGAAATGCCACCCAGTGGGTAAAAGCCTTAAGCTGGGATGTGAACACAAACGGTGTGACTGCAAAGCCCATATTCTGTAGCACACTCTTGACCTTTAAATGCATAAACTGGGTTTTCCAAACTGCAAACCCAATCACATTTTTTCTCCTTTATGTTTTACTTTTGAGGCTAGCATAGGACCTATTCTGAGGCTGTTTGTGTATCCCTGACGAGTGACAAGTTCCCCTTGAAACCACTTTAAGGAGTAGAGGACCCCCTAATGTGGTGATGAGAACTCTCAGAAATGTGCTGGGGCATAACAGTGGGCAAGCATGAAAGAGAGAAAGGGTCAGGGAAGAACACACAGTTCATCTTTAGAGGAGATCAGGCTCATTCAGGGTGGTATGGCCACAGACCAGTTCATCTTTAAATCAGCATTTGCACTGAACTTTCAGAGCCTACTAGGAATTTTTACTAAGCCCAGGTCCCAAAGTCTGTCCTCACTTAGCATTCTGGTTACTCTCCATTCTCTGATATCTGTCCCTTTCCTGGAAAACACCTATGTTTCTGCAATCACCTCCAAAACAAAGGATGTCTTTCTTACCTTCTCTAACTCTCATCTGCACTAAAACAAGAAAAAGTGTACTTTAGATTCACTTTCACCTAAGGCATTGAAAGCAACTCCTTTATATTTTCATACAGATACTATGTTTTGGGGTTTTTTTGTCAGTTATAAATGGAGTCCTGTTCATGATATGAAACTTGAGAAAGAAAAAATAAAAAGATACCCTGGATGAGCGAACTACATGTCAGTTATCTGTGTCCAAAAGCTTAACATAATCTCTGGTACTTGGAGGTGCCCAAAAAATGTTGACAAGGAGTGAATTTTTTAAAGATCCACAAGCACTCAATGCCAATGGTCTCCATTGCTGCTGTACGTCCAGGGCATTGATCCCTGGTCAGTAACACATACTGGGTACTTGCAGAATACAGAATCCTCCAGCAGGTACAGTGAAGAGGGTCTAGCCTCACAGTGGGCCTTGGGCACATGTCTATTGAATCACACACAGAAAAAAGAAGATCCTGCCCAGTTGGGAGCAGACTACATAGCACGCATCTACCTCCTCACTAGATGCTGTCTCCACCCACTTCTACAGGCCCTGCCAATTGTTAAGGCCAGCCCACATGCTTCTTCAGAAAGTATATTCAGCCTTCTGTAGGAGGCTGAATAATACCCGTCCACACATAATATCCCTACATCCTAATACCTGGAACCTGTGAATGTGTTACCTTAATGGCAAAAGGGAATTTGCAGATATGATTAAGTTAAGGATATTAAGGTGGGGAGATTATCCATGTATGCCTGATGTAATCAAAACAGTTCTTTTAAGAGGAAGGCAGGAGGAGTCAGATTCAGAGAAGCGCAGGTAATACAATGATAGGAGCAGACACTGGAATGATGTACTTTGAAGATGGTAAAAAGGGCCACAAGCCAAGGAATACAGAAGGCAAGGAAACAAATCCCCCTCAGAGCTTATAGAAGGAACCAGCCCTACTGACACTTCCCTGGTAGTTCAGACCGTAAAGAATCTGCCTGCAATTTGGGAGACCCAGGTTCAATCCCTGGGTCAGGAAGATCCCCTGGAGGAGGAAATGGCAACCCACTTCACTATTCTTGCCTGGAGAATCCCCTGGACAGAGGAACCTGGTGGGCTACAGTCCATGGGGTCACAAAGAGTCAGACATGACTAAGCAACTAACACTTTCAGTTCAGCCCTACTGACACCTTGACTTTAGCCCTGTGAAACTGATTTTAGACCTCTGGCCTCCAGAACTAAAAGAGATTATATCTGTGTTAAGTCACTAAGTTTTGGTAGTATGTTCCAGCAGCAATAGGAAACTAATATATCTCTCTAGCCCTCAGGGACACTTTGATCTCTCCCTTCTGAGTTCTGATAAAGTTTGAATACATAACATAGCATTCAGAACTTCATAGAACCTGTTTCCTCATCCAGGTATAACTGTCATTTGGGGCACAGACTTTTGCTGTACATGTTAATTTCTCAGAGAGGGGAATGTCTAACTTGGAGCCAGCTTAGTGAAAGACTTAGCAGATACTTTTGGGGGAAGAAGTAAATACGCCATTATATCAATATGAGGGAGATATCATCCTTTGATCTTACAATTAAAGTATGTCATTTAAAAAATTGAGTCTGTTCAGATTAATAGATAAATAAGATGTGGTTTGGGACTTCCCTGGTGGTCCAGTGGTTAAGACTCTGAGCTCCCAATGGAGGGAGCATGGGTTTGATCCCTGGTTGGGGAACTAAGATCCCACATGCTGTGTGTCGAATAAATAAAATAAAACAATTAAAAAAAAAAAAAGAAGATGTGGTATGGAGAACTCCCTGGTGGTCCAGGGGTTAAGACTCTGTACTTCCACTGAAGAGGGTGTGAGTTCGATTCCTGGTGGGGGAACTAAGATCCCATGTGCCATGTAGTGCAGTCAAAAATAAAGTTAAAAAAAATTTTAAAGATGTATATATATATACACTCATATATATACATACACATATATGCATATATATAATGGAATATTCAGTTCAGTTGCTCAGTTGTGCCTAACTCTTTGCGATCCCATCAATTGCAGCACGCCAGGCCTCCCTGTGCATCACCAACTCCCAGAGTTCACTCAAACTCACATCCATCGAGTCAGTGATGCCATCCAGCCATCTCATCCTCTGTCGTCCCCTTCTCCTCCTGCCCCCAATCCCTCCCAGCACCAGAGTCTTTTCCAATGAGTCAACTCTTCGCATGAGGTGGCCAAAGCACTGGAGTTTCAGCCTTAGCATCATTCCTTCCAAAGAACACCCAGGACTGATCTCCTTCAGAATGGATTGTATTACTCAGTCATAAAAAACAATGAAACAATCTCATTTGCAAGCAACATGGATGGACCTAGAGATTATCATACTAAGCGAAAGAAGTCAGACAAAGATAAATACCATATGATATCATTTATATGTAGAATATTAAAAAAAAAACATACAAATGAACTTATTTATAAAACAGAACAAACTTATGGTTACCAAAGGGGAAAGGGGGAGGGATAAATTTGGAATTTGGGATTAACAGATACAAATTAGTATATACAAAATAGATTAACAACAAGGACCTACTATATAGCACAGGGAACTATATTCAATATATTGTAATAAGCTATAAAGGAGAAGAATCTGACAAACAATGAATATATTTATGTATAACTGAATCATTTTGCTGGACATCTGAAACACTATAAATCAACTATGCGTTGTGTGTGTGTGTGTTTAGTCACTAAGTCACGTCTGACTCTTTTGTCACCCCATGGATTGTAGACCACCAGGCTTCTCTGTCCACGGGATTTCCCAAGCAAGAATACTGGAATAGGTTGCCATTTCCTTCTCCAGGAGATCTTCCCCACCCAGAGATGAAACCTGTGTCTCCTGCATTGGCAGGCAGATTCTTTACCACTGAGCCACCTGGAAAGTCCTGAACGTACTTAATACAAGTATATAAGTGTACTGAACTTAACACTTAAAAATGGTAAAAATGGTATACTTAAAAATGGCATATAAATTTTATATGTATTTTACAACAATTTTTTTTTTATAATGAAGTCTGTAACTACAGTGGGGACAAAGAACAAAAGTGATTTGGAAATGTACTCAGGCTGAGAGCACCTGCAGAAGAGGGAGATACGGTGCTTGGTTTGGGAGGACAGAGGGGCTGGTACTGGTGTGAGGGATCCATGGCTGTGGGCGTGCCTGTCCTCTCACAGTGAAACAGTTTTCCCTCCTCCTTCCAAAGGGAAAAATGATTCCTTCAACAACAAATATATATTGAATACTTTGTGCTGACACTGGGGGTATGGTACTAAAAAAGATATATAGCTTAGTGTCAAATGGGAGAGAAAGACATAAAACAAATAATCACATACAGAGGTTACAATCTGATCCATGTCAAGATCTGATGAGGAAGTGAGGTATGAACCAAGAGTGAGAAATAAATGAGATTCCCTCATAGCTCAGTTGGCAAAGAATCTGCCTGCAATGCAGAAGACCCCAGTTCAATTCCCAGGTTGGGAAGATCCCCTGGAGAAGGGAAAGGCTACCCACTCCAGTATTCTGGCCTGGAGAATTCCATGGATTGTATAGTCCAGGGAGTCGCAAAGAGTCGGACACTACTGAGCGACTTTCCCTTTAATGATGCAGGGGGTGGAAGTGAGAAGGGAAGTGAGAAGGAAGTGAAAAGGACCTAGAAGGTCCTAGGCAGAGAGAACAGCAGGTTTCTAGGACCTGAGCAGAGCAGTGAAGCTGAGAGAGCAAAGAAGCAAGATGATTCTGGGAAGGTGGCAGAGGGCAGGGCCTGGGGCCATGTTCACACCTGTGGTCTTTGTCCTAAGAGCAAAGAAGAATCACCGGAGTTGTGTTGAGGATGGCAGTAGGGGAGAAAAGGAGGTTGAGCTGTCATTACCAGATTTGCAATTTTTTTTTGGAAAGGGTCAAAAGAGATGTGGGGAGACCAGTTAGGAGGCTACTTCAGTAATGCATGCAAGGGACAATGGAAGTGAGAGGATAAGGAAGTGCTGCAAAAGATGAGGAGACTAGGGATATTCAAGTGAGATTTAGGTAGATATATCTTGAGATGAATCAGACATTATGATATTGTGATTTATAATAAGAAATTGTTAAATTAATTAAACAAGAAGGCCATTAGACTGATGTGACTCTAAGGCTATGGTGACATAGCTACATAAGCAAATCAAAATCTAAGCTGATAAATGTTCCAAGGTTACAAAATTAAAACCACTAAGGACAGTCAATCATGAACAACTACTAGGCTTTAAGCTATCACCAATCAGTAACTTCCTTACTTTTCTTCTGCTTTTTCTCTTAAAAATCCTCTCTTTAAGCTTCCACTATGTTGGTGCTCTTTACCACTTCTGGTTTGGTGCTGCCTGATTCAATCTATTTTTGCTCAAATAAATGCATAAAAATGTTAATGTTTCCATTTATCTTTTGACAGTTTTGACATCAGAAGAGGGGACTGAAGGAAAGTCCCCACAGTCCCCAGGAGAAATGAACAACCAGGGAAAGCTACTTGCTGAGCCCCCTGAATTTGCTGCACCTTTAGAGGTGCTGGGTATTTCTCTCCTACCTCTGCGGTTTTTGCATTTTGAACTTTCAGACTTTATTTTAACATTTCTTTTTCCAGACTGGGCCAGAAACTGGCCAGAGTCACACTGGGTTCAACTTAGAAACCAATCTACTTCAACTGCATGCAGACCAGTATAAAGCCTCAGGTGAATAAAATTTTGTGTTAAGGCTGAACAAGCAGGTTAACTTTACCAAAGATAATTTTGAATTACAGTGGCCACAGAGGAGAACTTCCAACCTAGATAAACATCTATTTCAGAGGTGCATAGAGAAAATGGGGTCTCAGCCAACTGAAGGTAGAGGGAAATTTCTTTTCCTCCTCTATGGTTTCTGATGGCCATGATGAGACCCACTGGAACACCCTCATTTGCTTCAGAGCCTGTAAATGGGATTCTGGAAAAACTGGCAGAAGCTAGCAAAGGGTGAGAATTCATACCAAACTCAGCCCTTCTAGATCTCTATCTATGCTGTCTGGTCAAGAGAAGAAGGTAAAATTTCACTTTGTCCTCTCCATTCCAATCAGATTGGCAGGCAGAAAAAAATTTTTTGAGAATAAGGTCTTTGAATTGTGACTTGTAAATCTGCTTTCAGGTAGCCATTGGTTGCCAATCCTTTCTCTCCCAGGGACAGCTACTCCCTTCTTGTTTGCCTCATTTTGTGTCACGAGAACTTGTCTTGGCAACCATCAGGCTGCGGGCAGAAATGTGGGTCTCACCCTATTTGTGGCTAAGGTCTTACTCACTGCTGCCAGCTCTCAGGGAAATCATCTGTCTTTCTTTCCTTTAGCAATCTTGGGGAGTGGCTCTGGATTTAGGAAAATAGTATCTTTTGTACCTCTTTAGGGATGCGTCTTAAGCCCATGGTGTTACTCGGTACTGCCAGAAAAACCTACAAGACATTTGAAAGGATTCTTTAAAGTAATTCTAAGGTCAAAAGTTGGATAAACTGGAAGCTAATATTCAGAGCCTGATAGGAAGAGTTTTTTGGTTTTGTTTTGTTTTGCTTTTGTTCTTTTGTTTTTAAGGACTTTTCCCCTAAGCTAAAAAAAATTATGTACACAGAAGGGAAGAAAAACATTCAAAGGCAAACAGCTCTAAATCAAGAATATAGGGATCTTTGGCTTCCATATTAGTTAAAAAGAACTTCTCCTTGACATAAAGAAGAGAGATAAGGCAGTTGGATGGGTCAGCCTTGATATTATTCAAGCAGCAACCCAATTCTTTAAGGAATTAAAAATAACTGTACTTGTCTTAAAAATCAAGTCTTTATAAGAACCAAACTGCTGCTCTAGAGACAATTCAAAGCCCACCTATCCATTTTACCAAACCCGTTTCCTCTATTCATCTCAAAAGGCTTGTAGGTATTGTACAATTCTAGATTTGGAGCAAAAGTCCTTCTTGAAGGAAGCTGAATTATTTCCCTATGTCTTTGAAATATAAATGTTCTACCCAGTCTTCTCTTGGGATTGAGGACCATCTCTTTGAAAAGCAAACTTCAGGGAGGTAAATCTAAATCAGAAGAGAAAAATAAAAGTGGGGGAAAGGCTATTTGGAAACTAAACAAATGAAAAATCTTAAAAATCTTCTCCACAATATTAGTAAAAGTTTAAGCCAACTGAGAAAGTACACTTATATCATCTGGAAACACAATTTGGAGTCAACTATTCCATGGACTATCCATGGGGTTGCAAAGAGTCAGAAACGACTGAGAGACTTTTACCTTTCTTATATAAAACAGATGTATAATATTTTTCTACCTCTGGATAGTATTGCAAAATCAGTTTATAGAGAGCTCTATTTAACTGGCTTAATGATAAGCATGGGGAATTCCCTGGTACTCCAGTGGTTAGGACTTGGAGCTTTCATTGCTGAGGGCCCTGGTCAATCCCTGATAGAGGAACTAAGATCCCACAAGCTGTAGGCTGTAGTGCAGCATACAAAAAACAAAGACAAACATGCACATATAAATTGAGAAATTAAGTATACTCTCAGAAATATAAACACTAACTCAAACATTTTTCAATTTCACATGATCTAGGATAATCTTCAGTAAGTAAAAGGTCGTTGAGGTTCAAACCCAGGTTTCCTGCATTGCAAGCAGATTCTTACCCATCTGAGCCACCAAGGGAAGCCCTCAGGTTTGTTAGTTTAATTAAAATAGGCATATCTTTAGTGTTATCAGCATTAAATATAATACTCTTACTTTAGGTTACTAAAATTAAAAAAAACAGTTTCTGTTATAGAATTTATCAATAAGAAATATATCTTAAGATAATGGTGAGCTGTTTAATATTGTATAAAATTTTCATGAGTAATCTAAGCATAATTGTTAAGAACAAGCAAATTTAATAGATTAAGGTAAGATAAAAGTTTATAAATGAACTTTTAAAGAATAATTATGCTTTATGGTATACTTACTGTAAAATAGTTTCCAAAATCTTTTTGGTAACTTGAAATCTTAAAGTTATACTGAAATGGAGGGTTAAATGATGGATATTCATTGAATATGCAGATCACTCCAAAATAAGGTAAAGTACTGAAATATTAACTACTGAGCATAGGTCTACCTGCTTTGGGGTTACTACAGAGGAATTCAAGATAATTGGATCTATTAGAAAACATGCTTGTGTTCAGTGGAAAATGACGCTATGAGGGAGCATATGCTTCTATAAATTATGAAATGTATATAAATTTGCCATATAAAGAATCTGTTTGTTGCTGGGGTAAAAGTTCATAATTGCTTCCTTCTTATTTTTCACTGTAAATTATATTCCTAAGGATTAGGAATTCTAATTAATGTGTAATTAAAACCACTAAAATAATAAGGAAAACAACTCTATGCAAGGAAAGTAAGATGTATGTTTTTGGCTAAGAAAAGATTATGAGGTATGGAGATGCACTTTTGTTAAGAGAAATGAAAGTAATTTTGTTCTAAAGTAAAGCTGGTTACTTCAGAATGGGAAAAAAGAGAACAAAGGACAAAGAACTAAACCAAATGGATATAGAAAGTTGGGAAGAGAGAAAAAGAGATAAAAGTTTACCTTGGGTAGTGAAGCTAGCTAAAATTGAATTGTTACCTGTCAAACCTCAATGTGAATCAGCCATAGGTATACATATGTCCCGTCCCTCTTGAATCTCCCTCCCATCTCCCTCCCCATCCCACCCCTTAGGTTGATACAGAAAACAAAAATTCTGTAAAGCAATTATCTTTCAATTAAAAAAATAAATAAATTCTTTAAAAATTTAATTGTTATTATAAGGATATTTAAAATAAACTTTATTATAGTAATACGCTTATGTAAAACTAAAACTTAATTCTCCTTTTATCTGCTAAAATGACAAAGTTTTCTGCTCTTGATAATAAGAGATTCTGATTTTTCTTTACCTTTTAAGTAATCTACCTAGAGCAAAGATTTTGTGTTTTATTAAAAGAATTTCCTGTGATTTATATTGTCTTTATCAGGTCTTTAAATACTTAAAACTGAGTCTTCTCAATATTAAAATAGCTAAGTTTGTTCACAACTATGTAAACTTCTGTATTTGCCTTTTAAATCTTTGTCACTTTGGAGAAATAGATAATTAAATATATTGTTTCATAACGATCTGTGGTCCTATTTAGCCAAAACCTTTTGATATTTTTGCAAACTTCAAATTCTAAATGAAGTTTTTTTGACCTGGGAGTAATTTCCCCTGGAAAATCTCCAAAGACTTGTTCTCTCTCCTTTTAAAAAGAGATATTGAACTAGTTAGGCTTATTTTACATATTATAATACATGGGAAGCATTGTCAAATAAGAAATAATACTTACATTAGATTTGTATGAATATATGGTATCAATATAAGTGCCCTAGAAATTTGGTATGGCCTAGTATGTGACCCTATGGACTGTAGCCTGCCAGGCTCCTCTGTCCATGGGATTCTCCAGGCAAGAATACTGGAATGGATCGCCATGCCCTCTGCCAGGGGATCTTTCCAACCAGGGGTTGAACCCCATGACTCTTTCATCTCTTGCACTGACAGGTGGATCCCACTAGCACCACCTGAGAAGTCCCAGGATAATGTTATCACTTGTAGTCCTAGAGATTATCTTAAAATGTTGTATGTCAAAGAAATAACCAAGTTTTCTTGTCAATAGCATTATAATGAACTCTCATGAGATATTTAACCATGGCCATTTTTAAGTCTTTTGTCATTTACATTGTTTTACTCTGAAGCTTTTGCAGAAATGCTCCTGCAAAAGTACTTCATCTTTAAGGAGAATCATGGAAGGGACTCTAACAGATAGAGGTTTCTGTTAACTTTCAAATCATACCACTGAACTGAGTAAGACTTTGCAGAATTCTAATGGAGAAACTCATAGCTTCATAAAACTGGTAACAAAAGATCAAGGCCAACAAGAATTAATTACATGGGACTGAATGAACTGATGAGGATGATTATACTTTTTAAGATCTTTGTTTGAAACATTGTGGTTCTTTGTTTTGTTTTCCCAAATTTTAGGAAAACTTTTTCTCTTTTATGCTATTCAGCAAATTGGTAAAAACACATTTTTGTCAAAAAGATGAAATATTTATCTTTTTCTCCCTGTCTGATCCCTCTATAATTCAGAAACTCTATTCTTATTTTCATGGCAATACAGTTACATGCATAAGTTCAATAAGAACCTGTTCTCCTTGTAACAGGACACAATTGGAAACACTAGTTATATTACAAAGGCTTACACTAGAATGTAATATTTGAGAATGTGCTAAATCAGATATGGCCATACAGTTTTAAAGAACTAAAGTTGACTTTATGGAGTCAATAAAAGCCTCTTGGGAAAACTGCCCTGGTACTTTGCTTACAGATTACCAGCAGCTTTACCAGATGAGTAAGGAAGGTCACTTTCATGGCATGCCCAGGAACCTCAAGATATTTTGCATACTTCCAGAAGGGAGAATTCACTCAAATCTATAGGTAATATAGGCAATCAGTTCAGTTCAGTTCAGTCATTCAGTCATGTCCGACTCTTTGCTACCCCACGGACTGCAGCACACCAGGCTTCCCTGTCCATCACCAATTCCCAGAGCTTACTCAAACTCATGTCCATCGAGCCAGTGATGCCATTGAACCATCTCATCTTCTGTCATCCCCTTCTCCTCCTACCTTCAATCTTTCCCAGCATCAGGGTCTTTTCAAATGAGTCAGTTCTTCATATCGGGTAGTCAAAGGATTGGAATTTCAGCTTCAGCATCAGTCCTTCCAATGAATATTCAAGACTGATTTCCTTTAGGTTGACTGGTTGGATCTCCTTGCAGTCCAAAGGACTCTCAAGAATCTTCTCCAACACCACAGTTTAAAAGCATTAACTCTTCAGTGCTCAGGTTTCTTTATAGTCCAACTCTCACATCCATACATGACTACTGGAAAAACCATAGCTTTGAGTAGAATGGACTTTAGTTGGCAAAGTAATGTTTCTGCTTTTTAATATGCTGTCTAGGTTGGTCAAATCTTTTCTTCCAAGGAGCAGGCATCTTTTAATTTCATGGTTGCAGTCACCATCTGCAGTGATTTTGGAGCCCCAAAAATAAAGTCTGTCACTGTTTCCATTATTTCCCCATCTATTTGCCATGAAGTGATGGGGCCAGATGCTATGATCTTAGTTTTCTGAATGTTGAGTTTTAAGCCAACTTTTTCATTCTCCTCCTTCACTTTCATCAAGAGGCTCTTTAGTTCTTCTTCACTTTCTGCCATAAGTAGGTGTCATCTGTATATCTGAGGTTACTGATATTTCTCCCAGCAATCTTGATTTCAGCTTGTGCTTCATCCAGCCCAGCATTTCTCATGATGTACTCAGCATATAAGTTAGATAAGCAGGGCGACGATATACAGCCTTGACGTACTCCTTTCCTGATTTGGAACCAGTCTGTTGTTCCATATCCAGTTCTAACTGTTGCTTATAGGCAATGATTGATGGTAAATCCTTGGCTTGTCTTCTTAGCCTGGAGATGGTTGTAAAAGTCCAATCTAAGATCCCTTGTGTAAAGTTCCAGCAGAGTGTATATGGTCAGTGACCATTCCTACTTCTCTTATGTAAATAATCAGGTCAAGTTTAATGAGACTAAGATTATTCTGCAAACAAATTAGTCTTACTATTATGATTATCTTTGATAGAAATGAAAGATGGTCCCTGGAGAAGGAAATGGCAACCCACTCCAGTATTCTTGCCTGGGAAATCCCATGGACAGAGGAGCCTGGTGGGCTACAATACATGGGGTTGCAAAGAGTCTGATACAACCTAACTATTGAGCAAGCTTGGAGTCTAGGAAGATGGTACTGATGAACCTATTTGCAGGGCAGCATTGAAGATGCAGACAGAGAACAGACTGATGGAAACAGTGGGGGAAGGAGACAGCAGGACAGATTGAGACAGTAGCCCTGAAACGTATATGTTACCATAGGTAAAATTAGATAGCATGTGGAAATTTTCTGTATGATGCAGGGAGTTCAGATCAGGTGCTCTGTGACAACCTAGAGGGGTGGGGTGGGGTGGGAGGTGGGAGGGAGGTTCAAGAGGGAGGAGACATTTTTATACCTATGGCCGAAACCAACACAATATTGTAAAGCAATTATCCTCCAAAAATTAAAAATAAATAAATTTAAATGAAATTTAAACAAAACACAAAAGGTGATAGGTAATACATTTAAAAAAAGAAATGAAGGTGATTACAGAGGGAAAAGCTGTATTTCAGCAAAAAATTAAAACACAATCTTGTGGATATCATATTCTAGCTCTCCTTATTGTCTTTGAGGTGTTGTTATATATCTATAAATCAAACTGGATCCTGAATTCTTCTAGTTTTCTCAAATATCTGGCTATTGGCGCTCTCCCAATAGTTATTGTAGTCTCCCTGGTATACTATGTTCTCTCAAGGCTGTATATTGTTACCCTGCCTATTTAACTTCTATGCAAAGTATATCATGTGAAATGCTGAGCTGGATAAAGCACATGCTAGAATCAAGATTGCCAGGAGAAATATCAACAACCTCAGATATGAAGATGACACCACCCCTATGGCAGAAAGTGAAAAGGAACTAAAGAACCTCTTAATGAAAGTAACTCAACATTCAAAAAACTAAGATTATGACTTCCAGTCCCATCACTTCATGGCAAATAGATGGGAAGCAATGGAATCAGTGACAGACTTTATTTTCTTGGGCTCCAAAATCACTGTGGATGGTGATTGCAGCCATGAAATTAAAAGACGCTTGCTCTTTGGAAGAAAAGCTATGACACACCTAGACAGCATATTAAAAAGCAAAGATATCACTCTGCCGACAAAGGTCCATATAGTCAAAGCTATGGTTTTCCAGTAGTCTTGTATGGATGTGAGAGTTGGACCATAAAGAAGGCTGAACACCAAGAACTGATGCTTTCGAACTGTGGTGCTGGAGAAGACTCTTGAGAGTCCTTTGGACTGCAAGGAGATCAAACCAGTCAATCCTAAAGGAAATCAGTCTTGAATATTCATTGGAAGGACTGATGCTGAAGTTGAAACTCCAATACTTTGGCCACCCGATGCCAAGAGCCAACTCATCGGAAAAGACCCTGATGCTGGGAAAGACTGAAGGCAGGAGGAGAAGGGGCAGCAGAGGATGAGATGGTTGGATAATATGACTGACTCAATGGACATGAATTTGAGCAAACTCTGGAAGCTAGTGAAGGACAGGGGAGCCTGGAGTGCTACAGTCCCTGGGGTCACAGGGATTTGGACACATCTGAGCGTCTGAACAACAACAAGGCAGCAATAGTACTCCTGTCAGATGGTCTCACTGCACTTGGAAAAACAGAAACAAGATGGGCAATGAGATGAATAACAAAAACCATTCTCCATGGATCTGACATAATAACCTTAGTTTCACAATGAGACAAGAACAACTTAACTCTGATAGTGACTGACAGTAGAGTTAATATCAATTTTGTGATGAATCTCTCATGTGTGAGAAGATGACAAAAAAAGGGGGAAATGGTTAAACTAATTTCACAGGGAGGCCACTGGACGGATTTGGTACTAATGCTATGTTGACTATAAAAATCTCTCCCCAGGAGGATGAGATGAATGGAGAGAGTAGCATGACATATATACTAACATCTGTAAAATAGATAGCCAATGGAAATTCGCTGTATGACTCAGGGAATTCAAACTGGAGCTGTGTAATAACCTAGAGGGGTGGGAAAGGTGAGAAGTGGGAGGGAGAGTCAAGAGACAGGGGCATATGTACACCTATGGTTAATTCATCTTGATGTATAACAAAAACCAAATCAATTTTGTAGAACAATCATCAATCAATTAAAAATAAATAAATATAATTATTTTTTTAAAAAAACCTCTCCCCAAGCTCCTGCTGGTAGAGTATTCCTAAACACTTTTGGTTTGGTACTGCCCAAATCAAGCTTTGTTCACATAAACTCTTAAAATATTTAATATGCTCAGTTTATCTTTTAAAAATATATATACTTTGTCTTTGACCCCTCTCCTGGCACATAACTCCTAAACTCCTTGGAATTTCTTAAGTCATAAAAGTAAATAAAATATAATAAAAGAATAGTTATTATTTTCCAAAAAAAAGTAATAACGGGGTTTTTGTTATGTTAATGAAGTGACTTTTGGACTGCACCTAAGAATGGGGACTAGGTGCCCAGAAAACCAACAATACGATTAGAGGATTAGAACTTTCAGCCTCACTCCAGGCCTCTGAGGAGGAAAGAAGAGCTGAAAGTTGAGTCAATTGCCAATGGCCCATGATAGAAGCCATCATGCCTGCATAATGAAGCTTTCACAAACACCCAAAAGGACAGAGTTCAGAGAGCTTGTGGGTTGCTGAACATGTGAGTGCGTGGAAACGCCTTGCCCTTCCTCCAAACCTTGCCCTATGCATCTCTTCCCTATGGCTGTTCCCAAGTTACACGCCTTTATACTAAAACAAGAATCTAGAAGGCAACTTTCTCTGAGTTCTGTGAGCTTTTTTAGCAAATTATTCATAATTGAACCCAAAGAATCAATTTTGTAGAACAATCATCAATCAATTAAAAATAAATAAATATAATTATTTTTAAAAAGAAACCTTTTTAAAGGTCACTGGAACCTCTAATCTATAGTTAGTCATTCAGATACTACGGCAACAACCTGGACTTGTGACTGGCATCTGAAATGTGTGTGGGAGGACAACCTGTGGGCTCTTAACTCTATTTCCACATAGTGTCAGAATTGAGCTGAATTATAGGGCTTCCCTGGTGGCTCAGTTGGTAAAGAATCTGCCTGCAATGCAGGAGACCTGGGTTCAATCCCTGGGTCAGGAAGATCCCCTGGAGAAGAAAAGAGCAACCCACTCCAGTATTCTTGCCTGGGAAATCCCATGGACAGAGGAGCCTGGTGGGCTACAGTCCATGGGGTCACAAGAGTGGGACACGACTTAGTGACTAAACCACATAGGTCACATAGCTGGTGTCTAAGAATTACGTGTTCATGGAGAAAAAAAAACATTGGAACTAGATGCAGAATCAGGCAACACGAAGGGTGAAAGACAAGGAGAGGTCACAAATAAATCTGAATTTCTACTTTGTGAAGTTGGATGGATAGGGCTTTCAAACTTACTGAACAAAGGCTCGATCACAGTCACCACACTGCACAACTTGAGGAGGCACCATCCACTTTTTAGTCAATGGCAATGATGCCCTTGATGTTGTGTACAACCAACAGCCCCATATGACATATGATCCCTAGGGAGACAATTAGTTTCCCTAACCTGGGCCTAACTTCTTCCTATCTACCATTTTCCCCTGGTATACTTGAGGTTGTAATCAGTGACCACATGCCAAAGCCCAATGCAATCAAATGTTTCATGTTTAGCTCTTCAAGTCAGATTCCACCAAAATCACATCATAAACCTGAGCCTTCAGAAAAACTTTGGGCAAAAAGAAAGTAAGAAGAAAGGATCCGTGTGCACCTGACTCATGTTAGGATGTGTTTCAGGGTCATTCACTCTCTCCCCACTCATCACTGTTATCAGTGCAATACTAGTGTGCTATGCTATGCTAAGTCACTTCAGTCGTGTCTGACTCTGTGCGACCCCAGAGATGGCAGCCCACCAGGCTCCACCATCCCTGGGATTCTCCAGGCAAGAACACTGGAGTGGGTTGCCATTTCCTTCTCCAATGCATGAAAGTGAAAAGTGAAAGTGAAATCAGTCAGTCGTGTCCGACTCTGTGCAACCCCATGGACTGCAGCCCACCAGGCTCCTCCATCCATGGGACTTTCCAGGCAAGAGTACTGGAGTGGGGTGCCATTGCCTTCTCCACAATACTAGTATAGCCCAGCACATATGGCCTTCCGGTCACATGGTCTGCTGATGGGAAGAGCCTTGCATGCTGCTTCTTCAGGGCTTCTGTAGCAGTAAGTCATGTTCCATAGAGTCTGATCAGAGGTCCAAGACTGACTCACCCTTTGCAGCTTAAGAAGGCTGGAGCAAGAGACAAAGACCTCTCCATGCCTCCTCTGGTGACATCAAAGCAGTGCATATGACGCTGTATCCCTTAAAGAATGATCTGGACACAGCTCCTCCTGGGATTCCAGTTGTCTAAAGCAGACAGGGACCCATTCCACCCACTAAGTGGCAGCAGGTAGAGGTGTTCACACCTCAGAATGTCACAGTAAATCAGGCAACACTGGGTGGAATCTAGGGACCCTCACTGGCCATTCTGTGGACAGGCAAACTGTAGCCCCATCCCAAAGCATGACCCACTGGCAGATCAACCTCTGTGAAGCAGGGAAACCTAAAAGAGCCAAATCCTGGGTTGATAAAGACAAAGTCTTCCTGAATGATCATGTAGGTTAAGGAGTAGTTTATAGGAAAGTCATCCTGATGTCTGGTTGGAAAGGCCTGCATTGGAATTCTGCTATGCCTATCTCTAGCTTGGATGAGATTCTCAAGCTTTCTGTGCCTCAGTGTTCTCATCTGTAAGATGAGGATGATAATAATTGTTTTTATCATAGAGGGCAATGTATGGAAAGCAGGAAACATATGGAGCACTTAACTTAGGTCAGTGCCTGGCATGATAAGTACCTAATAATGTTTAGTATTATTACTCTGTTAGAACAGGAGTCTGACACTTACTGCTCTCAAGCCATCAAGAGCAAGCTGACAGGTTGCAGTCCCTGCCTGCTTCTCTTAAGCTCCACAGTTTGTGAAGTAAGATACTAACAGCATTTGTCACAAAAGGCTTATGGTGAGGAATAAGACTCTCAAATCCTGCCTTATTGGCAGGCTATAGTTTTAACATTTAAATGGCCTGAACATTTTTCATTCCTCTAATATACTGTCTACTTGGACAGCTGTGTGGGGTCAAGAAGTTTTCCACCTCTGTGGGCCTCAGCTTACTTGAATATAAACCAAAAATCCTCTGAGGTCCCTTCCAGCAATAACATTCTGAGCCTATGACCCCAGGCCTGCATAGAACTGGCCAGGGTACCTTTACACTTGTGTGTGAAGTTCCTTTTTTTCCCACTGAGGCTTTTAGCTCATTTCTGATAAACAGTGTTTCAATAATAAAGTCAGAATAATCCTCGAAATTTACAAATGTGATATCAAAAGAAAAATTAAAATACCTCTTAATGGTAAAATACTTCCCAATGGGTATTTCTAACACATCACAATTTGTCTTATAACTAGGTAACAGTCACTGTAACCCCTCCCACCTCATTGAGAAATCAAGAGGTTATAAAGCATATTTCATAAATAAAAATATGTAGACATTGTACCAAGGACTGATCTCTAGCTCTGCAGGGTCCTACAACAAAGAATTATAGTATTCCAGGGTGGCAGAGAACTTTAAAATCCATCTAGTATGACCATCTATCTGATACAGTATCCCTGCCAGCAGCATCTACTCTGTGTTTAAAAACCTTCAGTGATGAGAAACTCAATCTTTAGCATTAGTTTTTTTCATCTCTCCAACAAGGACCAGCCCCACAGCTAGGTGCTGGTAACACAGGAAGAATCCCTGTCCTCAAAGAGCTTATAGTCTAGATGGAAATACAGATGAATAAATGAATACAGTGAGATATTATACTGAACTTAATTAATCTCTGTGGTTTCCTTTTCCAATGGTATTATTTCCTTGAATAACACCATTGCCCAAGTCAGTCAAAGATTTTTACACATCCTTGATGAAAATGAGGAGTATTACAGCAGAAATGCTAATAGATCTGGTCAAAACTTCATTTGGGGGTATTCAATGTAGGTTCACAGAAGAAACAATAGTTTGACAGCCAAATAATCTTGATTCATACAGTCTAGACTCTGCCAAGAGAAGAAAAGGCTCTTGAAAATTAAGAGCTATTTCCCAAGACAGCAAGGTGGACATCAGTGGTTCTCAAACTTTGATGCGTATCAGAATCACCTGGAGGGCCCATGAAAACACAGGTTGCTGGTTCAATTCAGTTCAGTTCAGTTCAGTCGCTCAGTCGTGTCCGACTCTTTGCAACCCCATGAATCTCAGCACGCCAGGCCTCCCTGTACATCACCAACTCCCAGAGTTCACCCAGACTCACGTCCATCGAGTCAGTGAAGCCATCCAGCCATCTCATCCTCTGTCGTCCCCTTTTCCTCCTGCCCCCAATCCCTCCCAGCATCACAGTCTTTTCCAATGAGTCAACACTTCGCATGAGGTGGCCAAAGTACTGGAGTTTCAGCTTTAGCATCATTCCTTCCAAAGAAATCCCAGGGCTGATCTCCTTCAGAATGGACTGGTTGGATCTCCTTGCAGTCCAAGGGACTCTCAAGAGTCTTCTCCAACACCACAGTTCAAAACCATCAATTCTTCGGTGCTCAGCCTTCTTCACAGTCCAACTCTCACATCCATACATGACCACAGGAAAAACCATAGCCTTGACTAGACAAACCTTTGTTGGCAAGTAATGTGTCTGCTTTTGAATATGCTATCTAGGTTGGTCATAACTTTTCTTCCAAGGAGTAACGTCTTTTAATTTCATGGCTGCAGTCACCATCTGCAGTGATTTTGGAGCCCAGAAAAATAAAGTCTGATACTGTTTCCACTGTTTCCCCATCTATTTCCCATGAAGTGATGGGACCAGATGCCATGATCTTCATTTTCTGAATGTTGAGCTTTAAGCCAACTTTTTCACTCTCCACTTTCACTTTCATCAAGAGGCTTTTGAGTTCCTCTTCACTTTCTGCCATAAGGGTGGTGTCATCTGCATATCTGAGGTTATTGATACTTCTCCCGGCAATCTTGATTCCAGCTTGTGCTTCTTCCATTAAATATACTTAATTCCTCCAAATATTTTTCATATACTTTGGAGTCTCATCTCATCACTATCTATCCTGGCTGAAGTCCTCCAAACCCACAACAGCTTGCCTATATCAGATCAGATCAGATCAGTCGCTCAGTCGTGTCCGACTCTTTGTGACCCCATGAATAGCAGCACGCCAGGCCTCCCTGTCCATCACCAACTCCCAGAGTTCACCCAGACTCACGTCCATCGAGTCAGTGATGCCATCCAGCCATCTCATCCTCTGTCGTCCCCTTCTCCTCTTGCCCCCAATCCCTCCCAGCATCAGAGTCCTTTCCAATGAGTCAACTCTTCACATGAGGTGGCCAAAGTATTGGAGTTTCAGCTTTAGCATCATTCCTTCCAAAGAAATCCCAGGGCTGATCTCCTTCAGAATGGACTGGTTGGATCTCCTTGCAGTCCAAGGGACTCTCAAGAGTCTTCTCCAACACCACAGTTCAAAAGCATCAATTCTTCGGTGCTCAGCCTTCTTCACAGTCCAACTCTCACATCCATACATGACCACAGGAAAAACCATAGCCTTGACTAGACGAACCTTTGTTGGCAAAGTAATGTCTCTGCTTTTGAATATGCTATCTAGGTTGGTCATAACTTTCCTTCCAAGGAGTAAATGTCTTTTAATTTCATGGCTGCAGTCACCATCTGCAGTGATTTTGGAGCCCAGAAAAATAAAGTCTGACACTGTTTCCACTGTTTCCCCATCTATTTCCCATGAAGTGATGGGACAGGATGCCATGATCTTCGTTTTCTGAATGTTGAGCGTTAAGCCAACTTTTTCACTCTTCCACTTTCACTTTCATCAAGAGGCTTTTTAGTTCCTCTTCACTTTCTGCCATAAGGGTGGTATCATCTGCATATCTGAGGTTATTGATATTTCTCCCGGCAATCTTGATTCCAGCTTGTGTTTCTTCCAGTCCAGCGTTTCTCATGATGTACTCTGCATATAAGTTAAATAAGCAGGGTGACAATATACAGCCTTGACGAACTCCTTTTCCTATTTGGAACCAGTCTGTTGTTCCATGTCCAGTTCTAACTGTTGCTTCTTGACCTGCATACAAATTTCTCAAGAGGCAGGTCAGGTGGTCTGGTATTCCCATCTCTTTCAGAATTTTCCACAGTTTACTGTGATCCACACAGTCAAAGGCTTTGGCATAGTCAATAAAGCAGAAATAGATGCTTTTCTGGAACTCTCTTGCTTTTTCCATGATCCAGCAGATGTTGGCAATTTGATCTCTGGTTCCTCTTCCTCTTCTAAAACCAGCTTGAACATCAGGAAGTTCACGGTTCATGTATTGCTGAAGCCTGGCTTGGAGAATTTTGAGTATTACTTTACTAGCATGTGAGATATTCTGTACATAAAACCCTGAAATGGGAGAAAATACCATAGGATCAACACTTTGACCTTAATGATCAATGTTTACTGACTATACCTTTCTTTCCTAGACCTAGGCATCAAGTTGGAGCAGGTTTTTGAGACAGAGGCTGCTATTTAGTTTAGTTCAGTCACTCAGTCATGTCCGACTCTGCAACCCTATGGACTGCAGCCTTCATGGAGCTTACAGTCTAATGAAGAAGAGACTAAATAATTACATGCATACAGGGAGCTATTCAGCTCAGTTCAGTTGCTCAGTTGTATCCTACTCTTTGTGACCCCATGTACCACAGCACGCCAGGCTTCCCTGTCCATCACCAACTCCCAGAGTTTAATCAAACTGAAGTCCATCGAGTCATCCAACCATCTCATCCTCTGTTGTCCCCTTTTCCTCCTGCTCCCAATCCCTCCCAGCATCAGGGTCTTTTCAAACAAGTCAGTTCTTCACATCAAGTGACCAAAGTACTGGAGATTCAGCTTCAGCATCACTCCTTCCAATGAATATTCAGGACTGATTTCCCTTAGGATTGACTGGTTGAATATCCTTGCAGTCCAAGAGACTCTCAAGAGTCTTCTCCAACACCACAGTTCAAAAGCATCAATTCTTCGGCACTCATCTTTCTCTCAAAGTCCAACTCTCACATCCATACATGACTACTGGAAAAACAATAGCTTTGACTAGACAGACCTTTGTTGGCAAAGTAATCTCTCTGCTTTGTAATATGCTGTTTAGGTTGGTCACAGCTTTTCTCCAAGGAGCAAGTGTCTTTTAATTTCATGGCTGCAGTCACCATCTGCAGTGATTTTGGAGCTCAGTTAGAGACTGCTAAGTGAGCCTCAGTATCCACTATTATTCTTCTTAGTGATAATAAAACCACCCACACCCCAGTTTTAGCTGAGTACATGGCTGTCTAACTGAAGACTTACATCCCTCCCTTCCTTGTAACTGAGTACAGTCACATGAGTATGTTCTAGTTCATAATCTAATTTTTAACAAACCATTTACTCTTGTCTTCCTTCTTCCTCTGCCCTAGTTGCTGAGAACAGGGATAACTATAGCAGCTTTGTGCCCAGAGATAAAAGCACCATACTGAAGATAGCAGGGCAGACCAGCCCACCTGGGTCTCTGGATTATTTCCTGAGGTAGAAAGCAGTCTACCCACCCTAGACAGCCCATCCACCTCTGGGCTATTAGATAAGGTAGAAAGAAACTTCTATAATCTTTTGGGTCACTGTAACTAATGCAAGAGTCATCCTCATGTGGTCCCTATTGATGCAGATTGCATTCAGTATAGATGCAGATTTAGACATTCATCTACCCATCCATCCATTCAGTAAAGGCACTGAATGTCTACTAGGTATTGGACGCTATGTATTCTGAACCTTCAGAGAGGGCAATGGCAGCCCACTCCAGTACTCTTGCCTGGAAAATCCCATGGACAGAGGAGCCTGTTAGCCTGCAGGCCATGGGGTCACTAAGAGTCAGATACGACTGAGCAACTTCACTTTCACTTTTCACCTTCATGCATTGGAGAAGGAAATGGCAACCCACTCCAGTGTTCTTGCCTGGAGAATCCCAGGGACGGGGGAGCCTGGTGGGCTGCCGTCTATGGGGTCACACAGAGTCAGATACAACTGAAGCGACTTAGCAGCAGCAGCAGCATTCTGAACCTTATACATGGTGGTATCAATTTTCCTGGGATGGGCAATGCATTGCTCTTTGTTTACAGTCTTTACTGTTAAAACACCAGGGGACTGTCCGGTCTATGTTAGTTTTTTCAACTCTTTGTCAACCTTTATAACATTGTCTACTCTGTGACAGATGCCTTATCTGGGATATCCCCTTCAATTCTCATAACAACTTTATGAGAAAGATAATTGTTATTCTCATTTTACAAGTTTAAAAACTAAGCTTTTCTTAAAAATTGGCTTTAATTTCCTAAAGAATGAGCAAATAATATCTTAAGAGACTGGGAGAGATTTCTAGCATTTTCTAAGCAGTAAAGAGTGACAGAACAATATCTTTATCAAAGACCTTTTGACACTGCTCTGATCTGTCTTCTCAAATTCAATCTATTTAACAACAGCCCTCTGCTCTGTATGAAAAAACATGGTTTCCTAGTCAAATAAGCTTGAGAAATATTGCACAGTAAGGAGATTCACACTGTGCATTTAAACATTATAGTCCCTGACAAAGACCTGTAGAAAAGAGACCTGTTTGAGTTGATTTAACACAATGTTTCCAAAATGAACCTGGCTGTTTTCAAGTCATGCTATTAACTTCCCTCCGAACTTTGAGGAAGAGGTGCTCTAGACATAACTGCAATGCAGTGAGATAGGAAGTTTCTTGTTTCATGTGTTTTGATTCCCCATCACTGCTGAGTGTTACACCTGATTGATGATATCCTTCCAAGAAAAATTATATTCTTTTAAAGTTCAAGTAATGCTTTACAAAAAGGTGGGATTTCAGGCAACACCAAAGAGAAAATCATTTTTCTTTGAGAATTTCTTGGATTCCTCAAATTCTACCTGGAATACTGCCACCATATCTGTTCTGCTGACCTTCTAAGGAAAGAGAAGGACAAGGTTTGCTGTTAGGGGCTTAAGCACTTAGAAACAACAATGACTTCTTTATGAGGCAGGCAATATGCTAGTGTCATAATTCAGGGGGTTTGAATTTGAATTTCAAGACCATTACAGCAAGTGTAACTCAGCAGTGTGATATAGCTCAGTCAAATTGGGGAAATGGGAATTGGTTCTTTTACGGGTGAAGAAATTGAGTCAGGGGACAATGATAGGTCATCTGTATTAGGGAAACTCCCAAGCAGGTTGTAAATCTTCTGTTTCTAAAGGAGCTTTCTGGATATAGTATTCAGTCCATATACAAATTTTAAAAAGAAAGCATAGAACCAGCTCAAAACAAGCAACTGTAAAAACAAGTTTCAGGGTATGCAGATGGGCAGAAAAAGTGGCGTTGTCAAGGAGCTGATGGTTGGAGAGGATGGAAAGCTGGTGAGTGCCCTCTGCCCTCTCCACCCTTCCGGAAATGAAAATGATTGCAGCACAAATGCATGCTCATTAAGCAGCAGGCCTAATGAAGGGCAGACTTTTTTGGCCCTGTCTGCAATGCCAGGGACCTTGCTCCAGTGTTGTCATGGAGAAGTTATTGTCATCCTCCTGGCAACAGGTTACCTAGGTGAATACCACACAGCCTCACCTGGCCCAGTAAGAAGTGGGGCCCATGCTGTGCGCCATCCCCAGGCTGCTTTGCCTGCCCTCTCCTTTCACTTTCTCACTCCCTCAGCCACACCACTGCCTTTAAGAGACGTAATGGCACCCCACTCCAGTACTCTTGCCTGGAAAATCCCTTGGACGGAGGAGCCTGGTAGGCTGCAGTCCATGGGGTCGCTAGGAGTCGGACACGACTGAGCAAATTCATTTTCACTTTTCACTTTTATGCACTGGAGAAGGAAATGGCAACCCACTCCAGTGTTCTTGCCTGGAGAATCCCAGGGACGGTGGAGCCTGGTGGGCTGCCGTCTGTGGGGTCACACAGAGTCAGACACAACTGAAGTGACTTAGCAGCAGCAGTAGCAGCAGCAGCATTCATTCTTGTGCAAACAGACACTATAGAAGTTTATCTGCATGAGAGGTGGGGTGGGGCAGTATTCATGGCCCTTTTCTACTTCTGACTTTCAAAGTTTCAAAGTGTGGCTATGGGCACATTTGACATGTGACCTGGGCAGTCATGTCCATTCCCATCAACCTACAACTAAAATGAGAAGGGCTCTCAAAAGAAACACCCCTTTCCACCTATTTTTACTGAATGCCCCAGTGCCAAAATTAAAACAAATTACAAACATAAGAAATACCTTCAGTGATGATCAAAGTCTATACCACAAAATGAAATGAAGCTCTAAGCCAATTAACCTGTGAATTTGATCAATTAGCTATATATAGATAAATGAAACAATTCAGTTCCAGCAAATTCTCAATCAACTCATAAGGTTGCCAGATTTACCAAATATTTAGCAATACTACTCAGCAAAGGATTTTTGCCCAAATTGTAGTGTCATCTCAATTCCATGTTCTTCCTGTGTTGACAAAGCTTTCAGGTGTGGAAAACAGGCAGAGTGTGATAATTCCAAGGTCTATCCCCACCTCACTAGCCCTGAGAAAGGCACTGACCTAGTTTCCATCTAGCATCTCTCCTGTAGGGCCCCAGATAGCCCACGGCTAAATGGTGAGCATTTTCAACATTGCTTAGGGTAAGGTCTGAACCCGCATGAGGATCTGTTTAGACCTATCTATCCTAGAAGGATCCAAGGGGTCCTTCCCTGGATCCCTTGTCCTTTGCTAAAGTGCCCTAAGTTCCCTTCCACCACTGAACCAGACTTAGGAGGATAAGGTTAGTGGGCTGAGCAATCCTTCCCTCATCCTATCTTTGGTGTCTGTATCTACTTCCAAGAAATTCAGGTAGGTAACACAGTACTATGATCATCTAATGTAAAAACTTACTAACTGGAAGAAATTCCCTTGGTGACAAGGAGATGTAGAAGAAAGAGCAGTGATTTATTTATAAGTCAGAAGACCTGTGTCTGAAAGCAATGGGTTATGTGATCTTGAGCAAGTCACTTCACCTTGCTGGGCCTCCATTTCCACATCTATTCATTATCTGTAGGCTACGCATGCTGTTAAAATCGGATCACAAAAGCAGCAGAAACAATATTTCTCTGGCTCTAACTCATTGTAAAATCCTCTCCCTGGCCTCATTTTAGGAGTTTCTAAACAGTTTCTCATACTCATTCAAAATAAGTCCTCTCCACTGCAACATTATGTTGCAAAACCCTATGAGACAAGTAACACCCCACTTGAAAGATAAAGAAATTAGGACTCAGAGAGATGAAAATACTTACCTCAAACCACACAGCTAATGTGTTGCTAAGCAGGAGCTAGAACACAGATCTGACTTTGGAAGGCTTTGCTCTTTCTGGAATATCTAACCGGTACGGTTGGAAAGAAAATTCATTGATTTTTAAAATATTTTTAAAAAGCAAAACTTGTATTTCTCCTAGCATGACTTCTTTTCATAGTAGTCAGGACACCTGATTCTAACCTTCTCCTAACTAGCCAAGTGGCCGTGAATAAGTTACATCCTCTGAGATTCTGTTACCTCTATGCATTGGAAGTGTTGGACTTAGATCAGTTTCTCCCAGAAGCTTAGCTTGTTAAAATACAGCTTTCCAGGTCTTTCTCCTGACAAACTGAATGGGGCTTTCTGAGTTTAAGCACAGAAATACATATTTTAACAAGCTCCCTGAGCTATTCTTATTCAGGAGAAGAATTGGACTGGAATCGGGAATCATCATACTAGACAACCTATGAGCTATCTTTCCTATCTACCAGTCAATTACTATGTAGTGAGTTCTCAAGCCTGTAGTCAAGGGGTAGCCACCATTGGACTTCAGACATGTCTGGATGATGTGCATAAGACACTGGAGATGGTGAACCACCAGGGATTGGTCTGCGTGAGGTTCGGACCAGACCCAAGGAAAAGAGAAATTGGGAGAAGCAGTATGAGAATTAGAGATTGGTCCCTGCAGGCAGCCCAGAGGACTAGGGTCTGAACTCCAGAGAAAAGAGCTGCAAACAGAAAGGGGTGGCTTCACATTATGTCATCTCAGGAACTTAAAAAAGTACGGTTGCCTGGGTCCCAACTCCAGATCCTTACATAATGGGTTTGGGATATGTGCCTGAACCTTGGAATTTTTAAAAGCTTCCCAAGTAATTCCATTTTGAAGCTAAGGTTGAGATTTTGTACATGGGACACAAAGCCCTCAAAATGAGATGACTTTATATGTTATAGACATACCCTTAAAACGACTGAAGACTGATATTTCAAGGACCCTCTTGGTGAGTTCAGAAAGAAAAATAATCATACCTTGGTTTAAAAACAACTAAGACTCAATACCAAACCTCTTTATTACGTTTTTGGGGTCAAGCTTAACACCTGTTTCGTTTCAGTGGCTCTGCCTGTAAGTTTGGTTGCATATAAAGGATTCAGTCTCCAGGTGTGTGAGTTACATGAAGCCCATCCTAACTGACTGAATTTTTCTCCTTCACTGAAGTGAGTGAATTGATCTGTTGTTTTGTCACTGCCTAGCTAAAGCCAGTGGGAGGGTGCCAGTTATCATTTGGAGAAAAGGTATCATTTTGAAGTACCAGAGACAGCAAATGAATTGTGTTCATGAAATAGATGTTTCACTCTACTTTTTAATTTGCTCCTGTTTGAGTTAACTGAGAGTTTCGTCTTTATTTTTAAAGAATGACATTTACACAGCCGCTGAAACTGCCAATCTGTTACATAAACAGCCTCCTTTTCCAAAAGGCTGGCGCCACCTGGAGGCCAAATATGTGCAGCGCTTTGTATTTCTGTTCAGAAGGAGCCTCTTCGAACTGTTGCTTCTGACTTCAATCACAAGCAGTTAGGCTCATGTGAAGCAAATTGGATTTTGCATAGAGCCAAGTTTCCTAAGCAAGGGCGGGGACACCAGAATGACATTGCAGACTGAAGTGCAATGACAGGGCTGGGGAGACCTGAAACAAAGAAGCTTCTTGCTGACATCAAAATCCTCACTTTGGAGCCAGGCACTGGGATGAAGAGCTCAGCCAGTGACTTTGCACATGGTGACCTGGGTTTGCTATCTGTACACCCATGGAGGAGCCTAGACCTTCTGAAGCTGAACCAGGGTTAAAATCTGAAAGTCTCATAAGTTGGTCTCACAAAGCCTCAATATAGCAGCCCATAAAACCAATGTTTTTCAGAGCTTGGTTTACACACCACTTACATCAGCATCACTGTGGATGCCTGTTTAAAATGTTATTTCCTGGTGCCCGTCACATACCCAGAGAACTGGAATTTGCTGGTGTGGGGCTCCAAAAGCTAAATTTTAACATGGTGTCCAGGGTTTAGTTCTCACCAAATCCAGGAGCAGCTGTTGGGTGGCCCTTGGGTGGCTTGGGCTCTCTTTTGGTAGAACATGGCTTTTCAAATGAGGAAGAAACCGTGTGTTCAGGGCTGATCACATACCTGGCTGCTGACCTTTCTGGGCAGCCTTGTTACCAGACACCCCTCAACCAGGGCTATCCCCTACCAGCCTTTCCCACTGTCTCAATAGAAACTAACTAGGTCAAACCCCTTGAATCAAAGTATCAGCCAACTAATCTCATCCAAGAGTCCTTACTGATTCATACTAATTAGCAAGGTCTAGTCCCTGGCTCTGAAACCTTAGTGTGCAATAGAGTCACCTTAAGCACTAGTTAAAACACTGGTTACTATAAATTGGTACAACCACTTGGAGAGCAGTACGGAGATTCCCTAAAACAGGGGTCCTCAACCTCCAGGACCTAATGCCTGAGGATCTGAGGTGAAGCTGATGTAATAATAATAAAAATAAAAAGCACAATAAATGTAATGCACCTGAATCATCCCAAAACCATCCCACCCACCCCAGTCTGGAAAAATTGTCTTCCACAAAACCAGTCCCTGATGCCGAATAGGTTGGGGACCCCTGCAAAACACGAAAAACAGAGCTACATATGACCCAGCAATCCCATTCCTAGACATAAACCCAGAGAAATCCACAGTTCAAAAAGATAAATGAACCCAATGTTCACTTCAGCACTATTGCAATATCCAGGACACAGAAGCAACCTAAATACCCATCAACAGAGGAATGGATGAAGATGATGTGGTACATATGTTCAATGAAATATTACTCACCCATGAAAAAGAACAAAATAACGCCATTTGCAGCAATATGAATAGACCTAGAAATCGTCAGCTGAGTGAAGTAAGTCATAGAGAAAAAGACAAATACATGATATTGCTTATGTGCTGAACCTTAAAAAATGGTACAAATGAACTTACTTACAAAACAGAAATAGAGTCACAGATGTAGAAAGCAAACTTATGGTTACCAGGGGGAAAGCAGGGGATGATAAATTGGGAGATTAGGATCAACACATTCACACTACTATGCATAAAATTGATAATTAATAAGAATCTACAGCATAGCACAGGGAAGTCTGCTCAATTCTCTGCCAGTGGCCTATATGAAAAGTAATCTTAGAAAAGAGTGGATACATGTATGCGTATAACTGATTCACTCTGCTGTACACGTGAAACTAACAACATTGTGAAACAACTATACTGCAATAAAAATTAAAAACAAACCAAAAAGCCACAAAGTTACATGCAATTTTGAAATGTGGTAGTAACAACCAGAAGATAAGCAAAGTTGGTACTTCCAACTGCTTATTTGCTTCTGAGGAGTGAAAATTTGGAAATAGGAAGGAATAAGGCAGGGATTATTTTGCTCAGTTTGTTTTTAACTTTTGTTTTTTAAACATTAGAGTACAATTTGACTACAAAAGTTAAAAAGAAACAGATAAAACACAGTTATAGAAGAGATTTTAATATACTTTATTGATCTAGGAGACAAAAAAACAAATATAGGTTTTCAGAGGAACTATTACAATCAACTCACTTGTTTTGTTTTGTTTTGTTTAAGTCACTTGTTTTAATTGCTAAAGAACTTGACATCCATTAAAGGAAAGACCTATTATAAAAACTGATCATGAACATGGCTACACACAAAAAAATCAATAAAGTAGGAAAGTACAGATTTTACAGACTTCATTCTCTAATAAGAATCCAATATCACTAGAAATAAATGATATATAAAGGGAGCTTCGAAATTTAGAAATTCCTTTTCTCTCTTGATGTAGCCTTGCTTTCAACAGCACTTTCTCCCTGGGGACACAATACATTAAAAAGCTTCATTTGACAGTCAAAGTTGAGCGATGACTTTGGTGTTCTAGCCAGTAACTACCCTGCCCCTGAAGCATTGAAACTCATTGATTAAAAGGATGGGAAGCCATATGGTGTCTTGATTTACAAGGAATGAAAAATACATTAAATAATTCCTAAAATATCATATTCATTATTCATATATGTGGCCACTACTTTAAATCCAGAGTCATAAAATGTCAATCAACTGATGGAAAAGACCATTTGTACCTCTTTGCCCATCTTCGGTCAGCTTTGCTGACCAAAAAAGTAATTAACAATGAATCAGTAAGATTTACTGATGGATGGGATTTCAACCAATAGCTGCCAAAAAAATTTTTAAAGTATCCAGATAAGTGCTTCTCAAAGTAGTATGACAGTTAAAAATCATATTCCCGGGTCCCACCCCTGTCACTTGAATTAGAATATGTGAAGCTCGGAAATGTACTTTTCCAAGAGGCTTTTAGACTGATTTTCACATAATCCAATAATAACCTAAGAATAATAATCTAACAATCCAGAGTCTACTAAAAATCACAGAAGGAAATGGGCCCAGCAGACTAGCCTGTGCACGTGTCTATTGCTTTATAATTACATCAAATGAATATCTTAAGTACGATTGATAGAACACCTGAATGTTGAAACACAAATATTTTATTGGGTTATTTTTTTATAATTTTGATTTTGATTCAGTCATTTTAATAAAGGAAATAGAAGCATTTTAGCTTGACCTGGGGATATCTGGCTCTCATCTACATTACCCTGTATGTCAACCTTTTCCCAATATCAGTGTCCTACATATTTCTACCCAATTTGTTCACTGCCCAAGAGCATCCCCATAAAGAATGCCTCCCCAAGTTAGGCAAGATATTTCACAAAACAATAAAAACTGTCCATAAATATTTTAATTGATAATTCAACTTCTAGGAATAGATCCAAAATATTGTCAGACAAATGAGCAAAGATGTTTGGACAAGTATGCTAACTGCAGCATAGTTTACAGCAGCAAAAAATTAGAATCAGCCTAAGTATCTGTATCAGAATTAAATTTGTCTGAACATCTGAGAACATTTAAAATAAATATCACTTAAACAAAATAGAAATATATTTCTCTCTCACCTAAAAGAAGTTCAGAGGAGGTAGAACTGATATGGAATCTTCACAGTGTCATCAGGAATCAAGGTTCCTATCTTGCCAGTTCACCATCTTCAGGAAGAAGTTTCCATTCTTCAAGGTCCATGACCTTGCTGTATCATCTAGACATGAGTCAGCACCTGGGAGAACAAAGGGAGAACAGGTGAATTTCTGAGCAGTTGGGCAAGTTTAATCAAGAACAAAAATCAAGCTTAGGAGGATTCTTTCAATTACTGCAGTCGACCTGGCTTATTGGAGTCGACTTAAAATTGAGATTTTTGTTTTTTTCCACTTCTGTAAGGATGGGAACTATTAAAGAAATCTGGGTAATTAACAGAAAATTTCTTTAAACCACATATTATCTGTTCACCTGAGTACAGCATGTGTAAATTTACAATCCTACTGCTTTATATCTCTTGGGAACTTTTTAAAAACTAATTTAAAGTCTCTTTCAGAATGCTTTATTATCTCCATTCTAGAGGTAGGTGGTTGAATTCTCCTTCCAGGGTTCAAAATGTTAAATGGGACAAAAAGACCCTTTCTGGTGTTCATCCCCAGTGATATAATATCCTCTTTCCTGGGCCAAGGAGGAAGTGAATCTATGTGTCTGGCTCACTTTTCTCCTGCTTCTTCTACCCCCAATGCCCTGAGGCCAGTAAAAGTTAATTTTTCCTTTCACCTCCTCTTCCTGTCTTTCAGGACCTCCCCTAGTACCAGAACAAGCTACATAATTGTCAGAGCCCAGTACAAAATGAATAAGGGCTGCTTGTTCACAAATGATTAAGAATTTCTAGATAGTAACAGCAGAGCATTAAACCAAGTACGGGGCCCTTCTAAGCATGGGTCCCCATGCGACTGGTCAGGCTGCACATCCACATAGCTGGTCCTGCCCATGCACACGCCTTAAAGTGGTGGGTTTTAGACTTTCACTTTCCCTACTGATTCTGGCTTCTTGCTTAGACCTCAAGGCTGGTTAGAATAACTTCTCCACGTTTAAAGGAGTCTGGATTTCAAGCTTATTACCCTGTTGTGGATTCAAACAAAATCTAACTTGGTGATGAAAACTGATTAATGTCTTTTTTAAATAAATAATTAAAAAAAAAAAAAGAACAACAACAGAAAATATAGTGGGCATTTCCCCTTTCCTGTCAGTCATTGCAATGTGGATGATAAGATTTTCAGGACAGGAAAATAAAATATCTGAAAATGTTTTTAAAATAGTATCCTTGTTACAAAAAGGAAAAATACAAATCTCTAATCTAAAAATAAGATTATGAAACAAGAACTACTGGATTTAGAAAAGAACTTAGTAGAAATAAAAAAAAATGCTCATTTAAATAAAAAAAGAAACAACTGAGAAAAGAATTAGTGAACTGAGAGCTGAAAAAATAACAGCAAATATAGAACAGAGAAATTTACAGAAATAAAGATTTGAACAAGACACTAAGAGACATGGAGGGAAAAAAGGGGAAAAGTGTAATTCTAGTAGAAATTCTAAAAGAATGTGTTGGCTACAAATTGGCACTTGCCATCTACCTCTTCAAGAATCAAATCATGTGCTGCTGCACCTGCTGATTTTCAACACTCCCTGAAAGGAGTTCAGGGTGGAGAGCAGAAATGAGGTACTCTGTGCTCAGTGAAAAACTGGCAAGACAGGTCTTCAGATAGTTAGATATTTTCAGAAGCTGATTTTGTGAGCTCAATTCCTGTATCTCCTCATATCTAGAAAAGCACTAAAATCCTTCATGGTGACAACTGTTTCTCGTGACTGGCAGAAAGCTTCTGCAAAAATAGGTGCTTGATTGCATGTATTCCCTCTTTACCAAAATTATGCATCTACTGACCTTTCCCCCATGACTTTTAGAGAAGTTTCTCAGAGCTACCTGGGGTGCTGTCTCCAGGGCTGCAGTCTGCATTTTGCCCCAAATAAAACTTAACTCGCAACTCTCACATTGTGCATTTTTTTAACATTGACAAATGGAATAGAGAAACAGGAAAGAAGCAATATTTAAAGAGAAAATAGAGGAGATTTTAGAACCAGAAAAATACTTAAAATTAAAAATAAATAAAAACCACACTGAGTCATGAGCAGGATAAAAACAATTCTAAATATTGACACTCTGTAGTGTAACTATAGAATATTAAAAGAAAATTTGAAAATCAAACAGAAAAGGCAGATTATCTCAAAATTAAAAATCATTCAATTAGACTACAAACTTCTCTTAGGAAGCAACAGATGCCAGAAGAGAGGATGAATTATATCTTTAAGAAGAAAAACTGACACAATAAAATTCACAGATAAATGATAACTCAAGAATGAAAGTAATATAAAAACAGTTTTTATATACCCAAAGTCCAAAAGAGTTACTTGATCCTCACCAAAAGAACTACTGAGAGACTTCAGCAAGAAAGAATAGGAAGCCCAAATGAAAGATGGAATTGAAGAGCAATGGTGAGGAAAGAAAACAAATCAACTTTATATGTAAAAATATGCTAACAATAATAAACACTCTTTTGTATTTAAAAACAAGGTAGAACTACAACTCTAAACAATAATTACTATGGGAGACCCAAGAGGATTGTTTGTAGTAAAAACTGTGCTAAATTCCTTGTTTAGAAGAAGAGTATAAATTAATTTTAGTATTTTTTTAAAAATAATGTGAGCTATGTATAACAAAATTTTAAAGCTACCTAACTAGAGGACTAGGAATAGAATGTGTAACTTTCAAACTAGTAAAAAAAATTGGAAAATAAAAAAATGTAACCATCTAATAGAAGAGGGGAAAAGCAAGCAAAATGGGAAAAGCAAGAACAAAAAAACTAAAATGGTATAAGTAATTCCAAATATGTCATATGCCATAAATAATATAAACAAATAAGGCTCATCCACTAATCAAGATGTGTGTGTGCTAAGTCACTTCAGGCATGTCCGACTCTTTCGGCCCTATGACTGTAGCCCACCAGGCTCCTCTGTGCATGGGATTCTCCAGGCAAAAATACTGGGATGGGTTGCCGTGCCCTCCTCCAGGGGATCTTCCTGACCCAGGGATCGAACTTGTCTCTTATATCTCCTGCATTGGCAGGCGGGTTCTTTACCACTATCACCACCTGGAAAGCCCACTAATCAAGACATTCATAGTGAAATCAATATTGAACGAGAAAAGCAACTTGTAAGATGATATATACCAAAAAAAAAAGTAGGATAAACTGTCCCTCTTATACATTTAAAACATACATGTTCCTCAGGACATACTGTCCTCTGATAAGTATGCACACAAAAAATATTAGAAATATTTTAAGAATACAAGATGTGTGTATTCTTAAATTATGAATTCTCTTAAATTCATATTAGCAAGTTACCCTGGGAATGGGGTAAGACAGAAAATGGTGAATACAGAGGACTTCGATTTGACCTAAAATGTCTTATTTTTTAATTAAAAAATACTAAAAGCAAATATAATAAAATGTTAGTGAGTACTGGGTAATAGTTTATTATTTTTCATACTGCTCTATATTTCCAAAACTAGAAACGATTAAGTAAAATATAAATCAAGATGGGAGGGGTGAGGAAAAATCTTATCTCAGATAATACTGTTGAGTGCTTAAGCTTATTGCAAAATATTCAAAAATATACTTTAAAACACAAAAATACCTTTCTCTAAGAATTTTTTATTCAGATTTTATACTGAAAAGAAACTTTCCATTTAACTTACCAGAATTAGTACAGTTTTCATGGGCAAGAAGAACAAAAAGTTTTAATTTGTATTGCCTAATAATGGATGGAGAAGGCAATGGCAACCCACTACAGTACTCTTGCCTGGAAAATCCCATGGATGGAGGAACCTGGTAGGCTGCAGTCCATGGGGTCGCTAGGAGGTGGACATGACTGAGCGACTTCACTTCCACTTTTCACTTTCATACACTGGAGAAGGAAATGGCAACCCACTCCAGTGTTCTTGCCTGGAGAATCCCAGGGACGGGGGAGCCTAGTGGGCTGCCGTCTATGGGGTCGCACAGAGTCGGACATGACTGAAGCGACATAGCAGCAGCAGCAATAATGGATATTAAGCAAAGATGAAAGATTTTATTTTGAACATGATACGATGATCTCTAGAACTAGGATCATAAAATAGTATCCAAAATACTCTCTGTCCTTTATTGATGAGCCTTAGGTTTTTAAAATTAGTTTCTGAGCCTCTTTAAAGAATCCAATTTTATCTCTGAGCTAGAAATCTAGAGCACAAAGAAGTCATTTTCAGAGAAAACGAATGCACAGTTTTTTTGTTTTTTAAAAAAATTTCTGGATTCTGAATCTGGAGAGAAAAATGAAACTTGTGCCTCTACTTGTGTCTTCGATCTAAGGAGATTTAGTTTAATCCCTAGAGGGTTTATACCCGCCTTTTCACAAAATGTTCAGTATAAACTTGAACTACCATTGTTCATAAAGTTAGATTCACAACTGGTGTGGGAAGGGGGATTTTTGATATTATAGAAGAAGCTTGTTTGGGTTCACTGTATTCCTCCTTTAAACAAAAATGCAGCCATTGTCTTGAGCCTTGCTAACATCAGTAAGGTTCAGGCAACACCCAGTAATGCCCTCTTTTGGATGGCTGATTTCCTCAAGGTCATGAAGGCATATGGCTCAGGAACAGGGGAAAACCTGAGGTTGGCCCATAACTACTAAAATTACGTTAGACTTTTTATTCAAGGCTTCAATCATTGATCTCCAATCTTAAAGTAGCTCACAGTTCAGCTTGTATCTTTTTGGCCAGTGAGGGCATGATAACACAGATGGCTGAGGCACAGTAGGGCATCTTCTGGGTAAAAGCAAGAGACTTTCCTGATCTCCAGTATCAGAGAGCACAGAATGGTAACCAAATAGCCATGCCTTTATAGATGGTCATTAAATGAACCCTGTCTTGGGTTAGGCTATCTCTTTGTAGAGAGATTTCTTCCACTTGGCCACCCACAGGCTTTCAAGGGCATAGAGATAATCAGGACCAAGACAAGCCTGAAAGGCTAGGTGTGGTATTGGGCAGTTTCACTTGTCCTTGTACCTCTGTGCTATAGACTCCAGGAAACACTTTGATGGAGTGGTCAAAAGAATGAATTGGTCATAAATGAATATTCTCAGACATTAGTCAAACATGAATATTCTTTGGTGAAGCACTGACAGATTTTGTGAACTGTAAAAGAAAAACATATCCCTTTGCACAAAACAAGTCCTATTGCTTACACATTTAGCAGATGTAAATGACTACTCTTTAGACCCAGGAGCACTGGGGTCTTTCTTCAGAGCTCTAGTCCTTAGTGGCTTGTTGGCTTATTTATTTGGTCAGGAGGCAAGTTATCTCTTTGGAAAGTTATGTCAGCCTGGTGTTTGGTGGCTACCTCTCAAGATTTGGTTCCATCGTTTATCCCTCAGTAAACAAACAAACTTGATCCTCTTTTTCTTTCATACTCTGAGATCTGTCCTATCTTGATATCCTTGTGCCATTAAAGGCTAAAACTGTTGAGGCAAAGATGATCAAATTTCTGTACCCCGAAGCTGGGTATGAACTTCTACAGTCAAACAACCCCTCAAAGCCTCCACTGTTCTGTTGTGAATGCAACTGCATGCTTTATCATCTGCTTTTGTGAAGTCTCAGGGCTCTGACCTCAGGTAGCTTTCTTTAAAAGATAAGAAGGAGCTGTGGAAGTTCATTAACACAAAAACTAATCAAGTTTACTGAGTCTCAGCATTTCCAAAGTTCAAAGGCCAAAGTTTGTCTCCAGACTCAGCTCAGCTTAAAAATGACTAAGGCATTTCTAGAGCTGCCTCTGGGTACTAGCCAAAGAGTGGCATGTATATCTGTGCATTACCAACAAAACTAAGGACTGCACTCTGATTCATTGCCTAAGAGCGTCTTTCAGCAAGTCCAAGGTCAAGAAGTCACCCAAAAGGAGGTTTTAATCAGTAGTAGGATAGAGCCCGGAATGCTCTTAAGACAGACCTAGATTCCTCCCATAAACCACATGGCAGAATTGTTCTCAGTTGTTTCTCCTGGGGCCTGCATATCCTTTGCAATGGGATAGTATGTTCTGAATTATGTGTGCTATACTTCATTTGGTCCCTGTATCTGTTGAGTTGCTTTTATTTTTCAAAGTCTCCTCTGTACTACTTCAGAAAAACGCAATAGCCAAGAGGGCTTTTTAAAAAGAATACTATGCTAAATTTGCAACCCAGACAACTAGAAGCAAAGGTATATGAATGAAATTAGATACCCCAACTGAAACTCTCAGTATTCTCTCAGGCAAAACTTCCTAAGCATTTTTGTGTGCATGCATGATTAAAATTCAGTTCACACCCTTAAATCAGGACACCTCTCTTTCTGTTGTGGGAAAGAGGACAGAGAACCTCTTTAGCAGGCATAAGGTCCTCAGCCAGTTACTTCCTTCGGTGAGTGCATGATGATTCCCTTCCCTTTTCCTGTAATTAACAGAGTTATATACTCTGGCCTGAATCTCAATTTTTAAAGGCAATATTGGCTGTAATAACACCTTACCTCCAAAATCCATTTGCTCCATCTTACAGAGTCCAAACCCCAGAGCATAAAATTGCCCAAACCCAGTGAAACATAGTAGAACTCATGCAAAGCAGTGTGCAGTTCACAGGGCTTTCTCAGGTCTTTCTCACTATGGTCCTGGGACCATCACAGCGACAGCACTGGGGTGATGCATAAGTTGTCCATGAGCTCCCTGGTCAGATGTCTTTCTCCCTCCAGAAAGATACGCTACCTCAAATTTTACCTTCAAAGAGTTATTCCTTTGGGTGAAGTCACTGTCATCTTCAAGATTTCCCTGAGGCAGGGAAAGGGAATGGAAAGTGTCCTGACTGTGGAGTTGGGCAGATTTGGGTCTCAGTGCAAACTCTGCTACTTGCTAGCTGTGCAACTGTGGGCCAGTAACTTAACCTACTTGAGCCTCAGACTGGCCTTATGTAAAACCCAACAACCTTACACAGCTCCTGTAAGGCGGCATCTATGTAGGCAACATATATAGAGCACTAAACACATGTCTGATATACAGCATAGGTTCCAATAAACTGTAGATGTCACCGTGATTATTAAACACAAGCATTTCCAGGAACATATCTTGACATAAGACGGACAACTCAGCTCACTTTTTAATGGTACTTAGCTAGATCAAAACAATGCACAGAATGAAGCTGGAGTTAAAACTAGCAACATTTCACAGTCCAAGGGTGATAAGAATGATTTCAGAGAAGAAGGGTAAAAGAACCAAAGGCAAGCTTTCTCACTTTCAAATCTGGCTCCCTATGCATACCCCATACTATAATAGCTAGAGAAATTGACTCGGTGAAACTACTTGCCTAATATTATACAGTTAATTGAACAAGAACTGGAAGGAGAGCCCATATCCCTGTTTCCAGCCCTGGGGTCTTTCCACCAAATGATGAATGTACCTATGTAATGGTGAAAAGGTCACTACAGGCAAAAACATTAGATCAGAAGTGAAAAATCTACTTTCCAACTAGAAAAGAATATATGGAAAATTTCTCAGGGTAATGAAATGTTCTATATCTTGATTGGATGTGGGTGTGTTAGCTATGATTACATAGATATATCCATTTGTCAAAATGCATCAACTGGACAAGTTCTGTGCATTTTATGGTATGCAAATTATGTACCAATTAAATAAGTTAATAAAAATAGATGCTTTCCAGCCCTGACACCAATGAGCTGGGTGGTCTTGGTCAAATCAGTTTCCCATTTTTGGACAAAGCTTACTTGTCTTTAAAAGGAAGGTATGTGATTAGACAAAGTCTAAAAGTCCCTTCCAGTTCAATACTTTGATATAGTAAAATAAGACCTCTTCCTTTCATTTCAGCCTCTATTTTATGCCAGCTGGGTTCATCAGCAGGGTCAAAAAGATTGGCACACAATTTATGGGAAGTGGGAAGGAACTTAATGGAATGTGTAGGGGACCCAGAGTCTGTCTTTTGCATCATTAACTTTCCAGCCACACTTTAAAGAACATGATTGGTTTTCCACAGGGATCCAGCAATGCTACATGATTGAGCTGTAGGATGAGGATGATCTGGCCCCAGAGAAGTTGTATCTGCCACTAGAGATAACAACTTTCACATGGAGAGCAGAGAGAATGTTTCCTGGACAAAGGGAATGACTGACAGATATTAAACGGGAGGAAATTGAAGGCTCTGCCAAGTTTCATGATAAAATGCTATTTCTCACGGTAAGGTCAAGCTGTCTCTAGTGCAGCTACTGCTTTTAAAAATATAAAGGGAACAAAAACATTCAACAGAGAGCATCAGGCTTTGCAAAGAGTATGTGATCAAAGGCCACTTGTTTCATTTATAAATGAAATTGAATGACTATTATAGCTATAAAAATCATCAAGAGTGAATTTGGAATTTTGCTGATGAACTAAAAGCTGAGAAACATCAGTGAGGAAATTTCTAAAGGTTTGAACCCAAAGCCCTTTGGATGTAAAATGCCCACTGATGTTTGCAAGATTACATATGCAAAAGGAAGGTTAAATTAGACTTTCAAGGGAGGGCATTATGCCAGGAGCTAGGGTTGGCATTATCATAATACATTAATAAGTGTTTTAAAAGGTGGAATTTATTCACTAGCTCTAAATATTAACAGCGTCCAAAGACTAAGAATCTGAAAGCAAAATTTAACACATACAATCCATTAGTGTGTTTACTCATGCAAACAAGATAGAAATAAAAGTTACATTTATTTGTCTCAAGTTGCATTTTTAAAAGTGAGTAGCATTTGTTTCATATTTTAAATCTTTGGTGAATGACACTGCAATGGTTAATTTTATCTGTCACTTGACTGGGCCACAAGGTGCTCGGATGTTTGATTAAACATTATTTTGGGTGTGTCTGTGAGGGCTTTTCTGGAAGAGGTTAACATCTGAATTGGCAGACTGGGTAAAGCAGAGTGCTCTCCTCAGTGTGGGTGGGCCTCACCCAGTCTGCTGAAGGCCTCAACAGAACAAAAGGTAAGGAAGGTAGGAATCTGCTTTCTCTGCCTGTCTCTCTTCTAGTTGGGACATCCATCTCCTGCCTTCAGATTCAGACTTGGACTGGAGCTTATTAAGGCATTAGTTCATGGGTCTCTACTTTTCCAACTGCAAATCTTGGGGTTTTTCACCCTCCATAATCATATGGGCCAAATCCTTATAAAAAATCTCTCTATAGGGACTTCCCTGGTGAACCAATGGTTAAGACTTCACCTTCCAATGCAGGGGTGTGAGTTCAATCCCTGGTCAGGGAACTAAGATCCCACATGCCTTGCAACCAAAAAACCAGAAAGTAAAACAGAAATGATAGTGTAAAAATTCAATAAAGAATTTTTTTAAATCCCTTTGTATATATACACACACAAACATATATATGTATATATATATATATCAGATCATACAGACCTATGTATATATGTTTGTGTGTGCATGTATATATATATATATATATATGTATGTATGTATATATATGCATGTGTGTGTGTGTGTATAAAGAGAGAACCAGTAGGATATAGATATTCTATTTCTCTGGCTAATACAGACTCCAACAAATGACTAATCAGTTGATTCATATTAACATCATTCAACATTTTGGAGATTAGCTATGAAAATTCACATTGAGCACAGCCTTTGAGCCAGCAATTGTCCTTCTAGAAATCTATCCTACAGAAATACTTGGACATGTGTGCAAAAACTAAAGGGCAAGAATCAGGGCAACTGCACTGCACAGTGGTGGGTCAGAAGGCACCATTCCCACTGAGGTTTTGTTGCTGGTGCCACTGTGGCATGACAAAGATATTCACTGTTAGGTTGTTTGAAATGTCAAATGACTCAGAATGAAGCAGATTTCAACTACTGGAGGCCAATTAAATGTTATGTTAATTACATCTACATGATACAATACTATGGATATTTTATGTCTGTGTTGAAAAAAAAAATGAGGTAAATCTATATGATCTGATAAGGAAAGACATTCAACACAAGAAAGGCAAGGGCAGGACAGGGCAATGTAGAGTATGTTCTCCCTAACACATACAAACTTAAAACGCTAGTTGTTGCTGGGAAGTGAGACTGGTGGCCAGAGTGATGAGGAATTCTACTTTGCATTATATACTCTTCTTTTAATGTGCATATGTATGTGTGTGTGTGTTTTACCATGGCCAGATATTACTTTCATAATTAAAAAAATAAAACTAGACTAATACAAAAGTTCACCCACTCATTAAATAATTCAGGAACACAGACCAAGCAACATGCTAAGTACTCTTCTTCCTAAGTTGAAGTGCTCCTCATCCAGGGAAACGCTCTAGTTTGCTAATGTAATTGTTCTGGTAGTATTGTTGGTGCTGCTGTTACAGATGGTGAAATACTACATCTATGCTGGCACTCTCCTGGGTACTGGGGATATATCACGGACCAAAAGAGACAAAAGCCTTTGCCTTCATTGTCCTTGCATGTTTAGTCACTTCAGTCAGGTCCCAGTCTTTGTGACCCTATGGACTGTAGCTGCCAGGCTCCTCCGTCCATGGGGATTCTCAGGCAAGAATACCGGGGTGGGTTGCCATGTCCTTCTCCAGGGGATCTTCCTGACCCAGGGATCACACTGGGGTCTCATGTCTCCTGCATTGGCAGGCAGGTTCTTTACCATTAGCACCACCTGGGAAGCCCATAGATCATAAATTTGGCAGTCTGTGCACCACATTCATGTGGCCCTGACATACTTCATACAGTTAGAATTGCTACAAATGCTCCCAGAGGGACAGGCACACAAGTATGTATATGTGCACATGTGTTTTAACATATGTGTTTGGGTTACGGTCTGTCTGGCATTCACATAGACAACACTATACAGTGAAGTCTCTATTCAGAGCAGATTAGATGAGTGTAAAAAATGTTCCTGTAACATAAAAATCCTACTAACAACCAGTCATCTTAGAGAATTCACTGGGGGTTCCCTCTGCTGCTGCTGCCTGCACTCCTCCACTCTAAAACTTTCTAGGCTGGCTGCAGTTCAGGAGACAACCAGATCCCCAAATCCCAGGCTGGCTGTAGTTTAGAAAATGGCTGGGTCCCTAAATCCTTAAAACTTGTCACTAGTACCATTCTCGACATTTTCATCTGGTAAGACTATGCCAGCTTATAGAGACAGAGGCTGTACTCACCAGAGATGTCAAATGCCTCACCTGAGTTATCATCTTAAGTTACCACTCTCTGGTGATTCAAAGTGGCCCCTTCCAACCAAGTCAGTTGTTAAAGTCGTTCCAGGACATATCAAACCCCAAATGTCCAAGAAAGCCCACAGCTGTGCACACCCATGGACACATACAGGTGAACCTCCTCATGTACCTACTTCTTCACAACCTCTTACTCCATTACTGGTGTGGCTGGAACTGGCTTGCGGCTCATCAGATCTTTTTTGTTCCCTCTTCTGTTTTAACCTTGTAGATTCACCTGAACTGCTATTATAGGAATCACTAGCCTCAGGCAGTCAGAAACAGCTGCTTATATTCCTTCATGGCAAAGATCAGGACAAATTTCTGATTGTTATTTCTACTATAATGAGACTGAGCCATACAATCTTTCTGGCTGACTCCTTTGAGTAACTACTTCTCACCTTTCATTATCTTATAATGATTCCCTTCCGTCTACAGAGGAATAATAGCTCCTGCCTGGTGACAAGGTAACATATCCAATAAATGTTTTATTTAACATTTCATAGAAATAACTTGGGAGTACACAGTACTTATGAGATGCCAAGACCCAGATTTTAATTTAATTTTAGAACTAAAATTTATTTTAAAAGGTAGAGCTGCCTGCAATGGCTCTTGGGACTATAATAAGCAGACATTGATTTCTGCTGAAGTTAACATCAGGTATTACTGAACTGAGGAAAAAAAACAATTTCAAATAAATAAATAAAAATATTTATAATTAAAAATATAATTATTGAACTGAGAAATATAGGCTTCCCTGGTCTCCACTTCAATCAGTAATTACCTTGAAAAAATAATTAATCCTCATGTTACATAAAAGCGAGCACCAGTATTTATATTCTTACTTTTTTTCATGCTGAGACAAATGTCAGATAGACAGATAGAATTTTAATAGAATACAAGAATTTGCAAAAACTTAAACTACAAGATTAAGGGCAGGAAGATAAGGGGGCGACAGAGGATGAGATGGTTGGATGGAATCATAGACTCAGTGGACATGAGTTTGAGCAAACTCCGGGAGATAGTGAAGGACAGGGAAGCCTGGCATGCTGCAATCCATGGGGTTGCAAAGAGTCAGATATGACTGAGCGACTGAACAACAGCATGATATTCTTCCTCTCCCAAAAAAAGTCATCATTTCCTTCTGCTATCCTTATTCAACAAGGGCACTTGCATCATGGAGATAGTGCTATTTTCTCTCAAGGAGGCAGCAGGCTTAGAAACACTGGAGGCATCATCTAAGCATCCAACTCACCTATGGCTTTTACGCTGTTTTACATAAAAGGCTCTGTCTGTGTCAGAACATGTCTTTCAAGAGTGAAGGCGTACAACAGAACAGCACATGACTGATTACATGTGGTTGTTATAAGAAAAACATGATTCATCTCAGAGACATGGTCACTCTCCCAAAGTCAACTGGCATCTTGCACCCAGAAAATACATACTCACTAGTTCAGACAGATGAGGTTGATGGCTAATAATGCTTTTACAAATAGTATTAGCAATATTAAATTGCTGCTATTTAAATAATAACTGCTAATATGCATTAAGCTCTTGGCATTTACCATGCCAGCTTTGGTCTTTTACAAGGGTTAGCTCATTTACTCTTTATATTAATCCCATCAAGTTGATAGTATTGGCTCTGTTTTATAAATGAAAAGAAAAAAGAAACCGCATTCCTGAGAGTGTTGTTGCTGGCGATGGTTGCCCGCTAAGGGCTCCTAGCTGCCCCTCTTGGGGAACTGCTGTCTGCAGAAGGGAGTGTGCTCACTCAAGGTTACAGCCCTCCCTGTGGGCAGTTTTTATGTAATGACTGGTGAATGTAGGGGAGTACCAAGGTCTGGCCCTCTAGCCTAAAGAAGGGATTCCTCTGATGAGTCCAAGGACTGGCTGAAATCTTTCTTACAACTCTGGGGCAGTTCAATTTCTATTTCTGCCCAATCTTGTTTTCTTCACTCCCTTAAAGGTAAGGTCCCCTTTCCTAGGGAACACAATCTAAGACAACAGTTCTTGTTTAAAAAAAAAAAAATTACTTGATGGTTGGTCTCTTCCCCTTCTATCCCGAGTGTCTGCAAGATTCTACATGCACAGAGATTTCGATTTACAAAGCTGTGGTATATGAACTAACTGTTCCATCCTGGGTAATTCACCCATGTGGCCAAGATAAATCCTGGGTAAAAGCCCAAGCTTCCAGATCCTCACATTCCTACCTCAGTTATTCTATAAGCAGTCCTGATTTGACCTTGCTCCAACTTTGCAAATATAACTGGGAAGGCTTGGCATCAAATGTTACTGAAAGTTCCTAACCGTATTTCCTGACCTTGTTATAACACAATGATTTTATTACATTTTAAAACCCTGAATTTAGCTGCACATCAGTAGAAAATCTACAGCCTAATTTGAAGCTTCTTCCCCGATGATGAAGAGGAAGACCTTGCAATCTTTGAACTTTTTCTTTTGTTTTTGCAGGTTTGGAATGTAATCTCTCTTCTCCCTATCCAAAAGAAATAAAATGTGTGAACAGTTTAATGAGAAAATCTAAGTGAAATTCCAATGATCAACTGATATTTTTTCTAGCTTGTAAGCAGAAATAAACAAGAGATAAACGGTCAGTGAATGAGGCTATATTTACTTATGCAATATTGACTCACTAAAAAGTGCTCATCAGTTTCCCCCAGTAACCTCACGTGCCTGATGAAAAACAAACTGTATATCAAACTAATCTCTCTTCCCTGAAACCAGTGGAGGGGGAGGATTTTTTAATGTACTTTTTGCCATAGGTTTTTTTCCTTCTTTCTTTCATTCCTTCTTTTTTATCTTTCTTTCCCCCTTTTAAAAGAATATTCTCTCAGCTAGTGAGGAAAGGAAACTCATTTTTCTGCTGACTGGCTTGTGCACAACTGGAAATTATAAAAGAAATTGCTGTATCATTGATGTAGTAAAAAAACAGGAAGACAATTTTCATCCCAAAATGAGCCCTCTCAGCTGAAGCTCCCTTTGTAGTTGATGACCACATGCTTTCCATCTCGGCATGTGGCCAGTTTTATTAAAATCCTATAGCAACAGCTTATTTTTCAAACAACACTAAAAAGGCACTTTATGATGAACTGGCCTTAAAGTTGCTCATGGTCAGATGTTTGCCACCTTCAGTTACTCTGATGAGAAAGGGATCTTACTTCATAGGGGGAAAGTCTGAACATCATTCTTGTGATCAAAAGCATTTGTTGGACCCTTAGGTAATACTCAAGCAAAGAAGTAGATGGGCATCAAAGCACAGAAAAACTGAGGATCCCACTCTAGGCCACTGTTTCCCTAAACAAAAGAATAAACTCTGCAGAGCCTACAGAGCTTGCCAGAAAATCCAGCAATCATGATGGAGAATGATGGGGAAACATAACAGATGCCCAATTTTGAGAAAATTACCTCAGAAAGAAGTAGAATTTGAAGAGTTAAAGGAAGGAATAAGAGTGGTGAAGAGGGTAGTAAAGAAGAAATACTGGTAATAAAAGAGACGATGATGGCAGAATAAAAAGGAAAAAAGAGAGAGAGGAGAAAAAAAAGAAGAAAGGTGGACACTGGTCCATTAATTTCTCTGTAAATTGGAAATCAGTTTCACCAATCCCAAGAGACAGCCTTGATAGAGAAAACCACCAAGAACAGAAGTAATCAATAAGCTGAAGATAATACTAAAACACTTGATTGCATTAACACCCAGTAACCAGAGAATTTTAGGGCATAAATTATAAAAATTTTTTAAAAATAATGTGTTTAAACTTCTTCAAGAATATTTAACACATTTAGAAGTCAAACACAAATTCTGGAGCTGAAATTCTATATACTGCAGTAGCAACAGTCCTGTCCAAGAGATGTTTCCTAGTGTCTGAGCTGTTCATATTGAAAGGACCCTTAATGGTCAGCTTCTCCAGCACTATTTTATCCAGACTGGATTCTTTCCACCTCTATCACATCCTCAACAAACAGAGACTCAGCAACATTTCTAAGTATACTGATTTTTCATTTGTATTTTTGCTCTATCCACAGTAAATTAATTAAAATCTTCTGTTCTGAAAACACATTCATATAAACATACAGCTGTCATCGATTAACCTTTTGTACCAGCTAAGGTAATCTCACAAGGGCTAGATGGCTGTTAAGGTTAATAAAAAGGGTTACAACCTCTTGTGGGAATTCTCCATGCCAGTCTCCCAACAGTGTTCCCAGGAATGAGGAGGCATAACAGGACTCCCAGTCCATTACTATAAAAGAGGTGTCCTTGATCTTTTGCTTAAATTGCCCTTCAGTAACTCTGATTCAACAGTAGTCTGGATAGAATTCCCAAGGATACTTGCATATTAAATGTTGAAACACATACAGTTGACACAAAATGCATAGTCAAGTTAAAAATCTGCCCTTGTAGGTTAAACCTCAGTAGAAAACTGAATGGAATACTCAAGGCTCTCATTGTCTGTGTGGAAACCCTTGATTATTCTCATTTGATCTTAAGATATCCTTGAGTTTACTGAAAAACTATTACCCAAAAGGAGAGCCAATCCTTCTCTAAACCTCTATAGGCTTTTAGTCTCTCCCTGAAGTTAATTTTGAAAAACTAGATGGAACCTAGGACCACAGTATTTTTAGTGAACATTAGAAAATTCCCTCTTCAAAAACAGTATGTGCTGTATCTCCAGCAAGGGTACATCTCAGAATGCAATATTTGGCCATTTTTAAGAGTGAACAGTTGCATTAGTAGGAGATCTTAAGTGGTTAAGAATCCACCCTGAAATGCAGAAGACGTGGGTTCAATCCCTGGTTGGGGAACCACGATTCCCACATGCCGCAGAGCAAACAACTAAATGTGTGCCACGACTACTGAGCCCGTGAACCACAACTAGAGAATCCGGGCACAACAAAAAATAGCACACGCTGCAACTAAGACCTGATGCAGCTAATAAACACAACTACAAAGTGATTTCTATTTTGGAATAAATGGGATATTTTTAACTGATAAAAAGAATTCAGGTTTTTTAATATGATTTCTTTACAAAAGAGGAATTTCCCTCTTCAGAAAATCCTGTGTCTGTTGTAGGTATTTTTCATACACTATCATCAAACAGTAATTCTAGTTTCTACAGACATGCTGTTAAGTATTATGTATGAGGAAGGGAAGGCAGTTGAAATAGAGATGGCTTAAGTAAATGAAAAAGACTCAAACATAATGAAAATGAGGTCCGTCTTATCACCCTGACTTGCTCACGTGGAGGGACAAAATTTAAGACTTCAAAAAGAGTAACAAACATAGATTAGTACCCACTCACAATGCTGAGAAGCCCTGCTCCAACTCACCCCATTCCACCAGCTGCCAAAATATTGTGCTCCTAAAATGCCACCACCAAGTATTCATTTGGGCTATCAAAATCTCCCAAGGGTCAAGAAGCTAGAGAGTGTGCTGCGTGCTCCTACACTCAGACATGAGAGTTTGCTAAAATCTTATTGTAAATCAATTTAATCAAATGTCTTTGTTTCAAACTCAGACGTGCTAAGGTTTCATTCAAAAGTGTAAGTGAGAGAACACGCAGCGCAAGAGAGATCCTTCACTATGCTTTGGTGGGGAACTGAAGTCTGATCTTGGGTATGAGAAGATTTGACATCCAGAAGACAGGAAGGAACAGGCCCAAGAAGGCGGGAGAGAAGATAGAAAGGGTGATAAGAATAGTAAAAGATAAACTCCACCATTTCCCAAGGCTTGAACCTATCCTCACAGATGTATTTAACCAAACAAAAAAACAAACAAAATCAGACCACTTGAATCTTTTAATTTTTTGCTTTGATCATATATCCAGCCTAAATCACTGACTTTAAATACTTTTAAACAGAAAAAAGAAATACTGAATTTCTCCAGCTGGCTGCCTAAGTCTGAATATTCTCGAGTAAATCCAATGCAATGAATTGAAAAGTAAAAAAAATTTATAACCTTTTCTTGGAATGGAAGGGAAAGAGGTCTATACCATGCCAAATAATTGGCTTAACTAGATTCTTCCCGCCTGAGATGACCCATAGCTTGGATGTCATAAAGACACAGCCTCTCTGTTTCTTTCCTGTACTTGAAGAAGGAACGTTCCATTCCACGCAATTCATGAATTTTAAAAACCATGAACCTTCCTTCACATTCCGGAGGAACACAAACGTTTTCCTGTCAGGGAGCTGTTTTGAGCATAAATGCTCAAGTGATTGCAGTGGTGACAGGGAGAAGACTTTTCAGACTGGCTTTGTTCTGAGCTGACTGGAGGCTTCAGGACTAGGAAGGTCTGGACATATGGTTGGGCACAGGGTAGGGGCTGAATTTACCCACCACCAACTGCCATAACAGCCTTAACAACTGCCGTAACGGTCCCTGGAACACTGCCAACCGTTGAGCCAACTGCCAAGGCTACCATGTTGTCTTTAGACAATGAACCAACAGAAAATTACTTGACCACGGAAGACCCCTAACTCCCTCTTGTGGCAGAGCACATGCCTAAATCTTGCCACTTTCCCACTAGGAGGACATCGCTGAATTCCATGAACAAAGGATGAAGGAAGTGATTATTTTAGGTGGTTTTTGTTCTTATATTCTAAATGAGATATTTTTAAATGAGATATTCAATTTCTGAATATCTCCAAAGAAAATAATAGTGCCCTGGTGAGCTTCCCCAACTAGAAGGCAACAAAGCATATGCAGCAGGAAACAAAGTTGGGCGTCCACAAAACCTCAATTTTACGGCAAGTACTGGCCCAAGCCTGGAGGATGACTCTGACTAAGCTATTTCATGTCTCTGAAACTTGGTTCCTCATTTTTGCAAAGAAGAGGATGGATTTTCAAGGAAACTTTTAGTTCTTAAATTCTACTGTTCTAATTCAAAGTGGAGCAAGTCTCTAAAATCTTGCTAATTTATGACTGAAATAAGGTAGTGATTTTGCTTGGTGTTAAAAGACCTCTTCAAACCCATCAGTCAGAAAAAATCAAAATCTTGTTTACATTAACTCTTAATTAAACAGAGCAAATAATGCCCAAAAGTATGCTGCTTTCTTATTTCCTGAAAAAGTTCCCCAACTTCTATATTTCTAAATGTAAAGAACTAGTCTCAGAATTCTAATCAGATCCCAAATGGTGCTTGCATGCTTTCTTGTTATGCATCTCTTTGGAAATTTGCTTCATCTTGGAATTTCTGTACACTGTAAAAAGATTCTCTAGTATCTTGACTGATCAGAACTTGAAGTCCTCCCATTTTAATAATTCCTGATGACTTGTTCATCTACTATCCTAGATCTTCTAAAGAGGTATTCTCAAAGATGTTTTAAGAATCCCAGAAAGGAAAGACATCTTCCCAATCAAACTGTTCTTTGCAAAAACTGATATGTAGTTTGCTTTCTGAATAATTAAAAACACTTAACCTTTCTGAGTCTATTATTTGTAAAAGAGGGCGACAATACCAACTCTAAAGTTATTAAAATAATTTATTGCAAAATGTTTGTGAAAGCACTTACTCAAAGGGCAAATCTCTGTTACATGGTGTCTACAGCCTATATTTTTAGTTCTACTGACAGTTCAAAATTATCTTGAGAGAGTCTAGTTCCATGGAAGTAACACTGGTCTGAGAACCAGAAGACCCAGGTATAGTCTGGGCTCTGACACACCCTAGCTGTAAGGCCTTGGGCAAGTAGTTACACTTCTTAATAATCTTAAGAATCTATTTCCCATCAGTCTATATTATGGAGGATTACAACATAATAATGGTATGCTGATCAAATGTGCATACAAGTGGAAGAGTTGGTTTAGATGCTCATTAAACAAATCAGAATTCCAAAGGATTTTGACAAGTTAGAACCATGAACTAGATCTGAAGACAGTTTATCTAATAAAGTCCTATGTTTATGGCTAAAAAGCAAGCAACTAAAAAGGAAACGTGAAATTTCACAAGTACACGAATGAAGATATAGTAAAAAGAATAAGAGACAGGAAGTGAAATACATATCAATAGCACATTGTGGTTACCCAAAGGTAATATTTGCATGGGTATCTATATTAGTGAGGAGCTTTCTCTTCTGTATGACAGTATCCAGACAAGTGAGCACCATCACTTTCTCAGTCTTCTCCATCATGAACAGGACTATTCTTCCAACCTTTCCCCTTGAGCCACAGTTTGCTGCCTCATCACCACCTCAGAGTTGTGTGTTTCTTCTATGAGTCTTGTTAGATTTTTGGTTGCAAATATAGGTCTTTACCTCTCTTAGATAAAGCTCTCTAAATTTGGTTCTTTTGGTTCATTATTTCAGTTTGTCAAAATCTTTGGGGATTTTGATCTGCTAACAGTTTTTTTTTTTTCCTCTGGATGAAAATGGAATCTCAAACTATGGTTCATGTGGAAGAATTGAAAGAATGAGAGCTGTACAATGTCAGGTTTTCTAGATATTAAATAGGCTATTAAATATACTATATTTAACATGAACATATTTTATATATACAAATATATTCAAGTATTTATATAACATAACTATAAATAAAATATTTTAGATTTTATATTTAATTAATTGAATATATTGGGCTTCCCTTGTGGCTCAGCTGGCAAAGAATCCTCCTGCAATGCCAGGAGACCTGGGTTTGATCCTTGGGTCGGGAAGATCCCCTGGAGAAGGGAAAGGCTACCCACTCCCATATTCTGGCTTAGAGAATTCCATGAACGGTATAGGGGTCACAAAGAGTCAGACACAACTGAGCAACTTTCACTTTCACTTCAATTGAATATATTATTATATTTTCTCTTTCTTTCAACTAAGGAATAAGAGATCCACCATACTCAATGTACACTTCCTGAGGTAACTAGTCCTCTAGTTAATAAGACATTATTTCATGAAGATGTTGGAAAAAGAACTAGAATCCTCTGGGGAATTCAAAAGAAAAGAGTAGACCTGGTGCTATTTCTAGAGAAAGGGCCTAGAGATCAACACACATGAATTATATAGGAGCCACATATCAGTGAAACTTCAAAAGGTAAAAGATTTCACTTCTCCAACCTATATTCAGTTTAAAAGACCAATATTTTTTGAAGATGAAGGGGAGAAACTGTAAAAATAAAATCAGGAATATGTATGCCCCCAATATTAATAGTGACCCAGGATGATTGGAATTATAATTTGCTTTGATTTTTCATTTTACCCATCTGTATTGTCTAACACAAGGAGAGATTTTTAAAAAGGCCTTCTTCAAAGAACAATGCAAAGAAATAGAAAAAAACAATAGAATAAAAAAAGATTAGAAAAAAAAAAAAAGATTAGAGATCTCCTCAAGAAAATTGGATATATCAGAGGAACATTTCATGAAGGATGCACACAATAAAGGACCTAATGGTAAGGACCTAACAGAGGCAGAAGAGATTAAGAAGAGGTGGCAAGAATACACAGAAGAACTATACTAAAAAAGTCTTAATGGCTTGGATAACCACAATGGTGTGGTCACTCACCTACAGCCAGACATTCTGGAGTGTGAAATCAAGTGAGCCTTAGGAAGCATTACCACAGACAAAGCTAGGGGAGGTGACGGAATTCTAGTGAGCTATTTCAAAATCTAAAAGATAATGCTGTTAAAGTACTGCACTCAATATGCCAGCAAATCTGGAAAACTCAGCAGTGGCCACAGGACTAGAAAAAGGTCAGTTTTTATTTCAATCCCAAAGAAGGGCAGTGCTAAAAATGTTCAGACTACCAGATAATGGCACTCATTTCCCATGCTAGTCAGGTTATGCTCAAAATCCTTCAAGCTAGACTTAAGCAGCACTTGAATTGAGAACTTCCAGATGTACAAGCGGGTTTAGAAAAAGCAAAGGAACCAGAGATCAAATTGCCAACATTCACTGAATCACAGAAAAAACAAGAGAATTTCAGAAAAACATATACTTCTGCCTCATTGACTACGTGAAAGCCTTTGACTGTATGGATCACAACAAACTGTGGAAAATTCTTAAAGAGATGGGAATAATAAACCATCTTACCATCTCCTGAGAAACCTGTACTTGAGTCAAGAAGCAACAGTTAGAACCTTATATGGAACAACCGATCTACAACTGGTTCAAAATTGGGAGAAGAGTACGACACCTGTTTATTTTTATTATATTGTCACCCTGTTAATTTAATTTACACACAGAGTACATCGTTCAAAATGCTGAGCTGGACGAGTTACAAGCTGAAAACAAGATTTCTGGGAGAAATATGAACAACCTCAGATATGCAGATGATACCACTCTAGTGGCAGAAAGCGAAGAACTAAACAGGCTCTTGATGAGGGTGAAAGCAGAGAGTGAAAAAGCTGACTTAAAACTCAACATTCAAAAAACTAAGATCATGGCATCTAGTCCTATCACTTCATGGCAAATAGAAAGGGGGAAAGTGGAAGCAGTGACAGATTTTCTCTTCTTGGTTTCCAAAATCACTGCGGGTGGCAACTGCAGCCATGAAATTAGAAGACATTTGCTTCTTGGAAGGAAAGCTATGACAAACTTAGCATATTAAAAAACAAAGACATCACTTTGCTGACAAAGATCCATAAAGTCAAAGCCATGGTTTTCCCAGTAGTCATGTACGGATGTAAGAGTTAGATCACAAAGAAGGCTGAGTGCTGAAGAATTGATGCTTTCAAACTGTGGTGCTGGAGAAGATTCCTGAGAGTCCCTTAGACAGCAAGATCAAAGCAGTCAATCCTAAAGGAAATCAACCCTGAATATTTACTGGAAGGACTGATGCTGAAACTGAAGTTCCAATACTTTGACTACTTGCTGCAAAGAGCTGACTCAATGGAAAAGACTCTGACATTGGGAAAGACTACAAAAGGACAAGAGGGCAGCAAGGGATGAGACGGTTGGATAGCATCACTGACTCAATGGACATGAACTTGGCAAACTCCAGGAGATAGTGAGGGACAGAGAGGATTGGCATGCTGCAGCCATGGTATTGCAAAGAGTCGGACACGACTTAGTGACTGAACAATAACAAGTGTCTCATATTCTGATTTTTGTAGTAGGAAAAAAAAAAATATATATATATATATATATATATATCTTTGGTTCCTTAAAAAAAATCCATATATAAACTGTGTGGTCAGGCCTGGTTCCCAGGCAGGCTTGGCATCTCCTATCTTCCTCACAAGAGGAAGAACAGTATTTCCAATTGCTGATTCAGTGCATGAGCTCTGTCACTCAGTCGTGTCCAATTCTTTGCAAACCCGTGGACTGTAGCCCACCAGACTCTTCTGTCCATAGACTCCAGGCAAGAATACTGGAGTGGGTTGCCCTTTCCTACTCCATGGGTTCTTCCCAACCCAGGGACTGAACTCACATCTTCTGCAGTGGTAGGCGGGTTCTTCACCACTGCACCGCCTGGGAAGCCCATATCCTCATGCTGGGAAATACTGAACGCAAAAGAAGAGGGCAGCAGGATGAGATGGTTAGAAAGCGTCACTGACTCAATGGACATGAACGTGGCAAACTCCAGGACTGATGAGGGACAGAAGGCATGTAATAGCCCTAGTACACTGTCTAGAACTGCTGAGTCAGTCTCTCTTATAAGCTGTCCCCTCAGCTTCACCTCACTCTTCCTACTGGATACTACCTCAGTCCTAATCCCCAGATTCCTCTTCCTTAGATAATCCTCTCCTGTAAGCTTCTATATGTGACCTGTGTTGCTCTGAGCACTTAATTCACCCAAAGGCTGGAGCCCTGCCCACAAATCCCAGCCCAGTGAGAGCAGTTCTGGTGCTTTTCCCTACCTGGATTACCACTGGGACACTGACACCCCCAGTGTTGCCTTCCTTACTGACCTTTCGTTGTGATCTCTAAGATATTGGACTATTGCAACAGCCTCCCAACTGACCCCTGCCCCTTGCCTTGTCTCTGCCACTACTGCACTGTGGCCAAAGTCATCTCTATAAAACACAGAAGTCAGCCCATAACTCTCTTAATGTTTTTCAGTGGTTCCCCATTCCCTACAAAGTAAAATTCAAATCTATGGCCTGGCTCAAGTCTCCTGGAAGACCTGACTCTTTGCTTCAAGGATACAGGCCGCCTCTTATTCCTTCTGTGTCTTTCACAATAAATATGGACAGAAGTGAACTGTGGTTCCTTGGATCCTTGACTTTGCCTGTCCACACCTTTTCGAGCCATAACTGCACCACACCTGGGTCTGGTTCCATCCCCTTTCAGTCCAGCCTCCATGGGTAGTTTGTGGTACTGGGTGCTATTTCATCCCCTCCTCTGGGATCCCTGATATTCTGAAGATATGGCTGCATAATCTCTATTCAACCTGCTCTGCTATTGCCATGAAAGGTGGCCGGAGTGTACTGAGGCAAGAGGAATTAGTTTAGAAAGAATTCATGTAGCACAAACTCTTTGGGCATAACACCTGTGTATCTGCACAGGATCTTTGCTCAGAAGAATCCTGTACTTAGTTCAATACCAATGGTTTCAATACCCAATACCAATGGTTCAATACCATTTGAAATTTTTAATAACTTTATTTTTGAACTTGTTATGTAAGTGAAATGCAATGGAACAGTGGAGCAAAAGTACGAGCACAAGAGATACATCCAACAGGCATGTCTGCCTCTGTTTCTTGTCACTAGGATCACATATAGTGTTTGTGATACCCCATGAGTATAGAATCCTGGTAAGTCTACACATACAGGAGTTCAGAAAGACTCAAAAGTGAGTACAAAGTCAGCCTATTACATCTACAATTGAGTCAACTGACACCTTAGGGAGGCCACTTTTTCCATTTGAATCAGAATTTGCTTTCAATGAAGGAAGACAGAAATATGAATGACCAAGAACCCTATCATATGCTTTCTTATTCACATTACTTTCCTGAACTGGCCAACTACTTATGGTGAAAAAGGTGACACAGAAGGAAAGGGAAAGATAGCCCTTTCCTACTTTTTCCTTTAAGTTATTCATTACTTATCAGGTACAGAATGTTGACAGAATGTGCATATATCAAGAAGCGAAATTTAAAAGCTGAGTTAGTTTTGCGTAGCATTTCTACTGTGCTGGTAAGAATGAAATATATACACATGTATGATCTATGAAATACAAAGTGTGCAACGACATTGATTCTGCATACAAGTAACTTGCATTTAGACTGCCTTTTGTAAAATGTAATTATAAGTGGTAAAATTCATGCTAATAATTCAAATTTTTAACTTTTGATTACTTAGAATGACATTAAATAGCAAATTCTAAACACCAAGACAAATCAGGAGAGAGTCTGCAGAAGAAAGGTGAAAGCATTTTTTAGTACCTTTCAAGATGCTTTTTTTCATGTTTTTTAAACAAGGAACCCTGCTCCTTCATTTTGCACTGGGTCCTGAAAATTATATAGCTGGCCCTTCACAAACAAAAAGGAGCCACTTTCTATCCAACTACCAGCAAAATCCAAATTACATTTATAAAGATGGAAAGAAGGCTAATTACTACCTACTTTGTGTTGTGATGGAGAAGGCAATGGCACCCACTCCAGTACTCTTGCCTAGAAAATCCCATGGACGGAGGACCCTGGTGGGCTGCAGTCCATGGGGTCGCTAAGAGTTGGGCACGACTGAGCAACTTCACTTTCACTTTTCACTTTCATACATTGGAGAAGGAAATGGCAACCCACTCCAGTATTCTTGCCTGGAGAATCGGAGGGATGGGGGAGCCTGGTGGGCTGCCGTCTATGGGGTCGCACAGAGTCGGACACGACTGAAGCAACTTAGCAGCAGCAGCAGCAGCATGTGTTGTGAAAGTGAAAGTCGCTCATTCACGTCTGACTCTTTGCAACCCCATGGACTATAGCCTGCCAGGCTCCTCTGTCCATGGGATTTTCCAGGTCAGAATACTGGAGTGCGTAGCCTTTCCTTCTCCAGGGGTCCTCCCAACCCAGGCATCGAACTCAGGTCTCCCATACTGCAGGTTGATTCTTTATCATCTGAGCCATCAGGGAGGCCCAAGAATACTGGAGTGAGTATATTATCCTTTCCCCAGTGGATCTTCCTGACCTAGGAGTCAAACCAGGATCTCCTTCATTGCAGGTGGATTCTTTATCAGCTGAGCTACCAGAGAAGCCCTACTATGTGTTGTAGTTTGGTCTGATTAAAGACTAAACTGTCCCTTACAATGTGAATTAAGAACAGAATCTTCCCTCTAAGCCACAGTCTCTTATACAAGGAACAAGGCCTTGACAGAAGTGAACTAATGCCATTCAGATCTTGTAGGGGAAAACGGAGATGTCCCAGCCCAAGAGAAATAAAGACTACAGATCTCATCACTCCAGGCAGTGAATGCTGATGGAAGAAGGGAGGGTGAATACCTTTTGGGGGATGGGTCCACCATCTCTAGTTAGGAAAGAAGTGAGAAATCCACAGTGGCTTCTAGCAGGCATATCAGCAACTACAAGAACCACTGGACACATCCTGCTGTTGCAAGCTGCCCGAGAGAGAGGGTCAAAGAGTGTAGTCAGGAGAGTAGCCAGGCATTCATGGGTTGGGCCACCCAAGGACAGTTACCCTCCAATAAAAAAATTTAAATAGCATCTGCACTTACTACTAGACTTTAGGAAGTTGCTTCAAGACGTCTCCTAGTTATAACTAATTTAGGAAACTCTCTGATGATGGAAAGATGAAAATCCTATTGTAAGTGGCATTTGCTTGAAGGGGCCCAGTCAGTCAGTTAGTCAGTTCAGTCGCTCAGTCATGTCTGACTCTTTGCGACCCCATGAATCACAGCATGCCAGGCCTCCCTGTCCATCACCAACTCCCGGAGTTCACTCAGACTCACGTCCATCGAGTCAGTGATGCCATCCAGCCATCTCATCCTCTGTCATCCCCTTCTCCTCCTGCCCCCAATCCCTCCCAGCATCAGAGTCTTTTCCAATGAGTCAACTCTTCACATGAGGTGGCCAAAGTACTGGAGTTTCAGCTTTAGCATCATTCCTTCCAAAGAAATCCCAGGGCTGATCTCCTTCAGAATGGACTGGTTGGATCTCCTTGCAGTCCAAGGGACTCTCAAGAGTCTTCTCCAACACCACAGTTCAAAAGCATCAATTCTTCGGCGCTCAGCCTTCTTCACAGTCCAACTCTCACATCCATACATGACCACTGGAAAACCCATAGCCTTGACTAGACGGACCTTTGTTGGCAAAGTAATGTCTCTGCTTTTGAATATGCTATCTAGGTTGGTCATAACTTTTCTTCCAAGGAGTAAGCGTCTTTTAATTTCATGGCTGCAGTCACCATCTGCAGTGATTCTAGAGCCCAAAAAGCCCAGACCTGCTAAAATAAGTAATTTCCATCTATGGCCATATCACCCTGAACCCAATCTTGTCTAAAATAGGTAGTTATCCTAAAAACCCTAAAAATAGAGTGAAGAATTAGGAAAAATGCTAAAGTAATAATGGCTTATCTAACATTTGAAAGCTGGCTTAAAATTCAACATTCAAAAAACTAAGATCATGGTATCTGGTCCCATCACTTCATGGCAAATAGATGGGGAAACAATGAAAACAGTGACAGACTTTATTTTCTTGGGCTCCAAAATCACTGCAGATGGTGACTGCAGCCATGAAATTAAAAGACGCTTGCTCCTTGGAAGAAAAACTATGACCAACCTAGACAGCATATCGAAAAGCAGAGACATTACTTTGCCAACAAAGGTCCGTCTAGTCAAAGCTATGGTTTTTCCAGTAGTCATGTATGGATATGAGAGTCGGACTAGAAAGAAAGCTGAGCTCTAAAGAATTGTCGCTTTTGAACTGTGGTGTTGGAGAAGACTCTTGAGAGTCCCTTGGACTGCAAGGAGATCCAACCAGTCCATCCTAAATCAGTCCTGAATATTCATTGGAAGGACTGACGCTGAAGCTCTAATACTTTCACCACCTGATGCGAAGAATTGACTCATTGGAAAAGACCCTGATGAGGATGAGACCCAGAGGATGACATGGTTGGATGGCATCACTGACTCAATGGACATGAGCTTGAGCAAACCCTGGGAGTTGGTGATGGACAAGGAGGCCTGGAATGCTGCAGTCCATGGGGTCGCAAATAGTCGGACATGACTGAGTGACTGAACTGAACCTTTGAAGGAGACTTGTACTATTATCCTTATTTCACTCATGTTCTTCCCACCTGCTGCCACAGTGGGAGATGTCACTCCATGCAGTGATGGTAGGACTCCACCATCCTCCCCCAGCCTCTGATGGACAATGCATTCTCAGAGCCAGGAATGATGGCTGATACTTCTATCCACATCAATGCCTCATTCAGTGACTAGTACGAATAGCACTGCATAAATGTTTGCAGAAGGCAAAAACGCACCAGAAAGAAAAACACAAGTTGGATGCTCAAATGTCACATTTCAAAACTAGACACTGCCCACAGGAAAGTGATTTCTGTGTTCCCTAGGTTCCAAGCACATGGAAACACTGGGTTCTGTGATTTCTGAGATTTGAAATGCCACTTCCTTACATAAAATTGGACTTTTACTGGCACCATGAGGGGACCTGAGGAATGCAGACATCACTGATCACCCACTGCAATTAAATGTGGAAGATGAACAGTTAACAGCTTCCATGTGCTATGGTCTGGATCAGTGGTTTCCTACTCCAACTGCATGTCAGAGTTACCTGGGGAAGGTTGGTAGTTCTCAGGATTCAGTGAAGAACTACTGAATCAGAATTTGGGAGTGAGTGGTGTGGGTGATTTTTAAAGCTCCTCCACACACCAGCCTTTGGGACCCACCACCCTAGGATGACAAACTGTTGAAGCTTGATATGTTTCTGAGATCCAACTCAATTTACACCAAGAATCAATTTGAATTACATAAAGGTTATGCAAAACCCTTGGCCAAATTCTCTTTCTGGGGTCTAAAAAAGACTCCTCAACCCTCAGTGTGAAATTAATTATTTTTCCTTCAGTTCAGTTCAGTTCAGTCGCTCAGTCGTGTCCGACTCATTGCGACCCAATGAATCACAGCACACCAGGCCTTCCTGTCCATTACCAACTCTCGGAGTTTACCCAAACTCATGTCCATCGAGTCGGTGATGCCATCCAGCCATCTCATCCTCTGTCGTCCCCTTCTCCACCTGCCCCCAGTCCCTCCCAGCATCAGGGTCTTTTCCAATGAGTCAACTCTTTGAGTGAGGTGGCCAAAGTACTGGAGTTTCAGCTTCAGCATCAGTCTTTCCAATGAACACCCAGGACTGATCTCCTTCAGAATGGACTGGTTGGATCTTCTTGCAGTCCAAGGGACTCTCAAGAGTCTTCTTCAATACCACACTTCAAAAGCATCAATTCTTTTGCACTCAGCTTTCTTCACAGTCCAACTCTCACATCCATACATGACCACTGGAAAAACCATAGCCTTGACTAGATGGACCTTTGTTGGCAAAGTAATGTCTCTGCTTTTGAATATGCTATCTAGGTTGGTCATAACTTTCCTTCCAAGGAGTAAGTGTCTTTTAATTTCCTGGCTACCATCACCATCTGCAGTGATTTTGGAGCCCAAAAAAATAAAGTCTGACACTGTTTCCCCATCTATTTGCCATGAAGTCATGAGACCAGATGCCATGATCTTAGCTTTCTGAATGTTGAGCTTTAAGCCAACATTTTTACTCTCCTCTTTCACTTTCATCAAGAGGCTTATTAGTTCCTCTTCACTTTCTGCCATAAGGGTGGTATCATCTGCATATCTGAGGTTATTGGTATTTCTCCCGGCAGTCTTGATTCCAACTTGTGCTTCTTCCAGCCTAGTATTTCTCATGATGTACTCTGCATATAAGTTAAATAAGCAGGGTGACAATATACAGCCTTGACGTACTCCTTTTCCTATTTTTTCCTTATCTAGGGGAAAAACATGAAATTTTCAGACTGTGACAATTGAACAATTTACACCAAATGTATGCAAATTTTTGGCAGTCATATTTCACATCTTACAATGAACAGAACAGGTAGTATGATGCTTTCAGGTAATATAAAAAATGCCTGTCCAAATGCATACCTCTGCTATACAATTTTGCTACTTAAGTATACAGAAAGATTTCCCTATTGAAACTGCCTCAGTGATATTGCTTTCTGATTACATGCCATCACTGCCAAGTATTTCTGCTCCAAGAACAGTTACAAAATGAGTTAGAACAACTGGTCTCCTCTGAAGCAATGACTGTCATAGGCAAAACTGTCTATGAGCTACTTCCTACTCTCTTCACTCCTCCAAAACAAAATGACAGAAGGTTCTGTTAGTCAACAGTAGCTGTCCTGAAATTTTCACCTCGTGCATACACGTGAGCTAAGACCCGTCCGTTGTGTCCGACTCTGCGACCCTATGGACTGTAGCCCGCCAGGCTCCTCTGTCAATGGAATTCTCTTTATCTCGGGGAAAAACATGAAAAGCAAGAATACTGGGGTGAGTTGCCATGCCCTCCTCCAGAGGATCTTCCTGACCCAGGGATCAAATCAAGGACTCTTACATCTCTGGCACTGGTAGGCAGATTCTTTACCACTAGCGCCACCTAGGAAGCCCTTCCACCTCATAGCACATTTAAAAAAGAACCAACATTGGGGTTAACACACACAGGACTTTCAACCAATCATTGACCAATCTCTAAAAGAACACTTCACACAGGCCCAGCCCAAGGCCCTCAAGACAGCTACGTCTACTCAGGCCAAGCTCACAAATGGCATACGTCTCCCTGGCATCCCTTTCTTGGGAAACTATGCCCCTCCCAACACTGTGATTCTGATGAGGCTGTCAATTCAGGTATCACATCCCTCCATGACAAGCATAGGAGTGAAACCTCTCTGGGCAGCAGAGCCTTCCCATCTCCTGGATAAGGGATCACATACACAAAGCAGGCTCATTATAGAAACTGCCGTTTATACTCAAAGGTCAAAACTTAAACTAGCTACACTTCTCAGAGAAAATCTGTTACCCATTTATTGTGCATCCAATTTCAAACACACATATACACATGTACACACATGTATACACATGTGCACACAACTGAATATACTGTTTTCAAATACATTTTTTTCACTTTATACAACATTTTGAGCATTTTCCCATGTGCAAGGGTACCATCTTGTGGCTGACACATTAGACAGTCAGAAGACACATGGCTTTCTAGTGTGTAAAGTTATGAGAAATACCAGCTAAGTATGACTTGCAAGCTCCTCTTTAAGGGAATATTTACTTCTACAGTAATAGAATATATACATCAGTGTTTGTTGATGTTTAAAACATGTGTGCACATAAAGCAAATGTTACAGAGTATCCTGTCCCCAACTGATAACTTTCTGGCATGAGTGGAAAAGTATCAGGACCTTCTAAAACAGCTGAGAAAGGAAAAATAACCACGTGAGTATTTAGCTCACTTGTGATAGTAAGTAATTTATACCAAACTTTGGAGCAGTTAAAAGATCACAAGAGTAGAAGTTCAAAACCAGCCTCCAGTCCTAGCTACACAAGCTTCTCTGACCCAGGCCACTTAACTTCTCAGTCTCTGATTCTTCACTTGGAAAAAGGAGAGAGTACCTGAACTGCAGGCTTCACAGGGATGCTGGGGTCACGTACCATACGGGAAGGGGTGAAACATGCTAAAACACCGGACAGAATATAAAGGTTTATTATTGTTCAAAACAGCTGGATTAGCAGTCTGGATTTTTTTAGCTTAGCCTTGCTCCTTAAATATTTTCAGACATGATCCTAGTGGAGCAAAGAATTCCCTGAAGGAAGGATAAAGGTTTCTCTCAGAATAAGTTGTTAGGCAGAAAAAGGGTCAGTAGGGGAAGGTTCAGAGAAAAAAATTAATCCATCTTTTTAGGTGTCAAGTACCTAAAAAGTTAGGAGGATATAAGGAGAGATTGCAAAGGCTCAAGAAAGTTTTTCTGTGGTAAAGACTGTGAAAAGACAATGGATTACAATGTCCAGTTTAAAATGTTGGGCCTATATGCTTTCGAAGCAAAAGAGCAATGAAAAAATCACAAAAGAAATGACTGACAAATTTCTCTCTCTTTATAATTACACTTCATAATTCCAAGGTCCAAATACAAAATTGAAAGACAATCAAACATGATTTTTACAAGTCCTTTGCAATAAATGACAGTAAGACTCATAGGATTGGTTTGTTTGGTCTTAACATGCCAAAGGGTAAGGATATAAATATACACCTTATGAAAGAAGAAATGTATTTTTTAAACTATATGAAAAAGAAAGTTCAAACTTATATAATCAAATAAATACAATGTAGGAACTATTAAGGTACTATTTCTCACCTAACAGATGTGAAACAAGTTTTCATAAGAATCAATGCTAGAAAATCTATGACCCAGCAACCCCAGTACTGGGCACTAGGCACATACCCTGAAAAAAAACATAATTCTAAAAGACATATGTACCCCAGTGTTCACTGAAGCACTATTTACAATAGCCAGGACATGGAAGCAACCTACATGTCCACTGACAGGTGAAGGGATAAAGCAGGTATGGTACATATATACAATGGAATATTATTCAGCCACAAAAAAGAACAGATTGGAGTCCATTCTAGTGAGGTGGATGAACCTATAGCCTGTTATACAGAGTGAAGTAAGTCAGAAAGAGAAAAACAAATATAATTTATTAACAGATATATATATGGAATCTAGAAAAATGGCATTGATGACCCTATTTGCAGGGAAGGAATGGAAATGTGGATGTAAAGACTGGACTTATGGACACAGTGTGGGAGAGAGTGGGTGGGATGAATGCAGAAAGTAGCATCAATATATACACACTATTATGTGTAAAATGGATAGCTGGTGAGAAGTTGCTGCATAACACAGGGAGCCCAGTCTGGTGCTCTGTGATGACCTAGAGGGGTGGGATGGGGGGAAGGGAGGGACGCTCAAGAGGGAGGTGATATATGTATAATTATGATTGGTTTGCATTGTTGTATGGCAGAAACCAATACAATATTGTAAAAGTTAAAAAACAAAAAAAAGAGTTAAAAAAGAAAAGCTGTGCTGAAACACTCATGAATTCCTGGTAGAAGATGTTTAGGTGTAGCTATAGGTGCAGTGTATAGGTGCAATCTTTCTGAAAAGCAATTAAGCAATATACATCAAGCTGTTTACAAATATGCATGTTCTCTGAGACATTAATTCCATTACTGGCAGCTGAAGAGTGAAATCAGTAGGAATGTAGACTCTGACTCAGGTCACCTGAAATTGTCTCCCAGCTCCACTGCTTATTAGTCAAACCACTGGGCAGGAAATTGCCTAATGTCTTCATGCCTCAGAGTCCTCATCCATAAAGTGGGATAATAATGCTAACTATTTCACAAAGCAGTGTGAAGATTATCATTAATAAATGCAAGTCTTCTAGAATATGCCTAGTATATCATAGATAGTTAATAATAGTTAATATTATTGTTGTTACTTTCATTATTAAAAGAATCTAGCAAAAAACCTGGATATTGCATTCATTTAGGAAATATGTATTAGCAGTATCTTTGGTTGGGCAATGGAAAACAAAATAGTCATGGTCTCTGACCTAAGGATCTCATAAAGTAGGTATAAAAAATTATGTTCTTAGATGGGCATTTCAATAATATTTGTAGTAGTAGCTGTGATTAGAAATGAGGCCAATATTCAAAAATACATGTAATAAGTAATAATAAATAAAAGATTGTACGGCATATTGTGGATTACTCTACAGTCAGTAAAATATGCTTCTGAGGCTTAATTTCCTCATCTGGCAGATGGGGATACCACAGAGTCATCAAGAGGATCAGAATAGTCATAAATATTAAAAGGTTTTAGAAATAACAAAATAATAAATGCTAATTATTATTATTTGTTAGGGTCTGTAGAAGCTCAATTATGAAAACAATCTTAATGAACATTTACTATGTGTCAGATACTGTACACATACTACCTCACCTAATTTCCATCTCAAGCTGCAAAGTTTGGAGATAAAAATACACAATGACAAATTCTAATTTCAGATAAAACATTTTTAGCATGTCCAAAATATCTGAAATATTTGGGCATAGTCATACTAAAAATTATTCATTGTTTATCTGAGACATTGAAATGTTCTTATACCAAAAGTTTATATTGTTTACCTGAAATCAAAATTTAACTTGGCACCTTGTATTTTACCTAGCAACCCTAATCAGTCCTATGAAGTAGATACAGTAATTATACATGTGAGAAAGAGACAGGAAAAAAAAAAAAAACAGATTCAGAGACAGAGATTTGATTTTGATTGGTGCAGTGGGAGATCACCCATCATTCCTATTATGGATCATAGACAGGAGAAGTATTAAATCAACAGACAAAATGAGAAAGGCAGATGTTATTATCTGGTTCTCACTATTATGGTATTGTTATTTTAAATGTTATAATTTTTCTAAATACATTTTTTTAAGTAAAGTATTAGTCTCTCAGTTGTGTCCCACTCTTTGCAACCCCATGGACTGTAGCCTGCCAGGCTCTTCTGTTCATAGAATTCTCTAGGCAAGAATAATGGAGTGGGTAGCCATCTTCTTCTCCAGGGGATCTTCCCTACCTAGTGATCTAACCCTGGTCGCCCACATTGCAGGCAGATTCTTTAGTGTCTGTGTCACCAGGGAAGCCTCAAATTCATTAAGCCCAAATTCAAATGTTAAATATAAAAGAATGTTGCAAAGCCAAATCTTTTCTTGGAATTATTAGCTTTTTTTGGAATTTTTTTTTTTATTAGTAGCCATTTTGGAAGACTGACAACATCAGCCTCTTCTTTCAGTGCAAATTATCTAGAGATGGGAGAGTAAACATGTAAATACATGTAAATGCTTATAAGCTGTTTTGAGTTGATAAAATTTCAAGATCTGGGAGCTAAACCTCAAGCTGCTTCATTTCTATTAGATGGTGGCAGCTGATTTGTTTTATGCTATTTCAATGGACCTTGAAATTAGCATGACTATTTGCTTCAATTCAGCATGTACCATCCCTCTCAGGGAATAAACTTAATTCACAGGGGCATTTTCAAGCATCTTTTTGCTCTTGGAGAAAAGATTTCACTTTATTGTTGTAAAAGGTAGGTACAAAAAATGATCAGTTTTGAATACTGAATTTGAATTCAAAACCTGCCATAGTATATTGCAAAGGATGGAAATGTGTATGTGTGTGTTCATCTTTTAGCATAGACATTCCCACATGGCTCAGTGATAAAGAATCCACCTGCCAAAGCAGGAGATGCAGAAGACACAAGTTCGATCCCTGGATTGGAAAGATCCCCTAGAGGAGGAAATGGCAATCCATTCCAGTATTCTTGCCTAGAAAATCCCATGAATAGAGGAGCCTGGCAGGCTACAGTGAGGTCACAAAGAGATTGGACACAACTGAGCAACTCAGCAAGCATGCATCACTCTAAGAAAGAGGTCTAAACTCGAAGAAAACACAGGGAAAGGATCCCAGTCAGTCTAGACTTCAATCTAAGTCTACAATGATCTGGCTATGTGACTTTCACTAGTCCCGTACTCTTTCTGAGCCTCATTTTCACCAACTGTAGCCTGACATCAATACATGCTCTACTCCACAGGAGTATTTGGGGGCAAGGTTTCAAATCTAGAAGGTATCTTGGCTGTATGCTACTACAAGAAGAAATTATAACTGATTCAAACTGAAATGATTTCAGAATAAACGGGGCAAACTTAAATCATTATTGCCCATCTGGGAAGTCCGATAAGATAGTATTCTGTTAAAGACAACAGTATTTTCAAAAGCACCAAAGGAAGTGAGAATTTCAAAGCTTCAGAGCTTGAAGACAAAGATCTTTATCAATGCATCTCACACTTTAATGTGATTAAAATCATCTAGGGAACTTAAATATGCAAATTTCTGGACCACACAACACTGATTATATATCAGTAGGACTGGACTTGGCAGAGGAATCTGGATATTAAATAAGCTCCTTGGGTGATTCAGAGGCAGGTGGTCCCTTTTGAACACTGAGAAACATTGGTCACTACAAATATATAGTTAAGATTTTTTAAAGACAATGAGTTTTTTATGGTAAAACGCAGAAAGTGCACTTGATTTAATATAAATTCTGGGACGGACAGACAAGACCTTCCAGAATACACGGCAAGGAAAGAAGGAGTCATAGCAATGTCTGATCTTTCAAAACATCTTTAAAGTTGATCTATAAGAGCCAGTGGGTAAAGATAAGGCGGGGGTGGGAAGGAAGACAAATCTAAGAGTTTAAAATGCTGTATAAAGTTGGAAGAAAAACATGGGAAGAAAAACATGGCCACAGAATAAACAGTAGCAATCTTTAGTATGATAGCACTGCTGAGGCCTACAAAGAAGGAGGAGATTCAGGAAAGTCACTGGTCAGAGGAAAAAGTCTATTCATCAAAAAGGAGACTAAGAGCCAGTTGAGTGACAAAATAGTAAAAATGTAAGTGTCCTTATATTTATAAGAAAATGATATATGATGTTCATGGAAAGCACGTTAGCAAGAAATAAATTAAAATATGTTCAATGCGAAAATACCTTTTTAAAATATCTTACAAGAATTTTAGAATAGATGAGAAACTATTGTGAAAAGTATAAAGAATAAATAATATGGTTATTGAAGCATTTTATGTGACTATCAAATTCATCTACTGCCTGCCTGGCTTGCAAGCTAGTTAAGGAGGGCTGTATGACATTATCTTGGTATCCTCAGAGTGTACCACAATGCCTGGCATATGATAGGCACTAACTCCATTCAATCGTAAAGGAAACCAACCCTAAATATTCACTGGAAGGACTGATGCTGAAGCTGAAGCTCCAACACTTTGGCCACCTGATGCGAAGAACTGACTCAAGGAAAAGTCCCTCACGCTGAGAAAGATTGAGGGCAGGAAAAGAAGAGGGCAACAGAGGATGAGATGGTTCAATGGCATCATCAATTCAATGCAATAAGTTTGAGCAAACTCCAGGAGAGAGTGAAGAACAGGGAAGCCTGGTGTGCTGCACTCCATGGGATTGAAAGGGAGTTAAACATGACTTAGTGACATGCAGTTGTTGTTACAACTCAATGGATGGATGGACAGGTGGATGGATGGGTTAAAATGAGAAAAGCCAAGGGAAGAGTTGCACATTCACACAGTATTCACAAACCTTCACAACATTCATTCTCTATTTTTCTTGGATTGAGCTGCTAAATGGCTGTCACGAGACTTAGGCATATTTTAGTACTAATACCTGCTGGGAGTCATGCATGAACCTCTGACTGGGATGTGTTCATTTGTCTTCCTGAAGGAAGTACATATTGATTCATTTTACTTGATGTAAAATGTAAAATAAAAACAGTTATCTACCTGTTGACCCTCAGCTCCAAATCCACTTTCCTCCAACTATTCTGTGTTGCTGGGGCTTGATCTACAAACTACATTTCCCAAACTCACTCATTAGCTTGCTTTCTACTAAATTCTGGAAAGAAAGAACCACTATTTCTTTTTCATACTGTTTTGCTTCTGCCAATGTTTCTGGAAGTAGTTGAGTCCCATCAATGATCCAAACTTCTGCAGTAACTGCTCTTCTTTTGTGGTCCTAGCTCTGGCCAGGAAAACCATCCTCCACAGCCCTAACACTGGGGAGGTGGAACCCCTAGAAGTCTGACCTTGGGCTTGATAACAACTCTTTTTCCCTTTTATTCCCCCAGTCCTAGAGCTTACAGTTGCTTCCTACAAATACTAATCTCTTGGTATCACTCTCTCCTTTTTGCTTCTCAAGTTCCCTTGCTTTTTCTTTTTTCCTTCCATCCCTTCCAACACCCATAACACCAAGATTTGTATTAAATTCCCTCTGCTTGAAACTTGTGTTTGGAACTTCTATTTGCAAAAGAAGTGGTTTCTGGTTTTTTGACAATATTCTGACTGATACACTTGACAAAATCAGGGGAAACATGATCACATTAGATATTAAAAGCAGAGGTTAGAGAACATTGCATGTGTTCCATAAGAATCCAGAATGGAGTGACTTCCCTGGTGGCCCAGTGATTAAGAATCCACCATGCAATGCAGGGGACTCAGGTTTGATCTTTGATCAGCAAACTAAGATCCCACGTGCTTCAGGACAGCCAAGTCTCTGTGCCAGAACTAGAGAGTCTGTGTACCTCAATGAAAGATCCCACATGATGCAATGAAGATCCCATGTGCCACAACTAAGACTCAACATAGTCAAATAAATAAATAAATATTTTGAAATAAAGAATCCAGAATAGAAACTGATATTAAGTTGGAGAATTAGGTTATTATTTAATAACATATATAAGAGATATAAAATACCTTCCCCTGCCCTGGAATATCTCCAGGATCATATTACATTATTATTATTATTTTTTATCCTCTGATTTTTTACACAGATCTACAAGAATCTCCTCCTTATTGAAACCTTTCTGATTACCCTAGCTAGCTTTGAACTTACTCTGAATTCTTTTAGTTCTTTTGTTCTCTCATTTCTAGAGTATTTCTCCAGGTAAACTATCAAGAGTCTTCCCCTGAATCATTCTATTATCAGAATTCTCAGAAAAATATATCCAGATACCAGTATCCCACTCTCACTCCTAACCTCCTAAATAAGAATACCTGGAGTAAGGAGTGGGAAAGATGGGGTAGAAAAGGCATATAAAATATTCCATAGCTTTTACTGTGCCTAACACTGTGTGTGTGTGTGCATGCGCATGTGTGTGTGTGTGTGTGTGCTTATTAGTCACTCAGTCATTTCTGACTCTTCATGATCACATGGACTGTAGCTCACCAGGCTCCTCTGTCCATGGAATTCTTCAGGCAAGAATCCTGGAGTGGATAGCCATTCCCTTCCCCAGGGGATCTTCCCAACCCAGGGATAGAACCAAGGTCTTCAGCATTCTGAAGATTCTTTACCATCTGAGCCACCAGGGAAGCCCAACACAATTTGCTGTTGCTAAGTCACTTTAGTCATGTCCGACTCTGCACGACCCCATAGACAGCAGCCCACCAGGCTCCCCCCGTCCCTGGGATTCTCCAGGCAAGAACACTGGGGTGGGTTGCCATTTCCTTCTCCAATGCATGAAAGTGAAAAGTGAAAGTGAAGTCGCTCAGTCGTGTCCGACTCTTCTCGACCCCATGGACTGCAGCCTACCAGGCTCCTCCGTCCATGGGATTTTCCAGGCAAGAGTACTGGAGTGGGTTGTCATTGCCTTCTCCCAACACAATTTAAGCAGAGGCAATAAAAATTTGCCCATTTTTTTCAGTGAACTAAGTGAAGATTCCCAAGAAGACCAGGTGGTGTCACTAGTTCCCAATTAATATTTCTGGCCCAATGAAAAGAATCTCAAGTAGCAAACTCTGACCTTCCCTAGACTCAGTGATTCCATACTTGCATCCGTCTTTCCATCAGTTTTCTTTCCTAAGAGAGAAATGTAGAAACCTAGCCAAGAAAACAGAAACAAAATCTCAACAGGGCAAATAAACTGAGTTCTCTGAAAAGAAACGATGGCATATCCTGAAGCTGCTAGGCTTCACGTGAATAGTAAGTGAGAACCAAAAAGAGCAGAAGTAAGCCTCTCCTTAAAGTCGGTAAAGAATCTGCCTGCAGTGCAGGAGACCTAGGTTCAGTCCCTGGGTCGGGAAAATACCCTGGAGAAGGAAATAGCAAACTACTCCAATATTCTTGCCTGGAAAATCCCATGGACAGGGGAGCCTGGTGGGCTACAGTCCTTGGGTGGCGAGAGTTGGACACAACTTAGCGACTAAACCACTACCAAGCCTCTCCTTGGCCAGAGGCCTGAGATTTCCTTGTGTTAGTTTCTTGGCATTAGCATTCCAAAGAGCAAGCTTAGGAAATATATGCTTAATGAGCTTGTGAGAAAAACTAAACTCCAAACAGACTGTGTTTTTACTCACCTTTTGTTTTATAACATCTGAAGTTGTTATTTGCAAGTTTAATTTTCATTTTAGGTCTATTCTCACATTGTTGACTTAAATTATTCCTGATTCCTGGATGAACAAACCAATCTAGGTTTATCATGAGCTATTTATTATGTTATTTTTAAGGTGATATAGAATGCTTACTTTAGCAGAAGCTGTTTAGAAATTAACCTTAATTACTAACAGGTTGAGTACTGCATGTTTTCCAAAAGCAGTTTCCATACAAGCTCAGATCTGGCTATATTTTAACATTTCTGAATTCCAATTCTCTAGTTGCATTAATAACCCATTAAAATGGCTGAAAATAATTCTGGATTTACGTATCTAAAAGGGGCCTTCAAAGGTCTATTATAACCCTTCTCAGGTAACATCAGGCCTTGATTTTCTCCATTTGAGCATTTTTCTCCAAAAAAGTAGATATCCTGGATAATCTGTCCTTTCTTCATATTGACTGACCACAAAATTACTGTGTTCAGAGGCTTAAGTTTCGATGAAGAGGTAAGTACTGAATGGTAAATGGCTCTCCAGTTATAGAAGTGGGCCCCTGTTTATCCTGTTTTAGCCGAGTGCTCCTAGCTGCTGTCGTTCAGTCACTAAGTCATGTCCAATGCAGCCCCATGGACTGCAGCATGCCAGGCTTCCCTGTCCTTCACTATCTCCAGAGTTTGCTCAAATGTTGAGTTCATGATGCCATCCAACCATCTCATCCTCTGTTGCCCCCTTCTCTGACTCTCAATCTTCCCCAGATCAGGGTCTTTTTCAACGAGTCGACTCTTCACATCATTTGGCCAAAGCATTGGAGCTTTGGCTTTAGTATCAGTCCTTCCAGTGAATATTCAAAGTTGATTTACTCTAGGATTGACTGGTTTTGTCAGGGAAAACACACTGACTGAAGCCACCTGCCCTGACCAAGCACCACAGTAACCATTTGCATGAGTTGTTTTATGATAGGCGGTCCTGGTAAGGAACATGGAACTAATAAGCCACCACCAACTGGAAGAGTTCAGGAAAGGTCAAAAGGTGACACCAGGTGTCCAACCACTCCCAGAATTCTTCTCATGAGCAATGCGTGCTCCACCAGGAAGGACTCTGAGTCAGAGGATTGGCCAAAGACAATCCAGAAACTAATCCCATCACCATAAAACCTGAGACTGCGAGTCATGTGGAAGAGCAGTTCTCCTGGGTTCCCTTACCCTCCTGCTCTCCGCCCAGGCGCCCCTTCCCAATAAAATATATTGCTTTGTCTGCACATGTGTCTCCTCAGACAATTCATTTCCGAGTGTTAGACATGAGCCCACTTTTAAGCTCTGAAGGGGTCCCTCTTTCGGCAACAGTTTGATCTCTTTGCAGTCCAACAGACTCCCAAGAGTCTTCTCCAGCACCACAATTCAAAAACATCAATTCTTTGGCACTCAGCCTTCTTTATGGTTCAAATCTCACATCCATACATGACTACTGGAGAAACCATAGCTTTGACTATATCGACTTTTGACAGCAAAGTGACAGCTCTGCTCTTTAATACACTAAGTTTGTCATAACTTTCCTTCCAAGGAGCAAGTGTCTTTTAATTTCAAGGTTGCAGTCACCGTCCACAGTGATTTTGGAGCCTAAGTGGTCCTAGAGACTCCCTAAATACCCCTAGATTCCTCTCCTTTAAGACGTATTCCCCTAAATATCTACTAAACTACCTCCATTTCCCCAGTGAACAGTTCAATTCTATTCACATTTTACAATGATCCCCTGGAGAAGTGTTTGCATTCTTGGCTGCCTATCAGTCATTTCACTTACAGGGCATCAAGCTAGTCCCATCTGTTCCCCACTAAGTACTTACTCCCCAACATTCTATTCAGAGATTGTGTCAGTGGTGTTTACAAGTTTTGATCTCACTTACATTGTGGGGACCACACTTGCAATGAACCTTGGTTGCTGGACTTCGATGATCTTTGTGTTTCAGTCTTGGGGGCCTATTTTTAAAAAACAGTGATGTCAGGAAAAAAAAAAAAAAGATGGGGAAGCTTTGGGGGCAGTATTCTTCATGCAGCCAGGACTCACCCTCACTGGTCTGTATAGTCAAAGCCATGGTTTTTCCAGTAGTCATGTATGAATGTGAGAGTTGGACCATAAAGAAGGCTGAGTGCCAAAGAACTGATGCCTTCAAACTGTGGTGCTGGAGAAGACTCTTGGGAATCCCTTGGACAGCCAGGAGATCAAACCAGTCAATCCTAAAGGAAACAAACCCTGAATATTCCTTGGAAGGACTGATACTAAAGCTGGAGCTCCAATACTCTGGTCATCTAATGCAAAGAGCTGACTCATTGGAAAAGCCTCTGATGCTAGGAAAGATTGAAGGCAAAAGGAGAAGAGGGTGACAGTGAATGAGATGGTTAGAGAGCACCACCGACTCCATGGAGATACTGGAGGACAGGGAAGCCTGGTGCACTGCAGTCCATGGAGTCAGAGGGAGTCAGACACAACATAGCGACTGAACAGCAACAACACCATCAGTGGAAAAGAACTTTCTAGAGACTCTACATGAAGGTCAAAGTTAATTTTCTAAGTTGTTGATCTCAGCTTTTTGTCCTTAAATAAGGACTATTACCCATGGCCAATAGCACTGAAATTCATTCTGCTCTCTCTCTTTTTCTATTTTGTTCTTTCCTGTTTTCTTGGACAAATAAATAAACAGATTTTAAAAACCAGCCACTCTATCTTTCTTCCTTGACAGCAAGATGACACTCATTGCCTTACCTTAGGACCTAAATTGCCACCTACCATCTCCCTGTACATCCAAAGTATAGGTAATGACTGCTTTTGTTTTTGAGAAATTTCTAACATCAGTTGGTTAATAGCTGTAGACTTGTGCATCCTACCCACCCGACCATGCTCCATGACACAACTCTGGTGTCTAATGCATATTAAATAAAAGACTTTCTATTCCTTGATATCCAAATTGGGAACCAAAGCCTCAATTGAAATGCTGTTGCACAATGTTAGGTTATAAATGTCACTGACACAATTTCAAGTCACCTGGCAACATTCAGCTGCTTCAGTTTCACAATGTTGCCCTGCAGAGGGCCAGAAACCAAGAGCAGATGCCTCAACCTCTTAGAAAAATGATTGCAAAATGATCACAGAATGAGAAATTTTAAAGTGTGTTTCAAATTTCTAAATAAATAAAAATCTCCTGACACACAACAGGGATGGTTTATTGTTCCTGGTGAATTAATAGTGAATTTGATAGCAGGACTGTTTCTGCAACCTCACATTTCCTGTTCTTACTTTTCCTCAGCTTCCCTCTGCAAATAAAAATTTCAGAGATTTCCAAAAGTCCAAGCCAGTCCAGACAACCCAACAAACTTTTAATCTGTATTATTCATTGACTGCATAAAATGCTTCAGGGTACAGAGAAACTTTAAGATTATCCACCTGTATTCTCATCTGATACTGGCATCTTCCCTGCCTCCCCACTCAGAGACCAATCATTAAGGAAGAGGAACTGACTTCTTTAATGCTTTATTATGATTAATCTCTTTACTATAAAAACATATATACACAGAAGATTAAGGGAGGAAAAAAAGAGAAAGATAATAAAAATAAACTCTCCTCATAATCACCATTCTCAGAAAAAAAAAAATTGGTCACAAAAAAGTATTAGCGTTGTCCCATTATAATAATAAATTACTTATATAAATATATATTATAGGGCTATAATAAACATTTTCCTGGCTAAATCTTTGTGTGTGCCCATGAATAGTTTTTAAGATAGAATCTTAGAATTAATCAATCAAAATTTTAAGAAGTCTAACAATAATAATCACAACAATACCATTAATATTAATAACAAATGCTTCTAGAGCATACTGTGAGGTACTGTCACATGCTTCATATTCACAACAATCTTAGGAGGTAAATATTGTAGCACCCCCACTTTTAAAATAAAGAAATTGAGGGTTGGAGATTTACTTGAGTTCTCTCAAACAGTATACTAAAATAATGACAAATGAGGGTTTCAAACCCAGGTCTATGTCCACAAACCATGCTCTTTCCATGCACACATAAATGAGGAATCCCTCACTGTGCTACAATGAGTAAATGACCAGTGTTTTTACAAAAACAACACAAGTGAACCAAAGGATGTCATGTTGGGAAACGCCAAAAAGTCCTTAAATTAAATCCTCATCAAATATGTGAGTCATCCCACAAAGAACACTTAATCTTTATTTATTTACCTTTAAAGACAATTAAGTATCTTTCTAGGTATTTCACCTTTAGACTACTCTAAGAATTAGAAAATTCATTTGAATTCTGAACTGAAAATTATTTCCTTTTAGTCACCAATCATTAGTCTAGATCTAAACCACAAAGCCACAATGACATTATCCCTCTGCCCTGTGATGTGACAGCCCTTTGCAAGTGCCATTCAATCCCCATGCTGTACTCAGGTCTTTTTCAAGCCCACAGTTTAACTTTTCTTCCTACCTTAGACCACTGAGTGTTCTCCCCACTGGGAAGACTTCTGCTGACTATGATCCAAGCTGTGTATTTTTCAAGGCCGGGCATCAGCTGAGACACTAAGAGAGCCATCAAGCCACCGGCCATCAGGAATCTGTCTAGCATTATGTAAAGTCCATCAGGGACGTGCCCTGGGGGAACACTGTAGGCCTGATGGGTATGGGCCAGTTCCTGGTGAAGACAGGAACCATCAGCATCTTTGAGCATGCTTATAACATGCAGGTGATAAAGTTCAGCGTGAACCCCATTGTTAAGAGTTCCCACAGAAGCCAAGAACTGGCTGACCTGCCCAAGCCAGTGGAGGGGCTGAAGAGGGCGGCTAAGCCAGTCCATATGGTGCAACTCATCACTGAGGAATCATCAATGGGGTGATGAGCTGCACCCATTGATCTGCCTGAAGGACGGAGAGAAGAACCACACTGGCATTTCCACCAGGACATCCTAGCCGGTCGTGTAGCACTGCGAGACCGTCAGCGAGGAGTCCCTCCGTGCTGTGCCCGTCCAAAGCTCCCAACAAGCAGAGCCGGCTGTACGCAAAAGGCAGCTCTTCCCCAACTCCATAGCCAAGGACACTGACAAGAGGTGTCTGTCCTTCAGGAGCCCAAGTAGCAGGTCTTAATCTGTTGAAAAGTGTGAGTGAGACAGTGCTGAGACCCCTGGTACTTTGGGCTCTCGAGCACAAGTCACCCAGCACTACCTCAGTGACATCCATCAGGACAGCATGGCAGCCGGCTATCAAGAGGTGGAGCTGTGAGGAGCACTCGCAGGGCGTTTGCTTCCACTTCCCCAGTCTGAGGCTGTGCACAGATCCATACAGGGCTTCCCATACCCGGTGCTGCCTCAACGCTGTGTGCTGACTGCCTGCCCCGGGCCGTGGAGCCCATTCACCTGTTGAGATGTGGTGTCCGCTACAGGGCCTAGTGGCATCCAACTGTCCTGCACAGGAAGCGGGGCCACGTCTTCGAGGAGTCCCAGGTGGCCGGCACCCCCGTTTGATGAGAAGTCACATCGACAAGTCCTTTGGCTTCACCGCCAACCTCAGGACCCACGCAGGCAGCTAAGCCTTCCCCTTCCTGGCACCTCCAGATCCTGCCCGCAGACCCCTCTGACCACACCAGCTGCCCCAGCAGGTCGTGGGGGAGACGCGCAGGCACAAAGGCCTGAAGGAAGGCATTCCAGCCCCAGACAACTTCCAGGACAGATGATCCCGGGGCACAACCTCAAGCCCTGGGATCTCCTCACGACCCCTTACAAGACTGTCCAGACCTGAGATCCCCTGCCTGCAGGGTTTCTGGGGCCCACTTGGTACCATCCTCATCATAAATGCACAAGCTAGTGTGCTTAGAAACTTAGTCGTGTCTGACTCTTTGCCACCACATGGACTGTAGCCCACCAGGCTCCTCTGTCCATGGAATTCTCCAGGCAAGAATATTGGAATGGGTTGCCAACATCCTACTCCAGGGAATCTTCCTGACCCGGGAATCCTCCATTGGCGAGGAGGATTCTTTACCACTGAGCCACCTGGGAAGCCCGCTCATCATGAACATTTGATGCCATTTCTTTCCATATCTGGTTCAAGATTTCAGAGCAACAGAAATGCCTTTGCAGAAAGTACTTATTTAGCCGGTGGAGGTGGAAGAAAGGAGGTGACACCTGCTGCAGCCAGCACAGTAGGTAGGGATCGAAAGTGGTCACCGCACAGTTTGGGAAAAAGAAACTAGAGACAGAATTAAAGTTTTAAAGATAGGATCAGGGGACTCAAGACCTCTTGGGTCAAGAGCCCTGTTTCTTGGAGCCGCATCAATTTTATTTAGTGTCTTGGCAAGCAGAAAGTATCTGTTGTGTTAGTGTCCCTGATCACATCTCCCATTTTATTGATTACTTTAAACTATCTTTATTATTTTCTTGTACAAGGGCTATCACCTAGCTGGAGGTCATAAACCTGCATGCTGCTGCTGCTGTTGCTAAGTTGCTTCAGTCGTGTCCGACTCTGTGTGACCCCATAGACGGCAGCCCACCAGGCTCCCCCATCCCTGGGATTCTCCACGCAAGAACACTGGAGTGGGTTGCCATTTCCTTCAGTGCATGGAAAGTGAAGTCGCTCAGTCATATCCAACTCTTAGCGACCCCATGCACTGCAGACTACCAGGCTCCTCCGTCCATGGGATTTTCCAGGCAAGAGTACTGGAGTGGGTTGCCACTGCCTTCTCCACATAAACCTGCATATGCCTTGAGAAAACATCTTAGTGTGTGCATAAGCAGCGTTCTGAACTTGCTCTAACCTGGCGTTCCAAGGTCCACACTATGTTTCCCCTTAGCTTAGCAGGGGATGAAAACCCCAACTGATCAACCCGAGGTACTTTTATGTGGGTTATGCTGTATTGCTATATTTTGCTTTTATTCTTTTCCCATGGTGATTTTCTCATGGCTTAGCCAGAGCAACAGGCGGCTGACTATTAACCCCTGCAGACACTCAACACTTTTTGTTTCTCATTTCTTCAGAGGGAAACTCAAATTCTCCCACCCCAAGAAATTTTAAATAAACACATTGAGGTTTATTTGAGTAAGTGGCCTGTTGTCGATTTTCTCCTAGACGGGAGGAAGGAACAAGTGGTTACACATTCTCCTTGAAACTAGAAGGCAAGAAATTTTGTACCGTGTCACCACAAGCATCTTCAGCTGTAATAGCATCAATGGAATAATAAATTCAATATGGTGGTGACAAAAACAAATTTGTGGTTGAAAAATACATAAATATGCAATGTGGCGTAAGTGAAACTACTGACAGGTACAGAAAGTTCTGAGATAGTACAGAGAAGGGAGTGGTTAACTCTATGGGGATGAAGGAGTCATTCATTCCTTCATTTCATAAACATTTCCTAAATACATATTACATGCTGCAATGAGCACAAACCTGGATAAATACATTTTCCAGAAGAGGGGAAAAGAAACATTTCAGGCAGAGGAGCGGAGAAGGCAATGGCACCCCACTCCAGTACTTTTGCCTGGAAAATCCCATGGACAGAGGAGCCTGGTGGGCTGCAGTCCATGGGGTCGCAAAGAGTCGGACACGACTAAGCGACTTCACTTTCACTTTTCACTTTCATGCATTGGAGAAGGAAATGGCAACCCACTCCAGTGTTCTTGCCTGGAGAATCCCAGGGACGGCGGAGCCTGGTGGGCTGCCATCTATGGGGTCGCATGGAGTTGGACATGACTGAAGCAACTTAGCAGCAGCAGCAGCAGCAGGCGGAGGAGACCCTATACAAGTATAGATGCCTGAAAGATCATGGTGGGTTTGAAGAACTGTAAGACATTCCAAATTGTGGAGAATAAAATTTTGCAGGAGAGAAGCAGCAGATGAGGCCGAAGTATGCAATAATTCATACCATGTATTGAGTGCAACACTTCATAATACACATGCGTGCATGCTCAGTGGTGTCCTACTCTTTGCGACCCCATGGACTACAGCCCACCAGGATCCTCTGTCCATGCGGTTTCTCCAGGCAAGAATACAAGAATACTGGAGCATGTTGCCATTTCCTCCTCCAGGGAACCTTCCCAACCCAGGGATTGAAACTATGTCTCCACGTCTCCTGCATTGCAGGCAGATTCTTTACAACTGAGCCACCAGGAAAGCCCCATAATTTGTGTAGGATGCAGTAATTCATATTATATACAGTAAACAGCATAAGTAAATTTTGTGAAGGTTCAAATCCCTGACAGAGTTTGTGTATATTAAGTAAAAATCTGAAACTGCTAGGAGCCTGTGACCCTTTTGAGAGGGTGGGGCAGCAGTCAAATGAGACAGGGAAATCACCTTACTCTCCCTCAGGCTGGTTGTGGCCCTTCCCTACCCAGCAATCCATCTGTCCTGGGACAGAACAGGTGCCACCAGATGTAGCACCGCCTACCTCTCCTACTTTCTTACCTTCCCTGAACTCTGCTGGGAAAAGATTTCAACCATTCTTTTCCTGAAAGATTCGTGTACAACCCAAAGAAGTAGAGAGTTAAGGGCAGATACAGAAATTGTGGCATTAAAAAAAAAAAAAAAAAGCTAAGATTCTATTTAATTCTCAGAAGAGGAGTAAGTCATCCATGTTTGAGAACTGTTAGAATCCCCACGAAGGCTTCTTATCTTCCTAACCTTCCTCTGTTTCCTTATCTTCTAGTCATCTCCTCTTCTATTTAGGCCCCACTCTTCCGTATCTCCTCTTCCCCTTTCTATCACTCCCTACAATTCCTGCCAGGATGTAGAGTCCAGCTGTTGAGTGCCAGCCAGCTGTTGAGCCTGGAATATTCTGCAACCTCTGATTTCAGCTAGAGCCAATGAAGGATTTCTCTGATACCCTTCTGTAAAATCCTTCTATAGGGTGCATTCTCCTGTGAAGGGACATTCGCTGAGGGTGCCTCACCTCTCACAGATCTGCCTCCAGATTGCCTTTTGATGTTCCCTAAAAGCAAACCGAAGGAAGAAAGTTCTTCCTTCCAGTTAATGTGGAAAGCCTTTAAAGAAAATCAGGCCTGGAGAGAGGTCTAGTGTTACTACTTCAAAAGAAGCAGGGTTAAAGCTACATCAACAAGAGAACACACTGATTATATAGACTAGACAAGGTTATCTCTGGAAGGAAGAACTTTCTTCCTTCAGTTTGCTTTTCAAAAGTCACTTCATTAAAGACTTTCCACATTAACTGAAAAATCACTCTACCTGGGTCACCTGAGACAATGGGACTGTACTCAAAGAGTTTGTTCCTTATTGTTAGGTTTGTTCCTGATAAAAGTCTAGGAGGTGTGTGTGTGTTGAGTAGGGCAGAGTACGATGGGGTATTCACGTTTTCCAGCAGTTATGTAAATGTTTATTTGAAATTTGAAAAATTATTGCATTTTCTTCTTCTCCATTAGGACAGAAAAATCAGAAAGAGGATTGCCTTGTCAAGAGATTCAGTAAAGCACTTAGCCTCAGGAAACACACATTCCAATACCTGGAGGCTATCATTATTCTTACAAAAGGTGAATCGCCTTAGGCCCTCTAGGTAACTTGCCTCCTACATGTCTTAGCTGGGGTTTGTGGTCCCTCTTAGGAAAGGGGCATTGAAGCCAGTTATCTCTCAGTGCAGCCCAGAACCTAAGATTCTAATGGGAGGACACAGTTTCTGTTTTGTTTTGTTTGTTTTATCTGGTCCTGGACTTTAATGTTTTCTTTTACTACCTAGATCACCCCATCCCAGATGCAACATCCTTTCAAAGGATTGAAGCTAAAAGCAGGAAGGACACACTGTTTATACGCTTTTGCTTCTAGATGAATTAATCATTTATTTCTGTTGTCTTCATCAGGGGAATCACCTCAAAGCAGCCCCACTCTCTGAGTCAATTCTCCTGGGGCTCATAGGGACAAGTAGAAACAAGAATACAGATAAGTCTCTGGCTAGAGTGAAATAACTTCTTCAGGTCACTGAGAGGCAGGAAACAGATGGGCCTCAGGTTAGATATTTACAACTGGCCTCCAGGTTTATATTTTTGAGGGCAAGAAAAAGATGGGTTTCAGACCAGACACTTAAAACTAGCCTCCTGTTTGCATTTCCTGAAACAGAGGGTAGGTGGGTTCTAGGTTAGATATTTAGAACCAGTACCCTATTTGCTCTTTGAAATGCAAGTAACAACTGAAATAGCCTAAATAGCCAGGCTTTGTCTCCTGCGGATACCTTAAGATAACAGTCATGGCAGGAACAGAGAGGGGCTGAACCTTGAGATCAGAAGGTCATATATTTCCCATCCTTGGGACAAGGGAGACATTTCACATGTACAGAAAGGCTGCTTGGGGGTCAAAAGGAGGGGGCACCACCCCATAAGAAGTGATGCCCCTATGTGATCCCATAGGCCCCCTGGGCTGAATCCATCTCGGGGGGAAAAAGATGCACATGCATGTTGGGGAGGGTCCTAGGGTGGGTTAGGTCTGGGAAAAGAAACCAGATACTTGGCTAGAGGTAAACAAAGACCTGGAAGAAATCTGCTCTATATAAATGATTTAACTGCCTCTTTACTCCTACTCAGTAGGAGGGAAGCTCACAAGCTTTTCTCCCAGTATGCATCTCTACCTTGCTTCTATCCTAACCAAACAAACAGTTTCTCTGTGAGCTCTATCACTTGTTCTCCGCTGTCTCTAATAATAAACTCTGTACCTGCATTTACAGTTTCTGCCTCCAGGAGAAATGCATTTTTTAATGGGGACAAAGATCCAGGGAAAAATAGCTTCTAGTCTCCATCCCTTGCTGGTCTGGTGGCTAGGATTCCTGGCTTTCATCTAGACTACCCAGGTTCAATTCTTGGGCAGGGAATTAACATCTCGCTTCCTGCCACTGCTCACTGCTTCCTCTCCAAGATCAACTGTTCTTCCTGGCTCACTGCTTCTGTTTTAGTCCCTAAACAGTGGAGCTTAATTTGTTTTTGTTTGTTTGTTAAGCGAAGGAGTTTTCCTTAATCCAACAATCCCACTTTGGGGGATTTGACAGAAATAAAATAATGGTGTGTGTACACTATCCATAGGATCAAATTTTAAAAATACATTTTTCTTTCTTTCTCATTATTTAGCTGGTGACTATGGGCACATATTTATCCTCTTAGATTAGAAAGGAAAGTTAATGTAGAATATGATTTTTGTTTTAATTGTGAGGATAGCATGGGGTGATCAGGGAAGTAATAAAGCATCTCATGATGACATTACTGACCCAGTGGATTACTTATTGTTCCTTGTCTAAGTTGGCCATTCATAACAGGCTAATACGCACAAGAACTGGCATCAGGAAATATCAGATATTATGTAAGTCTTTGTTTCCTTTGGACAAGGAAGAAATTTCTTTGGTTAATAATTCAGAACCTCAGTAAAATGGTTTCAAAACCACCCTGTCATACTGCCAGCTCCCAGCACATTCATGTTCCGAGCACATGCAAGTCAGGCGGGCAGAGATTTATTGAGCAACTATTATGTGTCAGGCCGGGTGCTAGTAAAATATGGGGCAATGAAAATAAACAAGACATGGCTCAACTCTCAAGGTACTCAGTCTGCTTAGTGGAGATAGGGAGAAACATAAATGAGGAGGATAATGTTGGTGATGATGAGTTTTGGTCTGATGCACTTTTATGGAGAGAAGAGCATCATTGGTCACTAGACCTGCAGAAATAAAGGTGTGGGAATAAACGGATGAGCGTGTGAACATTCGGTATTATCAGGGTAGGAAGTCCAAGATGAGGAGAGATGCAACTGGGAAAACTGGTTCTGCTGATCACAGAAGACCTTATATGGTTTCATGGAACTTGAATGGCTTTCCCCCACCCCCGCAGTTCCAATACTTTGGCCACCTGATGCAAAGAGCCGACTCATTAGAAAAGACCCTGATTCTGGGAAAGATTGAAGGCAGAAGGAGAAGGGGACAACAGAGGATGAGATGGTTGGATGGCACCACTGACTCAGTAGACATGAGTCTGAGCAAGTTCAGGGAGATGGTGAAGGACAGGGAAGCCTGGTGTGCTGCAGTCCATAGGCTCACAAAGAGTTGGACACGACTGAGCAACTGAACAACAACAAGGCAATGAGAAGCCATGAAAAGGCTTTCTAAAGGAGAGTGATACGTTCAGATTTGCATTTAAGTTAGATGACTTCAGTCTCAGATAGGCATATATGCAAAGGCAGAGAGTCCAAGTAGGTGACAGAGGAATAGTCTCTCTGAGAGATGGTGGGCCCTCCATGTGGGCAGTGATACAGACATGGAAAGGAAGGATAACTGTGAGAGAGATTTAGACTAAAATAGATTAGATTAAGTAATTGATTAGATAGGAGAATGAATGAGAACATAAGATGACTCCTATGTCTGAGTGGCTGAAGATAAATAATAGAAGACAACAAGTACATTAGAAGAAGGAAAATAAGTGTAGTTTTAGAAAAGTCTAAAATGACTATAACATATATAAACAGAAGTGCCTCGTAAGCAGTTGACTATATAAATCTGGGACTCAAGAGAGAAGTCAGGGCAGGAGCTATCAACTTGGAAATCATGGAATGTACTTGTCTGGCTGGATCTAGGAGTCATATTCCTTATGGGCCAGGAACTGCACTTAACACTGGGTATACAGTAGATGCACAAAATAATTCTTGGTTCTTGTCCTCATAGAGTTAACTGTTTCGTGGTGGAAACAGACATCAAAAAAGTGAAGCTACTACAAAGTAGTATAAGAGAGGGACTTGATTTTCAACGGGGTCATGGAAGTGCTAAGGAAATAACATATGGGGTAAAGCCATGACCCAAGGGAAAAGTAATAGACCAAGGAAACCCAGGTAACACCAAAATGTAGAGATTGGGAAGGGAGAACTGAAAAGGAGAAAAAGGCAGAAATATAGGTGAAAAAAATAGAAACAACTATTGTCATGGAAGACAAGGAAGGAGAAAATTTAAGGAGAGAATGTTCCAACAATGTTAAATTTAGCACAGAAGACAAGCAACATAGGGCTAAAATGACCCCTTGATTACAAGTATGGAGGTCTTAATGATACTGACAAGCAAATCATTGTAGAATTTAGAAGCCAGCTTTTAGTGAGTTGAGGAGTGAATGAGAAGTAAAAAACTGTTAAGGGGAGGAGAGCACAGTAGTTAGAGTGGAGCCTAAATCAAATAAGTGGTTGATTGTAAGATCAGAGAAACTATAACAGTGGGTTGACATCATAAGAAAGTAGAATCAGGATCTGAGAGTAAATGGAAAGGCTGGGATCAAAAGAACAAGCAGAAGGAAGCTTCAATTTGGAGGAAAGCACTCTATCCTTTTGGCTTCCCTGGTGGTAGAGCCAGTAATGAATCTGCATTGTAGGAGACCACCTGTAATGCCAAGAGACATGGGTTCAATCCCTGGTTTGGGAAGATCCCCTGGACAATGAAATGGCAACCTGTGCCATTATTCTTGCCTGGAAAATTCCATGGACAGAGGAGCCTGGTGGGCTACCGTCCATGGGGTCACAAGAGTCAGACACAACTTAGCAACTAAACCACCACCACCACTCTATCCTTTTAGATTGGCAGAGAGAGGTGAAAGTGCATATGGATTTGGGTATGTTTATAGTTCACTGGTTGAATGACCTAGAATGTTGAATAGTTCATTACCAAAGGACTCACTATTGTAGTTTATGAAGGAGTCAGCTGCTGAGAAGGAGGGACCTGAGAAGAGTATAAGTCAGCAGTCATTCCTGAGGGGAAAGGGAAAGAAGATGACAGGGGACAAGAAAAAGAATTGAGCTGCTGGGCTAACCCTGACTTTGTAGTAGAGCCAACCCACCTGAAGATGTGATTTTTCTCCAACCACCTATCACTTCACAATCTGGATACAGAAGGAAAGTCACATTGCAGATTTCAAGATTGAGTTTTGCCTGGTGGCTGTGGCAAAACAGCCAGGCTGCAGAAGAATTAAGAGACTGAATGGAATTGTAGGTTAGGTCATCAACCATGTGGGCCAAGTCAAGGAAGGAAACAAGTGAGGCTAGAGAGGGGATGATTGGAATAAGAGGCTGAGATTTAAGAAGCTGGAGACGCTAGGAGTCTGAAGAACAAGAGTTTTAAGAAAGGAAATGCATGATATTGGGAAGGATTTGGGATTTGGTCTGAGAGTGGTTACAAAGGATTTCTGATGTGGAATGGTTCCAAGCCAAAGATGGAGGTAACTCCAGTAAAGTGGGGTTTACTGGAGTTGGGGCTAAAAAACTGAGGCTCAGGTATTGGATAGTTCATCTACAGGGTCATTTGAACACATGGAATATCAGCAAGTAACAGGAAGGAGACAAAAGGAGCCAAAGGGTCAGTGAACCAGTTAAAAGGGGCTGGGAGGCTGGTATTTTTCAGTGATCAGAAGGCAGAGAAGAGGTACAATCTAGTGGCAGGACCCTTAAAAGAGAAGAGATTTTTACTGATTGATGTAGGAGGAGTTTGAAGCAGGCTTCTAGGGCTGCCATAACAAAGTACCACAGACTAGGTAGCTTAAAACAACAGAAATTTATTCTTATACAGTTCTAGAGGCTAGAAGTCCACAAGTCAGGTGTCAGTGGGGTTGGTTCCTTCTAGAGGCTCTAAAAGAGAATGTCTTTTATACTGCTCTCCTAGTTTCTGGTTCGGAGAAGGCAATGGCACCCCACTCCAGTATTCTTGCCTGGAAAATCCCATGGATGGAGGACCCTGGTGGGCTGCAGTCCATGGGGTCACTAAGAGTCGGACACGACTGAGCGATTTCACTTTAACTTTTCACTTTCATGCATTGGAGAAGGAAATGGCAACCCACTCCAGTGTTATTGCCTGGAGAATCCCAGGGACGGGGGAGCCTGGTGCGCTGCCGTCTATGGGGTCACACAGAGTCGGACACAACTGAAGCAACTTAGCAGCAGCAGCAGCAGTTTCTGGTTGCCACTGGCAATCCTTGGTACTTCTTGGCTGACAGATGCATCACTCCAGTCTCTGCCTCCATCATCTGTGGTATTCTCTCCTCTTGTGTCTTCACATCATCTTCTTCTAAGGACATCAGACCGATTGGATTCAGGGCCCTTCCCACCTCAGTATGACCCCATCTACTCTTAACTAATGCAACAGCCCAGCTGCCAACTAAGGTGGCATTCTGAGGTACTGGGGGTTGGGACTTGAACATATCTTTTAGAGTGACACAATTCAACACTTGGACAATTGGAAAAGGCCATTCCTATCACAAGAAGAACATGATCAGAGGATAAACAGAACAATGCACATCTTTGTGTGTCGGTTGTGGGGGTGGTGTTTAGCAGGCAGTAGCATCTCAGGTTGGAGCCAACTTTCACTTAAAAAAATGAGAAAGAAGGAAATCATAGGGGGTTCCACTGAGCATTGCAGAGAAGTGTGGGGCCCAGGCGAGCACCAAGAAGGAAGAGAATAAGGACAACAAAAGATGACTGGTCAGGGGCTTTACTGATGGGGTAATGACTGAGGAGGCCAGAGATATGCCTAGGGATTGGCTGTCCTGTGGCCCCAGAAGTAACTCCAGAGCTCATGTGTGCACATGGCTGTGTGGAGATAGGCTTTTGCACTGAAGGAGGAAGAGTGTATTAAAGCCAGCTTAGAGATCCCAGAGGAACTTGCTTTAGAAAGGTCTGGGTGATAACTAGCATGCATAATTATAAAAATATACCTCTAATGGAGAGGAGAGTATAGCCGCCAAAACCCCAGGTTTGGCATTGGACAACCCAGGATGAGACCAGGCCTCTGTTACTTAACAATCACTTTACTTCTCTGGGCCTCAGTTTCCACCTCTGTAAAATGGGGCCGTCCTATCTCCTAAATCCATTGTGGGAATTACCTGTGCTAATGTCTGTATGGCATCTAGAGCATGGTTTCCCATGAAGTAAATGTTCAATAAATGGCAGCCACTTATTATAAGATAACTTTTTATTTTGTAGTAATTGTACAAGGAATTCTTGTATACCTTTTAAATAAATTCACCAAATTCTGCTTACATTTTCCAATTTTTCCCTGTTATACATGCATGACCCTCTGTATAGACACATTTCTACTTATATCTTTTTCTATTTCTACTTATATCTCTATCTGTAATTTTCCTTCCCTAAATCTTTTGAGAGTAAATTTGGAGACACTGCGCCCCTTTAGTAAATAATCCAGTGTGTATTTCATAAGTACAAGAGTGTCCTCTTATAACCACACTGTGATTATCAAAACCAGGAAATTTAACCTGATACAATACTATTATCAACAATGTATATTCTTTTTAAGACTTTTATTTCTTTAGTGTAGTTTTAGGTTTACAACAAAATTGAGAGGAAGGTACAAAGATTTCCTATATATCCCCTGCCCCTACACACGCATGAACTTCCCCATTATCAACATCACTTCCAGAACAGTACATCATTTTTACTAAGAATAAATCTATATTGACACATCGTAATAACCCAAAGCCCATATTACTTTAGGGTTCATACTGTACATTCTGTGGGTTTGGGAAATGTACAATGACATATATCCATCATTATAATATCACACAGAATATTTTCACTGCTTTAAAAATCCTCTGTGTTCTGCCTATTCATCTTTCCTTCCCTCCACTCCTGGAAACCACTAATCTTTTTATTCTCTCCATGGTTTTACCTTTTCCAGAATGTCACATAGTTGGAATCATATGGTATATAGCCTTTCTGGATTATCTTCTCTCACTTGGTAATAAGCACTTAAAGTTCCTCCATGTTCTTTCATGACTTGATAGCTCATTAATTTTTAGCACTGAAAAATATTCCATTCCATCTACTGAAGGACATCTTGGTTGCTTCCAAGTTTTGGCAATTACGAATAAAGCAGCTATATACATGAAATTAAAAGACACTTACTCCTTGGAAGGAAAGTTATAACCAACCTAGATAGCATATTTAAAAGCAGAGACATTACTTTGCCAACAAAGGTCCGTCTAGTCAAGGCTATGGTTTTTCCTGTGGTCATGTATGGATGTGAGAGTTGGACTGTGAAGAAGGCTGAGCACCCAAGAATTGATGGTTTGGGTGTTGGAGAAGACTGAACTGAACTGAACTGAACTGAAACATCACTTTGCAGGTTTTTGTGTAGACATACATTTTTAGCCCTTTTAGGTAAAGATAAAGGAGCATAACACTGGATTGTATGGTAAGAGCATGTTTAGTTTTATAAGAAACCACCAATCTGCTTTACACAGTGGCTACACCATCTTGTATTCTCAACAGTGTAGGAGAGTTCCTGTTGTTCCACACACTCCCCAGCACTGATGTTGTCAGTGTTCTGGATTTTGGCCATTCTAATAGGTGTGTGGTAATATCTCGTTCCTTGGAGAAGGGCACTCCAGTACTCTTGCCTGGAGAATTCCATTGACAAAGGAGCCTGGCAGATTACAGTCCTCACACGACTGAAGCAACTTAGCATCCACACACCATCTCATTGTTGTCTTACTGTATTTTTTTTTTTTTTCTTTTTTGTGGCACACAGGCCTAGCTGCCCCGGAACATTTCGGATTCAAGTACCCAGATCAGGGATCGAACTCGTGTCTCCTGCATTGGCAGGTAGATTCTTAACCACTGGACCACCCAGGAAGTCCCTCATTGTTGTCTTAATTTACATTTCCCTGACGATATGGAATATGGAATACCTTCCATATTAATTTTTCATCAATTTTCTGAAAACAGTTTCATAACTCTTTGATTTTTCCCAGTCTAGGATCTAATTCTGTATCACACATTGCATTAGTTTTCATGTTTCTTTATTCTTCTTTAATATTAGCTCTCATTTATGTTATTTGGCCTTGATATTTATGAAAAGCACAAGCTATTTTGTAGAATGTCTCATGGGTTGAATTTACCTGATGTTCCCTCATGATTAGATTCAGGTTATTCATTTTTGTCAGGAAAACCAAAGAAGTAATCTTGTGTTCTTCTTGATACATCATTATCTTGAGGCACATGATGTTAATTTGTTTTTAGAGATCAACCCGATCACTTAATTAATGGGAAACAGTCTTTTTATCATTCCTGTTGCTGTTAAAAATATAAGAGGGGCTCTGTTTCAATATGATTCTCTTTTTACTGCCAAATAAAGCATTATCTTTCCTGTGACCTTCATGGGTCAGTACACCTGAATTTGGACTTTTCATCCGACTCATAGAGTAACCAAAACTGGAACAGAAAATGGTCCTTTTGGGTGAACCAGAAGGAATTAGAACTTGGACTTGCTGAACCTGGTTCCATTTAAGGCCCAATTCCAGGATAAGTACTCTGCATTAAAAAAGAAATCCCTTCCATACTCTGCACTTATTTTTGACTGAATTTATTTCTAAGTTTATTGTGATTGCCTTGGTCTACTCCCCCTAATAATTCAGGATTCTTCTTAGGGATTACATAAAGCACAGAACGGTTTGAGAGAGGTTTGGAACATTCATATCTTTCTTTTAGGAGAGCTCAGTTCAATCGTTGCTGTTGTTGTTTCGGAGCCCCTATGTCAAGGACTAACGGAGTGATCTGGGGTTGCTCAGAGACTTTAGTCTCCCAAGGCACATGGAGTTAGGCTTTGGATTTGTTCTTCAAATACTGAAGAATTCTTTATGGTCATTGCTCTTGAACAACAAGCAAAGGAAATCTCTATCCTTCAAGCTTTAGTTTAATGGTACTATGTACCACTGAATGGGTGGAAGGAAGAAGACTTACCTTTAATTCAGATGAAATATATGTGAGAAAAGATCCATATCCATTAGAAAGGTCAGCTCTGCATCTCATGCCAAAGTTTTTCAGAAAAGGTAGCCCACTGCATTCATTTGATTTTCCTGATTTTGTATATCTGACTCTACATTTGTTTTTACAGAGCACAGACTAATGCAAGCACACTATTCATTCCTTATGCCACTAATAAGCAAAGATTATAACTCATATAGCTCTCTGTGTATTACAGCAATAGCAAAACACTGCCAAATACAGCCATGTCTATTATGAATACCTTTAAGCTTGGGGGCCATCACCACAATAACGAGCACTATAATTAGCTGTTTAATCAGACTGGCTTGGGAAAACACACTAAATACTATTATTGCACTGAATATCCAGTAGATGACTAATTGCCAACTTAAAAATTCAGAATCATGACTCTGTAGAATGTCTATAACAGTGTAAAATGCTTTACAATTATTCATTAAGAATAAGATAGGCATCTATTGCATGTCTCCAACCTACTAAATGTTAATGTTGAAGGTTTTATGCAGACCATGTTCATAAATTTACAAATTGTGTCCATGAATTTAAATCCTAATAACTCAGTTTATTAAACTCCAATCACATCTTCTCCCTTAAAAGGCAGTGTTTTACAAGTAGACTATAAATGTGTTCATTGACTAATAATTACTTATATGACTTCCAAAATAAGGTGACTTGCAGATGTAGCTTGATTATTTTGTTGAGGTGCTGAGATGATTCCCTATTTCCCCAAACTCACTCACTATTTTGGTGTGAACATACGCCTGTTACAGAGATTTCAATCTGCTTTTCTTCTTACGCCTCAAGCTCAAAAGGCAGCTTGAGGAAAGTATGCTACTCACCCAGCTTTAATGCTCTATCCAGAGGGAAAGGATCCCCACACAGCCCATGGGTCACCTGGGCACTGGTGACACGTCTCCTTCTGAAAGGGGCTGAAAGTAAAAGAAAGTGTTGGTCACTCAGTCATGGCCAACTGTTTGCAACCCCATGGACTGCCCACCAGGTTCCTCTGTCCATGGGATTTCTCAGACAAGTACACTGGAGTGTGTTGCCATTCCCTTCTCCAGGCAATCTTCCTGACCCAGGGATCAAAGCCAGGTCTCCTACATTGCAGGCAGATTCCACTCCAAACTGGTCCTTTGAGAAGTTTATATGGATACTTTACCAGGGGTTGCTACAACTTCCAAGCAGATTCTTGCCACCAGTCTGGCTAAGTTCTGGATCAGGTGATGGTCTTCCTATCTAAATTTCCTTACAATTTCAAGTTGGTGAAATAGGATTATCCTTCCTATTGAGAAAAGCATTTGACTCTAGAGGCAGTTAAATTAGTAGCAGGTCATCTGCAATAAATAAATATATTTATTCATTCTGCAAACACAGGAACTTTGAGGACATGAAATTTAAAAATATCAAGTCTTGCTCGTGTGAGCTTCATCCCCACAGATTGTACCTTCACCTCTGCAGAAAATGAAGGTGCTCTGTGAGTTAGGGGTGAGGTTTTTGATCATTTAAAACCTTATGGAAGGAAATTTTACAGTTCCTAAGGTACCTATTTCAGTTATTCATACTCCTCATAGCTAGGGAATTTTGATTTATTCTAACTCAGGATTTCTCAACATCTGCACTATTGACATTTAGGACTAGATAATTCCTTGTTGTCGGGGCTGTCCTATGCACTGTAGGATGTGAGTAGTCCCCAAGGCCTCTACTCACTAGATGCCAGCAGCACACCCCTGGTTTAGACAATCAAAAGTGTCTCAGACATTGCCAGATATTCCCTGGGGGACAGAGCTGCTGCTCTAACTTGAATTTGTTCTTTTACAATCTGACATCATGTTTTTGTTATTGTTTTTTATTTACTGTAGAGATAGAGATTAATTTGCCATTATTTTCTATTGAATAATATCAAGGGAAGTCAGGCAGAGGAACCACAGACCAAATTGCCAACATCTGCTAGATCATCAAAAAAGCAAGAGAGTTCCAGAAAAACATCTATTTCTACTTTATTGACTACACCAAAGTCTTTGACTGTGTGGATCACAATAAACTGTAGAAAATTCTGAAAGAGATGGGAATACCAGACCACCTGACCTGCCTCCTGAGAAATCTGTATGCAGGTCAGGAAGCAACAGCTGGAACTGAACATGGAACAACAGACTGGTTCCAAATAGGAAAAGAAGTACAACAAGGCTGTATATTGTCACCCTGCTTATTTAACTTATGTGCAGAGTACATCATGAGAAATGCTGGGCTGGAAGAAGCACAAGCTGGAATCAAGATTGCTGGGAGAAATATCAATAACTTCAGATATGCGGATGACACCATCCTTATGGCAGAAAGTGAAGAGGAACTAAAAAGCCTCTTGATGAAAGTGAAAGAGGAGAGTTAAAAAGTTGGCTTAAAGCTCAACATTCAGAAAACGAAGATCATGGCATCTGGTCCCATCACTTCATGGGAAATAGATGGGGAAACAGTGGAAACAGTGGCTGACTTTATTTTTCTGGGCTCCAAAATCACTGCAGATGGTGATTGCAGCCAGGAAATTAAAAGACGCTTACTCCTTGGAAGGAAAGTTATGACCAACCCAGACAGCATATTAAAAAGCAGAGATATTACTTTGCCAACAAAGGTCTGTCTAGTCAAGGCTATGGTTTTTCCAGTGGTCATGTGTGGATGTGAGAGTTGGACTATAAAGAAAGCTGAGCGCAGAAGAATTGTTGCTTTTGAACTGTGGTGTTGGAGAAGACTGTTGAGAGTCCCTTGGACTGAAAGGAGATCCAACCAGTCCATCCTAAAAGAGATCAGTCCTGGGTGTTCATTGGAAGGACTGATGTTGAAGCTGAAACTCCAACACTTTGGCCACCTGATGTGAAGACCTGACTCATTGGAAAAGACCCTGATGCTAGGAAAGATTGAGGGCAAGAGGAGAAGGGATGACAGAGGATGAGATGGTTGGATGGCATCAACAACTCAATGGACATGGGTTTGAGTGGGCTCCGGGAGTTGGTGATGGACAGGGAGGCCTGGTGTGCTGAGCTTCATGGGGTTGCAAAGAGTTGGACACGACTGAGCGACTGAACTGAATTGAAACAGATGCAAAAGTCTCGTCCTCTGACTAGATCTTATATTGTTAAAGAGTATAACAGTGTAACATTGGCATGATTCTTTTAATTTTTATTGACAAGATTCCTAGTTTCCTTTTCCCCCCATTTTTTTCATTATGTTCATACGCAAGAGTGTCATAGACTGCTAGCTGGCTTTCTTTTGAAGTCAGTGATTCTTAACTATTTTTACATGTCCATTCAATATGCAATTTGCTGGAAGCTAGGTAGCCTCTCCCTAGAAAGATATGTATATACATACAATTTTTGCACATAATTTTAGGAAATTCAAAGCTAACACCTCTCTAAGGCCTTTCCTGCACCCCAGGTTAAGATTCTATGTTTTAAAACTAGTGCTGCTTCCTTGAGTTATGATTTTGTGAGGTTATGAAATAAAGGAGGCCTGAATATGGATATTCATAATAATAAATTCGTAAGAGTCGGACACGACTGAGCAACTGAACTGAACTGAATATGGATAATAAAGTTTGATCAGCATGATGGCTTTGCTCTTTCTAGGTAAACACTGCAGACACTGTTAACCTTTTCCCAAGCATCCTATTTTCATCTCCATTGTTATTGCAGGCCTCTGTGTTGTTGCTAATCCATTATTGCTCTTTGCTTTAATGACTGATTTTGAGAGCAGCAGAGCCATATTACTCAACAATAGAAGATGGGATGTGTGCCACCCTTTCCCCTGCCTCCCCACCATCCAGTAGCTGCTGCAGAACCAAACAGAGCTCTTTGAAGCTAGTGTGACCCTGCTATGAGCTCATCCACCCCTTCAAATATACTCCCCCTGCAAAGAAAGAAAGAAACCATATGCACATTAGCATTGATGAGAAGTCCAAAGGATTCTTTGGAAGGGAAGAACAAAAATTACTATACTGTCAAGCAAAGAACTTCTATAACTATACAGACACTTCTCTAATGTGGGTCTCTCTCTGGTTCTCCCATTCAATCTCTATCCTCTCTAGCACTCCTGTCCTCCTGTGCAGAGTAATTACTCTTTGCCCTCAAACCCAGATGCCACACTCATCCTGGTGTACAGATAAAAAAGGGTTGAACTTCATGGGACCACCCCCCACAACTTTCTAAGAAGGCAGTTTAGGATCATCAATAATTATTTCAACATGTCCTGGTGAGTCACTTTCCCTCACCCCAAACTCAGTAATTTATCAGAGTATTTTTTTTTTTTATAAGCACATACAGTATTCTTCTCCAAAGGAATTCTTATATTACTTACTGAGGCTAATAGTTTTGCCATATCATTACTCCAGTTAGAGATCGCATAACAGGTTATTTTCTATATCCTTGCTACTGCAAGTGTGCTCCTGGGATCAGCAGCATTAGTATTACCAGGGAATTTGTTAGAAATTCAAAATCTCAGGCTCCACCCTGTTTTACTGAATCATTATCTGCATTTAAACAATAGTCTCAAGTGATCCGTGTGCATACTAAGGTCCTCCCCTCCCCCACCACCATCTTCATGTCCTTACCACCTAAGCTGGAGTTCCTCTGGGGTCCTGGAATAAACTGCCTCCTTTGTCCTCCGCTCTGCACCCAGACTGAAGAGTTGGTTCCATGTAAGGGATAAGCCAGTAGACTTCCTTTAGTTAAAAGTGGCTCCTCAGCCACCCATCTCCCAACTCAACCCTATACCCAGTACATGAGATTATCTTTGATTACATTCCGTTCTCTCCATCACAAATCTTATGCTTTGGGGAGGGGGGAGGGTGCAGAATCTGAAAATTTTATAATAATCCCCATTTACAGATGAGGAAACAAAGGCTCAGGAAGATCAAGTAACCTGTCCAAGTTCTCGTAGATGATCAGGAGACCAAGCAGGATCAAGCTCCAGTCCATCCTTTCATCTGTATCATGCTGACATTCTTTTATAACCGCAATGCCAGGTGTAATTAGTTACTGGACATTCACTGTGTGTACATTGTCAACTACAAATTGGCACTTGTCAAGAGCATTTGACAGGCAAATTTGGCCTTGGAATACAGAATGAAGCAGGGCAAAGACTAAGAGTTTTGCCAAGAAAATGCACTGGTCATAGCAAACACCTTCTTCCAACAACACAAGAGAAGACTCTACACATGGACATCACCAGATGGTCAACACCGAAATCAGATTGATTATATTATTTGTAGCCAAAGATGGAGAAGCTGTATCAGTCAACAAAAACAAGACCAGGAGCTGACTGTGGCTCAGATCATGAACTCCTTATTGCCAAATTCAGACTTAAATTGAAGAAAGTAGGGAAAACCACTAGACCATTCAGGTATGACCTAAAACAAATCCCTTATGATTACACAGTGGAAGTGAGAAATAGATTTAAGGGACTAGATCTGATACATAGAGTGCCTGATGAACTATGGAATGAGGTTCGTGACATTCTACAGGAGACAGGGATCAAGACCATCCCCATGGAAAAGAAATGCAAAAAAGCAAAATGGCTGTCTGGGAAGGCCTTACAAATAGCTGTGAAAAGAAGAGAAGTGAAAAGCAAAGGAGAAAAGGAAAGATATAAACATCTGAATGCAGAGTTCCAAAGAATAGCAAGGAGAGATAAGAAAGCCTTCCTCAGCAATCAATGCAAAGAAATAGAGGAAAACAACAGAATGGGAAAGACTAGAGATCTCTTCAAGAAAATTAGAGATACCAAGGGAACATTTCATGCAAAGATGGGCACAATAAAGGACAGAAATGGTATGGACCTAACAGAAGCAGAAGATATTAAGAAGAGGTGGCGAGACTACACAGAAGAACTGTACAAAAAAGATCTTCACGACCAAGATAATCACAATGGTGTGATCACTCACCTTGAGACAGACATCCTGGAATGTGAAGTCAAGTGGGCCTTAGAAAGCATCACTATGGACAAAGCTAGTGGAGGTGATGGAACTCCAGTTGAGCTATTTCAAATCCTGAAAGATGATGCTGTGAAAGTGCTGCACTCAATATGCTAGCAAATTTGGAAAACTCAGCAATGGCCACAGGACTGGAAAAGGCCAGTTTTCATTCCAATCCCAAAGAAAGGCAATGCCAAAGAATGCTCAAACTAGTACACAATTGCACTCATCTCACACGCTAGTAAAGTAATGCTCAAAATTCTCCAAACCAGGCTTCAGCAATATGTGAACTGTGAACTTCCTGATGTTCAAGCTGGTTTTAGAAAAGGCAGAGGAACCAGAGATCAAATTGCCAACATCTGCTGGATCATGGAAAAAGCAAGAGAGTTCCAGAAAAGCATCTATTTCTGCTTTATTGACTATGCCAAAGCCTTTGACTGTGTGGATCACAACAAACTGTGGAAAATTCTTCAAGAGGTGGTCAGACCACCTGACCTGCTTCCTGAGAAATCTGTTTGCAGGTCAAGAAGCCACAGTTAGAACTGGACATGGAACAACAGACTGGTTCCAAATTGGCAAAGGAGTATGTCAAGGCTGTATATTGTCACCCTGCTTTTTTAACTTACATGCAAAGTACATTATAAAAAATGCTGGGCTGGATGAAGCACAAGCTGGAATCAAGATTGCTGGGAGAAATATCAATAACCTCAGATATGCAGATGACACCACCCTTATGGCAGAAAGCAAAGAAGAACTAAAGAGCCTCTTGATGAAAGTGAAAGAGGAGAATGAAAAGCTGGCTTAAAACTCAACATTCAGAAAACTAAGATCATGGCATCCGGTCCCATCACTTCATGGCAAAAAGATGAGGAAACAGTGGAAACAGTGACAGATTTTATTTTCTTGGTCTCCAAAATCACTGCAGATGGTGACTGTAGCCATGAAATTAAACGATGCTTGCTCCTTGGAAGAAAAGTTATGACCAACCTAGATAGCATATTAAAAAGCAGAGACATGACTTTGCCAACAAAGGTCTGTCTAGTCAAAGCTATGGTTTTTCCAGTAGTCATGTATAGATGTGAGAGTTGGACTATGAAGAAAGCTGAGCACCCAAGAATTGATGCTTTTGAACTGTGGTGTTAGAGAAGATTGTTGAGAGTCCCTTGGACTGCAAGGAGATCCAACCAGTCCATCCTAAAGGAAATCAGTCCTGAATATTCATTGGAAGAACTGATGCTGAAGATGAAACTCCAATTCTTTGGCCACCTGATGCGAAGAGCTGACTCATTTGAAAAGACCCTGATGCTGGGAAAGATTGAGGGCAGGGGGAAAAATGGACGAAAGAGGATGAGATGGTTGGATGGTATCACCAACTCAATGTGAAGGAGGAAACAGACAGAGCTGGACTCCATCTTAGGCCAGGCTGTGAACATTAGGCTACATGCATGGTCACACTCCCAAGCGACTCTGAGTTTTGTGCCCAGTGTCTATAGTAGTGGCATACGAATGGAAAACCAGAACCCTGGATAAAAGAGCCTCAGGACTTATACTTGGACTCTCCATTGCCTAAAAGAATATGCTAATTACCTCTGTAACATAACAAAGTGGTAAATTCCATTATGTTTATCGGGATATGACCACAGGCCTATTGATAAATACCCACTGTTTATCTATTCTTGTGACACATGAATCATGGGTTAACTTTGATGTATCTCTCTTTCACCTTGTCCAGACTAGTTTCAAGGAATTTAGGGAGGGGGGTTTGAGCAAGTACACTTAGGGCATATAAGGTTTTCATAAAAACTGGTCGGAGTCCTTGGCTAAGAGGAGACTCTGCCTTGGGCCGCCGGTATAATAAACTGCACTCCACTATCTGCATTGTCCTTCTGAGAGGGCTTGTTTCCCGGAATGCGTGGCTACAACAAATGGACATGAGTTTGGGTAAACTCCGGGAGTCGGTGACGGACAGTGAGGCCTAGTGTTCTGCAGTCCATGGGGTTGCAAAGAGTCAGACATGACTGAGTGACTGACCTGAACCGAACTGAAAACAGAAAAAGAACATCAGCATATTGTCCTCCATTTTTGCCTTAGGCGGAGATATAGATATTAGTACCATATATTTGAGTATGTTATAAAAAATATTCCTACAAATTATCTAATTAACATGTGAATGCCACTTTATTTGCTTGTATATTTATGGCCAGATTTGCCCTTGTTATAGTTACAGGAGGTCTCATCAGTCATTTATTAAAGGTGAACATGCTTACTTGTGCAACTGGATCATTTCAGAGTATACACATTGAGAATTACTGTCACAGCATGATGTCATAAATAAAAACCATTACGGGAAACATTGAAAATTCTAGTCATTTCAACAAAATTATGCTTCTCAATGCAAACAGTCCCTTGGTTACTGAATTATTAAACAAACTAAAACAAGAGAGGAACAAATAATAAGCCACAAACTATAGATGTGAAAAAAGGAACTGGTCATAAAACATAAAGATTGTCAAAGAAAAATAATATTGGCTATAGGAAAAGCAAACCTAGAATCTTATATAAGAGCAATGTATTGGCTAGTTCTGACTTCAGATATTACTAAAATCTCCTCCATCCCCAAATGCCTATGAATAATTCTCAGTATCTTCTTTGACAGTACATGTGAAAAGGGGGTAATTTATTGAAAATCCCATGTATTTTAAATCTTAAGGATTAGGTTATAAGTAAATTAAATGTTTATTTTGTCATGTACTAAGAGGAAGCTAGAATAACAGAGAACCAGTTGCTTTTTCTCCCTAGTAGAGAGACAGGGAGAAAAGGCAATCTTATTTTTTTTATTTACAGCTGTAGGCCAAAATGTAAAAGTTAATTGTGAAAATGATACTAGGATTTCAAATTTGTATAAGAAATTTATGCATATATTGAAACTATGATTGAAAAACATTCATAAGGGTTTTCCACATGATTCACATGAATCAGGTATCATTTTGTTTGAATTAGTTGTATGTTCGCTTTGGTCCACGACAGTCATTCTAATTCTTGTGTATCCTCCTTCGCCTGCATCAAAAGATGCTATAGAAATATTGGCATTAAACTCACTGTTTTCCTGAGAGGGGATGTTGTCAAGGACTAACTGTCCTCTGCTGCATATCACTTTTATAGGTACTCCCTAGGGATTTTTGCTCATGTTTAAATGCCAGCAAAACTCCTGCTGAGAAAATGCAGTATTTATATCTTACAGATAAGATAAATATTTAGCTAATCAAGTTTATTTTTCTTTTAGTTTTGACCACAAGGAAGGTAACTGCAAACTTTGGGACCCAGCTTTAGTTATTATGCTTATAAAGCATCATTAATAATAAACCTAGTGGAGGTGATGGAATTCCAGTTGAGCAATTTCAAATCCTAAAAGATGATGCTTCTAAAGTGCTGCACTCAATACGCCAGCAAATTTGGAAAACTCAGCAGTAGCCACAGGACTGGAAAAGGTCAGTTTTCATTCCAATCCCAAAGAAAGGCAATGCCAAAGAATGCTCAAACTACAATTGCACTCATCTCACACGCTAGTAAAGTAAAGCTCAAAATTTTCCAAGTGAGGCTTCAACCATACGTGAACCATGAACTTCAAGATGTTTAAGCTGGGTTTTTAAAAGGCAGAGGAACCAGAGCTCAAACTGCCAACATCCGTTGGATCACGGAAAAAGCAAGAGAGTTCCAGAAAAACACCTACTTCTTCTTTATTGACTATGCCAAAGCCTTTGACTGTGTGGATCACAACAAACTGTGGAAAATTCTTCAAGAGATAGGAATACCAGACCATCTGACCTGCCTCCTGAGAAATATCTATGCAGGTCAAAAAGCAACAGTTAGAACTGGACATGGAACAACAGAATGGTTCCAAATTGGGAAAGGAGTACGTCAAGGCTGTATATTGTCACCCTGCTTATTTAACTTATATGCAGAGTACATCATGCAAAATGCCAGGCTGGATGAAGCACAAGCTGGAATCAAGACTGCCGGGAGAAATATCAATAACCTCAGATATGCAGAGGGCATCCCTGGTGGCTCAGAGGTTAAAGCATCTGCCTGCAATGCGGGAGACTCGGGTTTGATCCCTGAGTTGGGAAGATCCCCTGGAGAAGGAAATGGCAACCCACTCCAGTATTCTTGCCTGGAGAATCCCATGGAAACAGGAGCCTGGTAGGCTACAGTCCATGGGGTCGAAAAGAGTTGGACACGACTGAGTAACTTCACTTTCACTTTTCACTTTCAGATATGCAGATGACACCGCCCTTATGGCAGAAAGCAAAGAGAAGGCAATGGCACCCCACTCCAGTACTTTTGCCTGGAAAATCCCATGGATGGAGGAGCCTGGTAGGCTGCAGTCCATGGGGTCGCTAGAGTCGGACACAACTGAGCGACTCCACTTTCACTTTTCACTTTCATGCATTGGAGAAGGACATGGCAACCCACTCCAGTGTTCTTGCCTGGAGAATCCCAGGGACGGGGGAGCCTGGTGAGCTGCCGTCTATGGGGTCGCACAGAGTCGGACACGACTGAGGCGACTTAGCAGCAAAGCTTCTTGATGAAAGTGAAAGAGGAGAATGAAAAAGTTGGCTTAAAATTCAACATTCAGAAAACTAAGATCATGGCATCCGGTCCCATCACTTCATGGCAAATTGATGGAGAAACAGTGGAAATAGTGAAAGACTTTATTTTCTTGGTCTCCAATATCACTGCAGACGGTGACTGTAGCCATGAAATTAAAAGACGCTTGCTCCTTGGAAGAAAAACTATGATCAACCTAGACAGCATATTAAAAAGCAAAGACATTACTTTGTCAACAAAGGTCTGTCTAGTCAAAGCTATGGTTTTTCCAGTAGTCATGTATGGACATGAGAGGTGGACTGGGAAGAAGGCTGAGTGCCAAAGAATTGATGCTTTTGGACTGTGGTGTTGGAGAAGACTCGTGAGAGTCCCTTGGCCTGCAAGGAGATCAAACCAGTGGATCCTAAAGGAAATCAGTCCTGAATATACATTGGAAGGACTGATGCTGAAGCTGAAACTCCAATCCTTTGGCCACCTGATGCAAAGAACTGACTCACTGGAAAAGACCCTGATGCTGGGAAAGATTGAAGTCAAGAGAACGGGATGACAGAGGATGAGATAATTGGATAGCATCACTGACTCGATGGACATGAGTTTGAGTAGGCTCTGGGAGTTGGTGATGGACAGGGAAGCCTGGCGTGTTGCAGTCTCTGGGGTCGTAAAGAGTCATACACGAATGAGCGACTATACTGAACTTTAGTTATTATATGGAACAAAATTCTCACAAACTCTTGTGTTTTTTTCCTCAAATTATGTAGGAACCTAAATAAAGTTATAAATTCCTTATATTTATAGCCCTCAGACAATTTTAAGAACCCAACCAAATAGACAAAATTTAATGCAAACAAAATGACAAAACTAATACAGTTCATTCTAATGGCATTAGTAAGCATGATGGACAAAGTTGTAATGACAAAATTGATCACTACGTACAGGATTCTCTTGAACCCTATGCCTGTTTTTATGGTGTTCAGTTCAGTCGCTCAGTCCTGTCCGACTCTTTGCGACCCTATGAACCGCAGCACGCCAGGCCTCCCTGTCCATCACCAACTCCCGGAGTTCACTCAGACTCAAGTCCATCGAGCCAGTGATGCCATCCAGCCATCTCGTCCTCTGTTGTCCCCTTCTTCTTCTGCCCCCAATCCCTCCCAGCATCAGAGTCTTTCCCAAAGTACTGGAATTTCAACTTTAGCATCATTCCTTCCAAAGAAATCCCAGGGCTGATCTCCTTCACAATGGACTGGTTGGATCTCCTTGCAGTCCAAGGGACTCTCAAGAGTCTTCTCCAACACCACACTTCAAAAGCAACAATTCTTCGGCGCTCAGCCTTCTTCACAGTCCAACTCTCACATCCATACATGACCACTGGAAAAACCATAGCCTTGACTAGCCGGACCTTTGTTGGCAAAGTAATGTCTCTGCTTTTGAACATGCTATCTAGGTTGGACATAACTTTCCTTCCAAGGAGTAAGTGTCTTTTAATTTCATGTCTACAGTCACCATCTGCAGTGATTTTGGAGCCCAGAAAAATAAAGTCTGACACTGTTTCCACTGTTTCCCCATCTATTTCCCATGAAGTGATGGGACCGGATGCCATGATCTTCGCTTTCTGAATGTTGAGCTTTAAGCCAACTTTTTAACTCTCCTCTTTCACCTTCATCAAGAGGCTTTTTAGTTCCTCTTCACTTTCTGCCATAAGGGTGGTGTCATCTGCATATCTGAGGTTATTGATATTTCTCCCAGCAATCTTGATTCCAGCTTGAATTTCTTCCAGTCCAGCGTTTCTCATGATGTACTCTGCATATAAGTTAAATAAGCAGGGTGACAATATACAGCCTTGACGTACTCCTTTTCCTATTTGGAACCAGTCTGTTGTTCCATGTCCAGTTCTAACTGTTGCTTCCTGACCTGCATACAGATTTCTCAAGAGGCAGGTCAGGTGGTCTGGTATTTCCATCTCTTGAAGAATTTTCCACAGTTGGTTGTGATCCACACAGTCAAAGGCTTTGGCATAGTCAATAAAGCAGAAAGAGATGTTTTTCTGGAACTCTCTTGCTTTTTCCATGATCCATCGGATGTTGGCAATTTGATCTCTGGTTCCTCTGCCTTTTTTTAAACCAGCTTGAACATCAGGAAGTTCACAGTTCACATATTGCTGAAGCCTGGCTTGGAGAATTTTGAGCATTACTTTACTAGCGTGTGAGATGAGTGCAATTGTGTGGTAATTTGAGCATTCTTTGGCATTGCCTTTCTTTGGGATGGGAATGAAAACTGGCCTTTTCCAGTCCTGTGGCCATTGCTGAGTTTTCCAAATTTGCTAGCATATTGAGTGCAGCACTTTCACAGCATCATCTTTCAGGATTTGAAATAGCTCAGCTGGAATTCCATCACCTCCACTAGCTTTGTCCATAGTGATGCTTTCTAAGGCCCACTTGACTTCGCATTCCAGGATGTCTGGCTCTAGGTCAGTAATCACACCATCGTGATTATCTGGGACATGAAGATCTTTTTTGGTGTTTGGTGTATGGTGTGATAACTCAATTCTTTCATTCTTTCTTTTCATTTAACTTACTGTGAAACTTTCATCCATATAGTGTGTTGCAGTGACATTTAGGCTTTGTTGGGTGCAAACATATCCTTTAGATTTTAGGCCCCATCTCTTGTTTTTCTCATTGACTGTAAAGAAAAACACAATCCCAAAGATGAAAATACCATGGCAGTATTGTCGACTAAAAAAAGATATACAACTTGAGAGTTGTGAGTTAAGTTTTATTTGAGGCAAAATGAGGACTTCAGCCCTGGAGGCTACATCTCAGATAGCTGCTCCAAAGAGACAGTGGGGGAAAATCAATATAAGAGGTTTTGCTGAAGGGGGCGGAGAAGGCAATGGCAACCCACTCCAGTACTCTTGCCTGGCAAATCCCATGGATGGAAGAGCCTGGTAGGCTGCAGTCCATGGGGTCGCTAGGAGTTGGACACACCTGATCGACTTCACTTCCACTTTTCACTTTCATACACTGGAGAAGGAAATGGCAACCCACTCCAGTGTTCTTGCCTGGAGGATCCCAGGGACGGGGGAACCTGGTGGGCTGCAGTAGGTGGAGTCACAAAGAGTCGGACATGACTGAGCAACTTCACTTTCACTTTTCACTTTCATGCATTGGAGAAGGAAATGGCAACCCACTCCAGTGTTCTTGCCTGGAGAATCCCAGGGATGGGGGAAACTGGTGGGCTGCCATCTATGGGGTCACACAGAGTCAGACACAACTGAAGTGACACAGCAGCAGCAGTAGCAGCAGCAGTAGCTGAAGGGGGAGTTCAATACCACGAATCACTCAATTTACAAAAGGTTTTTTGTTAGTCATGAGGATCTGATGTCACCATGAAGGGATTTAGTGCTTCTCTAGATATGAGGAGATGCAAGATCATAAAATCTGTTCCTAAAAACATTCAACTATCTAAAGACCTGTCCCACCAGATTCCCTGGAGCACAGAGTGCCTCACTCCACCCTGAACTCCCTCAGGGGTTGCTGAAGGTCAATAGCTATAGCAGCATGGGGTTCAATCTCCCTAGAGGCAGATGGCAAATGCCTTTGTGTTCAGTCCTTGGCAATGCTCTTGGTAAGTACCATTTGCAGTTGACAGTACTAAGTGCTCATACAGACCACTCCAGTACTCTTGCCTGGAAAATCCCCTGGACGGAGGAGCCTGGTGGGCTATAGTCCATGGGGTTGCTAAGAGTCAGACACGACTGAGCGACTTTACTTTCACTTTTCAATTTCATGCACTGGAGAAGGAAATGGCAACCCACTCCAGTGTTCTTACCTGGAGAATCCCAGGGATGGGGGAGCCTGGTGGGCTGCTGTCTATGGGGTCGCACAGAGTTGGACACGACTGAAGCGACTTAGCAGCAGCAGCAGCAGAGCGTTCTTATATATTTTCTAAATTACCATAAAAATCAATATGCAAAAATACTAAATGCTCACAGAAATCTATCATTCCCTAAGAATGTATTGGGTATCTTCCAGTTGAGAACCACTAATTTAAGGATTAGTGATACATCAGTTTTCCCTTTGGTCTCATCTTTCCATTCTATTTTTATTTTCTACTCGTCTTCAGTTTTAGAAAATCTGTATTTTTTTAATTTCTTGTGCTATATGCTCTAAGGTAACTTACTAAACTCCTCTTCTGAAGCAGAATAATGTTCCCAATGAAATAACCTACAGGCAATTGGCTTCAAACACCATCAGCCACAGATTTGTGCTGAATTTCTTTTTTTCTGCAGTCCTCCTCTCCTGTGAGCTTTTGATGTCCATTCTCAAAGCCCTAGAAAGCTAATGAAATAATTTTAAAAAAAATTTTTGTGTTAAAAATACCATTTAGCATATTTGCTCATTTATGTCCTAACTATTATAGATAAATTAGCCTAATACCAAATTAGCTTTAAACTTAGAAAACACTTAAATGAAGAGACAGTACAAAATCTTAAGATGGGTATTAAGAGAGAAGGTTGTCAAGTCCTCTGACAAAACTAAGTCTTCAATAGCACACTTGTCCTCAGTGACTTTCTGAGAATATCTTGCTCATCCTATCACCTACACAGCTCAGTAGCTAGCCTCAAGTTTAGGTGGTACTCTTCTAAGAAGCATGCCTAGTGGAATCCATATTCAGCTTGATAATGTGAAAATGGTTTGTGGGCAGTAAACATCATGCCTTTGGGTTGCCTTAGGGAGCCTACAGATGGATCCCTTTATAATCAAAGTTCTTTTGTTTGTTTTTTAATAATTTTATTTGTTTAGTTAGTTATTTTGGGCTGTGCTGGGTCTTCTTGCTACAGGCGGGCTTTCTCCAGGTGTGGCCAGTGGGGGATACTCGAGCTTTTCATTGCAGAGGCTTCTCTTGTTTTAGAGCACAGGCTCTAGGATGTGCAGGCTTGAGTAGCTGCAGCTCATGGGCTGCAGGCTCTAGAGCGCAGGGTCAGTAGTTGTTGCACACGTGTTTAGTTGATCCGTGGCATATGGGATCTTCCCAGGCCAGAGGTCAAACTAGTATCCCGTGAATTGCAAGGCAGACTCTTAACCACTGGACTACCACAGAAGTCTTCAAAGTTTGTTTAAGGGGGAAAGACCTACACTAGACTGGCACCTAAGTTCAAGCCCTGCTGTAAACAATTCTAAGGCCTCAAAAAGAGGCAAAGCAGCAATTCTGAACTAGGGAAGATCCTCACACATAAATGCAACCTAAGAGCCAAATGGCCTGGATATCTATGGAATGGATATAATCCATATCACTCTCTGTGTTTGTATTTCTGTTCCCCCACTAGACTCGAGGACATGAATTCAGGTTTTATTCACTTTTAACTTATCAGAATTTGGTATTTAGTAGGTGACAATGTTTATTTACAATATTTACATTCTCATAGCTATAGAAAAACACAAGTTTTTCTGGCTGGCTGGCTGGCTATTCACCAAACTCCTTTTCCTTTCTTCCTGGGCCCAAAACTAGTTTACATTTCCAACTGAACTTGACCAGTAAATTGGGCAAAAATGGATGTCACTTGCTGACCCAGTCCACAAAAACTTGCCATGTGGTCCCCACCTCATCCTTCTTCTCCGGCCTGCCTCTGGATGTTAGTACCCATAGCAACCTTGGGAGCTAGTGTCAAAGATGGCAGAGCCTACGTCAGCTTGGATCCCTGAATGAGCCTCTTTTGGCAGACCCTTGCTGCCAATTAGACTCAACATGAGTAAGAAAGTTTTGTTCTTTTAAGCTACTGATATTTAGGGTCTATTTGTTTCAGCAGCTGGTACTAACCTAACTCAATAAAACACATTAAATAGATAATGCTTTACTGACATTATTGAAGGAAAAGTATAATACTAAGTGTGCTAATATTTAGTCAGCCCTGGGCTTGAGTTCTGGATTTGACACTTTCCAACTCAGAGATGTTGGGTATACATTTAGCACTCTGATCTCAAATCAGGATTGTTGAGAAGATTACATGAAATCTCTCATGGCTATACCCTAGCGTAGTGCCTAGCACTTTGAATCACACATGTAGTGTGACTACATGGCTGTGAGAAGTGCAGTCCTCTCTGTTTGATTGACTTCTTCCTGATCTCTTCCAGTCTCATGATCTCACACTTAATCTCTTTTCTAATTAAAAAAATAAGAAGTTGCCATCAGACCTGGGCTTGCCTTCTGATATGGCACATTTTGAACTCTGATAATTTTTTCAGCTATGATGTATTATCTCAAAGGCTATTCAAGTTTCAGAGTCCACCTCTTAAGAAACATACTTTTCCATATGTCCCTCTTGTGGACAATTGTTAGATTGTCAGACTCTTCAATATGCTAACAAAGTTCTATGAAGAACCCTGATTTGACTCTAGGCAGGCACTCTAATGGCATTATGAATGCTGCCACTCAGACCTAGCATGATTATAAATGAGGGAAGGGACACCATGTCCTTGAGTCTTACACCAGGCAGGGAATATTTTCTACTACCCATTTTAACCATTACTTATAACCACTGCCCCCAAAAGAACATGATTTTGTTTTCCAAAGAGCTGACTGAGCCCAGTAAGATTTAATCCAAATGAAAACTTGGATTTTGCTAAATGATGTTTTGCCTATCCAAATATGGCTTAAATTTTCCAGATTATGGAATTCCACCCTGCCCAATTTGTTATCATTTTCATTTATATATCTGTAGTCAGATGTTTCTTGTTTATAAAAAAGGAAGCCTTTGCCAAGACAGTGAAAGCCAGAGAACCACATTGTCCTTTAAGGGAAAATACTAAGGTTTCTGTACATTTCCTCTGAACTGATTGGAATGTGAAACTGGCAAAAGCAAGGTGATCCCCAGCCACAGATGCCATATGAGAGAAACACCAAAGGGCAGAATCCAAGACCAAAAGGCTTGAGTGCCCATAATGGCAAGCACCAGGTCAGCACATTTTTTTTTTTTTTTAAGATCAGTACAGCTCTGCACAGTATAGCAGTGCTAGGCGATTTTAGATTAGATAATCTGGCAGCAAACACCCTCTTCCAACAACACAAGAGATGACTCTACACATGGATATCACTAGATGGTCAATACTGAAATCAGATTGATTATAGTCTTTGCAGCCAAAGATGGAGAGGCTCTATAAGGTCAGCAAACATAAGACTGGGAGCTGACTGTGGCTCAGATCATGAACTCCTTATTGCCAAATTCAGACTGAAATTGAAGAAAGGGAAAACCACTAGACTGTACAGGTATGATCTAAATCAAATCCCTTAGGATTATACAGTGGAAGTGAGAAATAGATTCAAGGGATTAGATCTGATAGACAGAGTGCCTGAAGGACTATGGACAGAGGTTCATGACATTATACGGGAGGCAGTCCCATCTCAAAGAAAAAGAAATGCAAAAAGGCAAAGTGGTTGTTGGAGGAGGCCTTAAAAATAGCTGAGAAAAGACGAGAAGCTAAAGACAAAGGAGAAAAGGAAAAATATACTCATCTGAATGCAGAGTTCCAAAGAACAGCAAGGAGAGATAAGAAAGCCTTCCTCAGTGATCAATGAAAAGAAATAGAGGGAAACAATAGAATGGGAAAGACTAGAGATCTCGTTAAGAAAATTAGAGATATCAAGGGAACATTTCATGCAAAGATGGGCACAATAAAGGACAGAAACAATATGGACCTAACAGAAGCAGAAGATATTAAGAAGAGGTGGCAAGAATACGCAGAAGAATTATACAAAAAGATCTTCATGACCCAGATAACCACAATGGTGTGATCATTCACTTAAGAACCAGACATCCTGGAGTGCGAAGTCGAGTGGGCCTTCGGAAGCATCACTATGAACAAAGCTAGTGGCGGTGATGGAATTCCAGTTGACCTATTTCAAATCCTAAAAGATGAAGCTGTGAAAGTGCTCCACTCAATATGCCAGCAAATTTGGAAAACTCAGCAGTGGCCACAGGACTGGAAAAGGTCGGTTTTCATTCCAATGCCAAAGAATGTTCAAACTACCACACAATTGCACTCATCTCTCAAGCTAGCAAAGTAATGCTCAAAATTCTCCAAGCCAGGCTTCCACAGTACGTGAACTGGGAACTTTCAGACGTTCAAGCTGGATTTGGAAAAGGCAGAGGAACCAGAGATCAAATTGCCAACATCCGCTGGATCATCAAAAAAGCAAGAGAATACAAGAAAAACATCTACATCTTCTTTATTGACTATGTCAAAGCCTTTGACTGTGTGGATCACAACCAACTGTGGAAAATTCTTCAAGAGATGGAAATACCAGACCACCTTACTTGCCTCCTGAGAAATCTGTATGCAGGTCAGGAAGCAACAGTTAGAACTGGACATGGAACAACAGACTGGTTCCAAATTGGGAAAGGAGTACATCAAGGTGTATATTGTCACCTTGCTTATTTAAGTTATGTGCAGAGCACATCATGCGAAATGCCAGGCTGGATGAAGCATAAGCTGGAATCAAGATTGCCAGGAGAAATATCAATTACCTCAGATATGTAGATGACACCACCCTTATGGCAAAAAATAAAGAGGAAGTAAAGAGCCTCTTGTGCTGAAAGTGAAAGAGAAGAGTGAAAAAGCTTACTTAAAACTCAACATTCAGAAAAGTAAGATTATGGCATCCAGTTCCATCACTTCATGGCAAATAGATGGGGAAACAATGGAAACAGTGACAGACTTTATTTTCTTGGGCTCCAAAATCACTGCAGATGGTGACTTCAGCCATGAAATTAAAAGTTGCTTGCTCCTTGTAAGAAAAACTATGACCAACCTAGACAGCATATTAAAAAGCAGAGACATGACTTTGCCAACAAAGGTCCATATAGTCAAAGCTGTGGTTTTTCTAGTAGTCATGTATGGATGAGAGAGTTGGACCATAAAGAAAGCTATGCGCCAAAGAATTGATGCTTTTGAACTGTGGTGTTGGAGAAGACTCTTGAGAGTCCCTTGGACTGCAAGGAGATCAAACCAGTCTATCCTAAAGGAAATCAGTCCTGAATATTTATTGGAAAGACTGATGCTGAAGCTGAAACTCCAATCCTTTGGCCTCCTGATGTGAAGAACTGACTCATTAGAAAAGACCCTGATGCTGGGAAAGATTGAAGGCAGGAGGAGAAGGAGACGACAGAGGATGAGATGGCTGGATGGCAACACCGACTCGATGGACATGAGTTTGAGTAAATTCCGGGAGTTGGTGATGGACAGGGAGGCATTGTGTGCTCCCTGAGGTCCATGAGGTCGCAAAGAGTTGGACACAACTGAGGGACTGAACTGAACTGAAGGATCGTTAACTTACTGAGTGCACTGGGCAGGATGTGGGTCTCATGCCACCATTGTTTTATTGTTTGGGGGCATGTCTCATGCTTCTGTTGCATGGTTTTATTGTGAAGCAAGCCTGCTTGATTTTGTGATTAAGCAAACCTTTTTTCTTGAGTGATCATTAACAAACAGGGGTTCTCCCAGTGGGGTCGCTAGGAGTCGGACACAACCGAGCGACTTCATTTTCACTTTTCCCTTCCATGCATTGGAGAAGGAAATGGCAACCCACTCCAGTGTTCTTGCCTGGAGAATCCCAGGGATGGGGGAGCCTGGTGGGCTGCTGTCTATGGGGTCGCACAGAGTCGGACACAACTGAAGTGACTTAGCAGCAATAGCAGCAGCAGCAGCTGTGTAATTAACTATTTAATCACCTACATCGTCCCTTTACTCTGTGTCTATCATTTACAACATCAATGACTGCTTGTTTCTATCTGCTTTCTGTTTGTGCCTAATTGTCCTCTTTCTTTAAGATACTTATTACTTAAGTTAATTAATTAATAAGTATTAATTAAATTAGGAATCACTCTGTTTCTTGAGGGACAAGAAAGCCACCCTCATCACCAAAGAATATTAAAAGAAAACAAAACAGCACAGATTAAATCTATAACTGAGAATAAAAGATTCAATTAGACCCTAAAATTTAAATCATTAAGATTCTGGGCCTAGCCAAAAACAAACAAATTAAAGCCTTAAGTAACCCTCTTCCAGATTTAAAAACTGTTTGGGGAAAAATGGTTTAGATCTTCAAAATCACAGCTATAATATCTTTTAATGATTTTGCTAATGCTTTTTGGTATATTTCTTTTAATTTTCACCTTTTGTAGACTCATGCTCCGATGTTTAACATCTAAGAGAGTAAAAGGATGCTGCTGACCAGAGTGACATTGACTTAAAGTTCTCCCAACAGAGAAGGGACAGTCAGCCAGGTGTTTTACTCATTCCCTAGGCAAGTCTGTGCCCCATCTCAGCCAGAAGTAGCTAATGATCAGCTGTTGCCCCTTTTACCCCCTTTTAAGCATAAAAGGGTAAACACCTGGATGGAGGATGATAGGGACAGAGTGAATGGACAAGTAGGTGTGATTAAACAGTTAATCCCACCAGGGGATTATAAGTAGAAAAAATCTGGGAGACCCCTGTGTAAATTAATGATTACTCAAGAAAGTACGTTTGCTTAACCACAAAACTAGGCAGGCTTGCTTCACAACAAAATCATTCAAAAGAAGCATGAAGCATGCCCCCAAACAATAAGACAATGATGGCATGAGACCACATCCCGCCCAGTGAGCTCAGTAAGTTAATGATTCCTAGGATATGCTCTCTGCACACATTAAAAACAATAATTTTTATTTTTATGGACCTAATTTGACCATGTATAGACAAGAAAACTCCCCTGCCTATGGAGGAAGAGCTGATGATGGAAGTATTATGTCTACTCAAGAAAGAAAAAAGTTCTTCCCCTGCTCCCCACTGTTCCTTGATTATAAAACTGTAGCCCAGTTCTCAGGGCTCAGAATTTCTTGCCTGCCCTCTTACAAGCCTTGCAAGCACCCTGTTCTATTAAATCACTTATATATTACTTTGCCTGTAGCTAAATTCTTTTCTGCACTGACATAAAACACTGTGGTACCGGAGCTCTTTGGAGCCCCTGAAACATCACCCAGTGGTTTCACCTCCAGGCCTTGTGAAAACCACATATTTCCAAAGGCCTCTTAGGATTCAACCACCTAGCTGAGAACCGCTGGGTGGATGTCTCAATCTTCTTGCCAAGACTTTACAATGACTTATGAACCATCCTGAAAAACTGGATTGGATATAGCCAGGTGTCCTTCAAATAAGGCACCCTAAACCTTAAGCTATGCTAAATACTCAAGCAATAAGTTCCACAAATATTTATTGTAAGAAAGAAACTTAAACTATTGAAGTCACTGTACTCAGGTGGGAGAAACAGACATGTGGACTATAGTGAAAGTGAAGTCGCTCAGCCGTGTCCAACTCTTTGCAACCCCATGGACTGTAGCCTACTACGCTCCTTCCTCCATGGGATTTTCCAGGCAGGAATACTGGAGTGGGTTGCCACTGCCTTTTCCAGAGGATCTTCCTGACCCGGGATCGAACCCAGGTTTCCCGCACTGTAGGCAGACGCTTTACCGTCTGAGCCCCCAGGGAAGTCACACTGCCCAAATGAGAAGGTTAAAATGAGGATGTTAAAAGGATTTGCTCTATCTGTAAAACTTTCTGAAGTAATTATTAGAAAGAACTATATATGAATTTTGAAAAGGCTAAAATACAAATACAAAATGGTATAAAATCACACTGGCAAAAGATGCTGACTTAGGCCTTGAAGAAAGAATGGCTTTCATGGATACGATATGAGTAGGATTTCAAATGGTGGAGATGAGAAGAAGGCATTGCATGTAGGAGAAATATGAGTCAGGACAAGAGATAGAAACATTCTGGACTTCTTCAGGGGACAGGCTGCTACCCTGCGTGACAGAAAGGTAGAGAATGGAGCACAGTCAACTCCAGACAAAGCTAGAAAGGGATATGGAGACCCAATTGATGAAGTCCAGGAGTATTACTTTCTGACTTCACATATGGGAGTCTTTTGGTCACTTTCTCTCCCAAAAGTTCAATTTTCCTGATTACATCAGAGAAAAAGATTTTATTTGATGCTCAGCTGAACAGCTGCTAAGGTCTTTTGAACAGGAAAGTGGGGTGAGAGCCATCTATATGACCAGAAGTCATCAAGAGTAGTTGGTGGAAATTTTAGAGCAGTGGTTCTGAACCCTCAGTGCAGTCACATGGGGAATTTTTAAAATGTCTGAAATAAGGCCCAGGAACCTGTGGTTATTTTTTTTTTTTAATCACTCCTACGTGATTCTAATGCGCAATGGTTTTTCCAGTATGGAAAATATAAGAGACTTGAGAAATCATCAAATAGAAGGCCACTGATCCCACATGGAGAGGAAGAAGCAATTTGGGAGTCACAGATCCACAAGTCCACTGCCACAGCTGCAGACAGACCAGGAATTTTATGGGGCTCAGGAAGTTCATTTTCTCCCATTGCCTAATCCATATTCCACTATCTTGACTATCTTATCTGAGAAAGTATATACCTCACAAACTCAGAGGAAAGATAATTTGATGATTATATGCTGGACAAGCATCTCTAGCCCCAAACCATTACTCATAGGGCATTGTGATTCAAGGAGGGTATAATTTGTCACTGCCTGGTATCATGTTGAGCAAGTCAACTGATCTGAAGCTTAGGGTACAATGGGTGCGGAGCATGGAGAACATTTACTACTTGATCTGTGTGATAACATAGAAAGATAGACTCCACTGTGCAGTTTCAATAAAGTGGATCCATGCACAACATCTGAGCGACTGAACTGAACTGATGCACAGCATCTAGTTTTTATAGCCACCTTTCACTGCTGTTTATTTCCCAAGCTATTTCTTTTTCCCCTATTAAGAAATAGATCCTTCATTTTTATAACACTTTCATGAATATTCATTTGTCCTTAACTGTCTTAGAAAGCATTCCAAAATTTTTGAGAAGTGTCTGCTACCAAGAGATGTATGTTGGCATGTATGTGATGCTGATATATTAGGATTTGGTTTTGAAGCACTGAATAAAGAATTAGATTTCATCTCCACTAGCCCTGAGTTTTCATTAAGTCCTATCAGTGAGACCAGTAATTCAAACTGCTCATCTTTCCAGCTGATGTAATCTCTGTCCGTTGATAGAGCCAGATTCCTAGTAAGCCTGATGGCCTCACGGGCCTTCTCTTCTCGTGAAGCAGGAAGAAGGGTCCTTCCAAGATGACTTTCCAAGGGCAGGTGGTGGTAATGGGGCTAATGCCAACTCAGAGATGCTGTCATAATAATAGGGCTGTAGCCTCAAAAGCTCTGAACTTTTCTAAAAGGGACCCCAAGGCAGCCCAAAGGGGGAGGTGATTGGTCTAACAGAAGTCTCAAAGCACTGATCCATCATACCTGATAATTCACAGTGTAATGGTTATCTCAGTCTAAGAAGCATTTTATGACTCAAGTGTGAATTTTGTGTCAGCTATGGGTGAGGCACTCAGTGGGTTTCAGTAATATACAATGGACCTTACCCAGGTCCATTGAATATGACTGTTACTGGAACAGGTGAGGAAAGGGGTCCCCTCATTTATTAAGGACTAGCTTTGTAAGGGTAGTGTCCTGCCTGCAGCAGCAATTTCATTTATTAATTCATCGAGCAAGCACTTAGAACAGTGTCAAGACACAAAGAAGAATGCTCTTCCCTCCTTCTTTCTTTTTTTGCATCTCTCTTTCCTTCCTTCTTCTTTTCTTCCTTCCACAAATATGTAAGGAGTACCTATTACTGTGCCTTATGGACTAGGGTTAAAATGGTGAACCAAATTTAATTGATATTTTTTTAGTGCAGAAATTCTTAATCTGGGCTCCATGGATTCCCCTAGAATCTGTGGACAGACTTCAGGGAGTTGGTGAGCTTGAATGATAGACATTGCATCTTTATTTTCACTAATCTCTAACTGCAATTTATCATTTGATTTAATCATGTGCATAGGCAACAAAACACAGCAGTATTAAAAATACCTATGCCCAGATCACCAACAGCAATCATAGGCATTTTTATCTCACCTTACAGTTTTTTCAGACATCTCAAAAAAATTAGTGATTATTCTCATCACTACTTAAAAATTATGGTAGGTTTTGTTATTTAATGTGTTAATGAAGAACCATATTTAACTATATCTCAAATTTATATTTTAATATTTTGATGATCTTAATTCAATATTTGGTTTCCTTTGTAATCCTACGTATTTTACTTTATGCATTTTAAAACAGGATTCTGAGTAGGGTCCATAGGCTTCACCAGGTAGCAAAATGAATCTTGGCTCAAAATGGTTATGTCCTTGCCCTAGTAAGAGAGATATGCCTTAAAGAAATAAACACACCAATACATAATTGAAAATAGTGCTAAGAGCTCGTTAAAAAGTTTAGGTGTGAGAGATGCCTTACAGTAGAAGGCATGGCCTCCCCAGTTTCTAATCTAGTAGGACCTACCTGGATTTTACTTCCATCTCTCCTACACCAGGTCCCACGTGAGTCCTTGAGATACAACATCTGTACCTGCCGGTCTAGTATAAGTCAGAGCCAACCACACATAAGGAAATACGGAACCAAGACAATTTCTGTTAGAGAGCAGAGGCCTGAAGAAAATGAACCAGGGTGATGAGGTAAAGAACAAAAGAGGTGCTCTGGGTCATCCAGGAAAACAGGGCGGGTCTCTGAGAAGGTAGCATTTGTGCTGAGACCTCGAGGAGGAGATCTAGGGGAGGAATTTTACAGACAGGACAAAGGACCTGAGACAAGAGCAAGTAAGCTCTCAGTTCCCTTGAAGTAATGGTAGTTGTTTCCCTGCCACACTCTGCTTTTGGGGGAAGAAACAAATCACAAGTTGCTGTATTCAGAGGTCCCACCTCATTCCTGAGAACTATGTTTCACCTGATATCACAGAGCCCATACCCCTGATTTGGAGAGGCCTGCAAGAGTGGAAAACAAACCTCTCCACTATAGGGATTGGGGAACAGTGACTATTTGCCTCTAAAATGCATCCCAGTTCCACTTTTCAAGGCCTCCTGGGTTCACATTTTTTCCCAGCTGGGTCCAGGGAAAGCTCCTCATTTGCCTCTATGCTTTGACCTTTAGAATAATCACTCTTTCCTAATTAAAAAAAAAGACATCAAAGCTCCTGTCTGTCAGCAGCCTCTATGACATCATTTGTAGATTATTAAAATCTACAAAAATCCTACCCAGTGGCTATGAAACAAGCTCATATAAAGGACTTATTTTAAAATAACACAATAATTTCAGCGATATCATAAAGTCATCGCATGTTCAGCCCAATACCCTAAAATAAATGTGAGCTGAATTATTGCACAAATGTCATCAAGGGCACATGTAACCATTATTATTGAAAAGCGGACCAATTGCTCCTGTCAGACTACCATTCCAGATATTGCTAATCCTTCAACTGCATAGCATCCCCTCTACTCTCTCACACTTACAATGTCACAAGAAAATAAGTGAAGATTTGACATCTCATAAAAGGTTGCGAACCTCCTTCGTATACAGTCCTATTAAGTTTCTACACTTAAGTCTGTGGTCAGAAGTGAGACTGAGACCAATGGTCAGATGATAGACTTAACCCACTGCAAAATCATGCATAATTATACTCCAACAAAAAAATAAAATAAAATGGGGTAGGACTAGAGGCATGTGACTCCATTTGGAGACTAGGAGGGAAAATGAATGACTGTTAAACCACAGCAGTAAAGGACTGCAGGAAAGAGATGCATACAACCAGCAGGCATTCAATTAAAAAAAAAAAAAATTAAATGCCAGAAAATCATGTCCATTGGGCTTATTTATCATGACAACTCCAAGACAAGTTTATTTCCTGGGCTTATAATCACCTCTAACTAGAAGTACCCACAGAAAATGAGCTTTGTACCAGCAATACACTCTACCTAGAACAGAGCTGGTATCTTGATTAATAACACTGATTAAAATCCAGCCTTGTGCAATGAAGGGTTGTCAGCAGCTTAGGAGTACACAGATTAGGAGTAAAAAATAAAACAGCTTAGGAGTAAAAAAAAAAAAAAAAGGAAGATTAAAAAAAATGCACCTGTAAAAAAACATGATGAAAAGAATATGTATATATATGCATACCTGAATCACTGTGCTGTACACCAGAAACTAACACAACATTGTAAACCAACTATACCTTGACTAAAATTTTTATTAAATACAAAAAAGTAAATCAACTATACTTCAGTTAAATTTTTATTAAATGCAAAAAATCATGCATAATTTAAAAATAAATTGCATCTTAAATAAAGACGATAAATGTTAGAAATATTTCCCAAAATCAAGAGTTGAGGTAAAAGGGCTTTTAGCAGAAAGTTCAATTAGAAGAATATCCCCCAATCCTTAAATTTCCAGTGAATCATCAGTGTAAAAGTTTTTCCTTCTAAAGCAATATTTTAAAAGAAACCTGGGGTAGCAGAAAGAGCCTTGAACTTGAAATCAGTTGATGTAACTTCCAGAGCTAGCTCTGCACCTGGTTCTCTGTGTGAACTTGAGTAGGTTTTACTCTGTACTATGTCATCTCTCTGGACCTCTGTTTCCTAATATGTAAAATTACTGGGTTAGAAGAGATTATTTCTGAGACCTTCTGCAGTTCCAAAACTCGGCCTCTCTAATTAAAATAGGTACATGTATCACTAGGCAATAGATTTCTAACAGGAACATGATCCTAGCAAGTATCTTTAGACTTCCAATATGGTCCACTAAGGGATGCATAAGCTCTGTGACAATCATATGGGATATTTAGGCAGCTGGTGGATTGTTCTCTTTTTTTAACTGGAAATCCACTGATGAATATATCTGGCATTATATTTGATCTTTTCCATGCCTCTCTGGGGTGATTTGTACCATTTCTGATGGGGCCTCTCCTGCGAATGGAGTTCTCCCCTTCCCAAGAGAAAAGGAAGAGAAAGAGAAGAGCGTCACTTCCCAGTATATTCCAGGCAGCCTCACCCTGTGAAGAGCTCCATTGTTCTCCACTACATTTTTTCAAAGGATTTCCAAATTAAAGGAATTTGAGGAGCACTCGGTATGTTTATGAAGATTTACAATGACTACCAACACATTAAAGAGTCAGAAATCCTGCCGTAAAAATTCCTGCCTAGCTTTAACTCAGAGTTTCCCAAACTCATTTGTCTGCAGCCCTCTTTTTCACATTACCTACTATCTCAAGGAACCAGTGTTACATGGAAACACTTTGGGAAGGTTGGAGTGCAGATCAGGGGCCCACTGAGAAAGACCTCAATCAGGAGACATTCCCACTGGGATACCCACCTGCAATGAGTTCAGTGGTACCCTCCAAAGCATGGGTCCAAATGTGAACTTCAAAATGTGACCTTCTTTGGAATAAGGACTTTCACAGGTAAATTAAGTTTAGGATCCTGAGATTAAATCACCCTGGCTTAGTGTGAGCCGTAAATCCAATAATGAACATTCCTGTAAGAGACAGAAAGGACACACAAAGAGACAGAGGCAAAAGCCACGTGAAGACAGAGGTAAAGATTGGAGCTGTGCTGCCACAGCCAAGGCAGCCTGGAGCCACCGTGAGCTGGAAGAGGCAAGCAGGGATCAGCTCCTAAAGTCCTGAGAGTGGGCATGGCCCTGTTGACACCTTAATTTCAGGATTCTGGCCCCCAGGATGGCTAGAGGATAAAGTTTTCTTGTTTTAACTCACCCAGTTGGTCGTAATTTGCTACCGCAGTCCTAAGAAAATACTGCTGCTGCTACTGCTAAGTCGCTTCAGTCGTGTCCGACTCTGTGCGACCCCATAGACGGCAGCCCACCAGGCTCCCCCGTCCCTGGGATTCTCCAGGCAAGAACACTGGAGTGGGTTGCCATTTCCTTCTCCAATGCATGAAAGTCAAAAGTGAAAGTGAAGTCGCTTAGTTGTGTCTGACTCCTAGCGACCCCATGGACTGCAGCCTACCAGGCTTCTCTGTCCATGTGATTCTCCAGGCAAGAACACTGGAATGGGTTGCCATTTCCTTCTCCAATGCATGAAAGTGAAAAGTGAAAGGGAAGTCGCTCAGTCGTGTCTGACTCTTCGCGACCCCATGGACACAGCCTTTATCTTCCTTTTTTAAATTTTTTAAAATAATTGTATTTATTTATTTTTGTGCTGGGTTCTCATTGTTTGTGAGCTTTTCTCTAGTTGAGGCGAGAGGGGGTACTCTCTAGTTGTGGTACACAGGCTCCCCATTGCTGTGGCTTCTCTCGTTGTGGAGCACAGGCTGTAGGGTTCACAGGCTTCAGCAGTTGTGGCATGTGGGCTCAGCAGCTGTGGTTCCGGAGCTCTAGAGCACAGGCTCAACAGTTGTGATGCATGGGCTCAGTTGCCCCAAGGCACATGGGATCTTCCCAGACCAGGGATCAAGCTCATGTCTCCTGCATTGGCAGGTGGATTCTGCACCACTGAGCCACCAGGGAAGCACTTCCTTTTTTTTAATTTATTTTTTAATTGGAGGAAAATTGCTTTACAATGTTGTGTTGGTTTTTGCCGTACAACACAAATAAGCCATAATTATACATATATGTATATTTACATATGTGCATATATGCAGGAGGCTCCTTCTTGAGCCTCCCTCCCTTCCCCGATCCCATGTCCCTAGGTCATCACAGAGTGCCTGGCTGGGCTCCCTGTATTATGCAGAAACTTCTCATCAGCTATCTATTTTACACACGGTAGAGTATATATCCCAGGGGTGGGGGAGCCTGGTGGGCTGCCGACTATGGGGTCGCACAGAGTCGGACACAACTGAAGTGACTTAGCAGCAGCAGCAGAGTATATATGTCAATGCTACTTTCCCCATTTGCCCTACTCTCTCCTTCCTCTACAGGGCCTACAAGTCCATTCTCTGTATCTGAGTCTCCATTCCTTCCCTGCAAATAGGTTAATCAATACCATTTTTCTACATGCTAAATATATATATATATATATATATGCATTAATATATGATACTTATTTTTCTCTTTCTGACTTACTTTACTTTGTATAACAGGCTATAACTTCCTTTGACATCACCCATTAGTTGAGTTATTTGACACAATACCTCTGATTATATGTAGTATATACTTTTATTAAGCCACATTTTTATAAATATGAGAGATTACTAGAGATTAATTGAAATCTCACAGCTACTAAGTACTGCCTGTGACATCTGGATCTAGTTTTATCTGATGTGAGAGTTGAGCCCTCAACCTAGTATGGTATCAGAGCAGGTTACTTACTAAACACCCTCATACCAGAAGCTTAAGATGACAGAAGCTTATTTCTTGTTCAAGTAACAGTCCAATGTGGATATAAGGTGAACAGTTTTCCTGGGGCGATTCTGGAGCCCAGGCTCCTTCCGCCTGTGGCTCTGCCATCTGCTACACCTCAGGGTTCCTTGCTTCCAGACGCAAATAGGAAAATAGGAGATGGAGAAAGCATGCTTGTTTTTTAATCACCTCCTCCCAGAAGGACTTCCCTGGTGGCTCAGGTGGTAAAGCATCTGCCTACAATGCAGGAGACCTGGGTTTGATCCCTGGGTCGGGAAGATCCCCTGGAGAAGGAAATAGCAACCCACTCTAGTACTCTCACCTGGAAAGTCCCATGGACGGAGGAGCGTGATAGGCTACAGTCCATGGGGTTGCAAAGAGTTGGACACGACTGAGTGACTTCACTTTCTTTTCTTCTTTCCCAGAAGGAATGTGTCTCAGAAGGAATGTGTCTCCTCTGTTCACATTCTATTAGAAAAAGCGGCTCATATGGGCCCACCTCCAGGCTAGAGGCTTAGAACTCTAGCCCCAGGCTGGGAAACTTCTTCCCAGGAATAGCTCTATACTTTGTGGTGAGGAGCTGATCATCTCTGCCATGACAGTACTGATACATAGATGAATGAGTGAGTGAGTGAACGAGTGAGTGAATGAAGAGATCTTGCTTCTCACACTTCTGCTGACAAAAATAAAAGATGTTGGTCTATTTAAAGGTGCCGTTCCTGGTAGGAGGAAAACTAACTAAATTACCTAAATAGAGGAGTCTCCAGGCTCACTAAGGTCTCTAGAGTTATCAAAATAGCATCAAAACATTCCCTCTTTTCTGAGGACACTGTGCAGAGATATTTAATTGCCCATGTATGTATATATGAACTAGGCCACCCAATGTTTCACTGGTCAGTTGGATGCCCATATTGAAGGCTACATTCCAACCATCTTCAACATTCATTTTGGCCCTTTTGTTCTGAACAACAGGATGTAGATAGAAGTGGTAAAGAATCACCTGCCAATACAGGATACACGGGAGATGTGGGTTAGATCCCTGAGTGGGGAAGTTCCCCTGGAAGAGGAAATGGTAACCCACTTCAGTATTCTTGCCTGGAAAATCCCATGGACAGAGGAGCCTGGTGGACTACAGTCCATGGGTCACAAAGAGTCGGACTGAGCACACGTGCCAAATATCAAGTATCCTTAAAAGAAGGGGGCTTCTTTCTTCCCTTCTTTCTCCTTCCTCCAGGCTGGAAGTTGAGGAGCCAGGAGCTTCCTAGGTTTGAGGAACAAGCTAGAGGGAACCCAGTTGTCTGCTGATCGTGGGAGCTGCCAAACCAGTCCCAGATTGTCCAACTCTAGATTTGGTTTACATGAGACATATCAGTTTCTATCATGTTTAAGTCACTGTTGTCTTCAGTTTTCTATCACCCGCAGACTGCCCTAATTATGACTAATACACATAGGACTCTTGTTTCTCTTTATCAAGGAGTATCATCATGCAAAACACACCGTTAATGACCAAACCAGCCTCCACCACAACTATTTCTGCAAACCGAAGGATTTGTCTGGATATTTTTTTATCACTGGCATTTCTGACTTCCCACCCTCAGTCACCTCAGCTGGCATCAGTTGATGTCAGGGCTTGCTAGGCAAGGTTACCAACAACTTGACAAATAGGAGGAAATTAAGGGTTTTCTCTTAGGCCTGGCCCACAAGTTGCCTCACTGTCAAGCCTGTCTTACCATTGAGTGACTCTGGTGGGTTGGGTTAAATGTTTAATGGTAGAAATCCTTGCAGACAACTGTCATCTGCCTGGAAGTTACAGCTTCCTATTACCCTTGTAAACCTTCAGGGACAGAAGCTCAAAAATGACCCAGTTCCTACTGATACTTTTACAGAGAAGTTTGCCTTACCTAATACCTCCCTGGTTAGGACTGCTAGCCAAAGTAACCTTCAATCCTGATGCAGAGGCTGACACAAGGCAGGCTTCTACTGCTGCATGGCAATATTTCTGTGGAAAGTTCTGCTCATCAGTGGGGAATTCAAATTCTCAATTTTGACTTATGCAGAATCTCAAAGTTTCAGGATACATCATAGGACACTGGTTCTAGTTCCTAACTCCAAGAAAGGCTCCACTGAGATCACTGTTGACTTTTTCTCCTTAGACCAGTGGTTTGCAATATTCATTTGACCATGAATGCTTAGAGGAAGTGATGCATCATATGGTCCACCTCCCTAGAAATACAGTATATATATTCATGCAACATAAAACTTTGTCCCTGATTTCCTGAGGTGCCAGGCCCCCTGAAGCCTATTCATGAATCCAGAGCCCCCAGGTTAAAAAATCTTAAAAAAAATTTTTTATTGGAATATAGTTGATTTACAATGTTGGGTTAGTTTCTGCTATACAACAAAAATGAATCAGTTATACATATAGATATATCCACTCTTTTTTAGATTCTATTCCCACATAAGTCATTACAGCTTATTTGAGTAGAGCTCCCTATGGTATACAGTCAATCCTTATTAGTTATCTATTTTATATATAGATATATGTATATGTCATGCCTTTGAACCTCGGAGCAGATTTAAAAACCTCTGGAGTTATCCAATTTTTTCTTTTCTCCACTTCTGCTCTTGAATGAAAGTAGACCAAAGTCAGTTTTAGAAGCTTCGGCTGCTCATGGACTTTACTGATATTCATGACCAACAATGAGAGGAGTGCTGCACACCCTTCCCTACTTCCTGCTCTGAAGTCCTTTATCTGAGATTTAGGGCCCATCTAACTCTCCTTTCCTGCTGTATCTCCCACAGACAGCCCATACTTGGACATCTGAAATGTTTGTTTGCTGTTTCCCACACATGCCAAGGTGCTGCCTTCTATCCTCTGTCTTTGCTCAGACAATTTCCTAACCCTATACACCTCTTGGTCCATCACTATCTGTCAAAATACCACTCATTCTTCAATACCATGGAAAAACAGACTTCTTTATAAAGCTTTTCTTGAGCCCTTCCTTTGTGTTCTTAGCCTAAGTTTCAACATCTGTTAAAGTATGAACATCTATCAGATTAGTTGGGCTGCCATACAGCAGAATATTTGAACTCTTGATGTTTGAAATCAGAATAACTGGGTTTCAATCCTGGCTCAGTCTCTCTCTTGCTATGTCACCTTGTATACATTTCTTAACCTATCTGTGCTTCAGTTCCCTCACTGACAAAATAAAGATAGTAACAGCCTGTTTCATGGTGTTAAATGAGCTAATCCATGAAAAATCCTTACTGCAATGCTTGGCACACTGAAAGCATTTGGTAAGGTGTAGTTATTTTTATTTTATTAATAGCATGCCTTTGTCTCCACCCCCTATCATTAAGCTATAAAGTAGCTGAGGGAAGAGCCTGGGTCTTAGTCATCACTTTATACCTCATAGAACCTAGAAAGAAAGACAAATAAGCAAACCTTTGCACATAGTAAATACCTAGTATATGATATTTGAATTTAAGTGAATCATCCATAAAAATGTAATCTAAGAATTCGAGATAGCACTGTTGTTATCTGCATTTTTATGAATAGATGAGAGTACATGGAACCATAAGATACATGCTATATTGAGACTAGAAACCATTCTTGGCCTTGAAAAAAATCCTGATTATATATCTCTGTCCTAATTCCAGGATTTATATTCCACCACGGAGGCTATGCCAAGAATTCCCATCTTCTCAATCAAAGTTGTTTCCCTTCTCATTCAATTATACAGACATTTATTCAGCAATTCCTGATGGCATACACTATGTAAGGGATCAGATATAGCCTTCTCAGGCTCCTGCAAACTAGCTGCCTTTCAGCACTGGATTTCGAGCTCAGGACCCAGGTCATGCATTCATTTTCATATTCTATGAACTTGAAGCCCAATGCTAGACAGCAACCAGTCTGCAGGATTTTCCTCTCTGGTGACAAGAGATGTATACTTATGGCAAATGGTAGAATAGCATGTCATGCTTCAATATAAAATAATTTTAATAATATGTATAGAAAATTACCTAGATCACATCTGACCACTCCACCTACTGAACTGACCCAAATAGGCCCCTGCCAAATAGAAATACTAAGGTAAGGTAACAAAAACATTTTCCACATAACCAAGTTTGATTAAAAAAAAAAAAAAAAAGGAATTTTCAGGTGCCAAAAATGGCATGAAATCAAGTTAGAGGAACAAATATGAGCTGATACCAGGAGGAGGCCACACGAATCTCAGATGGAGTTATGGACCCCGGGGGCAAGGGAACTAGATTTCCAACACCTACAGAGAAAAAAAAAAAAATGAGTTCAGGCCCAAAGGAGGCTAAGAATGGAGCTGAACTCCCTGCAAAAGTATATCATCTGCCTGGGGTTTTGACAGGGACAAAAATAATTACCTGTGAAAACTAAAACTCTGAGCCTACACCACACAGATTTAGGATCTTAATTTATAAAACATTCATGATGTGGAAGCTCTGGCTGGTAATTTAACATAGCCTAGGGTCATTCGAAGAAGGCAATGGCACCCCACTCCAGTACTCTTGCCTGGAAAATCCCGTGGATGGAGGAGCCTGGTGGGCTGCAGTCCATGGGGTTGCTAGGAGTCGGACACGACTGAGCGACTTCATTTTCTCTTTTCACTTTCATGCATTGGAGAAGGAAATGGCAACCCACTCCAGTGTTCTTGCCTGGAGAATCCCAGGGACGAGGGAGCCTGGTGTGCTGCCATCTCTGGGATCACACAGAATCGGACACGACTGAAGTGACTTAGCATAGCATAGGGTCATTCATCCCCCTAGGAATCCAGCTAAAGCCAAGGCAAGATATTTCTGTAGAGACACTTTCAAAGTCCAGCTCCTCGTGGTTGTTGCAAAGGCACTTTGAACTCAGAGTGGAATCCTCCCTGCTTTTGCCAGCACAGCCTACTCATGAATGGCACCACTTCCCATTAAGGCACATAGGTCTATGAGTTGTCCTTGATACCCTACAGTGACCATCACTAAGGCTTACTGATTTTTCCTTCTATATCTATCAGATCTGTCCATTTATCTTCATTTCCAATAACCCATCCTATTCCAAACCACTATCACCTGTTGCTAGCCTCCTAACTGGTTTACTGTGCACCCACTTTATCAGCTGGAATAATATGAACTTGTCATCTTATAGGACCAAAAGTATGGAAGTGGCAATTCCATAGATTCAACCTGATATTCTTCCCATTTGATTTCTACCCTACAAAAAGAGTTACCTTATCATAAGTCAATCTGATCATGTTGCACCTGCCCCCTGCTTAAACTGTCCAAGGCTTTCCCACTGCTCTTAAGGTTAAGCTCCTAGGACTTCTCTGGTGGTCTAGTGGTTAAGAATCTTTGCTTCCACTGGAGGAGACATGGGTTCAATCCCTAGCCAGCGAACTAAGATCCCACATGAATAAGTGTGGCCAAAAAAAGGAAAACAAAAACATGGAATGGAGGAATGAAGAGTGTGGATGCAGGGTTACCAAGGTAAAGACTGATACAATGGTTCTGCAGGAAAAGGTGAGTGCCTGAAACTAAGACTGTTTTTTCATGCATTACCTTAGCTAATCTTCAGAACATTCCATCTTTTTCTTCAGGCATTTTTATAAGCAAGGAGACTGGAGATATTAAGTGACTTGTTCACATAATGGTAGATCTAAAATGCTTAGCAAGGTTATCTGACTCCAAATCCAGCCGTCTTTCTATTTAAAACAACTGAGATAAGCAGGGGAGACAGCAAGAAACCCTGGAGTGGGAGCCAGGAAGTCCAGTGGTGACAGGAACTGGCCAGGTAATGTAAAGGCTGAGGCAGGTCATGACCAAGACAAGAGGCAGTGTTGGGGACCACATCTGGCTGAAAGGTGCATATAATTCTAGCTCTAAATTACTGTTGATATATTGAAATGCAGACCCAGTATTTTAAGCTGTCCTAATTTTAAGAGAAGTTCAAACCTTGACTTTTGTGTGCAATCATTCTGGTTATAAAACCTTATGCAGAGCAAAGAGAACATGTGTGCAGGATGAATGTAGGCTGTGGATACCAATTTGCAATCCCCAGTCTAGACGAATGGGAGAGTAGCAGGAAAGATGTACTATTTTCAGTATACACCTATGCTTGTATCTTATATGGAAAATATTTGGGGAGGGCCCTTATGAATAATCTTAGCAATAGTTATCCAACTTGAACTTTGATGGTTCCACAGAACTGAGAAGTTAGGATCAGTTAATCTGTAACTAGCTTTATTGTTCCAAGATCACTATGTTCTGTTAAAGCAAAGAAACAACAACCACAGGAGGATAAACATCTTCATTCTTTGATCCTGAGGCAGGCAATGGGCAAGAAACCCAAATGGCCACTGTTGGAGAATGTGTGGATTACTGACAAGGGTACTCTTGTTACAAAGAAAATACAGACCAGCGATAAACTGATAGTGGCTCTTAATTCAAACTCCCAGTAGGAATTGTAGTCACTTTTAATATGCCAGAGATCATAGGAAAGTTCATCTTTATCTCATTTTGGGTTCCTTTCCTTAGCATTTTTCACTGAAGGAATAATAAGATGTCACAAACTGCTCTTCCAAGAGATACTATGATCAAATAAATATTTGCTTTTTAGTTTCAGTTCCTCTCACTCTGGCATGTGGAAGACCTTTACAGGTTTTCTGTTTGACCTCACCCTACCCCAAACACCAGCTAAGTACAAGCTGCAGAAATTGTTTGGATCCTTTTTCCTATGGTGTTTTTTTCAAATGTCAATCTGTATTTTATGATTTCCCAAAACAGATATAATGTGACATTTAATTTCCAATCTATTTGAGAACAAACTGTGCTTTTTCTTACAGGATTGATTTATAATAAACAGCACTCATCTCCTATTAAGTAGAAATTGGTCTTAACAGACTATGAATATACTTAAATTTTCCATTTAAGTGGATTTTATAATATTGTTAATATAGCAATGTAAAATAAATGATAAGATATCTTTATCTTATTCCAATTGAACTGGCCTGTGAACCATTTGAGTACAATAATGGGGGAAATCAGTCCTGAATATTCATTGGAAGGACTGATGCCAAAGCAGAAATTCCAATACTTTGGCCACCTACTGCAAAAAACTGACTCATTTGAAAAGACCTTGATACTGGGAAAGATTGAAGGCAGGAGGAGAAGGGGACGACAGAGGATGAGATGGTTGGATGGCATTACCGACTCAATGGACTTGAGTTTGAGTAAGCTCTGGGAGTTGGTGATGGACAGGGCAGCCTGGCGTGCTACAGTCTATGGGGTTGCAAAGAGTCAGACATGACTGAACGACTGAACTGAATGGAGGAAACACATATCATCCCACCTGTTACTGGACATTATAAGAATTAGATGAGCTCATGGTAGCAAGAAGGTTTTAAAAATTCCCTGCATTGTCTTTGCAATGAGGCTTCTTCCTGTGCAGCCATTTTCCAGGTTTGTAGTTTGCCTCTGAAAGACACACTCAGGATGGGTGTGGAGAGCCAGCTTGCCTCTCCACATGGTCTGCAGGCAGCCTCACTGGAACCACTGGCCATATTCCCCTATGGTGCTTATTTACTCAATTAAATCACTAGCAACTCAGTTGCCATGGCTTTCATGAATGTTATTTTGTAAAGAATATTCCTAATTTGAGGTCCTAGAAATTTTCTTATATTCATTTGTAATTTTTAAAAGGCATCAGAAGTCAAACGGAGAAATCAACCACAGCCTACACATATTCCTGGATCACGGAAAGAAGAAACTGAGATAGATAGCTTTACTTATATCACTTTGTGTTAGTGAGGCTAGGCTAACTACTAGGTCAAATAACCCAGAAGTTTTGACACACAATTGGAATAAAAATGTTTCTTACTTCCATCACAGTTCAATGCAGGTTGGTGAGGCAGGGGAATGAAGAGTTCTGTTCCACATGTTAACCAGGGGCTTAGGATCCTTCCATCATGTGCTTTTACCATCTCTTAGTCCGTAGTTGGCGAAATTTTTCTGTAAAGAGCCATATAGAAAACATTTTAGGCTTCGTGGGCCATATGGTCTCTGTCACTGCAGCACAAAAGCAGCCAGAGGCAATATGTACATAAATAAGTATGGTTGTGTTCCAGTAGAACTTGATTTACAAAACCAGGCTGCTGCTGCTGCTGCTGCTAAGTCACTTCAGTCATGTCTGACTCTGTGCGACCCCATAGACGTCAGCCCACCAGGCTCCCCCGCCCCTGGGATTCTCCAGGCAAGAACACTGGAGTGGGGTGCCATTTCCTTCTCCAATGGATGAAAGTAAAAGTGAAGTCGCTCAGTCATGTCTGACTCTTAGTGACCCCATGGACTGCAGCATACCAGGCTCCTCTGCCCATGGGATTTTCCAGGCAAGAGTATTGCCTTCTCCAGGGGCTGTAATCCATTGACCCCTGCTCTAGAACCTTGTCCCTCTCTGCATTGAGACAATAGACAGAGTGAGCACCATGGAAGAGGCACATGTGAAATTAATGCCCATCCCCATGTAACTGTTCTGAGGATTATATTAAACAGTTTGTAAAGTGCTTGGTGTAAAGGTCAGTATGTAGGATTTGCTCCAAAATTGGCCCTGTCATTTTTTTTTTTTTAAGTATAGGAATAAAGTACTTTTGGTATTTACAAGAGGAAATGGTCATACTTAATTGAGAGAGATCAGAAAAGGTTAGAGTTGATTCTCAAAGGTGGGGTAGGCTTTTAACACGAAAGAGTCGGGAACGCTTGAGCAAATGCATAATGGTTGGAAGCACTGTTAAGTTAGTTAGCGCACAGTTTGGTTTGGCTGAAACACAGGGTTATTTGGAGGAATCAAGGGACATAAGTCTAGAAAAGTAAGAAGGCTTTGAACACCAGGTTTAAGGTTTAGACATATAGCAGCAACAGAGAGCCATTGTTAAGTTGTTGAGAAGTAAACACAAATTTTGTGTGCCAAAAATCTGTAAATTTGTTGTTTGAAACCCAGACTGTTTTCTAACACAGTGCAAGCAATTGGAGTTAAGAGTTCCAGGTTGGTCCACAAAAGCTTGTTTCTCAGGTGTTTATAACCTGTATTTGCAAGGAATAATTATTTTACTCAATCAACATACCCAGAAAATTATTCAGCTATAGAGCTATAAAAATGTTGCTTTGATTCTCATTGTCTTAACCTAAAATAAGCTTTCCCAGGAAAAGTCCCTCAGTTAACATGTACAGAGATTTATGGCCGACTACTAAAATTCCTGGAAGGGTATGCCATGATAAAATATAGATTCAATTTTTTTGCCAACTCATTTGGATGCTGAGAAGTAATTTGCATGGAGGTGGAACCATGAAGTCAGAAGCTTATTTAGCTGGGCCTTCATTTCCAGATCCCTAAAAAGAACTACTTACCCCTAATTGACACAAACCTGTTGGGCTTGTTTTTCAGAACCCATCTGTGTTGAAAGCACTGATTTCAGCTGCCGTCTGTGCAGGAATCCCTGCTTCCTGCTGCTGGAGAAATCTGTTCTGGCATTCAGGTTAAGTTCTACCTAAATAGCAACTGAAAGGAAGCCTCAAATTTGGGAGCACCCAACACCAGTGCCTCATTCTGACATTTCATGTTAACAGTCATTTATTCACTCACACACCACAAATACTTATGAGTATCTGCTGTGTGCCACATACTGCACTGATACCAGAGGTAGTAGAGACAGCCCATGAGAATCACACTGCAAACGAGTGTTTCACTACAGCATTACAATTTATCTTATGGGCGTACATAGGAAAAGAGGCATCTAAAATTGTCTATAGGATTGGGAAAAAGCTTTTCTGAAAAGATAGTATCTGAGCTGGGATGTAAAATAGAAGCTTTAGAGAGAATTAGAGGACAGCATCTCATGTAAAGAAATCAGCAAATAACAAAAGCATTTGATTACAGAGCACTGTGCATATTCAGTGAATATTTGCTAAGGGGCATGAATGGATGAATACATGGATGTGAAGAAATTCTTTGGAAACCCTGTATTATCTTCTACCCAGCGATGTCAGTGCCTTGAGGTTTAATTTCAACTCTACCTCTAGCTCTCAGAAGACAGCTTTCCTCATTCTGTTAAAAATTTTAAATCTTGACAATGAAAGATCTTCATCCTAATGCACATTTTAAGCACTGAACACAACCCCATACTCAGTGCTAGGATTTCCCATTCTAGAAGTTCTGAAGCTGCCTCTTATCTAGTGCTCCAGACCCCAATCCAGAATACAAACTCTTAAGGACAGTTCAGAAATACCCTGGGCTGATAATTGGGTTACTACCAATAAAGTCACTGAGTCAGCAGGCCACTTGGTTTGGTTGCTGGTCAAACTGTGGAGCCTGAAGTCTCCTTCCTTCTGAATCATGCATGTGATGGGATGTACAGGCTCCAAGAATTAGCTGGTAGCAGTTTTTTTCTCCCTTAAATTTCTTTTAGGAGACATGAGTCCTACTCCAGTACCTGGATTCAGGTAACAATCCTATGTCCAGTCCTCCAACTCTCCTGACACATTTTCAAGGCTCTGTTACCCAAAAGAGCCGTATTCCTAACTGTTACTGCCTGCTTCCAGACCCAAAGGCCAGCAGTCCTGTAACTCCAGCCCCACCCCCCACTTACAGTTTGTTCATTTCTGATATACTGAGACATTTAATCTTATGCTTGTAGTCCACTTATATTTTAAGGTGAACGATACGAAATTTCTAAAATTCAACAGCTTTTACCTATGAGAACTGCAATCACAGAAAGTCAACTTAATATTTTTTTGTGGATTTTATTTTTTTCATATTTTATCCATTGTGTCTGCATTTTGGAGCAGAGGGTATGTGTCCAAATATAATTTATTTTTCCAATTTGACCAGAAGTCTCCTCTCTTAAAATGAAATTCTCATTCATGATGAGTTAGAAGTTGACTATCAGAAAAATAAATAATGAAGATGCAGCATTCTTAAGGTCAAAAAGAAAGATCAAAGGAATGAAGTGTAACCCAATTAAGGAGACTAAAATGGAAGGGAATAATGGTGGAAGAGGAAATACCAGGGTTTAAAAGGGGGGCAAGATGGGATTAAAGAATCAAGGGGATGCTGTTAGAGAATACACTTGTGAAACATGTTTCTAGAGGCCAGTTCAAGAAAAGTGAGTGTGAGGTCCAGGAAAAGGAATGCTGCTGCTACTGCTAAGTCACTTCAGTCGTGTCCGACTCCGTGTGACCCAATAGACGGCGGCCCACCAGGCTCCCCCGTCCCTGGGATTCTCAGACAGGCAAGAACACTAGAGTGGGTTGCCATTTCCTTCTCCAATGCATGAAAGTGAAATTGAAAGTGAAGTCACTCAGTCATGTCTGACTCTTAGCGACCCCGTGGACTGCAGCCTACCAGGTTCCTCCATCCATGGGACTTTCCAGGCAAGAGTACTGGAGTGGGGTGCCATTGCCTTCTCTAGGAAAAGGAATAAGAGGCTTAAATGTTAAGTGACTGCAAAGAAAGCAGATTTGACCTAAACTCTGGGTTGCCCTAGGAATTCAGTCAGAAAGATCCTTTATTCCCTGCAAAAAGAAATAGTTTAGCTGGCCTAGGTTCAAAGAGGTAGGTTCAAAGAAACTCAAATTACGTCGATCCATCTCAGGTCGACATGCTCAATTTTGCTTTGTATATCCCTGTCTCTTGTTTGGCTGTAGAGAGGTTCTATCCACAGTAAAATCAAAGTGACTTGACTCCCTACAGCTAGATAAGGTACTGGTGATTCACCACAGAGCATCAGCCCTGGAAAGAATTCAGGGTTAAGACCATGGTGGAAGGAAGAGAAATCTCTTGATCTGGTGTTTAATTTCTGTAGAGAGAACCAGGAGAAAGTGACAGGAGCTGACTGTTTGAGATGTAACATGCAAAAAAAAAAAGCTCTTTTGCAAAATAATGTATACCACTTAAATGTTAATTCACAAGAGGATCATAATAACTACTCTGCTTCACACACACAAAAATAAAGACACCTAAGCAATGCCTGTTTCCCCAACAGAAGTGACACATAACCACATGCTAAGTTTCCACTCACCTTTCTGTCTGAGTTAGCATCATTATCTTAATTATCTTCCAGTTCACACATTTTCTTTCTTTTTTAAAAAACAAGTATTTATTTATTTTTGGCTGTGCTGGGTCTTTGTTACTGCGTGGGCTTTTCTCCAGTTGTGGCAAGCAAGGGCTCCTCTCCAGTGGTGGTGTGCAGGCTTCCCATTGCAGTAACTTCTGTTGCACAGCACCAGCTCTAGGGTGTGCGGGCTTCAGCATTTGCGGCACGTGGCCTCCAGAGCACGAGCTCAGTAGTTCTGGTGCATAGGCTTAGTTGCTCCACAGCATGTGGGATCTTCCTGCATTAGGGATCAAACCCACATTTCCTGCACCGGCCAGGCAGATTCTTTACCACTGAGCCACCAGGGAAGGCCGCACACATTTTCTTGAATGAACTGGAGAAATGAGCTTTTGTCTCTGGCCTCTCTTTCATATGTGAATCATTAAGCCTCCTGTAATTCAGCTGTGTATCAGTCTCTTTTTTCCAGCAACTTCAAATTCACCTGTATGAAGCAAAACATCTGGTTGCTGGACATGACCTCATAAGTCTGGTATTCTGATTACCCTGTCAGTTATCATGAACAAAGCGAGCTATTCCATCATTAGAAGTCTGGCTTCCTCTACTTTTATGTATTTTTTCCCTTGCCTCTCCTACCTCTCTATTTAGATGAACACATGAGAAAAGCCAAAGCTTCTGGTGTATATGGCACCAGTGACATTTGCATTCCCTGTAGACACACCCTCTCAGCCTCACTAGCCCAGGCTTTTTTGCATCCGAGGATTGAAAACTTGTTTTCAGATTTGATTACAAAATTGCTTCAAAGATGTTATGCTTGAATAAATTGTCTGAAGAGAACTGAGTGAAAACCTTCTTAATGGGCTCAGTTTTAGTTCCTTCTTCCCCAAGATGCCAAAACATCTTACAAGAAACATGAGGGTTAAATATATAATTTTTCTTTGTCATATGAAATCTGTCCCGTTGCCTGGAGTTGCACCTCAAACATTTGATCTCATATATGCTAATTGGTTGCATTTTGCTATTTTAATCATTATGCATCAACCATAGGGAATATTAGAAAGAAGGAAATCCAAGGACAGCAGTACACTATAGTGTTGTGTGAGAGAAAGGGCACAGGATTTATTTCTTAGTCTCTCTGGATCTCAGTCCATTCAATCAGGAATATAGTACTTATCTCACAGGAGTTGTACTTATCTTTGAAAACTGCAAAATGCTAGAACATTTTTATCACTATTTTAATTATAATATTAACAAAATCATACAATGATGAAGCAGGAAGGGACCCTGGAAATAAACTAGTTAGGATTTAAGAGATGAGGAAACTGAGGATCAGACAGTATACATCTAGCATGTTGAGGGCAACTCAGACTTTGAATATCTCAGGTACTCTCATTACTACAAGGATCATACAGATGAAAAGACAGAGATTGGCTGGCTGCCAGTTGAGGAATCAGTGGTTGTGGGGGTTGTTGGGAACTGGAAGTACATTTGCCCCATTACTGGTTTCTGCATATCATTTTTTACCATATCACCAGGTAGGTCCAGGATTGCCAGATCTAATCTTTTCTAGAAAACAAAAAATCTAAATTTTTTGATATGTGAAGCCTCCTACTAAATTTTAAATGATATTTCAGTTTTTAAAATAATGTTCTATAGGTCAAACAATATCTGAGGGTCAGAATTAGCCCATGGTTTACCAATCTCATCTATAGAGAAATGTCCAAATTCTTTCTCATGGTATCTAAGGCCTTGCTTCCTTCTTCAGCTCACTTCCTATCTGTCCTTGCCTGTGCTTAGACACCAGCTTAGCACTGAACAGGTCATAATTCCACAAATACACCTACTGATTCTCATGAACATGCCCACTGACCGTCCCTCAATTACTCTTGCTCCTTGCTTGTGCTGTACTTTATGCCTGCAATGAATCTTTCTCCCATATTACTGTGCATCTTATCTTTCTAATGAGGACTAATTTCTGAACAGTCTCCTCATCACAATACCACATAATATGTCCACCCATTATATTTCTACAATGTCTCGGACATATCCTTGCATTTACCTCACTGTATGGAAAGTACTTGTTTTATGTCTGCTGTTGCAATCAAAATCTCAGCTAATGCTGAGAAATTAAACTCTTCATTCTTACTCCAATGCGACCACTGATCACCCTTCCTGAACTTCACTCTGCTTCTTGACTGGTCTTTGATTCAAAGTACTGCTGATCTGCTTGAACAGATGCTTATATCTTCTCTCCAATGGATGGCTTCATGGAGGACACCCTCCTCAAGGACTCAGGTGACCTTCTCTCTCCTCTTGATGGGAGGATGTATAAAGCAATGCACCCCTTGGCATAGTCCTCTCTTCAGCACCTGAGACCAATGTATTCTATGCTCAAGTCCTGTTCTTTTATTTTGTTTTCGCTTTTGTTCCTGTCCTATTTGTCCTCCAAAGTAGTGAAGCTTTCCCTAACTGATACTGGCCACTAAAGCTCTTTTGGAGCTCTCATCTAATTCAGCCCAGTTCAAGATCTTGCGATCCCTCACTGCAACAATGGTGGGTCAATGCAGCGGGGAAGAAAGGGAGAGGTCAACTCTACCTGAATCGTATGGCGTGATAGGGGATGACTGACTGATCAAAGGAAAACTGCGGTGTTTTTAACTGAAGAAAGGTGAATGAATACCAGACAAACACAGATAAGTACTGCACCAGATCCTCTTAATGCCCAGTCTAAGATTTCCTCCACAGCTCTCTATTATCCCAGTCGGAGTGGCTACTTGTGTGTCTGCCTTCAGATTCCTGGTGTTTAAGCAGAATAAACTCAAGTTTGGCTTATTTATCAAAACAAAGCCTTTGAAGTAAAGTTATAAAGATTTCACTTTAAATTGGCAGAACCATGGACAGCACCCAAGTTTGCACAGTAGTCTTATCATTTGAAATAGGAAGAAATCTTTTCAACATGTTAAAAACCTCTAATTTTATAGATGGAAAAAACAAAGGTTATTATGACTAGCCCAAGATTGTAGAGAGCTGAAGCTCAAGTCTAAGTCTTAAAATCCAGGCCCCTTTGCCCCATATCCTGCTTTCTCAACACATTATGATAACATGGTAACACGAGGGAAAGAGCAAAGGGACAGATCTAGGGGACAGTAGTGGACACCTGTTATTTCTCCCTTTCTAGCATACGTCTCCTCTTATTTTGATAAATACATCTCCATTTCTGTCTTGGAGAACTACCCTTCCCCTTTGGCAGGGTATATAGCCTACTCTCCTCTGGTCAGTGGGTGTAATATGGCCCAGACTGGGCATATTAGGTTCTCTCTCCCATGCTTTCAATATAAGCAGGGTTACTCAAGAAAAAACATATAGGGACTTCCTTGGTGGTCCGGTGATTAAGAATCTGCCTGCCAACGCAGGAGACACCAGTTCAATCCCTGATCCAGGAAGATTTCACATGCTGCAGGACAACTAAACTCATGTGCCACAACCACTGAGCCCATGCTCTGGAGCCTGTGCTCTGCAACAAGAAAAGCCACCACAATGAGAACCCTGAGCACCACAATGAAGAGTAGCCCCTGCTTGCTGCAACTAAAGGAAGCCCCCACACAGCAACGAAGACCCAACATAGTCAAATAAATAAATAACATATTTTAAAGGACATACAGTAGGAGGTGACATATTCCCATGCTGATATCCTAAAGTGGATCTTCCAAATTTGAAGAAACTCTGATTTCATATAACCTAAAACTGTGCATGTGTGACAATAAATATTTTTTATTCTTTTTAATATACTATAGCTCTTCCTTATTTTTATACCATTCATCTCACCAAAACTATCAAGAATTAAGCAACATTTAGTGTTTTTACACTTCATTTGGTAATTTATACCTTTTCCCAGAGTCCTGAGTAGATAGTGCAAAGTAGAATTTAGCTCTGAGATAATAATTGATTTCTCAGTCTAAAATAGAAATATTAAAAAGTCTACTCCTTAAATCTGCCTTTGTGACATATTCTAAAGTTATTGTTCTTCCACATGGGTGAGCTCATAAATTGCTGAGTTTTGATTGATTTATATTTCATTCACAGCTTGTGTGAGATTCCCTTCCATCTTACAGTCTTCAGTTACCCTGAGTTCATTTAAAAATCTGTCACCACAGTCTTTACAGACAACTAAATAGCATTAGCCACAATTTGTTGATGGAGAGATTATTAACAGAATGGGAGTGGAAGGACAAGGGAGAGGAGAAGAATGAGGCATCCTGTGTAGTAAGAAAGAGGCTGGTAGAGGGTCAGACTTGGGATAGTAGGGTTCCGGTTCTAGTTCTGTCACTGAGCAAGTTATCCTGGGTCAATCATATTTCTCTGAACGGATGAAACTGCCTCTTACATTCCTTCCAACCTAACATTGGAGGATTCATCCAGTCATTCATGCAATTAATGTTTATTCTTTAACATCATGTATCAATCAATTATGGAGCGCTCAAAGATGATGTGTTTGCTTGTACCTTTTCAGATCCTGAAAATGTACATTTATAATAAAATCGATTGCACTTTCTGTAGGAGAAAAGCAGATATTTAGCAAGTTTAGCAGAAAGTCATTCACATTTGACACCCTCTGTGTCCTTGTTTCAAGTGGATTTTGGCACTTACATCTTTGGCCCTGTAATCATGTAAGGGCTTTGAACTGCAGAAATGCCTGTATCATGCTGGACTAAAAATCCAAGATCTGGATTCTGGCCCTATAGCTCCTTCTGTACATATGACTGTGGCAGACTTGTTAGGACTCTGGTAGATACAGAAACTTAAGGCCACTTAAACACTAAAGACCATAAATTACATGGGAGAGCTGAACCACCAAGCTGCAGGAGATCAGAAATGCACCTAAGCACCTGGAACAATCAGTGACTCAGGCCTAGCCAGGACTCACCTTTCAAATGGTCTCTGCTCCTCCCAGCAAGCTAGCTTCATTCTCTCTCTTTTTTTTTTTTCAGACTGGTTTTCCCTGCCTTTCTCCGATCTAGGCTATTAAATTTATATATTCACTCAATAGCTGTTGCCTTTGAGCCTGACTGAGCAGGCACTGTTCTAGGCACTAGCAAAATAGTAGTGACAAGGAAAATGTCTGCCCTCAGGGACTCGTGTACTTGTGGAGTGGAGAAAGTCGCAGAACAGACATATGTACAAATAATATATAAGGCAGTATTAACTGTTGTAGAGAACAATAATAAGCATAAGAGGTTAGGGACTACTGAGTGGCTGCAGCGGTAGTGGTGGTGTGTTATTTTGTAAAAGTGGTCAGGGAAAGTCTTCTACTGTTTGGTTATATTTGAACAAACCATGAAGTTAGGGAGAAAGTAAAAAGAAAATCTGGTGTAACAGCGAATACAAAGACCCCTAAGTGGGAACATACACGTGACATGTTCAAGGACAAACAAGGGGCCAGTATACTGGAGTAGAACTGGGAGAAAAGAAGAGTACCAAGAGACAAGATCGGAAAGGTAACAGTAGCCAGGTCATATATTAATAGATCCAAGATCACTATGTTTACTCTGGGTGTTTGCTCTGAGATGGAACATCACTGGAAAATACTGAGCTGAGAAGTGAAAGGATCTGACTTCTGTTTGAGTAGAACCACTCTGGCTGCTGCATGGAGATTAACTTGGAGGGGAGGAAAGTGAAGGCAGGGGGCCTATTTAGGAGGCTATTTCAATAATCTAGATAAGAAATAATGTGGTAGAGTTGGTGAGAAATGGTCATATGCTGAATATATTTTGAAGGCAGTTAGTCAACATTATATGCTAAAGTACTGGATGTGGTGGTAAAGGTGGAGAGAACCAAAGGTAGCCTAAGACAGAGAGTAGAAGAAGCCTGAAGACAAAGCCCCAGACCTCCTCAACTGTTAGAGATTGAGAGCTTGGAACAAGCCTGCAAAGAAGGCTCAGAAGGAATAGCTAGCAAGATAAGAGGAGAAGCAAGAGAGAATGGTATCCCATAAGCCATCTGAGAAAACAGAGGAGGAAGAAGTGATCGACCATGCTAAAAGCTGCTGAATGGTGGAGAGAAATGAGGCTTGAGAACTGACCACCTAGCAGGACCACATGGAGAAGGCAATGGCACCCCACTCCAGTACTCTTGCCTGGAAAATCCCATGGACGGAGAAGCCTGGTGGGCTGCAGTAGGTGGAGTCACAAAGAGTCAGACACGACTGAGCAACTTCACTTTCACTTTTCACTTGCATGCATTGGAGAAGGAAATAGCAACCCATTCCAGTGTTCTTGCCTGGAGAATCCCAAGGACGGGGGAGCCTGGTGGGCTGCCATCTATGGGGTCACACAGAGTCGGACACGACTGAAGTGACTTAGCAGCTGCAGCAGCAACAGGATCACAGGGGCTCATAGGTGACTTTGATAAGAGCTATTTTCAGTGAAATGATGGAGACAAATCCTCTGAAAACTTGTGCCACTGAAGAGGTGCTGAATTTTCAGTTCTAGTTTTTAAAATCCTAAAGATGAACCCCGATTAATACGGTTCAGATCCAGCATTCACCTTTAGGCCAATAAACTATGACCAAGGGAAAGGATAACATTATAGGTTAGTGGTAGGTTGATCAATGTTGGGGGTTCTCAGGCTGTCGTGTAGGAACATGGACACCTAAGATTTACGTGTAGATTGAGAAAGGAATCAGGAGGAGGAAGAAGAGGTCACTAAGGATCTCCCCAGTGTTGGGTTTGAAACTTAACCTTTAATTATAAAATGGCATTGACATTCCCTCTTTATAGAACTGGTGTCAAAATCAGATAAAAAAAAACGGACTGTGATGAATGAACTCTGCACATCCTGTAACTTCTATACAGACATGATAGTGTACCACAACAAGCATAATGGTTTACCATCATGATGTCAAAACAGAAGGGCACACCCAGGTGGCACATCTTCAGGCATCAATCCCTGGCCACACTGTGCCCCGTGAAGAAGCTAGGCATATATCTTGTAGACTAATATAGCTGGATGTTCTGGCTAGAAGCACAACTCTTTTTCCCAAGTTTAAACACGGGGAGCTCTTAGAAAAAGGTACTCCTAATAGCTGTCAAAACAAAAAGTTGAAAAAGCTATCCCAAGGATAGCATAAAGAAAGAAAGAAAGAAGGAAGGAAGGAAAACAGTAAAAAAGGAAAAGAAGGCTAAAGAAAAGGAAAAGAAAAAAGAGACATTATTGGCAAGGAGGGAAAGGAAAGAGGCAAATAAAGGAGTTTATTTCATTTATGTACAATATATTATTTATGTATGTGTTATTCTTATATATAAACACATGTATATACATGTACATGTGTATATGAACAGATATATGTACAATATATATTCATAAATGTATGCCTAGATAGGGGGGCCAGATAGAGAGGTATATAATATGTTCCACGTTGGACTATAAGGAGAAAGGTTAAATTTTACATTCCTGTCCCATATCATACAACTGAATAGTAAACTGCTTGTTAAACTGAAAAATACTGCATTTATTAGTAATATAAATCAATAAGAGCAAAAGACAATGAAAGCTAAAAAAAAAAAAAAAAGAAGAATCCTCTACATGCACCAGGGATTTGTCCTTGTTCTTTCTTTCTGCTTCTGACAAGGCATTTCCAAAATGAAGTCTTTCAAAAATAAAGACATACAGATGGCTAACAAACACATGAAAAGATGCTCAACATCACTCATTATCAGAGAAATGCAAATCAAAACCACTATGAGGTACCATTTCACACCAGTCAGAATGGCTGCGATCCAAAAGTCTACAAGCAATAAATGCTGGAGAGGGTGTGGAGAAAAGGGAACCCTCTTACACTGTTGGTGGGAATGCAAACTAGTACAGCCACTATGGAGAACAGTGTGGAGATTCCTTTAAAAACTGGAAATAGAACTGCATTATGACCCAGCAATCCCACTGCTGGGCATACACACTGAGGAAACCAGAAGGGAAAGAGACACGTGTACCCCAATGTTCATCACAGTACTGTTTACAATAGCCAGAACATGGAAGCAACCTAGATGTCCATCCGCAGATGAATGGATAAGAAAGCAGTGGTACATATACACAATGGAGTATTACTCAGCCATTAAAAAGAATACATTTGAATCAGTTCTAATGAGGTGGATGAAACTGGAGCCTATTATACAGAGTGAAGTAAGCCAGAAAGAAAAACACCAATACAGTATACTAACACATATATATGCAATTTAGAAAGATGGTAACAATAACCCTGTATATGAGACAGCAAAAGAGACACTGATGTATAGAACAGTCTTTTGGACTCTGTGGTAGAGGGAGAGGGTGGGATGATTTGGGAGAATGGCGTTGAAATACGTATAATATCATATATGGAACGAGTCACCAGTCCAGGTTCGATGCACGATACTGGATGCTTGAGGCTGGTGCACTGGGATGACCCAGAGGGATGGTATGGGGAGGGAGGAGGGAGGAGGGTTCAGGATGGGGAACACGTGTATACCTGTGGCAGATTCATTTCGATGTTTGGCAAAACCAATACAATATTGTAAAGTTTAAAAATAAAATAAAATTTAAAAAAATAAATAAATAAATAAATTTAAACAGGAAAAAAAAAACAAAAACAAGGATCTTGAAGAGCACTAGCCCCACATGAGCTCAATTACTCCGTGGCTGTTTGTTACATACTTAAGGGGACATATTAATTCTTTGATATGAAATGAGCCCTATTTTAAGAAAGGTTTAAAGGAATTTTGTTCCTGTCCTCAGAGAATTAATAATTTTTAATAACTCCTAAGACCTGTCTGACTTCTTCTCGGGAAGTGCAGATATCCTTTTACCAAATCAGAAATTCTCTGACAAGTTTCAGAACATGAATATGTTACTCTTTTTCTGTGATATTTCCATCTTCTAAAATGAACCACACAAAATCAAGATAAAAGACATTGACATTTTGAAACCTCAGATATAAATTGAGTTAGTATCTAGTTAGACTTTATTCTATTTTGTGTTTCCTTTATAATCATGCTTATTAATATGTCATCCATGTATACCCCAGAGAGATAAGTTCCCATGATGTTTTTCTTTTTAAAATAAGTCATCTATATTTCTTACATAGGGGATGTATTTTCTACTTATGACACTTAAAGAAATAATCACACAAGAGCCTTTAAGACAGAGTAAAATAAATAATTAAATTGTTAAAACGTCCATACTACCCAAAGCCATCCATAGAGTCAATCAGGCCCTGTCCAGATTTCAATGGCAATTTTTACAGAAATAGAAAAAAAAAATCTTAAAATGTATATGAAATCACAAAACACTCTAAATAGTCAAAACAATTCTGAGAAAAAAGAACGAAGCTAGAGGCATCACACATCCTGATTTCAAACTATATTATAAAAATATAGTACTCAAAACATTATAGTATTGGCATAAAACAGACACATAAAACAGAACTGAGGGCCCAAAACTGAACCCACACATGTACGACCATCTAATATCTGACAGAGGCCCAAGAATACACAATGAGGAGAAGACAGTTTCTTCAACAGACAGTGTTGGGAAAACTGAACAGTCACATGTGAAGAATGAAAGTGAACTCCTATCTCATACCATTCACAAAAATTAACTTTAAATCGATAAAAGACTTGTAAGACCTGAAACCATAAAACTCCTAGAAGAAAACGGAAAAAGCTCCTTGACATTGGTCTTGGCAATGATTTTATGGTGTTTTTATGGATATGACACGAAAGCACAAGTAATGAAAACAAAAATAAACCAGTGGAACTACATCAAACTAAGGGATTCCTTAGTTTGGCTCAGATGGTAAAGAATCTGCTCGTAAGGCAGGAGACCCAGGTTTGATTCTTGGATCAGGATGATCCCCTAGAGATGGAAATGGCTACCCACTCCAGTATTCTTGCCTGGAGAATCCCTTGGACAGAGAACCCTGGCAGGCTATAGTCCATGGGGTCACAAATAGTTGGACACAGCTGAGTGACTAACACTTTCACTTTCACACATCAAACTAAAAAGCTCCTGCACAGAAGAAAAGAAACAATCAACAAAATGAAAAAGCAGGGCTTCCCTAGTGGCTCAGTGGTAAAGAGTCCACCTGTCAATTCAGGAAACAAGGGTTCAGTCCCTGATCTGGGAAGATTCCCCAGTGCTGTGAGGCAACTAAGCCCGTGCACACAACTACTGAGCCTGTGCTTTGGGGCACGGGAGCTGCCACTACTGAAGCCACGTGCTGCGACTACCGAACCCCACATGCCCTAGAGCCCATGCTCCACAAGAGAAGCCACCACAACTGAAGAGCAGCCCCCTTCGGTCCAACCATAGAAAAACCCATGCAGCAAAGGAGACCCAGTGCAGCCGAAAACAGATAAATAAAACAATAATTTTTTTTAATTTAATGAAAAAGCAACTTATAGAATGGGAGAAGATATTCACCAACCACATATCTGATAAGGGGTTAATATCCAAATATATAAGGAACTCATAGAATTCAATAACAAAAAGAACAAATAATCCAATTTTAAATGGGCAAATACTCTGAATAAACATTTTTCCAAAGAAGATATTCAGATGACCATTCAGCACCTACATGAAAAGGTACTCAACGTCACTAGTCATCAGGGAAATACCAGTCAAAACCACAAGGAGATATCACCACAGACCTGTTAGGATAGCTATTATCAAAAAGACAAGAGATAACAAATGCTGAGGAGGATATAGAGAAAAAGGCACCCTCAGACATCGTTGGTAGGAATGCAAACTGATGCGGCCACTATGGAAAACAGTGTGGAGGTTCCTCAAGAAATTAAAAATATAACTACCATATGATCCAGCAATCCCACTTTTGGGATGTATCCAATAGAAATGAAATCACTCTCTAGAAAGGATATGTGTACCCCAGATTCACTGCAGCATTATTTACAATAGCCAAAACATGAAAACAGCCTAAATGTCCACCAATGGCTGACTAAAGAAAATGTGGTGTATATATGTCTATATACAATGGAATATTATTCAGCCACAAGAAAGAAAATCCTGCCACTTGTGAGAACATGGATGAATCTTGAGGGCATTACGCTAAGTGAAATAAGTCAGACAGAGAAGTACAAAGAATGTGTGATCTCACTTATATACGGAATCTTAAAAAAACCTGAACTCATATAAACAATTGTTACATGTGGGATCTAGTTCTCTGACGAGGGATCGAAGGCAGGCTCCCTGGATTGGGAGTGAGGTCTTAGCCACTGGACCACCAGGGAACTCCCCAAACTTTCAGGTTTAAGATGAGTAAGTTCAGGGGATGTAATGTACAGTATGGTTAACTAGAGCTAACAAAACTTTATTGTATATTTGAAAGCTACTCAGAGAGTAAGTCTTCAAAGTTCCCACCACATACAGAAAATATTATAACTATGTATTGCAATAGATACCTAAACCAAACTTGTGGTAATCATTTCACAATATATACATATATCAAATCATTACATTGTGTAACTTAACACACAACATTATGTGTCAGTTATATCTCAATAAAGCTAGGAAAAAAGAGCAAATTGTTCTCAAACTGTTAGTAAAATTAGTAAAAGTAATTTTATCTCCTTTAGTTACGGAGTAGATTCCCCATATTTTGAAATGCCTCTCTGATCTTTCCCCAACTCTCATTCAGATTTTTACAGTGTAGATCATAAGTGTTACGAGTTTGAATTCTTTGCTGCCCCTCCTTCCAGGCCCTTCCCTCTGGAAGGCTGTACATGCCTGACCCATTCATTGGCTTCAGGCCTGGTTGTGTGACTTGCTTTGCCCACTGAAATATGAGAGACAGTAATGTGCACCATTTGGGTAAAGCTTTAAGAGCCATCACATAGCTGCCATCTTCTCTTCTCCCTGACCACAAGACCAGCACTAGACTGCTCTCTTACTGTGAGTCCTAAAATGAAGACAAATTGGAGCTGAGTTGAAAAGGACCCCTGATGGATATACAGCATGAAAAAGAAATAAATGCTTGTTGTTATAAAGGTCTGAGATTTGAGGGATAATTTGTTACTGCAGCATTAACTTAACCTGACAGAAAGTGATTTATAAATTATTTTATGTATTATGGTTGTAAAATATAAATACTACAATAATTGGCAAAAAAGTATAATAAGATCTCCAAACTCTCTAAGCTTCTAATTTTCTGGAAGAGTTTTTAAAAACTGAGAATAGCAACAAGAACATGCCAAGTGAGTTGGAAAATTCATGTTACAAACCAGTAATTCTTATTTTTGTCCATGGACCACACTGTTAATACTACATATATTTTAGGTCAATAGAAGGACTCCCCAGCGTGGAAGAGGTGGTGGTGATGTGTGCTCAGTCATGTCTGACTCTTTGAGACACCATGGACCACTACCCTGCCAGGCTCCTCTGTCCATGGAATTTTCCAGGCAAGAATACTGGACTGGGTTGCCATTTTCTACTCCAGGGGATCTTCCTGACCTGGGATCACACCTGAGTCTCCCATGTCTCCTGCATTACCAGGCGGATTCTTTACCTCTGAGCTACATGGGAAGCCCCACAGCTGCAGAAGTCTCTGTCATTTTATGAGAGAAACCCTCAGAAAATATATACCAGACCAGACCGCTCAAACTGCAATCTGTGAACTTTCTTTCATCAGTCTTCAATGAGATAAGCCCAGAAATTAAGAGTGTATTTAGAAGCTCTTAGAGCAATTTGACATTATCAGAACATCCAAGCTCAAGGTTGGTCAAGCTGTCTTGTTAAGTGAGGTAAATTGCCAGACTAGTGTGGTGAGTCATATGTAGCACAAGCTGCCTACTAAGATTCATCTTCCACAGATCATACACACACACCCACACACACACACACACACACACACACACATCCTCATCCTTCACCACAGATAGTCTGAAAAGGTCTGACTGAGAACCTGCCTGGAAGTCATCAGAAGAACCATTATACTTACAGTCATAAGAAACCTAACAGAGGACCTAAAATACACAGATGCTGTAAGTAAAATTGAACTGTTCTATTGGAAAAATCCATGTCATATTAACAATCTTCCTGACATTTTCTGTCCCACTTGAGATTTACAAAGGCAGACAGTAGAAATAACATTCCTTAATTACCCACTGTGTGTGGAACACTGTACAGTTCTTGGGTTCTGAAATACTGTCACAAAACGCGGAATACATTTTCTCTTAGAAACAGTTTTACTAATGGTGGGGAGAATCCTAGCCTATGAAGTTGACTTCACCTAAGAAGCAGCTGAACTGTATAATTTTCCATACTAATACAATGTGTGAGTCTCTAGAACAGAAATTAAGATGATAGGATAAGAAGGAGGGGAACGAAATTTTTAAACTATGCTAAATTTTTCTTTGAGATTTTCTCACCTTCTTCTATTTACCTGCTATCTCTCCAGGCCTTCCCTATTGGGATTCCCTGGTGTCTCAGATGGTAAAGAATCTGCCTGCAATGCAGGAGACCTGGGTTTGATCCCTGGGTTGGGAAGATCCCCTGGAGAAGGAAACGGCAACCCGCTCCAGTATTCTTGCCTGGAAAATCCCACGGACAGAGGAGCCTGGCAGGCTACAGTCCGTGGGGCCGCAGAGTCAGACACAACTGAGTGACTTCACTTCTCCTTGCCTTCTCAACCAACCCTCTCTCCTCTTACACTCCCCTGGTTTTCCAATTACAGCACTCATCAAAATTATTTCATTTCTTTTCCTTCAATGGTTTCTTCATCCTGCTAGAAGCATCTGTCTTTTTAGAATATGCTTATTTTAATTCTAACCTCAAAGTGAAAGTACAGGGACATGAAAAGACAATGTTTGGGAAAATAGAGGAAACTATTCTAGGTCAAGGAAGCACGATGACTTTTGTCTGAGTCACCTTCTCCTAATCACTTTCTGCTTTTCACAATTTCCCCCCTTTTTCTATTTCTTACATAGAATTCCTGAGTTTTTTTTCTTCCATAGTGACTCTCAACACTAAAAATGGAGGCAGTCATTGGTAAAAAGGAATCATTTGTACATGAGGTAAGCAGAGACAGTTTGCATGAGTGAGAACTGAGGGAGGAAATCCACAAATAGTAGGAAGAGAAGAATTTGGAACACCATAGGTGTTGAAAGCTGAAATCAGAGATCTTAGAGACAATTTAAGCTAGTATATCCCTAAAAGACAGCAAGCCCAGAACTCAGAGTCTTCAATAGGCAATGATCTCTTTGTAGCACTTAATAAAATTGTTTTGTTTTCATTATTTTTTAATTTATACCATAATCTTGGAAAGTGGTATTGATTTTCTTTTTGGGGCGGTATTGATTTTCAATATGCAACAGTGATAATTTTCTTTTAAAATGCATTCATTTGGAAAAAGAAAATTAGTTCAAAGAAAATCTTAGGTAAATAATGTAAGTGGTACAGAGATGTGGATAAGAATTATGAGGTGGTATGGAGAAGGAAATGGCAACCCACTCCAGTACTCTTGCCTGGAAAATTCCATGGTTGGAGGAGCCTGGTAGGCTACAGTCCATGGGGTCGCAAAGAATCGGACACGACTGAGGGACTTCACTTTCTTTCTTTCTATAGTTTCTTTTGGAGAAGGAAATGGCAACCCACTTCAGTGTTTTTGTCTGGAGAATCCCATGGACAGAGGGGCCTGGTAGGCTGCAGTCTATGGGGCTGCAAAGAGTCAGACACGACTAAGCAACTAACACACACACACACACACACACACATGCAGAATCTTGGAGCTGGGGAAACAGTGATCTAGCCTGAATGAACTTTACATTTGAATTTAAAACTGGTGAGATATGAATGCATGTTTGCATTCTAGGTTTGCATTCTTAAAACCTAGAAATGGTTTTAAGATAACACACAAACCTGTCTTCTGTACGTGGTATAGTTAAATTCCTCCAAACAACAGCCCCACAGGCAGAAACTATAAAGGAATGTGGTAGCAAGGTAAGAGCTTATAAGCTTTAGTGACACATCACTTAGCAACCTCCTTTATATCTGCACACTCAACCTACAGCATTACTAGAAACTGGGCATCTTGTCACCTCTTCCTCCTATGAGACAACCCTTAGGGATTTCCCACTACTTACTGATCTTTTGGCACATATTTCTGTTTGTGGCCAGAAAAAGGATAATCCTGTAAGAATAATGCAAGAAATTTATACATGATACCGTACATATTTTTAGTCTAAATAACAATAATAAACAATAATTCAGCCAGATCCAGATTAATTCAGGTGTTGCCAATAACTACGGGAATACAGTATGAATTTACCGAGTCATGTGAGAATTGTAACTATTCATGTAAACAGCGTCGGCTGAGCTCAACAAAGATTCATTAAAAGCCAAAATATGTTCCAGGAACTGTGCCAAGTGTTGAAGAATCATGATCAAAAAGACTCAGTCTCCACCTCCAAGGCATCCATAGTTGTACAAATTAAATATGAGCCATGCTATATTCATGAAATTTTTCATAGTTCATAAAACAGTTTTATTTCATATTACTTTACTTAATACTTACAGAAGCACTGTGATGTAAGATATTATTGTTATCCCCACGTTACAGACAAGGAAACTAAAACCGTCCATTTGATTTGCCCAAGGTTATTAATAGCAGTATCAGTAAGCAATAGAGAAGTCTTGAACCCAAGAATCCTGCTTCCAAATCAGCACTTTTCCTATAATACTGCTGCTAAGTCGCGTCAGTTGTGTCTGACGCTGTGCGACCCCATAGACGGCAGCCCACCAGGCTCCCTCGTCCCTGGGATTCTCCAGGCAAGAATACTGGAGTGGGTTGCCATTTCCTTCTCCAATGCAGGAAAGTGAAAAGTGAAAGTGAAGTCGCTCAGTCGTGTCCGACTCTTTACAACCCCATGGACTGCAGCCCACCAGGCTCCTCCGTCCATGCGATTTTCCAGGCAAGAGTACTGGAGTGGGGTGCCATTGCCTTCTCCATTCCTATAATACCAGCTACCTGCAATTATTTCTCTCACAATTCTGCTTCTGGCTATAATGAAGTATTAACATGTACTCCTGGTGAGAACAACTTGAAAAGCCAGAAAAAATACAAAATAAAATCTATTTAAAGGCAGTAAGTCTACTGACATCATTAGAAAATTGCCTTAGCAGCCAGAACTTTAGAGTCCAAGATCAGAGATGAGGGAACCCCAAAAATGTGGCCTACCAACCAGAAAAAGAGTGTAGAAAATCAGGGAACCCAAAAGCTAGTTCTCTCAGAGTGGTACTGATAAAATTTGTAAGTTCCTACCCAGACTAATCAAGAAAAATATGAAAACACCAATTACCAATGTGAGGAGTACAACAGAGGACATCAAACAGACCTATAAGACATTAAGGATATGCTACAGACAACTATTAATGTGACAACACAGATGAAATGGACACATTCATTAAAAGACACATATCAAAAACTGACCCAAAAAGAAATATAAAACTTCAACAGCCCAACATCCATTAAAGAAACTGAATTTGTAGTTAACAATTTACACAAAGAAATTCTAGGTCCAGATGACTTCACAGGTGAATTCCAACTTTTAAGGGAAAATAATAACAATATACTTTTTGAGAACATAGAAAAGGAGGAAAAACTAAATCATTTTATAATATAAGGTCAGTATTACCATGATTTCAAAAACAAAGACATTAAAATAGAATTACAAAACATTATCCCTCATAACACAGATGTAAAACTTAACAAATTATTAGCAAGTTTAATCTAACAATACGTATCTGTTAAATTAGATAATATATATCCACATATATTGGGAGACCCAGGTTCCATTCCTGGGTTGGGAAGATCCCCTAGAGAAGGAAATGGCAACCCACTCCAGTATCCTTGCCTGGAAAATTCCATGGACGAAGGAGCCTGGCAGGCTACAGTCCATGGGGTCACAAAAAGTCGGACACAACTGAGCAACTTCACTTTAATCCACGTATATTATCACATCTTTATCCAGTCATCTGTCAATGGACATTTAGGTTTCTTCCATGTCTTGGTTATTGTAAACAGTGCTGCAGTGAACACTGGGGTGCATGTATCTTTTTGAATTATGGTTTTCTCCAGATATATGCCCAGGAGTGGGACTGCAGGATCATATGGTAGCTCTGTTTCTAGTTTTTTGAGGAGCCTTCATATGGTTCACCATAGTAGTTGTAGAAGTTTGTTAAATAAACTATAGGTTTATTCATACAGTAGCATAGCAGTTCAAAGGAATGAGGAAGATTTCTTTATAATAAGAACTACACAAAGGAGTATTGAACAGAAAAAGGAACAAGGAAAATCTCTTGTAACACTGGGTAAGCACCAGGATAAATGAAAAACAAGAGAAGCCCAGAACAGGCCTTGTAAAATGTCACCTTTGTGTAATAAAGGGAAGGAGAATGTGACTATAAACATTTCTTTTTTATTTCCTACAAAGAAGCAACTATAGCATAAAGTAAACTGTAGGAGCTACCTGCTAACGGTTATATATGTTGGGAGGCAGCAGAGTAAAGGAGAGGGGAGATGAACATGAGAATTCTCTGACTGTGCTGTTTTACAGTTTGACTGAACTGTGTAAAAGTTTTACATACTGTAAAAAATTACTGAATTTTTAAAATCCAATTTCTAAAATTTGAAAATGGACTTTCCTGGTGGTCTAGTGGTTGGGATTGCAGGTTTCATCCCTGGTTGGGGAGCTAAGATCCTGCATGCTATGCCTTGCAGCCAAAAAAATTTTTTAATTGAAAACAAATGGAAACCTATGGTTCTAACTGTATATCAAATTGATGGCATAATTATTTCAAGTGACTTTTTTTAATTCAATTTTTTTTATTTAGGTAAAATTCATATAATATACAATTAACCATTTAAAAATATATAGTTCAGTGGTATTTAGTGTGTTCACAATGTTGTGCTGTTTTATTATTTTTGACTCTGAGGCCATTTTCTTTGGAATTCTACCCATAGATTATTTTTTTCATTCTAGCTTTATTGAGGTATAAATTTCAGATGTATAGCATCCTGATTTAATTTACACACATCATGAAATGATGTCTATAATAACTTCAGTGAACATCCATACAGATACATTAAAGAAATAGAAAAAAATTTTCCTTATGATAAGAACTCTTAGGATTTACTCTCTTAACTACTTTCATATACAACATACAACAGTGTTAATTATACTGATCATGTTGTACTTACTTATTTTATAACTGGAAGTTTGTACCTTTTTTTTTTTTTTTAGTTTGTACCTTTTGACTACCTTCATCCAATCCCTTTTCCTCTACCCCCAGTAATCACAAATCTGATCTCTTTTTGCATGAGTTTGTTTGTTTGTTTTCGTCATATGACTGACCCATAACACTATGTTAATTCCTAGTACCCAACATAGTAATTTGATATTTCTATACATTTCAAAATGATCCCCATGATAAGAATAGCTGTCATCAGTCACCAAAGATATTACATAATTATTAACTATATTCCACATAGTGTACATTTCATACCTGTGACTCATTTATTTTGTATCTTAGTTTGTACCTCTTAATCTCTTTCATCTACTTCTCTCAACCCTCCACCCCCAAAGAACCACCTGTTTATTCTCTGTGTCTATGACTCTGTTTTCTGTTGTTATGTTTGTTGAGAGACTTTCAAACACGAAAATTTGACCATACATCCCTTGAGGTATATGTGAAAAATGTGAAAGTGAAAGTGTTAGTCACTCAGTCATGTCTGACTCTTTGCAACCCCATGAACTATAACCCACCAGGCTCCTCTGTCCATGGAATCCTCCAGGCAACAATACTGGAGTGGGTAACCATTCCCTTCTCCAAGGGATCCCAATCCAGGGATCTTCCCAACCCAGGGATCAAACCTGGGTATCCTGCACTGCAGGCGATTCTTTACTATCTGAGCCACCAGGGAAGATTTTGGTGTCAAAAGAACCACAAAGAAATCTTAAGCTGCATTCAGTGGTCTTATTATTAGAAGTAATATTGACACTTAAAAAAACTATTTTATATATAGTATGATTAGGAAATAAACACTTCAATTCATGTCTTTAGGAACTATGCTTTTCAAAGTAAAATCAAGGAAGTTTAATCCAAACTATGTAATCTTAAATTTAAATTGATTCACATCCATTAGGATACCTACTATTAAGACAACAATTATTGATGAGAATGTGGAGAAACTGGAACCCTTGTCCTTTGCTTGTTAGAATGTAAAATGGTGCAGTCAATGTAAAAACAGTATGGCAGTTTCTTAAAGTATTAAATATAGAATTACCATATGATCCAGCAATTCTACTTCTGGGTACATAACACAGAAGAATTGAAAACAGGGACTCAAACAGGTATTTATACACCCATTTTCATAGTAGTATTATTCACAATTGCCAGAAGATGGAAACAACCCAAGTGTTCATCAATGAATGAATGAATGGATAAATAATATGTGGTATATAAATACAGGGTATATATAATTCTCCCTTAAAAAGTAAGGAATTACATACCACAACATGGACGACCCTTGAGGACATTATGATAAGTGAAATAAACCAGTCACAAAAGGAAGAGAATTTCATAGATACAGAAAGCAGAATGGTAGAAGCTGGAGGAAAAAGGAGTGGGGAGTCAGTGTTTAATGGGTTCAGAGTTTCAGTTTAGGAAGATGAGAAAGCTCTGAAAAAGGATGGTGGTGATGTTTGCAGAACAATGTGGATGTACTTAATGTCACAAAGCTATACATTTAAAAATGGTTTACATGGCAAAATTTATTATGAATATTTTGCAATAATAAAAAATTATACAGGAAACATCAGTATGAACTCATTATCTATTTGTCTCTTACTATGAAATATGTATTTCTGAGTGCTATCCACTAAAAAGGGCTAGAAACATCGACAACCTAGTAGCAACAAGCCCTCCCATCATCAAGATCATTGTTTCTAAGTACTACTCTCCACTAAGAGGATCCCAGACTGTCTGGAGAAATGGCTGTGCCTAGTTCCGGGACTTCCCTGGTGGCTCAGATGGTAAAGAATCTGCCTGTAATTCAGGAGACTCACTTTCAATCCCTGGGTCAGGACGATCCCCTGGAGAAGGAAATGGCAACCCACTGCAACATTCTTGCCTGGAAAATTCCATGGACCAAGGAGCTTGGCTACAGTCCATGGAATTGCAAAGAGTTGGACACGACTGAGCAACTTAGAGAGAGTTCCAGGGCAAGAAATGTATGGGATGATGGTCTTGAGACATTTGCTAAGCCAGAAAATAAGGACACTTTTGAAGATAAATAGTTCTGTCAAAAGGACACAGGATTCAAAATGAAGGGGCTCCCACTGACCAAAGATGGGAAAATTTGAACAAGGGAAAGAATCATGACTGTAACTGACTGCAACACATAAAACCATCCACAACATGTAAATCCACGTGTTCATAATAATACTAACAAAGAATAAGAAAACAGAACCTCATCAATCACCGTTGGATGTTGCTAGTATACCAATTTATTACCTAGAAAACCAATAAAGAGGAGAAATAAAGCATGAATCCTGCCTTTTCCATACATGGTATTTCAGGGTAACAAACAGTTGATGAGGTAGAAATCCTTTCTATGGAAGAATCTCAGCAAATGTGTTCAGAAGGAATGACAGAATGAATTACCATCAGATGCCAAAATCATATTCGAAAGGTTGTTGGTGAATTTATCACAGATGAATCAGGCTGGCAATATCAGAATCCACTTTTCAACCTTAGCATTGCTAAATATCAAATCTCCAGATCTAACTACCAGCTTAAAGGAAACAGTGGGGGTAGAGAAACGAAATAATTGCCACCATGAATAAACACATATACTAAAATTGGAACAATACAGAGAAGATTAGCATGGCCGCTATGCAAGGATAATACACAAATTCGTGAAGTGTTCCATATTTTTTAAAAAAGGAAAAAAAGAAAGAACAAGCCAAATCCAGAATGCAAATAATTTTGTAGGACAAATGACTGCTCAGCAAATGAGATGAGGGGCAACTGTAGAATAAAAGAGACTTTGCAAAGTTAACAACCCAGGGTAACGTGTGGACTCATTCAGACACTGGTTTCCAGACCACTGTCCCCTCTGTTGGAACTTACCCCGTGCACCTTCTTGGTTGAAGTCTGCAGCTGTGAAGATGTGTTCTGTCTTTCCCTTGGCTTTCTTAGAGCTGAGGGACATCTCTACCTACAGCCTCTGTCTCACAGCAGCTACTGCAAAGTGACAAATAAGTGAGTCTCTCTACATCAGGCCAGTTCACACGGGTGCTCTCCTAGACTTTAAGGAGGGTCTTCTCATCCTGCCATGACCATCCCATCAGCCCAGCATCCCTGCTACCAGGAACAGAGTGGCTGAGAAGTGAAATCTGAGTCTCTTGCTGCCTGACCACACTGTCCTGCCACACTGGCGTTGATATAGTTGTACCCCAGATTGGCAAGGGACAGCTTGGGAAGCAGCCTTCTAATAGGGAGTAGGGGACAGAGCTGCACCCCCTTTTTGCTAACATGTACCCCCTTACTGGATGCAGTCTGCCTGGAGAGAGAAAACAGGACCAACATCTCTCTTCCCTTCCCTTCCTGCCATTATTCCCTTGACAAGAAAGTGTTTTTTCTAATCCCCCTGTGTCTCAACTGCCTGCTCCACTGGAGTGACAGCCACTATAGATAGAAGGTTCCGTTCCTACACTACAGGGCAATTCTGTGAGCTGGGATTTTTGATATTCTAGTGAAGAGATGAAGGAATACGGGGACATTCTTTCTCACAATAACACTCTTTCTTGCTACCTAATCCCACATATCACACAGAAGTCTAATATTAGTACATTTTTTTCTTTAAATTCCTTTGTAACAAATCCTAATCTCCCAAGCATATGAACACCCTGGCTTAGCAGGGCAAAGAACATGTGCTCAGAAATGCAAAAGAAAAAGAGCACATTAATAACATCCATATCACTACTCTTATACACACACATGCACACACATACAGACTTACTTGGAATTATACATATTTTAAGTTTTATATTTTTAGATAAAAAATAATAAATTACTGCATTCTCATTACAAAAAAACCCACCTATTGACAATAATTGACTTTTGTCATCTCAAAACATAGTTATATGTAGGTATTTACCACTTTCTCATGTAATTTAATATTCTGCTAAAATATGCTTTTCAGTCTCTGCATGGTTGTCCAGTGTATTTTTACACCCTTTCTCAAACTTTAGCCAATTCACTTTACTAGACAGTTAATTTTTTTCCAACTGGGTTGGGATGAACAGCCCTTTAGTATTTTGTTGGTATAAGTTTCTAGAGGTAGAATGGTTGAGTCAAAAAATACAAATGCTTTTGATAGAAAGGTTACACATTGCCTAATTATCCTTAGAAAATCATAGCATTTTCTAGGTCCACTGGCACTGTGTGACACTTCCCATTTTCCATTTTCCTCTCTAAGTTTATAATTTAAAATGTTCAAATTATAAATTCAAAATTGTGAATTTTAAAATTTTATGTTAAAATATATTTGTTCAGCTAGTAAATATTGGTTCAAATGTTCATTTCTTTCAGTATTAGTGAGACTGAAGATTTTCATATGTATTAACCATTTATATTTATTACTGTAAATGATATCTTCCGATGAGGAAACCAAGGTTCAGAGAGATTAAATGACTTGTTCAAGGACACACAGCTTCTACGAAACAGATAATTTTTTTTTCATATTCTAAAATGAAATAGAATTGCTCTTCAGTTTGTTAAGTGAGTAATAAAGTTATGGGGCAAAGTTCTGTTGGATTCAAGACTTCAGGGGTATCTAACTAAAATACAAGTCTATTCAGGCCAAATAATCTTTATAAAATATAGCTTGGAGTATTACTGTGGAGATTTAATGAATTATAGTTTCTTTTACCCCTTAATTTTTAATCCCAAGAGAAATCCAAATCAAAATTGGAAGACAAAAAAGAGATTGCTAAAAAAAAAGGTAATGGAATATGCTGACAGCATCCTTCTTACTACCAGTCATGAATCACTGCTGTAGATGCTAAAGGAGACTCCAGTACTCATGACCTCCTTCTCCCCATTATCACAGCATGAGGACAAAGCATCCAGCTGTGTATGTTTTATGGTGGTAGAATGCAACCAGCATACTATTTTAAGAGATGTTCAGAAGCTGATGACTTACTTTTGGTCTCTGAATGCCCCTTTTCATTTCTATGCCAAGTAATATATAAGGCCAGGCTGTCACCCACTGACTTAACCTTGTGTGGCAATGTCAAAGTCTCCTTTCTTTAATAACTAACAAGAGAGTCCGTGAGTTAACAATTTAAGAGAGAGAGAGAAACAATAACAATAAGGGAAATGTCAGAGTTACTTAAATGGTAAAAAGAGAGAGAGGACGAAGAAGGGGGAGGGGGACGGAGGGAGGATGGAAGGAAGGGGCAAACAGACACACCGGCAAAATGTAATTAGTAAGAACTGGCCAAAGGTATATTTCAGCAGGATGAAAGAATTTGAGGGACCAGGGGAAAGGGAAAAGGGAGATCTACTGGAGGGGTAAAATCCTAACACTTCTTTCCACTTGGCTTTAAGATCTTATCCCAGAAGCGTGGAGATTTTATTTCAGGAGCTGAGTAGTTAAGATCCCCTCAGGTAGTTTACAAGAGAAATGCTTCTCCACTCACTCCTGTCCAATTTGCAATTATTTGTGCCCATGACTAGCCCAGGCTAAGAAAGTAGACAAGAACAGAACTTGAGCACCACGGGGGTCTCCAACCTCCTCCCTCTCCAAAGTGATGCTTCCTATTCCATTTCTTGTCTTAGGCAGAGAAATCAGGTAGAATTATTGAGTGCTTATAGCAGCAATGGAGAGATGATTCAAGAGTTCAACCACTGCCCCATAAAGCGCATGCAGCTTCCACTTGAGCAGAGCACTGTAGGACACCAAAGCATTTCCTGGATGTGGATGGAGGGATTCTTGATGATCTTGTGGACAGTAAAATTCACATAACTCAAGACTAATTTTCCCATAACAATTCTATATTTGTTTCTCATAGTAGAGGTGGTGGTTTAATGCAGAGTTTGTGCACTTAGCTGAGCAAGACCACTGAGTTCAACCCTTGATCCTTCTCTGACTAGTGGAGGGAACTTAAGCAAGTTACTTATCCTTCTTTTACCTCAAATTCCTCAGCTCTAAAATGAAAATAATGATAATACACAAGATCTCATTTGATTTTTCCAGCAGCCCCATGGGATATAATAGTCCCTACTTCACTGAACTGTCATGAGGACCAAAGTAGTCAGTATGTATAAAGTGGTTAGGAAGGTATCTGGCAAATGTTAAGTGCACTATTAATTGTTTGCTTATTAATTATCTTTTGTTACCAGCTAAAGTGGAACTACCATTTTAGTAAAGCATAAACACAGTTTAAAATTCATCTGGCCTACATGCTTTGAACTTCTGAGATTCTTAACTTTTAATGCAGGAGATGTTAATTATTGCAAAATGAACGTATATGTTTAGACTCTATTCTCCTTTTTATATTACCCTACTTTTAGACTGCATAGTTCAAAGAAGCATAAAATGAGTATGTACTATGTGAGCTTTAGGTGTGAAAGTACAATAGATTTAGGGTCCCTGACAGTAATTTAAAGGAAATTACTATTAATCAATATACAAAGGTTCGTATGTGTGTGAAATGGCTCAACGTATCTTCAGGACAGGCAGGGAACAGAGGAGGAAGAAAACGCCTGCCTAGGTTGACTCCAAGTAAAACTCATGATGGCACTTGCTGTGTGCCAGGCACTGTTCTAAGTCTTTTACATACATGCTTGAATTCAATTCTTACAGTACCCTCATGAAATAAATACTGTGAATGCCTCCATTTACACACGCAGAAAGCGAGACAAAAAATTTAAGTATTAATAACTTGCCCAAGAACACCCAACTGGTAAATGGTGGTGCTGGGATTTAAACCTAAATATATCCTACCCCCAAAACCCAGGTGTAACTGTCTTACTACACCTCCAAAAACTGCAATGTACAAAGTTTGTCCTAGATTCTTCAACTTTTTTCTCTCTTTGCTAAGTCACTTCAGTCATGTCCGACTCTGTGCGACCCCATAGACGGCAGCCCACCAGGCTCCCCTGTCCCTGGGATTCTCCAGGCAAGAACTCTGGAGTGGGTTGCCATTTCCTTCTCCAATGCATGAAAGTGAAAAGTGAAAGTGAAGTCACTCAGTCGTGTCTGACTCTTCGCAACCCCACGGATTGCAGCCCACCAGGCTCCTCCGCCCATGGGATTTTCCAGGTAAGAGTACTGGAGTGGGGTGCCATTGCCTTCTCCATTTTCTCTATTTAGGACCTGTTTATTCCTTAAATACAGCCCTATCTACAAGTGTAATGGGCATGGATGTGCTTATGATAAACACCTTGGAAAATACAGAAGTATAGAAAGCAAAAAGATTCAGACATCATATTATCACCCGAAGATGAGCACTGTTAAAATTTTGTGTTCCTTCTAGACTTTTTTCTAAGTACATGGCTTTGTTTTATGTTTGTTTTACACAGTTGTGATCACACTATATAAACAGTTTTAATCTTCTTGCTTTCCCTATTATGACATGTGCCATCCTATGCTCTTAGAAATGTCATAAACTTCCTTTATAGAGGCTGAATAATGTACAGCTGCATGGCAGTTCCATAAAATATTTACCATTCCTTTCATGCTGGACATCTGAGTATTTCCAGCCTTTTTACTGCAGGATGGAAATCTTTGTCCCCTCTTTCTTAATAGTTTCCCTTCTTCTGACATCTCTTCAGATCTTCCCCAGGCACACAACGACTTTGGTATTCCTCTATCTTTCCTTTCTCAAAATTTATTTTCTGAAAATGAGCTGATAAGCTCATTCATACTAAAGTGTACATGGTTCATAAAACTTACTTTCTCTTCCAGGACACTTCTGTCAAAGCGCCAAAGGAATGACGCTCTAATTGTGAGGAGTTAGTTATCAGAAAAATTTAGTTGGGGAGATTCCCCAATTGGAGGAGACTCTACAACAGCAAAAAGGTGCGGGGCTGCGGTAACCTAAGGAAAGCTGACGAGAAGGCAAGACTAGAGCTGCGAGGTGGTAGTGTGGTTGAGGGAAGAAAAACGTTTTGTATAAGCTAGGGTGAAAATTTAAAAAAAAAAACAAAAAAACTGAGTAAAAACGGAAGAGAATTAGAAAATCCACTCCGCGGCACTTACCTAGTTTCTCCAACTCTCCTGCTTTTGCCTTTCCAAAACATTTGGCCTGAGGGATGGGCCCGCCCACCTTTTACTCAGCTCCGCTCGGTTGGGTTCTCAGTCTTTATTACTTTGCCAAGTCTCACAGCTCTGGGGCCTCGGGCGGCCACAGAGGCAGCCTCAAGGAGCGGAAGCGAAGTTCTAAGAGGGTCCATTCCAAGCCCTGGGCCCACAGACAGTCCTGTAGGAGGTTCACCTCCCTGGACCCAAACAGGAGAGTTAATAATACCTCTGGGGGCGGCGGGTTAGAAACCTCGTGTGAAAGTTCACAAAGTCCCGTTCTGCCCCTAGCACTCTTTCTTTCACTCCTCCTAGAGGCTTCAGGCTTTCTAGGCTGTTGGCAAGTCCGAGAAGCAAAGGGCACCCAAAACAGAACTCAGTTCCCCCCAACTCTCCCCACTCGGGTGCTGCACTGCGTGGAGAAAGAGGAGGCGTGGGGGTGTGCAGGCTGAAGTTCAAGCCAAAGGGGCCACTGACTCCGCCCCTCCGCCCCGCAAGGATTAGGGTGCAGAGGAAACTGTAAATCCGAAAACCTAGCCTGACCAATTAAAAAAAAAAAGCGAAAGGCTCCAGCCTGAAACTGGGGCGGAGCACACTGCTCTCCTGAGGGCCGACCCGGCTCCAGCTACAGCGCGAACGCCCTCCCAGGCTTGCTCCACGGTACCCCGGGCGCACCACGCACGCACCCGCCTCCCTGGGCCGGCCGCTCCTCCCTCTTTCCTTGCTGGTTGGCCCGGGTGCCGCAAGCGCGGCGGCGGCAGGAGGAGCCGGGCGCGCCCGCCACGCACAGCACGGGCGGCAGGCGCGGCGCACGAGCTCAGGTGGCGGCTGCGGCGGTGGTGACAGCAGCGGCTGCAGCAGCTAGCGCACGCCCTCTCCGCGTCGCGCCCGCAATCCTCCACTGCGCCGCGGAGCTAGCGGCCGTCCCAGGGTTTCCCCGGCCCCCGCGCGCACGGGCGAGCCCCACGCACAATAGCGGCCGCCTCTATTGTGGTTCCGAGCCCGGGCGCCAGCTATGGGGAAGCCGGCGAGGAAGGGATGCGACTGGAAGCGCTTCCTGAGGAATAATTGGCTGCTACTTTCCACCGTGGTCGCGGTGGTGCTAGGTGAGATGCGTGGCGGGTGGGCGACGCGCGCACTCTCACGCGCTCCCAGCACCCAGGCCGCGTGCGGGGCGGGCGCGTGTGAGGATCGGCATGGCGCTGGCGCACCCGGTGCTCGGTTCCTCGGCGCCCCCTCGGCTTCCGACACCGCGCGGGGGCTTACCCTCGAGGGTGCTGATTTCTTCGTACTAAGAACAAAGCTCCTCCGGGACACCCATTTGCGTGCTCCGTAAGCTTCGGGTTCCTGCTTTACCCAAAATGATCATAGGGGCTTGGAAGGGGGAAAGGGAAACAAGGTCTTGATTCTTACCGTTTGGAAGCAAATGTGGTTTAATTGTTTAAATCCTATCTGCTCCCCTCCTTTTTTTCCTCCCTGAACCATGCGTTGTCCGGACAGAGCGAGTGTGGATGATGGTTTGCGGTTGAACTGAAAGAGGCATCTTAACCTCAGAAATGGTCCGGTCCCCGGCGGGAGGGAGACTGGATGTTACAGTCGGTCACTCTTCCTAGTCAGTGCTTGTAAAGGTACCTGCCCACGCGGCGACGAGCCGCTGCCCGTACCCAGGCACGGAAAACCTGCCAGATTTGTGCTTGAATTCAGGGATGTGCAGTGATGGTCCGCAGGAAGTCTAGGGGAAGGGAGACCTATCAGATTTCTCCCTTTCCACTCTGCAAATCTACCGAGGTCGCATCCTTGAGCTCCCCTGCTCGCCACATTTCTTTTCTATTGAAAGTAATATTTAAGTCATATTTGCTTGTTTTTAAACAAGGTGTATTTAAGTGATTTATTCCTGACACATCACTGGATCAGGTGAATGTCTGAGCCATTGCTCAGAGGTATGAGTTATTCCAGTTTCGACTCTGAATTTCTGCCAGGTTGTCTGTTTTACAACTTGGGCCCTGGGATGCTCCTCTTTGGTGTTGGAGCCAACTGTCTCCTTTCCTCCAAGACCTGGCCCAGGTGGGGACACCCAGCAGGTGAGGCTCCTTTGAAGTCCTCACCTTCCATTTGGAAACTGGAGCTGGGAGGAGGGGTAGACTTCGCCTCTCCCAACCCCAAGCACATTTCTCTCCAGCTGCTGCTGCTCAATCTCAGAATATTTGGTGTCACCTGCTTTCTATCTTGGTGCTCCGCCCCCAAAAACGTCTGTGGAAGTTAACGCGATCCTCAGGGTCGGATTTGCTCCTCTAGATCCTTGCACAAAGTCAGGTTTCTAGTAAATAAACAACATCCTGGAATTACTTTAGCAGAGGCTATCTGTGGGAGGAAAAGAGAGAAGCAGAGGAGCAAGTCTTGACTACTTAGCTCTGTTTTCCCCAAGAAGAGTCACGTGGCTCTAAGGAAAGGGCTAACCTGCCCCATCACATTTTAAATAACAGATTCCTCAAAAAGAGTGATGTGATTTTCTTGCAGGCAAATAGATGAGATGGTCTTGTTTTCCTAGTGACGGGAGTCCAGAATTAATTGTGAAATCCCTTCTTCGGGATGGTTTTGGGTAGGCTGGCATTTCCCTCCCGATTCCTTGTGGAAGTGAAATGATCCTGCCTTTTCAGCTGTGGAGTTTTCCAGAAATACTCACCTGTTGACCACGTGTGGCATGCTGGTGTTGAGTTTACTGATTCACTGAAGGCTGGTTTGGCAAAGATTTTGAAAATTGTTCCCTGGCCTTCAGAACCTGTCACGTATATACATCTTCCGGGTCACGGGGGATAAAATGTCTGTTTTGCAGATGGGGCCTTTGGTGCCAGATGGGCAATTTTTTCCAGTTTTAATGTGGGTAAGCCCTGGGAGCGTGATTTCAGATTCTTTGGTCCAGAAAGGAAAACACAATATTAAATCTGTAAGTACTCAGCTGAAGTCTTTCAGCACATTTGCTCCTCAAGGAGTAACATTAGGCTGTCCTGAGCATTTCAACTCTTGGTCTGAGAAGTGTCGGGCCTACACCACCCTCAGTGCACCCATCACAAGGCTCTTCCCAGGATTCTTCTCTTTTCTTCATTCTTTGGAGCACTGGGCTTGAGTACAAAAGTCACACCTCTGTCTCTGTCATCTGTGCTAACTCATTCTGGGTTAAACCCAGAAGTGAAATTGCAACCAACTTATAACAGAGATGCTAAGCCATCCATAAGCGCTTATGACCATGATAGTAAGTTTAGTTTTGTAACAGTCTTAATTGATGCAGAGATCGCAAACAGTCTCATGTAGCCTCCTTTCCAAACCTTTCAACATGTGGACCTTAAAAAAGGAAAAAGTTTGTATTACCCTGACAGAATATCATCTTCTGATTAAAACTGAAGTATTTTGTCCCTGCTATATATAATTCATCAGCCCTGACACTTTAAAATATTTTGATTTTTGAAGTGAAGGGCAAAACTTTTTAGCAACCAGCTGAAAGCCTCTGATTTTTCAAGACAGTATGTGAGAGGAGATGTAATTAAAGGTCATCTTTATTAGGTGTAAATGTTAGTTTCTTTTGTGGACAAAGAGATACTAAAAGCTAACTATTTCCTTATATTGTTACTCAAGAAATAAAGAGGCTGAATAGTTATGTGACTTTCTTTGTTAAAGTGACTATCTTTCACTATCTGTAAAACCCTACAAGGTCCTGGAGATAACATCTTAGATTTTCAGATGAGAGGCCTTTAGTAAAATCTGATTGTATGTGTGTGTGTGTCTGTCACTCAGTCGTGTCTGACTCTGAGACCCCATGGATTCCTCTGTCCCTGGAATGGACTGCCATTCCCTTCTCCAGGATCTTCCCAACCAACGAATCAAACTTGGGTCTTCTGTATTGCAAAAAGACTCTCTACGGTCTGAGCCACCACGGATTAGGAACAATTTTCACTGTATTCATTACGATTCTTGCAGGCCTTTCCCTTGCTTCTGTAGTGTAGTAGTACAAGAACAGAGACTGGAGTCAAGAGTCTTAGATTTGAATTCTGATCTAGTCATGCTCTGTGATTTAGACAAAATCTCTCATTCTCTGGAATCCTCAATTTCCTCATCTGGAAAATAGGGATATAGATCATTCCCTCCTATGCTATTAGAGTTGATTAAGATAATGTGAAAATACCTGGTTGTATGACTAGCATATAACAGACACTCAGTAAATGTCATTTTAAGGTGATTTGAATACCTTGATTCTGAGGAAATTAATATTTTCTTATGAAATAAGGTCTCTCATGGTCTTTCTCTGTCCTGGTTGGTGTCCAGCCTAGAATTCTGAGTCCAGGGTGATTCAAGTATTTTGATGACGTGTTCTGTCTAGGTGAACACCAGCCTCCAGAGCACTCACTATTCATTGTTTTAAAAGGCTATGGAAAGGATTAATCATTTTGTTTTGTGCCCCATATAGCATGATTCTCATTTCATTTAACAGGCAGAAATTCTGAGGGAAGAATTTTTGTGCTTTCAGTGGGAATTCTGTTCAAGCAGAATCAGTGTGTGAGAATTCTGTGCATTGTAATTCAAGTCAACCGGTAATGATCATAGCATGTATAATGTTGGCAAGGCACTCATGGAACCCTCACCCCGCTCACAACATAAAGCCTGATCATTCTGTCCAGACAGGTTGTGCTTTATTTCAGTCGTTTGAAAAATCTGATTTCCAGCTTATGCATTTTCAGGAAAGGATATAGCTATTGTTATTTACAGGACAGAACCGACAAGCTTATTCTTCCTGAATAATTTTCTTTAGCACACTAAAGGAAGCAATCATTTATAGATTCAGATTCTATTGTCTAAAACTGAGAACAGTTTCTTCATGTTCTCAGTAATATCCTTGCCCAAGCCAGCCTCATGTCTCCTCCGCTGGGGCTCTTGTAGTATATATCTGGCAGTGCTAATTTGAGCTGTGGCATAAGCTCTCCTGCTGTGTTTCTACATGTCTCTGAAGACCCTGAGTATGGGATGGGGGCGGGGGAACGGCTTCAGCTCAGTGTTCAGAATGTATTTTGTTATCATGAAACTCATGTGCTTCAGCCTGTGCTGCGGGGCCTCTAATCAGCTCAGCCTTAGAATATACCAGTACTGTAACTGGCACTTAAATCATTTGCTCATTCAACAAATCTATATCAGGCATCTCCTGTGTGCCAGGGACTTTTCTAGAGGCAGGGCACACAACAGTGAACAAAATAAAACCCCTGTCCTCATGGAGCATATGTTGAAGTGGAGACAAGTAGACAGTAAACCGGATAAAGAGGTAAACTACAGTATAGAGTACATTGGATGGTGAGAGTGTTCTAGAGTAACATAAAGCAGGGAGGGGAACTTCCAGGCAGTTATAGTTGGAATAGGGTGAATGGGAAGGCCCTGCTGCTGCTGCTGCTGCTGCTGTTGTTAAGTTGCTAAGTTGTGTCCAACTCCTTTGCGACTCCCATGGACTATAAGCTGTCAGGCTCCTCTCTCCCTGGGATTTTCCAGGCAAGAACACTGGAGTTACCATTTCCTTCTCCAGGGGACCCTCTCAACCCAGGGATGGAACCTGCATCTCCTGCATTGGCAAGTGAATTCTTTACCATTGAGCCACCAGGCCCTGCTAAGAAGGTGACAGTTGAGTTGAGACTGGGAAGAAGTGAGGGAACACGTGCACAGATATCTGGGGCGATCCCAGCATGCTTGAGGAAGAGCATGGGAATGGAGTGGGAAGGGGAGAGGCGATAGGATGGTGTGAGCTCTTATAAGGACGTTGATTTTTACTGGAGTTGGGAAACCATTAAAAGGTTTTGAGCAGAGTAGTGACATGTTCCGATTGTCTTAATCTGCTCTCCTGGCTGCTCTTAGACCACAGATGGCAGACACAAGGGTGGAAGCCGAGAGACCAGCTTAGGAGGCTAGTGCAATTAGCCACTTTTCTAATCTCATTTCTGTCATGGTTAGTAAAATCTTAGGAAATGCTTAAGAAAAATCAATGAGAAAAATATTGCAACTGTTAGGTAGGCGTTATTGCTTTGCCGTTATATGGATGAGGAAACAGACATGAAACAGCGCAGGACGCGCTCAGGATCACTCAGATAACAACTGGCAATTCCCAGCTTTACTGTACTTTCCCTCCCCCTCCTTTGGATGCTGTCCTCCTCTTTGTCCCCATCTCCCTAGTCCTCACAGAACCTCTTGAGGATCACAGTGGTCTGGCTGTGTGCCATGTTGAAATAGGGAATGAAGACTCTGTAGTGTTCGATTTGGGCTTCAGTTGCCCCTTTCTCCCCTGAGACTGAGAAGGGGCAGAAACATGTCTCTAGGGACTGTCGGAATTGCAGTGTATATCCTGGAGGAACACTGTTCCTGTGGGGTTTGCTGGACTCATTAGCCAGGTTGGTCTCCACTCTAGGCTCAGCGTCACCCTTACACCTTGGTCCATGAGGCTGCCCTGCTATTCTTTCCACCTTCAAAGTCTGCCCTTCTTACCTTCGAACTCAGTGGCTTGGTGTGACTGGTGTAAAGGGTGTGACTGAGGTACATAAGGGAAAAAAGCAAAGCTGCCACAGAGGTCAGGGGCCGGATTGTAGAGGGATTGGAATGCCACACTGGTAAGTTCAGACGTGCTCCTGGGGATGAAGCTGGGCAATGACATGGTCAGGACTGTGCTTAGAAAAGGTCCTTGAGGCAGATGGATGTGGCGAATGGATCCAAGGAGGGTAATGTTGCAGGTGGGCAGAACACCCAGGGGATTACTGTCAAGGTGCAGGTAGAGAGGGAGATGGGGGCCCCAGCAGGGCAGCAGCAGTGGGAGGAGAAAGGAAAAGATGGCTCTGTGAGGTGTTCGGCAGGTTGACCTGACACTCCTTGACTAGGTTTGGTCCTTGTAACGAGGAGGTGGTGATCTCTAGCAGGAGAGGGAGTCCTGGCGGGGGCGGCAGCTTGGAGAACTATCATGCCTTCCCACTGCACAGAACCAATATCAACTTGCTCTTTGTTGCCCTGTAGTTGGAAAAAAAAGTGAAAGTGAAGTCACTCAGGTGACCCCATGGACTGTAGCCTACCAGGCTCCTCTGTCCATGGGATTTTCCAGGCAAGAGTACTGAAGGGGATTGCCATTGCCTTCACCAGGGGATCTTCCCAACCCAGGGACCGAACCCAGGTCTCCCGCATTGTAGGCAGACGCTTTACTGTCTGAGCCACAGGGAAGTCCAAGTAGTTAGAGTATTTGCTAATGTTTGCCCTCCCCACTGACCCTTGAAGAGCCCTTGAGGGAGGGAGTTCTGGCTGCCCCTCACTATATCCACAGCACCTGTCACAATGCCTGGTATGCTCAATACATTTGTTGAGTCATTTATGACCCAGGGAGATAGTAAGAGGTTATCTTTGTTTATTGAATGAGTAAATTAGCCCAAACCTAAGCTTGAATTCCATCATACATTCTTCTCTGCCTGCTTCACCCTCTGATTTGCATAAGACAGATTAACAGTATTATACATACTTATCAAGTATGTTAAACTTTTCTTCCTCACAACTAGGTTATAGACCCCTAGAGGGCAGAAGCATTCCTATTACCCTTCTTATCAGAAGGAAGAGAGGTTTGGATTAGCTGGAAGAGAAAAAAGATTTCGTTGAAATGCCAGCTCCCATTTATAGGTAGCCGACGGTCTGAAGTGATATTTTGTTGAGAAAGAATTGGAAACAAAAGTTCTGAAATTGATTACCGATGTCTGCCAAGGGCTTAAGATCAGGGAGCAGTGGCACGTGTGCTGCACGCTTGTTGACCCTGGGTCAGATCACTGAAGTTCCTTCTAGATTTAAGATCCTTTAGCTCTATGCTTGTGTAGTCATTCCTAAGTTCATTGCTCAGACTCAGAGGAACTCTTCTTAGGGAACTTAGGAAGAGTTAAGGTCATTACTGGCTTCCCTGATGGCTCAGCGGTAAAGAATCCACCTGCAATGCAGGAGTTGCAGGAGACACAGGTTCAGGTTCGATCCCTGGGTGGGGAAAATCCCCTGGATGAGGAAATAGCAGCCCAGTCCAGTATTCCTGCCAGGAGAATCCCAGGAACAGAGGAGCCTGGCAGGCTATGGTCCATAGCGTCACAAAGAGCTGGACACAACCAAAGCGATTTAACCCACATACACACAAAGTCATTACTAGAGGATAAAATGACCTTGATGTTGAATCAGTTGTTCTACATCTGTGACTTGGGATATAATAATGTAAATTGTGTGTGGAACAGTTATGAAGGTAATGTTCTATGTCAGCTTTAAATTATTCTTTACAACAGGAATATGAGGTCTAAAAACTTATATTGTTTTTATACAGGAATGTGTATCTTGCATGTATTTGCTTAATTAAATATATTGGGGAAGCAATCGTTTAGCTGACTAGATCCCAGTTTCACATATGGAAGAATTAGGGAAACAGTTTTGGGCTTTGAATACCCATGCCTGGTTTGGTTTTAGTTTTGGAACCAAATCAGAATCCAGAGATGTAGAATCAGAACCAGAGTTGTAGAATCACTGAAAAAATTATGATTTTTAGTTGATCAAACTTACCATCTGTCAAAAATTTGAGCAGTGGGCATAAGAAATAAAGGAAGCTTAAAATGATCACACAAGATGTAGAAAGCTGCTGCTGCTACTGCTGCTAAGTCGCTTTAGTCGTGTCCGACTCTGTGTGACCCCATAGACGGCAGCCCACCAGGTTCCCCCGTCCCTGGGATTCTCCAGGCAAGAACACTGGAGTAGGTTGCCATTTCCTTCTCCAGTGCATGAAAGTGAAACGTGAAAATGAAGTCTCTCAGTCGTGTCCAATTCCTGGCAACCCCATGGACTGCAGCCCACCAGGCTCCTCCGTCCGTGGGATTTTCCAGGCAAGAGTGCTGGGGTGGGTGCCACTGCCTTGTCCGATGTAGAAAGCTAACACATGCCAAATCTGGATTTGGTGGCACTCATATAGTTGCTCCAGCGGAAGAAAACCCTGGGTTGCACAGACAAGGTACAAATAAATGGGATTAGGAATTAGCAATTGGAGAGCATATACACACTCAGATGAGCACTTGCTTATAAAGAGAGAACACTTTCCACGTTAATTACTTGGGAGGAGCTGTGATTACCTTTAATAGAGCTGAGACTGGAAGTAGCTGGCCTGTAGGGAGTCAGTGACATGTTGGCCTGATGCCAGGCAGCTCTGTCCGCCTGAGGAGCTGCAGGTCTCCCCCGTGTTAATGTCTCTGGAGATCTGGGGTCACAGATACTGTGGGGACTGGAGCACTCTTGAAGAAAATGAACTCATCTTAGACAACACTGAGTTGGCCCAGTTAGACTCCTCTGCAGCAGTGTGTGTTAAAGTAGCAAGCCTTTCCTATTTTGAATGTTCCACATACATCTAATAGAAGACAATATTGGAGACAGATACTACAAAGCCAATAATTCACTTTGGAGCTATAGTTTAGCCCAGCAGATAGATTTGGAAGGAGCTAATTCATTATACTTGCTGAGGAAACAGACCCAAACGGTGACAAAGAGGGCTCTGTTGTAATTAGTAAGCTCCACAGTAACACCTCTGTTAATGGAAAGGAAGTGTTTCAGTGACTCATTTCATTGCCAGAAATGTTACTACCCTGTGTTTGAAAAATATCTGCTGACTGCCTGTTCCATTACCAGAGGTAGAATATTTCCTTTCCAACAAATACTCCTGCGTTTTCCGGGATGGGCAGACCTCGTCCCAGCTTGTAGACACTTCGTGCTGTGTGTCCTGGGAGATTCCCCTCCCAGGCCCAGCCCCAGCTGTGTGAGCTCTGGGCCATGGTCTCCACTCCGTCAGGACAGAGAGGAAGTTATGCCTCGTTCTCCACCACAAGACCTAGAACCAGCACTGAGGCAGCAAAACCCTCCCACCAGTCCCTCCATGCTTAGGCTGAGGTCTTTGTTCCCAGGGCCCTTCTTGGTCACAGAGTCCATAACTGGGTCCACAGGCAGGACAGTTGTTACAGCAGATTTTCCTGTGTCCAGGAAAGGTCCTGGTAGCAGCATCGTGTGACGCTGCTAGGTCAACCTATTGAAGCAAAGTGGTGGCTTTTGGGAGTGGAACTTCTGTTCAGGTGTGACCTCAGTGAGGGTCTGCACTGTGCGTTCATTTTTACAGCTGCATTGAGATAACAGTTTGAACTTGCTTTTCTCAGGGGTTAAAACTGCACTTACTTGACTAAGGAGGAAACCCTTAGGTGAGAATCTTGAATGAGATTGTAAAATTAAATTATTATTCTACCACTGTTGTATTGCTTAATAATTATCTGGTTACTTATAATTCAGTAAAGAATTAAGTCAACAATAAAAAAAATGGACCATCATCAAAACTGCCTAACCACAGAAAGCCTAATCTCCAAGCCTCCATGCATTACTGGAAAATAAACTGATTCTGTGGCTATTTCATATACTTATTTTCTGAGCCACTTAACCACTTTACAAGTTTCATATGAGATTTCCCAAATTATGAAGCAATGAGGGAGTTTCTCCTTTGACAATTTATTTTTCTTGTGGGTAACCAAGTCTAATTGGTAATACTTATGGAGGGTTTATTATGACTTTTATGCACATTATTTCCCAATTGACCCTATATTTATTTTACAGATAAGGAGACTGAAATGTACAAGGCTTAAGATACATGACTGAGGTCACACTCAGAACTGGGATTTGCACCCATAACTGACTCCAAAACTGTGGTTATTAACCATTAAGTAAGACTGCTTCCTAGAAAACCTGGATACACCCAAATTATAGTTCAGAGCGTTCTTACAGACTTCACTGTTGTATAATAGCTAAATAAAGCCTAGTAGCCTCCTTCTTACTCCATCTCTTGTCTGTCTCTTGGCTTTTCTTTATTATGTCTTTGAACCTGAGGCATCCTACAGTATTTAGAACTTTCCCTTATTCCTCTTCCACATAAATTTTCTATTTGAAGTTACTCTAGTTGAGCTTGTCTAAAAGTTACTTTCCTAGGATGTATAGTGCTCTCCTGTCCTTCTGCTTCTGCTCATTGTGTTTCACCGTTATTATACCCATCCTTGATGGTGGATCTCATTTTTCACTTTTATCATATAGACTTCTCTGACTGCCCATCAGAGATGATTTCCCTTCTCTGTGCTCTTATATTGCTTAATTTATATTCCCAAATTGTACTGTATTTGAGCCACTGCTTCCAGTCCTGTCCCATGGCAGGCAGCACTAGCTGATTACAACACTCTTTACCCTGGAGCTTTGTGATGGCCTTGGAATCCTCAAAACTATTCTCTAGGCAACTGCTGTTAATCAAAGGGAACTGGCAGGTCAGACGAAAAGTGTTGTTCGTTGCTGGGAAAATGTCTTCACTTAGCAATTAATTTAAATTGAAGAGGTATTGATGTTAACTGGCAAGAGATGCAGAGTTGAAGTCTGTTTCGTTTTAGTCTGTCAGAGCCAGTACGTGCACAGAAATCATTGACATGAGCCTAAGTGGGATAAATGCTGCAAGAAAGCCTCAATGTGCCTTGAGCATTCAAAGAAGAGGTGGAATTGAGAGAGCTCAAGCCTTGATGAACCATTGATCCCCTAGTTTCCCAGTCAGTTGTGTATGAGTTTTTGAGTGGAGACTCTGGGGAACTCATCCAAGCTGTAGTCATCTGAAATATACTTTCCTCCTAGTTTGGGGGCCTCAGAAGAGCACACATGGTCACCAATGGTTCTGAGACCACTTTAGTGTGAACTCAGCATGACCCTGGAACTCTTGGAATGGGCAGTGCCTTTCTACCCTGAGGAAGTTCTGACCTCGAGAAACCAGAGCCTGCCTCATCTCCAGAGAATTCTTTGGGCTAACTAGACCAAATAATAGTTCCATACAATCCTGAAATTGGACAGAATTAGATTGGAAGATCCATCCAGCTTCCTAAAGTTGGGCCATGGTGTGGAGCTGAATCACCCTTGGATGGTAGAGCCTTTTTGAATGTTGTATTTAGCACCTCCTGTGTCTTTGAATGAACTTTTTATCTAGGTTTCCCCTTTCATGCACCCTTTCACATCATTGTCCAAATTCTGCCCATTCCTGTCCCTGTCTGGAAATTATTTCTGTGATAAGAGATTAATTAGCCTGACTGTGCTTCCTGTTCCAGTAGACCTTGAGCTTGAACAGCTTGGACAAATGCTAGACTTGGTTGTTAAAGATTTTGAAGATGAGTTTTTACTTTTCTGTTAGCAAAAGTTAATTGTCAATCAGGAGACAAAAACGATTTGCCCCATTTCTGCTGCTGCTTCATTGATTTCTTTCTTACACCCAAAGAATTTCCTGAGGTTTCATCACATGGGGGAGCTTCTGAGTTCCACGTAACAGAGGTGGAGATCCCATTGCCCGTGCAGAGCCCACAGACCTTGACAAAAATGTCCAGCTCTCCTCTGTGACTGCATTTGCCACTTGCACTGAATAGAAGTGTTTGCCAGTAACTTCTAACTAGCTTGTTTATTTTGTGGGAAAAAAAAAAAGTTTACATTTATTGTTGTTTTTATGTGGAAATAATTGGGTAAGGTTTGGCTGCTTTTTTAACTGCAAGTGAGTAACCATAGGACACTGGATTTATTGAGTCCAAGATCAAGATCCTGAAGTTTCCGGAAGCATTGCTCATCGCTTTGTGAATCCTGCTCAGGGGTCTCTGTTCTAGGGAAGAGGGTTGGTAGATGGCAGTAAGTGAGGTTTGCAGCTATGACTTTTTGCTCAGATAGTCTTTCTTCCCTTTTACAGACTCTCCTCATGCCCTGGAACATGTGTTCATGAGGGCAATACTGAGAAAGGAGACTCAAGATCTTCACAAACATAAAACATTCCAAGATTCCAGAAGTAAACAAAGCCCTCTAGGATTACTATGAAAGATCATACTCAACCATGGTTTTCTTTTCTTTTTTTTTTCTTTTGTCTCTTGACATCATCTTAAATGCATTTACACCCATCTTTAGGCCTTAAATCTAATATTTTGTTATCAAATGAGCTAATACATGTGAAGTACTTTATAAAAGTATCTTATAAATGTTTGTTATTGTTTCCCAGAAATAAAAAAGGGAGGCATGCAAGCGGTAAAACGTGGGTCCTGGTTACAGTATTATTCCTTGAAAACACTGGAAGACAGTGTTATCTGTATGTGTGTTCTGGGCCCTACTCTCATCTTCTGGGAAAGGACATCTGGGCCCCTTTTTGTGGCTATATAACATGTTTAATATTCTATACATGAGTAATGTAAAATAATAAACAAGCTGGTCTGTGTTTGCCTTTTTTCTACCAGTGAGGATTAAGAGAAGTATCTGAAGTATTTAGAAACAGAGATTCCTGACCAAACTTTCAATACTGGGTACCCCTTTCATTTTAATTTAAGAAATGTAGTAAAATTCTTCAAATACACTTCAACTCATATGAAGATAAAAGTAATTATTTCTGCAGTCCTTCTGGGAGTAGAGAAGGAGAGATCAGAGTTGCGGCTTCACAGGAGTTGGGAGAGAAGGGTAAACCGTTAGCAGGTAGGCGCATGGTGAAAATAGGCAGGTAACACAGATTTCTGAAGCAGAGGTGAGGAATGGGCTGAGAAAGGTGGAGCACGCCAGTTGCTTAGACTTAGCATTCTGGGTGCGGGATTCATCAAGCTGGTAATTCCAGGATTCTGACAAGTCGAGAAAATCCAGGATGACTGGCTCCCTTCTTTCTCAGGCAGAGGCCCATCTCTTCCTGCTCTCAAGTTGCCCCCACCTAAACCCTGCTGTGGGGTAGATGGTCAGATTTCTTTTACACTTGGAAAGAAGCCTTCTAAGATTGTGTAATGAACCAAGGAGGTGTTTCTGGGAGTTGTAAAACTGGTTATTGTGAAGAGGTAGGGTTCCCAGAAAATCTGACATAAAACCTGAGGAAAAAGGTGTGTCCTTCAAGCAGAGGATCCCAGGGCCTCTCCAAACTGTGTATGTCAGGATGAGGAGGCTTCTCACTCCTTCAGGGACTTGGAGGCCAGGTATTTGCCCAGGTGCCAAGGAGGGGAAAGAGTCGAGTACAACCACAAGGTAGATCACGCTCTTTCACAGAAATGTATAAAATAAGCTGGTAGTAGAATCACCCATGAGTTTAGCAGATAAGAACCATTTGAAGAGGGCAGTTGGTGGGGGCAGGGGTGAGGAAGAAGAAAAATAAAGTTGACCACAGGTAGAAAATGGAAGAATAAAGTAGACCAGAACCCACATGTCAAGTCAGAGGTATATATCTCAGGAAATGACACCAAAACACATGTGGGATAGTCCCACCTTGTGGGGAGAGGGACAGTCTGGTTGTTGTTTGTTTTGGTTGTTCCTAGATGAGAGCAAGCTGGGTCTCTAAGCCAGCTGAATGCTTGCTGTAGAGACTGGACTTCTGTGGACTGGCCCGACAACCAACCTTATCCTCACTTGAACTCAAGGGACTCTTTGGACTCCAGGGCTCCCAGAAGCCTGGGAGAAGTCCTGAGGTGTAGGAAGCAGGCACCTAACTTCTCATGTGTACATTACCATAGCCATTGTCAGTTACCGGAGAGGCCGTATTTATGATGCCTCTCTGGGGTCGGTGGTGCTGGGACAATGTGGCAGAATTTGTACCCACATTCCTGTGACCCAGTTTTCATACTCTGCTAATGGTACGGTGTCTCAACTATTTTTTCCTGCCTTTCGTAATCAGGTTTAATGAGTAAAAACCACGTAATGCAGTGGCTTCCTGGTCATATGCACTAAATAGCAATTATCATGCACTCATAGTTGTACTCAGCCTCCTGGGACACAAAGCAGGGTGAAAAAAGGACAAGAGGTCAATCTAAAGGACAGAGGGAGAATAACCAGCACAAAGCCACACAGCATTGAATGCCATGCCAAGAGGTTTTCTTGGGACACTGTTATCAAGGTCTATAAATGATGGGAGAGAAGTTAGTCTGATGATGTCTGGTGATCCTGGAGGCCCTGCTGTGGGCATTTGGAGGAGTAAGTAGTATAAGGACTCCCGCGTCCTCTGTCACTGTGTACCAGCATCCTGCATCCGTGTACCAGCGTCCTACATCTGTGTACCAGCCTGCCTCCATGTACCAGCATCCTACATCTGCGTACCAGCCTGCATCCGTGTACCAGCATGACCATTTTCCCTCCTCTTCCTATCCCACCAGCCCATCCCCGTGGCCTCCACAGCTAGAAGACCTTGCCCTCATGTGAGCCAGCCTTTCTTTCATGCAAAGAGGACAAATGTGATTGAGAGAGGTCACACCCAGAATATCAGTGACACATTCTGTCTCCCCACTCTTCTAATTGGAAGTGACAGAAAATCCAGGTTGAACAGGCTTAAGCCAGAAAAGTGGAGAGTGAGGCATAGAATTTATGGCTCAAAAAATTTAAGAGCTCAGAGATGGTAACTGGTTTCAGGTATAGCTAGATTCAGAAGTTCAAAAAGTATCATTCTGTCCTGTTCTCTTTTTATGTACCGTCTCTGCACTCTTCTGTTATTTTCACTCTCGGGTGAGATGCTCCCATTGGTGATGAGACAGCTACAAGCACAGTTCAGGGTTTCCATTTCCCTGCTTCACACTCAGCAGAAAAGTTTCTATCTGTTGAGACCAGACTGTGGGGCTTTAGTTGGGTTATAGGCCCATTCTATAATCAGCCTTGGGACTAAGGGAACATGATTATCTGATGGACCAGGCCAAAGCCACTCCTTTATCCCACCCTCTTCCCCCAACTTCTGAATTATTATAGCTTGAACTGGACCTAAAACAGACTGAGAGTGGGCAGGTATGTTGTAATAGCAGCGACAATGGACATTGAGTGGTAATTACAACAAATGTTTTATCTTTTATCTATTATGCTCCTGAACTATTTCATAAATGCCCTCAGTGTGTACTCATAGCTAAGTTTTATTGAATTCATAGCATTACAGAAACATTTGAAGTTGTTTAGATAATAACCACATACTTTGAAAATAATTAAGTCATAAACTACTTTAAGGGCTTCCCAGGTAGCTCATTGGTAAAGAATCTGCCTGCCATGCAGGGGACGCGGGTTCAATCCCTGGGTTGGGAAGATCCTCTGGAGGAAGAAATGGAAACCCACTCCAGTATTCTTACCTGGAAAATCCCAGGGACAGAGAAGCCTGTCAGGCTACAGTCCATGGGATCACGAAGAGTCGGACAGAACTGAGCACACACACACAGTACAAACTACGTTAAAGCCTGAGAGAGGAGAAAGAAAATTATACAAGGACCACAATTGAATTTTTGCTTTAAACTCTTAAGAATTGTAAAAAAAAAAAAAAAAAAAACAAACCTCAAACCCCCAAATCTAACCTACTGCTAGTGTCATATTTAGCAATGAAAGTCTGAATGCTTTCCCCTTAAAAATATCAGGAATAATGAAGGATGTTCACTCTTAAACACTTCAGTATCTCACTGGAAGCCTGATCCAGTACGATGATACAGTAAGAAAAAGAAATAATGAACTAGATTGGAGAGAAATATAACTTACCCTATTCACAATGGCATGATTTTCTACAAAGGAAATCCCAAGGAATCTATAGAATAACTCCTAAAACTAGTAAGTGATTTAGCAAGGTTGCAAGATACAAAATTAATACCCCCACGAATTTGTTATTTCTATATACCAATAATGTACAATTGGAGATGGTACTTTTAAAATATTAATATTATTTGAAATAGCTTATATATCTAATGAAATGTATGGATGGGATCTACAGTTGAACATTACAGGACACTGATGAAAGAAATTATAGATTTAAATAAACAGACATACCTGTTCATAGATTGGAAGATACATCATAATGCTTATGTCAGTTCTTCTCAAATTGGCTTATAGCTTTAATGTAATTTGAGTTAAAAATCTCAGAAGTACTTTTTTTTAGATATATCAGACATCTACACTTACAGGGAAAATCAAGGGAGTAACAAAAGCAATTTCGAAAAAGAAGAAAGTTGGAAGAATTACACTATCCTATTTTAAGACAAGCATCAAGACATTGTAGTTTGGTGAAGGGATAGACACAAAGATCAATAAAATAGAATATAAATTCCAGAAGTAGACCCATACAAATATGTCCAATTGATTCTTGACAAAGACAAAAGAGTCTTCAGCAAATGGTATCGGAACAACTAGACATTCATATGCCAAAAAAAAAAGAACTTCTTCCTATGTTATACAGTGTTATACAAAATTAACTCAACCATGGAACAGAGATCTAAAAGAAGAACTTTCAAAACTCAATAGTGAGAAAATAATCCAACTTTAAAAAACAGACACTTTACCAAAGAGGCTGTAACACACAAAAGATGTTCTGCATTATTGGCCATTCAGATCATCAGATTAGTCGCTCAGTCGTGTCCGACTCTTTGTGACCCCATGAATCGCAGCACGCCAGGCCTCCCTGTCCAACACCAACTCCCGGAGTTCACCCAGACTCACGTCCATCGAGTCGGTGATGCCATCCAGCTATCTCATCCTCTGTCGTCCCCTTCTCCTCCTGCCCCCAACCCCTCCCAGCATCAGAGTCTTTTCCAATGAGTCAACTCTTCGCATGAGGTGGCCAAAGTACTGGAGTTTCAGCTTTAGCATCATTCCTTCCAAAGAAATCCCAGGGCTGATCTCCTTCAGAATGGACTGGTTGGATCTCCTTGCAGTCCAAGGGACTCTCAAGAGTCTTCTCTAACACCACAGTTCAAAAGCATCAATTCTTCGGCGCTCAGCTTTCTTCACAGTCCAACTCTCACATCCATACATGACCACAGGAAAAACCATAGCCTTGACTAGACAGACCTTTGTTGGCAAAGTAATGTCTCTGCTTTTGAATATGCTATCTAGGTTGGTGATAACTTTCCTTCCAAGGAGTAAGCGTCTTTTAATTTCATGGCTGCAGTCACCATCTGCAGTGATTTTAGAGCCCAGAAAAATAAAGTCTGACACTGTTTCCACTAGGGAAATATAAATGAAAATCACAATGAAACAGTGAAAAGAATTTTCTGTTGATTAAATTTTGTATCTATATGAAATGACGGATGTTCACTAAGCTTATTGTAATCATCTCATAATGTGTATAAGTCAAATTGGAAATTTAAATACAGTGAGAGGCCACTACATGCCTCTATGCTGATGCCATCAATACTTGATGTTGATGAAGACACAGAGAAACTTGTCCTCTTAAACATTGCTGATGGAAAAATAAAATGGTATAGCTAATATAAAAAAACAGTTTGGCAGTTTCCTGTGGCTCAAATGGTAAAGAATCTGCCTGCCAATGCAGGAGACCCAGGTTTGATCGCTGGGTTCCCTGGAGAAGGAAATAGCAACCTACTCCAGTATTCTTGCCTGGAGAATTCCAGGGACAGAGGAGCTTGGTGGGCTACAGTCCATGGGGTTACAAAGAGTTGGACATGACTGAGAAACTAACACTAGAAGTTAAATATATACTTACCATATGACCCAGCAATCTCACTCCTGGGTATATATATCCTAGAAAGAGAAAAAACTATGTTCAGGTGAAAACTTGTTCACAATGTTTATAGCAGCTCTTATTCATAATCACCCCAAAACAGGAAGCAACCCAGATATCCTTCAATGAATGAAAAAATACTGTCCACCTATAAAGTGTGATCCATTCAGCAAGAAAAAGGAGCATATTATTGATAGGCACAAAACATGGATGAATCGCAAAGGCAAAATCAGTGAGAGTAACCAGTATTAAAAGGCTGTGTAGAGTATAACTTTATATATAAGACATTCTCAAAAAGAAAAAAAGCATAGTTATGGAGAACAAATTAGAGATTGCCAGAGGTTAGGCTCAGGGTGTGTGTGTGTTGTGCGTGTGTCTGTATTTATGTATCACTATAAAGGTATACCATGAGGGAGTTCTTTGGAGTGCAGGAACTGTTCTATACCCACATCCTAATTTTGATGGTGGTTGTAAGAATTTTAACACATGTTAAAAGTCCTGGGACTATACAGTAAAAGTCAACTTTGCTGTATAATAAATACACACGCACACACACACCCTTAAGAGTCTGGCTGGTTCAGCTGTCTGGCTGAAACACAGACAGATCCAGTGTTTCAAGAGGTGTTCTATGTTTAACGGTGCACAGAATTCCTTCTTTCTGGTGTCTTCATGCCTATGAAAAGCAAAGCCTCCGTTGGACTGTTGCTGCCCTACTTTCTGTGGAGGATATCTGATTTATTTGTTTTTGGTACTTTGGGGTGTGGAAGATAAGAGATCTTTTTTACTTCTCATCTACAGGGCCAGCCAGTTCCTTCTTGGTTATGTGAACACACATGTCACAAAAGGAGTTTGGGAGGGCTTTCCAGACAGCTTTGAGCTGAGTTTTGAAGTGGCTGTGATGGTCAACAAGTCAAGTAGGAAAACTGAGGGAGCAGTGTGCACAGACACGGAGCCCCGGGCACGGGTAGAACTGCAACAGTGGGTGGGGCTTGAGGCAGGGTGGGACCAAGGAGCTTGGGTGCCAGCCTGTGATGGAAAACCATGAAAGGGCGTTAAGCAGGAAAGTGACTCAGCCAGATTGCATCTTAGATCATTCTGGCTTTGGTTTAGAAGGTGAATTTGGAAGAGATAAGACCAGAAGCAGAGAGGTGTTAGAAAGTTGATGAACTAGTCTTGGTGAGAAATGAGGCTGACCTGAACCAAGTCTGTGTAAATATAGATGGAAAGGAGACAGACAGATTTGAGAGTTGTTTAGTCAGAATCAACAGAACTTTGTGACCGTTCAGTGTGGGCCTGGGATGGGATGCTAAGTTGTCTAGAATGTCCCCAAAGTGCACCACGTTGGACCCAGGCTGCTTTGGTATCTCAGCTGGGTCACTTACTTCTCGTGGACCCTGGGCAAGAACTTCACTTCCTTGTGCCTCAGTCTCGCACCCTCTCGGTGAGTTACGTCACAGAGTTGTGAAAATCAGTCAGAGTTAATTATGCTTAGACCGGCACCTGATCATAGCCTACACAGCCCTCCAAAAAACGTCTGTGATGACAACACAGTTTAGGGAGATAGGGAACTCTTCCGGGTGTCTATTTCTATGTAACCAGTTACTCCCAAACTTAGTGGATTAAAATAACAATCATATTATTACCCCGCATGGTTCTGGGAATTAATTGGACTCAAATAAGCAGGTCTCACCTAGGGTCTCTTTTGTGATAACAGGGAGATGATGGCTGGGCTGGAATCAACTAAAGGGCCATCACTCATGTGTCTGCTGCCTGAAAGACTCAAACAGCTGTCTTCTTTCTCTTGCTCTCGCTCTCCTTGCTCACTCTCTCTCCCACCCTCCCCCCCGACACCCTGCCCCGTGTGGTCTCTCCAACAGGGCAGCTTCAGGGTAGCTGGACTTTTTACATGGGATCTCTCTCCAACAGGGCAGCTTCAGGGTAGCTGGACTTTTTACATGGGATCTCAGGGCTTTAATGGAGTATCCCAAGAAGAGGTATCATCAGAAGCCATCCCTTTTCTAACCTGGCCCCAGGCTCCATGCCAGCTCACTTCTGCTCTATTTTCTTTATTAAGGCCATTACAGAGGCCTACCCAGGCTTAAGGGAAGGGAACAAAGACCCCACCTCCTGATGGGAAGAGTGTCAAATAACCAGTGGACCTACTTTAAAACCACGAGGTAACTAGGAAGAAAAGTGAAGTCCTCTGGGAGAAGGAAAGATAGGTTTCTTTTTACCATGCTGGGTCCCATGTTGAGGTATATCACTAGGTAGAGGTTCCCTGAAGGCCTGGAACGTGGGAGACAGAGTGAGCCAGGACACAGAGGTGGAAATTGGATCTGTAAGAGCAGATAGGATCACCTGGGAGAGCGGGCAGCCCACGAAGAGGTCAGAATACAGACTTCTTGGGAAACACTGCTAACGGTGTGGAGGGGAACATCCAGAGGTAGGGAGATGGAGAGCTTACTGAGCCTAAGCTCCTCCAAACATCCATCTGGTTTTATCCCTAGGATGTTGCAGTCTGATAATTCTCTAAGTGTATACTGGTGTCTTTTGGAGGAAGGGCTCAGCTCTGAAGTCAGATATATCTGATCTGGAACCTTGCTCTTTTGTAGAATCTCAAGTCACTCCCTTTTTCCTTGTGGCAACTCAAAAGGACAAATAGGTGAGTGGTTGCAGTCTGATAATTCTCTCCTGGCAATAGAGGTATCTTTCCAGCCAGAATGTACCCTTGGACCACATAGAACATCATCTCCCCCATCCTACCAGGCAGCCACTGTCAGAATCTCTTGTCTTCCGCCGCTGCAAGGCCAGGCAGTGTGTGCAGGGCACCCAGCGTTCTGATTGCTTCTGTGCTGTACATTTTTAGTATGGGGCAAGGAATTAGATCCTCCTCCCTCCTTCCAGTCCAGTGTTTTCTCTGAACTAAAAGAGTACTTAACCAGGTTGTTAGGAGAGTCACTTCTCTTCAACCCTCTAAAAATGTTTCTGAATTCAAGCCACGTCACTGTGTGGCCTTCAGTTCCAGATCCTTTTAGAGAACCACACTGGTACTAGGGCTCACCCACTTGCCCTTTTGAGTTGCCACAAGGAAAAAGCGAGTAAAGAGCAAGGTTCCAGATCAGATATATCTGACTTCAGAGCTGAGCCCTTCCTCCAAAAGACACCAGTATACACCAGCCCTGAACAGCCTGAACATCTGGACAGTTGAATACAACAGGTCAACTGGTTCCTGCCAGATTGCGCTCCTGTCTGGTTGGTTTAGTTTGAGCAAGCAAGTGAAGTAAGGCAGGGCTTGTGATGGGGACGTAGCAGTCAGGATGGCTTCCCTTGACCTTCTCCTTCCTCTGGGAAACAGATTAATTAATAAATTCATTCACACTCTCACCCAAGCTCTGCGAGGAACCACCATCATCATCCAGCCAAACCTTTCCCTGGCCCATGTCATGGATCTGGGATTCTCATTCTTCTTCAGCCTGCTCTCTTTCCCACTCATCGTGGAGCTCCTTTTCCATCCCCCAAGTCTGGCATGGCTTCACTTTACTTTCCAAGAACAGCCTCCTAACTACTTATCTCCCTGTTCTAATCCATCCTACACATCTCAGCCCCTGCATACCTCAGCCAGTTTTATCATCAATCCAGGCCCAGCTTATGCAAACATGTTCAGTGGCGATTCATTGTCTCTGCTAATAGCTAATCTTGGTATACTACTTTACAGTGTAACACATGGTTTATCTCATTTAACCCTCACAGTGACCTGGTTTATATGAAGGGACCTAAGGGTCAGAGAAGTATAAATTCTCCTCCTTGGTATTCTAGGCCTTTTGTGGTATACCCCAACTTAGGTTTCTCATCTCAGCTCTCTATAAACTACCTGTTGAGCACCAGCCAGACCACTGGCCAAACACATTCTTATAACATCTTCATGGAGGGAGCTGTGCGTTGGGGTCAGACAGACGTGGTCTTGGGGCTGGCCGTGTGACTGTGGGCAGGTTTTCTGACCTTCCTTGTATGAATTCACTGTGCTACACCATTTTATATAGGGGACTTAGATTTTGGTATCTGCAGGGGCTCCTGGAGTCACTCCCCTTTAGTTAAACTAAAGGACAACTTTAGTTTAACTACAGGACAACTGTAGATTGTCTGTATTTTGAAGGCTTGTTAGAGTAGATGACTGTAAAGGTGATTAGGACAGAGGACTTGACGAGTATTAGTTTCTTTTCCCCCTGATTCTTCTGTCCTTGGGTGTTTCTCCCACTCTCCTTCTTCCTCACTAGTACCTGCCTTTTGAATTCCTATTCTCATTTGGAAGGTGCATCTGAACCTCTCCCTTTCTTACTCCAGCCTGATGAGCATTTCAAGAAAGCTTTGAATTTCTACAAACTCTGTAGACCATCAGACTCTCCTAGGCTGTCATCACTGTGCATGTCCTGTCCCGCCTACTAGAATGTAGGTTCTCCATGGCAGGGGGCAACCTCCTCACTTTGCCCTCTCTGCCTGTGGTGCAGAGAGAAGCTAGTCAGATAACACTTGCCAGATCCACTCAAGATCACCGGAGGCTGTATGAGATCCTCATAATCATTTCCTGGTCCCTGTGGCGTTTGCCTTCCTCTGATCACAGTGGCTTTCCCTCTTGTATTTTATCCTGTTCCTGTACTGTCTTAAGTGGAAAAAACAGAATGAAAAATGACAACTTCAAAGGAAGTTGGCTTGAAGAGGTATTTGGTGCAACCTCACAGAGTTTCATGATTGTCTTTAAGCTTTTGTTAACATTTAAAACTTGAGTGGTTTCACACAATGAACCATATCTCTAAGAAAAATGAAGATGAGGCCACCCTGGACCTCACTTTTATGTGACAGTGCTTGACTGGACCTGTCAGGAGCCCCGCAGGCCTACTTCTTGCACTTCTTCCCTGACTCTCGTCCTTGGATATTTACAATCTTTGATTTAAACTGTGAAAAATCATTAAAATATATTTACACTCTGAAGAACAGAGTAGTTCCTCTTTTTAATTTTTATAGCAGGTGGCAAAGTTTCTGTTGTCTCCCAGAGTGGTGAAAAGGTTATTCTTTTATTAAATAGGTTTTGTAAGTGTCTTTGTGCTTTCCATCTGCAGACGTCTTCCATTATTTAGAATCTGTGGTGATAGAGGCCCCAAGGCCCATTACAACACCAACCACCTGTCAATGCAGTGTGTGGCTTCTTTCAGATGAAAGAGTCATCACCTTCATTCTTTGCAACAGGAAAAAGTGGGAAATACCCGATTCCTCTGCTTTCACAGTCACCTTTTAACACTGATCCCTCTGCTCCCCAAAGAGAAAGGCAGAAGCAACAGGGAAGGTCCACCGTCCCTGAAGGGAGGTGGAGGAAGAAGAAGAGAACTCTCACTTTACACTTTATCCCATTTAACCCTTACCCTATGTTTCTGAGTCAACTATCGTTCCTTGTCTGATGAGAAAACTAAGGCACAAAGAGGCAGTTGTTTACCCTCGGTCCCAGAGCCAGGGCATAAATGATGAGCAGGGTTTGGGCCCAGTTGTGTCAAACGTATGTCGCATTCTTTCTGTTCTGTCTGCCTTAGGATCTTCACCTTTCTCACCGTGTTTCTCAGACTGGTATTTGTATAATTTGTTAGTTGGAGGACAGTCGAGAGCTGAGTGAAATAAACAAAACTTGAGCTTCTGCCTGCTTGAAATAAGTTTCTGCTCAGCCCTCCACTGGGAGTGTCTGTAAGCCTCCTAACTTTCCACCATTAATAGCTCTATAATTTGAGTGGTCTTCAAGGAAATTGGAACAATGAAGAATAATAAGGTAACTACACTGTGAAATAGGATGCATTTCTTTGGTTGAAATCAAAGTGCTTCCTACATATATTTTCTCCTTTGGTTCTCACAAATTTCTGATGTACCTTTGTTGACGTATATACTTCAAGCACTTCAATGAAGCAGCCAAAATCAAAGACATTAAGTGACAGCTAAGTATGTGGTAGAAATGGAATTAAAATCTGGATTCGTGACTCCTCTTTCCATTATACTCCTGCTTATACTGGAGAGAGCTTACGCCCATTTTAAAAGCTCTGTTCTCTCTAGTTTTGTTGCTGCTATTATCTCTGTTGTTACTCAGTCACAGCTAACACCGAGCCTTCCTGCAGGGGGTGGGGCTAAATCATCTGAATTTATTATTCCGCTTAACACTGGGAACCACATGATGTAGCTACTGTTGTTATGTCTGTTTGGTGAAGACACTACATATTAGTGAGGTTAAATAGATTGGAGCAGACTCAACTGCAGACCTGGATGACACGTGGGAGTTTCCAAAGGGACTTGTATCTTCTCCTAGACTATAAACCACATGAGGACCAGAACCACAAGTGTATCCTCCCTAGAGTTTAGCAAACTGACCTTGTGCAGCAGGGCCTCTAGTCAAATGAATGTGACTGCTAACTTTGATTTTTCTTTTCCTACAGAGATTGTCAGGTCATATTGTTCTCAGATTAATCCTGGTTTTCTCTTGGTTGTTTTGATTGATTTTTATGCCCTGTAATTAAAAAGTAAGCTCTCACACATCTCCTTTGTGGGCTATGAACTACAATCTGTAATCACAACTTTTCTTTGAATTGATCATCTTCTTTCTGAGCTGTTAATAAACATGTCTGGCATCACATGGGTTTTTTAATTGGTCTTTCCAGATGGTAAGGCCTTCAGATCTGATAATCTCATCCATATCATACTAAGCAAAAGCTTGAACAAAATGCCACATCTTTGGCAATCTTTGTCCTGATAGTATGAGAACTAAAAGGAAAAAAGAGTCTCCATGTGTTTTTGTCTTCTCTCCCACCCCAGGAAAAAGTCATCCAATTGTCACCCAATCAAAATGGAAATGAATCACAGTATCACCTGCCTTTCTCTTTTTTTTGTTTTTTAAATCAATTCACTTTGAGAGTATATATGCTTTTTCTAATTGAGGTAAAATTCATATAACATAAAAGTTACATTTAAGGTGTACCATTTAGGGGTTTTTAGTATATTCAGTGTGTCGTACAGCCATCACCACTGTCTAATTTCAGAATACTTTCAGTCACACCCCCCAGAAATCTCAGGCCTGTTAGCAGTCAGTCCCTATCACTCACCCCATCCTTTGGCAGCCACTAATCTGCTTTCTGTCTCTTGCTTATTCTGGACCTTTCGTGTGAATGGAGTCATATAGTATGTGGCCTTTTGTGTCTGGATTCTTTCACTGAGCTTAAAGTTTTCAAGGTTCATCCATGCTATGGCATGTATTAGTACTTCACACTTTTTTGTAGCTGAATAATGTTCCAGGGTATGAACACACTACATTTTGTTTATCCAGTATTAATAGATAGTTATTGTTTTTTAAATTCTTGGCTATTATGATTAATGTTGCTAAGAATGTTTCATGTACAAGTTCTTTTGCAAAGATACGTTTCCAATTCCCTTCTACCTAGGAGAAGAATTGCCTAGGTCAGCTGTAACACTGCTGGGTCATACGGTAACAGTACGTTTAACTTTTTGAGGAACTGTCAAATAGTTTTCCATGGGGGCCGTACCATTTTACATTCATACAATGTGAGAGAGTTCTAGTTTCTTCTCATCTTTACCAACATACGTTATTTTCTGCTTGCTTTTTATAACCATTCTAACAAATGTTTTTCATTGTGGTTTTGATTTATAGTTCCCTAATGAGTAATACTGTTGAATATCTTTTCATGTGCTTATTGTTCAGCTGTATATTTTTCTTTGGAGAAATATCTATTTAAATCTTTTGCCCATTTTTAAAAATTGAGGTTGCCTGTTTATTCTTGAGTTGTAACAGTTCTTTATATATCCCAGGTGGTAGATCCCTACCAGATACATAATTTGCATATCTGCCTTTCTCTTTTTAAATTTTTATTTTCCTTTTTGTAGCTCTGCTGGGTCTTTGTTGCTGCACACAGGCTTTCTCTAGCTGCAGTTCGCGGGCTCCAGGGTGTAGGCCCCAGTAGTGCTGGCACGTGGGCTTAGTTGGCCCGCAGCGTGTGGAAGCTTCCTGGACCAGGGATCGAACCCATGTGCCCTGGTTCAATCCCCTGGCAAGCAGATTCTTAACCACTGGACCACCAGGGAGATCCCATGTATCACCCTTTCTTGACTTGCTTATAAAGCAAAAGTTTTCAAGAACATTTGGGTTTTGTTTTCATATTGTGAAGTTTGGTGGTCTCTACCAGGCCATACCTCATTTTTACCTGTTAGTATTTGGAAGACCACCAGAACTTTCCTGAAAAATGAGGATTGGGATGGGAAGTAAGCATTTTGTTCTCTGTGGGTTTTGCTATTGGGGTCGTGGATTAATCCCCCTCCTGCCTTGAGGAAAGCCGTGGTTGCCATAATGGAAGGTTCCCTGGAGCTGAGGATTCATGTAGGGGCAGAAGCTTGAGGGTTTAATGGCATTTTTATCCTTAAAAATGGACATATTGTTTCTGCTTTAGACTCAGATTGTCTTTTGCTCTCAAAAATTCAAGGGCAGATGAGCCCCCATCAGCCATCATTAGGGCTTATTTCTTGTAGTCATGATGAGTTTGCCAGTGTGAGCTGGCTTCACAGGAAGCTTTTCCTCCAGAGTTGAAGAAGGTGGCTAAGTAGACCGGGAGTTGGCAGGAACAGTTTTGTGTGTTCAGGGCCTTTACACGGGAGCAGCTCCACTTGCGTGTGTGTTGTCAGAGCCAGTCCTCACGGTGTTGGGCTTGAGGCCAGCAGCAGGGTCCTTCCACTCTGTCAAGTTGGATTCTGCAGGTTACTACCTGCAGATTTTACCCGTTACTGAAGGTCCCGTGGAGGCTCTTGCCAGGCTCACTTACCTTTTTGTTACTCAAGGCGTGCAATCTGCCTTCTAACAAAATCCCTGGGTGAGTGTACACACACTGAAGTTGAAGAAAAGCAGGTCTTCAGTTCCCAGTCTCCCTGTTGGCCGCCCACCTCACAGGGTTACTCAGTCTCTGTGTCTGAACAGCCTCCTCCTCCATTCCATGGCTCCATGGGTTGGCCTGTGGGATGTTGATGCCAGCTGTACTGGCTGTGGCTTCCTTTCCTTGCTGGATGAAGAAAGATAAGTAACATTTAGCATTTCCCTGAAGTGCTCTCAGACTTGTAAACATTTCCACAGAAATCCTGAAATAGTTCTCTATCTGTTTACTCTTGAGCCTTCTTCACTCTTCTCCTCCTTCTGCCCTGCCTTCCTGTGTGTTCCCACAGCTCCAGCTCCCACCTGGCATTATTAGTCCTTAGGCCACCTGGACTCCCCCTCTGCTAAGTTGCATCTGTGATTGGCTCTATTTAGACTGCAAGCTTCTTGAGGGAAAGGGTCTTCAGTTCAGTTCAGTTCAGTCGCTCAGTCATGTCCGACTCTTTGCGACCCCATGAATCGCAGCACACCAGGCCTCCCTGTCCATCACCAACTCCCACAGTTCACTCAGACTCACATCCATCAAGTCATTGATGCCATCCAGCCATCTTATCCTCTGTCATCCCCTTCTTCTCCTGCCCCCAATCCCTCCCAACATCAGAGTCTTTTCCAATGAGTCAACTCTTCGCATGAGGTGGCCAAAGTACTGGAGTTTCAGCTTTAGCATCATTCCTTCCAAAGAAATCCCAGGGCTGATCTCCTTCAGAATGGACTGGTTGGATCTCCTTGCAGTCCAAGGGACTCTCAAGAGTCTTCTCTAACACCACAGTTCAAAAGCATCAATTCTTCGGCGCTCAGTTTTCTTCACAAACTCTCACATCTATACATGACCACTGGAAAAACCATAGCCTTGACTAGGCGGACCTTTGTTGGCATAGTAATGTCTCTGCTTTTCAATATGCTATCTAGGTTGGTGATAACTTTCCTTCCAAGGAGTAAGGGTCTTTTAATTCCATGGCTGCAGTCACCATCTGCAGTGATTTTGGAGCCCAAAAAAATAAAGTCTGACACGGTTTCCACTGTTTCCCCATCTATTTCCCATGAAGTGATGGGACCAGATGCCATGATCTTTGTTTTCTGAATGTTGAGCTTTAAGCCAACTTTTTCACTCTCCTCTTTCACCTCATCAAGAGGCTTTTGAGTTCCTCTTCACTTTCTGCCATAAGGGTGGTGTCATCTGCATATCTGAGGTTATTGATATATCTCCTGACAATCTTGATTCCAGCTTGTGCTTCTTCCAGCCCAGCGTTTCTCATGATGTACTCTGCATAGAAGTTAAATAAGCAAAGTGACAAAATACAGCCTTGATGTACTCCTTTTCCTATTTGGAACCAGTCTGTTGTTCCATGTCCAGTTCTAACTGTTGCTTCCTGACCTGCATATAGGTTTCTCAAGAGGCAGGTCAGGTGGTCTGGTATTCCCATCTCTTTCAGAATTTTCCACAGTTTCTTGTGATCCACACAGTCAAAGGCTTTGGCATAGTCAATAAAGCAGAAATAGATGTTTTTCTGGAACTCTCTTGCTTTTTCTATGATCCAGCGGATGTTGGCAATTTGGTCTCTGGTTCCTCTGCCCTTTCTAAAACCAGGTTGAACATCTGGAAGTTCACAGTTCACGTATTGCTGAACTGCCCGCGCTAAATGTGCGGGTCGCAGAAAGGGTCTTATACTGTCCATTTGTATATCTTTACTGCCACCACTGGACCTAACATCCTTTGGACAGTAAATATTTGCAGAATTTAATTAGGTGATTGAAATCACAATAAAAATTATTTTGGAAGAATCAAGAATTTCAAATGCCTCTTCTGCTGGTGCGACCCAGATCCTGAGACTTTTATTTCAGTGATGTCCAGTGCTATCCAAATGAACAGACATTACATTCAGCGCATTTCATGGGTTCTTTAGGTGTCATTATTTTAACCCTAAAGATTTTTTTTTCATTTATAAGATAAAATGAAATATTTCACTACCAAAATAAGCACTGTAGACTAAGGGAATAACTTTGTAAATTTAGTCACACTAAAAATATGTTATGTGATTCTCTCCCCTCAACTCCTGACCTTACCGTGTTGAGCTCTGTGACCATGACTCACCTATGAGAGCCACAACCATTTTGAGGATTTCATGAGAAAACCTAGGAGTGTATAACCTAGAATAATAGTTAACATTTTTCAAATACTTATTATATGAGCTAGGCACTGTTTACTCTGAGCACTTTTTGTATAGTCTCATTTTTAAATCTCCCAATGACTCTGAGATTAATATTTTACTATGCCCACGGTTACAGGTGGGGAAACAGAGGCACAGGCAGCATGATTGGTATTTTGCCTGAAATTCCACAGCTAATAAAATGGTGACTCCAGGATTTGAACAGAGATAGTCTGAGTACAAAGCCTGCCTCCTAAACAGTTGGTTCTGGGTTAGTTTCTTCCCTCAAAATGTCTCATGTGATTTAATATGCCTAATTTCCCCAGTGGCGTAGACAGTAAAGAATCTGTCTTCAATGTCAGAGTCCCGGGTTCGATCCCTGGGTTGAGAAGATCCCCTGGAGAAGGGAATGGCTACCCACTCCACTATTCTTGCTTAGAGAATTCCATGAACAAAGGAGCCTGGTGGGCTACAGCCCATGGGGTCCCAAAGAGTTGGACATGACTGAGAGACTAACGTGCATTTCATCATGTAAAGGTACCCTGATTGTGCATTACTCTTCTCTCTACTTCCCCACTGGCCAGTGTGTTGCAGGAATAGGTGGTCTGTAAACGATTTTTGATTAATTGATCGCACAAGATTACATAGGAGTTCTTGGAAGAGCAATAATTGTTTTAGTACCACTATATCAGGTCTTTAGTATAGCAAGAACTTTACTGTATGTGGCGGGACTTTCAACTTTAATCTCCACTCACTCTTTTATCCATCTTAAAATAGACATGTTGGAAAGGGTAAGGAATAAATAATTGGTGGTGCTATAGCATCTAGTAATATGGTAGTTGAGCTAATGTGGATGAATCCTACCATCCCAAACACATAGAAATATAATACCCTTCTCCAAATTAATGTGTAACCCAAACTCAAAAGAAAGAAAGAAAAATTCCCATGTACCAGAAATAAAAGGGAACACAAAGCCTGAAGTGTAAACAAAACCTGATAGTAAGGTCTAAAGCCAATTATGGCCCTTAGTGATGGGGGATAGGGGTTCTAAGAGCCACATAGAGAAGAGATAAGATCTTGGCCCATACAGGTGAGGAGCTAGTATCATTCCTCTTCATAGAGCCCAAAACCTCAAAATTTGCTCCTACCCTTGGAAAGAAGGGGCTTCCCTTGTGGCTCAGCTGGTAAAGAATCTGCCTGCAATGTGGGAGACTTGGATATGATCCCTGGGTTGGGAAGATCCCCTGGAGAAGGGAAAGGCTACCCACTCCAGTGTTCTGGCATGGAGAATTCCACAGAGTGTATAGTCCATGTGGTCGCAAAGAGTTGGACACAACTGAGCGACTTTCACTTCACTTCGCTTGGAAAGAAGACCAGAAAAATTTTACCCTGTGACCCAGGGAAACCTCAAGAAAGCTGCCTCTGCCCATGTCTAAGAGTAAAGAGGAAGAGAGGCACCCATGAGAAAATTAAAACTCAGACATATACTTACCTGGTTGGGTGATTTAAATTACACCAGCACAGAATATAGGAGGACTTTCCTCATGACCTTAAAACTCCTAAACTTCCAGGAGAAACAGGTGTCCTATTATGCACAGGGACAATTTCACAACCATGGAAAGCCAACCCCCTTCCCAAAAGACAAATCTACAATCAAAAATTACAAATCACACAAGGAAATGACACCAGCAAGAGAACACAAAAACTGGACATGATGTAACAGTCTGAAAGAGTATGTTGCTGCTGCTGCTGCTAAGTCGCTTCAGTCGTGTCCGACTCTGTGTGACCCCATAGACGGCAGCCCACCAGGCTCCCCCATCCCTGGGATTCTCCAGGCAAGAACACTGGAGTGGGTTGCCATTTTCTTCTCCAATGAATGAAAGTGAAAAGTGAAGTCGCTCAGTCGTGTCCGACCCTCAGCGACCCCATGGACTGCAGCCTTCCAAGCTCTTCTGTCCATGGGATTTGCCAGGCAAGAGTACTGGAGTGGGGTGTAGTAAATATGTTTAACATGATTAAAAAAGAAAGGTGGAAGAGAAAATAGGAAACAGAAAAATGATGCTGTGAAAAGGATACAGTAACTTTCAGAAATGAAACTTAGAGACAATGGAATTGAAAACTCAGTGGGGGAGTTCCCTGGTGTGCAGGGGTTAATAGTCAGCCACCTGTTGCTCTGGCTAAGCCATGAGAAAATCACCATAGGAAAAGAATAAAAGCAAAAGATAGCAATACAGCATAACCCAAGTAAAAATACACTGGGTTGATTCGTTGGGGTTGTCATGCCCTGCTAAGCTAAGGAAAAACCTAGTGTGCACCTTGGAATGCTGTCGGGTCAGCACAAGCTCAGAACGCTGCTTGAGCACACACTAGGATGTTTTCCCAAGACATGTGCAGGTCTATGACCTCCAGCTAGGTAACAGCCCTTGTACAAGAAAATGACAAAGATAGTTTAAAGTAATCAGTAAAATGGGAGACATGACTAGGGACACAGGAGGCGGACTTCAATGTCGCACAATACTTTCTGCTTGCCAAGACACTAAGTTAGAGTGATGCGGCTCCGAGGAACAGGGCTCTTGATCCAAGAGGTCTTGAGTCCCCTGATCCCGTCTTTAAAACTTTAATTCTGTCTCTAGTTTCTTTTTCCCAAACTGTGCGTTGACTGCTTCAATCGCCACCTGCCGCACTGGGTGCAGCGCTGGTGGCCTAGTGTTTAGGATTCCGGGCTTTCACTGCTGTGTCCTGAGTTCAGTCCATGGCTGGCAACCTGAGATACAGGACCCCCAACGAACTGCTTGGCCAACTCAGGAGCATATGAAAAATGAAAACAATTTCACTTTACATATATTCGAGTTGATGAGATTTTTTAAGGCTTAAAAGTAAAAGTTTTATAGACGCAGGGGTATCTGTGTTTTGTGTCAGAGTTCATGTAAAGACCTTATATTGTTGAAGCTACTCAGCTCCAAAGGAAAAGGTGAGAAAAGGGGGAAGGTGCATTTCAGTGGAAGGATAGGATAGAGAAACGTCCTCCTATCTACTCAGTGTATGCGTGTTGTTGTTGTTTAGTCACTAAGTCCAACTCTTGCGACCCTATGGACTGTAGCCTGCCAGTCTCCTCTGTCCATGGGATTTCCCAGGCAAGAATACTGGAATGGGTTGCCATTTTCTTCTCCAGGAGATCTTTCCAAACCAGGGATAGAACCTGCATCTCCTGCCTTGACAGGCATGTTCCTTACCACTGAGCCACCAGGGAGGCTCAGTGTATGCCAAGCCATTTGTTAATAACTTTATTCATCCCATGCTTTTTATTTTCTGGTTATCAACACTCAGTTACCTCCTGAGGGGCTTAATCTAGTGCTTAAAATAGTACATAACATGACAGCATGGCTAGATAACTATTTCAGTGGTAATTAAAAATGTTATTTTCCTTTGCCAATAGTTCTTATTTAATCAAGACAGATTCAATCTGTGAACCAGAGAACTATTCTGGGGCTTTGATTAAAAACCACAGAAGATTTTAATTTCTTTTCTGCAAATACCCTAAAACAGGAACAGTGCTGTTTTTATCCATCTGAATCAAATGCAATTCAGTTACTATCCCCAGATTAATTTTTATAACTGTAAAGAACACATGTGCATAAGAACAAAGATTGGGTAGTGCCCCTGTGAAATGAGAAGGGAGAGCATGAAGTCCCTGTCCACTCTGGGTGGTATCTTGCAGCTGACATTTCAGAGACCACACTGGCTTCCACTTCACTCTTGGCTGGGAGTGGATTTCCACAGGTGCCTTTGGTTGTGGACAAATCAGGCTTCACAGCCACTGATTCAGCTGCCAGATCCTGGACTGAGGAGGAAAGGCCCTCCCTCCGCCCCTGCTAGCTATCCAGGCAGTGTATGTTGCCGGAAGAACAGCACGGGCCCTGTGCCTCGTGCCCTCAGCCCCCAGCTGCCCCCTGCCTCTCCATCCTCACCGTACACTGATGCCTGGCAGCTCTAGCAAAGTGCTCCCATTCTTTGTTGAAAGGGTCGTGGTGAGATTTTGCTTCTTTTTGTTTTGTTTGTTTAAAATTAAAATTAGTTATTTGCTTCTGCTGGACAGTATTTAATAGGGCAGGATGTTGAGTTATCTGCTAGATTGCAGTACTGAAAAAAAAAAAAAAAACGTGCATAAGAACAAAGTTTGGGTAGGACCTGGGAAATGGTGAGGGGAAAGGAGTGGATAGGTTGGTGCAATTAATTATGACCTTTTATTTTGATCTCCAGAATTATTTCATAAACAATGTTTTTTAAATAAACTTTTCAGGAAGACAAAGCATCCCATTACCTCCAAAATAGGGCTACTGGACTGGCAATTGTTTGAGACAACATGGGCGGGAAGCAATGACGTCCTGTGTATCTTTTCTATTTAAAAAAAAAAAAAACCATCATTTTTGTCTGTGCTGGGTCTTTGTTGCTGCACGTGGGCTTTCTCTCGTTACGGTGCATGGGCTGCTCACTGCGGTGGCTTCTCTTGTTGAAGAGCATGGGTTCTAGGGTGTATAGGTTCAGTAGTTGTAGTACATGGGCTTGCTCCACAGCACGTGGGATCCTCTTGGACAAGGAGTGGAACCTATCACCCCTGCATTGGCAGGCAGATTCTTAACCACTGGACCACCAGAGAAGTCCATATCATCTCTTTTAAGCTTAAGGTTTTAAACTGGAAGAAGAAATTTCTAGCTATGGTCTTGTTTTCCTCCCTAGCTTCTCCCTTCCTTGTTTTACCAATGTATTTCCATTTCATGTAAAAAACATGGCCAGCTCTCCAGGAGCCAATGAGCTGGTTTTATGATCCTATTTTAAAATTGAGGACACTGAGACTCAGAGATGATCACAGCATCTTGGCCCTCTGAAGGCACCTTTGAGGGCAGCCCTTTTGCCCTACCTCCAATCCCACCAGTCGACAACAGGAGAAGTTAAACTTATGACCCAAGTTATGTACTTTGTAGGTGGTGGAACCAGAACTGGATCCTGCTCTCCTAACACCATATACTTCCCAATCATCTTAGTACCTGCTTGGGATCTTCCTGCCTGTGTGGGGAAAAGCAGCCCAAGAATGAGTTCCTGGTAATTAAAGGGCTGCAACCATCTAGGTAACAATTGTACCTTTGGGCTTACTTCTTGGACCTGCTGAAGGCCTCTGTATAGATATGCCATTCAGGAAGGTTCTGGAGCTTCATCTTCTCTGGTTCTGGGAGTGGCCCTACCATGTCCATCTGACCTGTGTACCCCTGGGTGGGCACTTAATCCCAGCAGCCCTTGGCTATGGATAAACCTCTCCATGTTCCTTCACCCATTCCAAGATTCTGACTCTGGAAAAGGGTAGGGAAGGATGTACACTGTGAAATTCTGGCTTCATCTTGGAACCTGGCAAATCTTCCAGTGATTTTTCTCTTATCCTGCATCTCATTTTTCCAAATGTGTTTGAGCCCAAGGTGTAGCACATCCATTCACAAATGTTAACTCTTGGCTGAGGTCATTCACCAGTATATTTTGTTCTTGAGGGTCCTGGGATGACATCTCTGGCCCAGAGAGAATCTCCCAACTGCTTTTCCAAGTCTTGGTTGGTGTTTGTATTCTCCTTTCAGTCAACAAATATTGGAATATAATTTGTGATACTCAACTTTAAGAACAAGCTTGATAGAAAGCTTTCATTACTAAATACAGTAACTTATTCATTGTGCTTGTCACCTTTGATTGCTTTTAAACGACTCCTTATGGAGACTCTTTTATCTCTACCATTAAAAACCCATATCTGGTTAAAGGCTGAAAAATAGGAAGTATATTTCTTTCTAACTGCCTTGCATTCATTTGGGGTGGAGATGATTAGAGGCACAGTTAATTGATGGTAATATAAACCCTAAGATGGGAGCACATGGGTTCTTTTGCTACCCGACAGAGTGCTTTTGTGGCTGGTTTTTAAGCACAGACACATCTCCTTTATTTTTACATACAGAGCTTTCTTTGACATACAAGCCAAAATTTTACTTGAAGCAACCTGAATACTAAGAGAGAGAGTATCTGGTTTTTCTGTTTGTTTGTTTAAAGCACTGAACATCACAGAGCATCCTTACAGAACAATGTATTTACGTTCCGTATAGAACAGCTGAACATAGCTAATTAAGTAGTAAGCACAACATGCTTTTAATATTTGCTTAAAACATTTTGAATCCTTGGTGTTCTTAACCATTCTGGAGTCTCTAACACTTAAGTTTTGAAATCCGTATCAAAAAGGATAAAAAATACAGAGGCTTTTTTGTTTGTTTGCTTTAACTGCAATTTCAAAAATGTTTACATGTATAGGTTTGCTCCAAAAATAATTTAAAATGGCTGATCAGAAATACATTCAATAATGTATGTACAAAATAGAGATCAAGGCAAAGGTGGAATATGTAGGAAAATAAAAGCTAAAGATAAGGTTACTTATCTAATGTAACTTGTAAATGTTTCATATAAGGTTACTTATGGACTTCCCTGGTGGCTCAGATGATAAAGAATCTGCCTGCAATGTGGGAGACCTGGGTTCAATCTCTGGGTTGGGAAGACCCCTGGAGAAGGGCATGGCAACCCACTCTAGTATTATTGCCTGGAGAATCCCCATGGACAGAGGAGCCTGGCGGGCTAGTCCATGGGGTCACAAAGAGTCAGACACGACTAAGCGACTAAGCACAGCACAGCACAGTGGGCATGAGAAGTATACCAGAATTTAAATGAAAACTCTACTACTGATTATAATTCACATCTCTTCATTTGCTTTAGCGTTCTTAACTATACGCAAATAACTCTAAATTTTCACATACTAATTATTTGCACTTGCAAATTAACATATCTAGTTATATCCTTCCTGAAGGTTCCTGCCCTCTAGTCATTTTACTCCCAATTAGCATGTCATCCATCAGAGGTTGATGAAGAGAAAAAAGATGTGTGAGTCATCCCAACCCATTTTCTTTCTTGATTAATAGAAGGTAGTAGGGAGTGGCAGTTGACGGAAATAGGGCGGAGTAGGGCAACTGGATGTTCTTTGGAAGAAGATAAAGAAGAAATACTTAAAATTTGTGATTTTTAGTTGTCAGAATCATCTCACAAGTGAAAGAGTTCATACTGACATCGTATTAAGGCAAGCTTTCAGACAATGCATACTGTTTCTTAATATTGAACATTTCCCTACTATATTTAAAATAGATAACCAACCCACCATATAGCACAGGAAATTATACTCAATGTTTTGTAATAACCTATAAGGGAAAGTAATCTGAAAAACATGTATAACTGAATCATTTTGCTGTGAAACTAACACATTGTAAATCAACTCTACTTCAATAAAAAGAGAAGAGTATTACTAAAATTTTATTAAAAGAATATGAGAAAATACAAACTGATATGTAAAGTATAAAATATATAAAATATCTATAGATAGACAATAAAAGTGGTGTGTAAAACAATTGTTATATTGGGCTGGCTAAGACTGAACTTTTCTTTTTCCTTCTCATGGTAATCTTTGATGTTTTGTCATGATAATATAATTGCAGGGGAAGAAAGGAGATGAAAAAAGCTTTCACATGAATTTTACTTTTTACAGATTTACTCATTACCTTTTAAAATGCAATTTGTTTTTTAAGTCTAATATTTGCCGACTCAAGGAAGATCATCAAAATTATTTTTCTTGCCACTAAAAATTGTATTTGGGGGATTTTTTTCATAGAAATGTATACCAAAAAAAAATCTAATGTTGTTCCTTTCTTCTTCTCATTGTTTTTCTTAGGGATTGTTATAGGAGTCTTGGTTCGAGAATACAGCAAGCTATCTAACCTGGAGAAATTCTACTTTTCCTTTCCTGGAGAAATTCTGATGAGAATGCTGAAACTCGTCATTTTACCATTAATTGTATCCAGCATGATTACAGGTACCTTTAGAAAACTGATGTTCTCTGTGATTAAGGAGCCATCTAATCACCTGAGTTGTTCTTAAGGAAAAAATCAAAATGCATCTAATGTACCATACACACACGTATACCTCCCTTGGAAAGTACATATTTGCTTGAGTGAAATACTTCATTATTCACAAAGTGGCATTGCTTTGCCTGTGGCACTGTCAACCACAGCTCAGATCTTCGTTGGACCAGCTGTAGAATGTCTCGTGAGGAAGGAAAAGAAAAAGGGGTATTTGGTCACTGCCATGTCAGCCAGCGGGCTTCCCTGGTGGCTCACAGGGTAAAGCGTCTGCCTGCAATGAAGGAGACCTGGGTTCTATCCCTGGGTCGGGAAGATCCCCTGGAGAAGGAAATGGCACCCCACTCCAGTATTCTTGCCTGGAGAATCCCATGGACAGAGGAGCCTGGTGGGCTACAGTCCACAGGGTCGCAAAGAGTCGGACATGACTGAGCGACTTCACTTTCACTTTTCTTTCTTTCCTGTCAGCCAGCATCCTCAGGCAAAATGTGGTTATCAGTTTGGATCATGTTTTCTGTGGTTTACTGATTTGTTTCTCAGCTGCAGCCATCATGCCTCAACCCTTTCAGCCTGAAGGGTCCTCTGTTCCCTCTGCCCACTCACTCCCACTCCTCCACAGACCTCAGAACCTACTATATATGTGCCCTGGAAATCTGCCCAGGGACCAGTAGTCACATGTTGTGGGGAAGTTTTAATGATGGGCTGGTACCATATTTCAAAAGCTGGGTGTTTTTAAAACTGAACTTGTGACACACTTGAATTTGGAAATGATTTTTCCCTTATGAATTGTTATGTTGCAGGGTATCTTTATAGAGCACACTCCCTTATGTAGGTAGAGATTAATTGGCTTTATAAAAATGTCATTTGTCTGGGTATGGTTAGCTCCTCTGTGGCTTCCATACTTTCCTGGCTTTTTCTCATTCTGGCAGTAGGTGAAATGCAGCAATTGCTAGCGTTGCCAACTTGAAAATCACAGTTTTATATAACCATGCAATTAGGGTTCTTGACATATCCTCTTCTAGAACATTTTTCTCTACTGCCACTTAGAGATGTAGGACTGATCTCTGTAGAGTACTGGACATTGGCTGGGGAAGGATGGATGGGTGTCAGGGTCTGCTGCTTTCAGCAACTGCATTGCTTCAGCTGTAGATTTAGCCACTGAACTTTTGAAGTACCAAACTCCAAACAGACCAGAGTCCATTGGAAGCCTAGTTCTTAAGTGGGCTTGGTGTTCTTGGCTTATTATAGACCTAAAGAGAATATAATTATGTTTTGAAATGCCTGGTTTCTTTTAGGGCCTGCAGCCAGAGGGCCAAATCAGCAGACCAGTCATTTGTACCATATAATGATTATTTGTTTAACTTCAAATTATTGGAGGCATTTAAAATTTGGAAGACTTCATGTAAACATCCATATTTCTGGCTTCTTCTGAAAAAAAAAAAATAAGATCAGGAAACACTGGGGCCAGTTCCCCACACACCAGAGCTGAGAAATAGCTACTGTGTTTAGTTGGTGCAAATACATGTGAGACGCCACAGTTCTTGTCACTCCCTAGTGCCCGATACCTCATCCACTTTACTCACTCACATTACCTGCCTTCTCCTGTGGAGATGGCTGTTCTAGAAACCCTCAGAATTTTCTCCATATCAAAGAGTTGTAATCTTTTCTTAGGGTCTTTTGAGAACATGATGAAAGCTTTGGACTCTCTCCCAAGAAAAATGTTCAAAGTTGTACATATGTACTGTATTTTGCATGCAGTTGCACAAAGGCTCATAAACTATTTTGTGATTGATACTTACATCTATGGAGGAAGGTATGGAAAGTTGATCCAGATTAGGCAGCAAATCCAAAACCCACGCAGTAAGCCAGATTTCATAAGAAAAGGTAACAATATTGTGTGAATATACTAGTTGGATAATAGTAGATGTTGAAAATATATACTTGGCATTGATAACAAGTAAGATGTTTGCAGTCCGTTTTGAGTGCTAGCTCAGCCTTGCAAATAATCTAGGAAAATAATTTGCATTCCACGTGCATAGCCCAGCTGCTTTTTGAAGGTGTAGCACAGATCTGGAAATTTTTACACTTTTCCCTCACCAAATCCCACAGTTAAACACTATCCATTCTTTTGACATAAAGTGATAAAATGGTAAAAGATTCAAAGGACATGAACAAAGCAGGAATGGGTACAATGATGATAATTTGTGTTTAAAGTTTTCAGATGAAAAGGAAAAAATAATAACAGTACTAAGGCAAGGTTATGGGAAAACAGGCTCAGTCACTCTTCCAGTTACTGTATAATTGGAACAAATTTTCTGGGGGGAGGTTTGGAACATGTTCTGATCTTTCCACCTCACATTTCTATTCTGATGAATTTAACATAAATCATCAGAGATAGGTTCAAAGATTTAGGTACAAGGGTATTCATGGTAATATTTGTTTGTATAATGGTGATAAAGTATAAGCAATCTGAATGTATGTTATACCCATAAGTTAGGATTCTATGCACCTATTAAAAACTTTGTTTTGGAAACATATTTAGTGACGGTGGAAAATATTCCTGTTTAATATAAAGTAGGAGAATAAAATAAATTAGATATTGTATACAATACAAATTTTATTAAAATTTATATATATTTTTAAAAGTTAGGACCAAAATCAAATGGCTAACAATGACTAGATTCAGTTAGTAAGAAAAAATGATCACTGAGTTTTCTTTTATGTTTTCAAGGCAAACACACATTATTTTTGTGCTTTTTTGTTTTGTATTTTCTTTCTTCTTTTTTCCTTCCTTCCTTGCCCTCCCTTTCTTTCCTTCCTTCCAGAAGAAGTAGGTGGGATGGATTCTGCTCTGTACCCCTCCAGCATTGCCTCTGGTAGTCTCCCTGCCCTTCTGCTCCCCAGCTCTGCCCCCTGCCCCTGAGCCCAGCACCACCTTTACCTGGTGTGTGGTCCTTTCCCCAAAGCCTGCAGTGATCCTCAGCCTCCCAACCCACCACAGAGCCAGGAGGGTGAAGCAGAAGATGGCTGTGGAAAATATACAGGAAGAGCGGCTTTCAAGTTTCAAAAGCCTTTATAAATCCAGCAGATCAAGAGCTTATTTCATACATTTATCAGGACAAAGGACAATACATGTTGGAAGCAGGGGAGAGCTGAGTGAGTGCCCTAAGGATACATAAATCAGTGGCAGAGAGACAGTAAAACCTGAGACAAATAATCTGTACTTACGCATAATCTTGCCAAATTAACAAAGTAACAAAACCTCTGCTATCAAAGCCTCTGCTGACATAAAACTACTTTATAGCTTTTTTTTAAACAGGGAGAATCTCTCTTCATGTGATAAGCCATCACGTTAATCAAGAAATTTGAATATAAGACTGGTTATTAGGTGGTATCAAGAAATTTCTGAGGGACTTCCCCGGCAGTCCAATGGTTAAGTCTCTGTGCTGCCAATAGAGGGGGCTCCAGTATGATCCCTGGTCTGGGAACTAATCTCACGTGCTGTGTGGTATGGCCAAAAATAAATAAATAAATGAAAGCTTTTAATTTAACAGAGAGCTTGTTATTCATAATACAAATAAATTTTTTTTAAAAAAGAAATTGTTGATAGTGCTGATAGTGGCATTTAATGATATAAGAAACTGATCTTTTTTTTAAAGTGTATAGGATTATGTAGGGATGGAAATGACATAATGTCTGGAATTTGCTTTAACACACAGAGAAGGCACAATGGACATCATCTCAAGGCATCTTTAGAGGCAGATCGTTTAGGCACTAGCAGAATCCTACCCTTAATTTATATCCTGAAGGATACACCCATGCCACACGCAGAATATCTGCACTTAGACCCCATAAGCATTAAGGTCTGTAAGCTGTATTTGTATCCCACCGCCAGCGAAATGGCAGGGGAAATGGCTTGTGAACATGCCTGAGAAGTGTGGCTCTGGAAATCCTGGCCCAGGTCTTATTCAGCCAGTGAGTTTAAATTTAGGTCACATTTTCTTTAATACCCAGCATAGGAATGAAATGACTTCTTGCCTCCTGTTCCAAGAGATTCCCCAAACATCCCCACAGGAAGCTGTCTTACTCCCCTGATGCAGGAGCTGGAACGACAACAATCTGATCTCACCTTCAGGGGCAGAGGTTTTTCCGTTTGGGGTTTAACTAAGGCTTAGAGATAAACAGCATTTATTAAGGCTTAAATACAAATGGTATTTATCAGAATATATGTGTGAATAGGTTTCCCTACAAGCAAGAATCTGGAAGGCTTTTTGTAAAGGGCCAGATAAGTGAATATTCAAGACTTTTTGAGCCATATGGTCCCTGTCCAACTCTCCAACTGGGTATCACAGAAAGGCAGCAATAGACAATATGTCAGTGATTGGGCCTGGGTGCACTGCCGATAAGACATTTATTTACAAAAAAATAAAGAATAGGAGGCAAGCTGGCAGCCGAACTCTGGCAAAATAAAAGATAAAACTAGATTCTAACTCTCAAGATACAGTAATTGAGCTGGAATATGAGTGACGAACCAATATCCAGAGAAAATGCTACTCATACCAAGCGGTGAGTGTAAATGTCCAGAAGAGACACTGAAGAATGGAGGATGGAGCAGAGAAAGTGACATCTCAAGGTATTTGGAGGCCCCCCTATTTTTAAATTCAGATTTCGCAGGTGACATCCTTGTGCTATTTAGGGTGGGGAGGGCATTTTTTTAAAATACGTATTCATTTACTCATAAGTGGCTGTGTCCTGGGAAGCCATCCACAGCTCCAGTAGAAAGAATCATTCCATGTGCCTTCCTGAAACAGGTTCAGTTTAATTCAGCAAACACTGGTTAACCGTGTGAAAACAAGCTAATCCTGTGAGGGACTGATGTTTCCTCCAGCCACCTGGTCATGGACCTCAGGTCTTCTGCTGGTCCATGAGTCCCTTGTTGGCAAGAAGGTATAAGAGGTGAAGATGCACATATCATTTGGCTGTACAACTTGTTATTAGGTAGCTAAGAGCATCCACTATCTACTTCAGTTATGGGGGAAAAGTATGCTTGCTTTTCTTGAAACATTGGTTTTTGTTTGTTTGTTTGTTTTTTAATATAGTTCAGTCTCTACGAAAACTGCCAATTCAAGATGATTACAAATTTAAAACTTCCTGCTGGAGCTTAAAATCATACAGGTTGAGAATGAACATCTTACCTCATTTGTACCATCTAGAACCACTGTATTCTGCCTGCATTCCAAGAAACACTTCCTTCATTCTTTCCCAACCTTGTTTGGGAACCAAGAAGATAAGATGGCCTGTTACAACTTTGCACACAGGAATTAAACATTTCCCTAAGACCAGAAATTTTTGTTGCATTAGAACACAGCTATTGAAGCCAGAAGACTTATATATTTATTTTATTTTATTTTATTTTTAAACTTTACATAATTAGTTTTGCCAAATATCAAAATGAATCCATCACAGATATACATGTGTTCCGCATCCTGAGCCCTCCTCCCTCCTCCTTCCCCATACCCTCCCTCTGGGTCGTCCCAGTGCACTAGCCCCAAGCATCCAGTATCATGCATCGAACCTGGACTGGCATCTCATTTCATACATGATATTTTACATGTTTCAATGCCATTCTCCCAAATCTTCCCACCCTCTCCCTCTCCCACAGAGTCCATAAGACTGTTCTATACATCAGTGTCTCTTTTGCTGTCTCGTACACAGGGTTATTGTTATCATCTTTCTAAATTCCATATATATGTGTTAGTATACTGTATTGGTGTTTTTCCTTCTGGCTTACTTCACTCTGTATAATAGGCTCCAGTTTCATCCACCTCAGGTTTTCTACAGTGCCTTTTCTCCAAAGAAGGAAGGGATACATTGTGTACATAAGGAATGGAATTCCCATAATGAATGTGCCACTTGTTGCCACAGTAACAGAGAGAAAAATGACGAGAGATAAATATTCCCTGCTTCAGCCTCTGACATAGTGAAGCCCAGAGAATTCACCATGAATGAGCTTTCCTTCTTCCTAAACCAGTACTAGACTGGTTCACAGCTCTGTTCAACTGAGTTAACATGGTTTTGTTTCTTTAAAAAAAAAGAAAAGAGTGAGCCTCATATAGTTTAGTCACTTTTCCACAATTGCCTGTCTTTGTCAACCTAATATAAAAGCAAGTACTTTCGCCATTTCTTTGGAACTTAATTCTTTATGATGGCTTCCATGTCACATAAGACTTGTATTAAATAAATGTGTATATTTTTCTCCTGTTAAGAAAAAATGAGAAATCATGCAGGGATTCTAAGGAATCTCGTAAGTTGAATACATGGATCTGGAAGACACTGGTTCATTCATTCATATCTTCAATGTCCCAGGCTGTATGCCTGGCACACAAGACACAAAGAGATGTCCAGTTCTTCAAGAAAAGGAGACTACATTTGCAATGCTCTGTGATAAGTCTTTCTGGGAATGAGGACGCAGGAAGGGACATTGGGTGGAGTTTTGAAGAAGAGAGAGGAATCAGATGAAGTGGCAGGAATTCTAGGCAGAAGAAAATAGGAGAAGGCACAGAATCTTGGGAAGACAGTGAGACTTTGACTGGAAGGCTGCAAACCTGGGGAGGAAGCAAGGGAATGGAAGGTGAGGGCATGGCTTCATGGGGTTTGTGCGCCTTCCTGGGGATTCTGGACATAAGCTTGTAGGCACGAGGAAACAGGTTAGAGCAGTGACTCCCACCTGTGCCATTCTCTCCAAGGAATGCCCTGAACAAGCTTTCAGTGGGGAAGTATTGTTTAAAAGAAAGTTCAGTAACACTCAAAGATGGTAAGGCAGAACTTATTCCAGATTGTCACAGTAGGTAGAGGGACCACTGCAATGGGACTTTGCAGTGGTGGAAAGAGAGTGGGTTCAGGTCCAAATGAATGCAACATGAGCCAATGGGAAATGATGGCCAATGACCTGGGTAGCAGGATCAGTGGATGGAAAATTACTGTGAAGAAACATCAAAGGTAAGGGGGATTCTGGCTAAATTGACCTAACAGGATTTTTGGTAAAGACAGCCCAGGGTAATCAGATACCACCTCTGCACCATGACATAGTATTATCATTATCTGTGATATGTCATGGTGCATGGAAAGTGCTATTTTCTGTTTTCTCTGGGAAAGTAATGAACTTATTTTTAATCCTCATAGCAATCCAGTGAAAATAAGTAGGAGCATACTTCTATCTTTAGAAATGAGGAAACAGAAAGTTGGAGAGAGATTAAGCCAGTTTACCAAGATCACACAGATCATAAGGGCAGCACCTAGGACTGCCCTCCAGCACCCAGGGGTGATGGATAATGAGGAGCCTGATTAGATATGGAGAGTGATCAGATATTGGGGGTTGGGAGCTCTGATCAAACTGACTTAGCAGCGTTCTTGCTAAAACTAGATTTTACTAGTTAGGCCTAGGAGAAAAAATTTTAATTTACTCTTTTGTCTGATACTATCAGAAGTTTCTAGACAGTCCCTACATTGGCATCAGAACCTGCAGGGCCAATATTAGAATCAAGCCAAACCAGGTAAGTTCGCACAGTGCGTTCATTCTGGAAACGAAAACAATAGGAAAAGGCTTGTTCTGCCTCACATGTTAAGTTCCCCAGCAAACAAGCAGCTTCAACCCAGAGACCCGAGCTACCAATTTTTTGAGATAAGAAGAAGCAAAGAGAGAGCGCAATAATAACTAGGTTGTGGTAGAAAGCTAGAAAAGTCTCCCTGAGCTGTTTGCTATCCCAATGTCAAAGCACAGGCTTTGAAGAGAGTAGCTGAGTGCCTCAGATCCTCTGAGGTTTAATGTTCATTGAACAAGAAGCCTCCTATAAAAGCTCATTGGGTCTTATGAAAAATTGGTTCCAAATACAAATAGCACTGTCCTTTATGATATTTAAAAAAAAAAAATGTTAAAACAGCTCATGGGTTGCTGAAGAAACAGGAGACTCGCCCGCTGCTCCTTGACAGAGGTTTTGAACATCAAATGTGGACCTGCTGACAAAGGCTGCGAGAGCCTTTAGTTCATTTTGCTGGGAACCAGTTTAATTTTATTAACTTCACAGAATAGTCTGGGAGGTGACAGAACCTATTGAAAGGGACTTCTTTGTAATTAATGTCTCTTAAGAAAAACTGATGTCATAGGGGAAGCATGCACAGAAACATATTTTGCAGGCTGTCCTCTGCCTTTTCTTTTTCCCTTTTAACATCCCAGGAGCGTTAATCCAGGCTGCCCTGGATCAACAGAGTGAGAGCATAGCCTGCCCTCAGCCTTGTTTTTTCTGGGGAAGTAATGACCTTATTTTTTTTTTAAATCCTCGTAGCAATCCAGTGAAAATACGTAGGAACTTACCTCTTTAGAGATGAGGGAACAGGAAGTTGAAGGGAGATTAAGCCAGTTTTCCAAGATCACACAGATCATAAGGGCAGCACCTGGGACTGACACAGAGTCCCGAGCTCCATTCTGGAACCTGCTGCCTGAGGACCAGAGCCTGGGAAGAGTTGCCTGGAGCCCGGTAGCCATATGTAGATGATTTGGTTATTCTTTCAATCAACACATGTTTATGGAGTTCCCCCCATGTGCAGGCACTGGGTGAACACTGGTGGCTTGACAGATATCTGGGTCTCCTGCCCTCGGGGTGCTTACAGTCTAATGAGAAAGACAGACATTAAATAAGGAGCGCATTAGTAATAACTCTGAAACGTTGTGTGAATAGGATGCCAAGTGAGGAGAGCCTGATTCAGCCTGGAGACTCAGGGAAGGCCTCTGAGGAAAAGACTTAAAAGCAGTCAAAAGAAGGGGAGAGTGAGACAGTCCAGCAGAGGGAAGAGCCTAGGCAATGGCCTTGTTGTTGGAGGGAGCTCGGTCGGCTCTAGAAGAGGGCTGGTGGACCTGGCTGCAGGGCAGACAGTGCCCTTCCCTCGGGGCCTTGTTAGCCTGGGTAAGGATTTCCTGTGTGAAATGGCCCGACTGATGTTTTAAAAAGATCTCCTTAGTGGCCATGTAATTATGGAAGGCATGCAGGGCAAAAGAGTTAACACTTGCGAAGTGCCTTCCGTGTGCTCAGTGACACACTTCATTATTGATCATTTCATTCAGCAGTAACGGAAGCTATTGACTGAGTAAAATTTTAAATTCTGCTTACTGTCCTAGGCGCGCTCTAGATATTGTTTCTAACCCTCAGAACAGCTGTTGTGCAAGATGCCATGGTTCTCTTTGCTCCTCATAGTTACCCTTTAGGAGGCAGAGACATTTTAGATCTCCATTTTATAGATGGGGAAACAGTCTCGGAGGAGAAAGCTGGGATTTGAGCCTAGGGTGTCCCACCAAAGTCTGTGCTTGTCTCTCTCTATGCCAGTGGCCTCTGCTGGTGACAGAGACAGGACTCATCTGGATAAGAGGATGCCTCAGTGCAACAATGAGTTGCTTGGATGATGTGTCCATTCACAATTGTGAAACATCATCAAATGCCAGACCAAAAAAAAAAACCTTCCAATAACAGTTAATTCTGACAACTTAATGGCAAGGTGGAGAGAGATTGTCACGAAATTTTGTTCTCTAGTGGGTGGTAGCTTAATCAGAGAGTTCTCAGAGGAGACTTTTACCCTCGGGTGTTTATTTTTAAAACATGCTATTGTTTAGCCCACGGCAACTTCTTCCTTTGCAGTGTTTTTATTTTAAAAAATTCTAATAGATTGTTACTGCTTTGGTCAGGAGCCAGCACCCCAGCTCATCCAAGCCTCCTCCAGAAGTGAAAAAACAAGTGTGGTTCCTTAAAGAGCTAGCAGGTGCCCCTGAGTTCCTGGGACTGCTTTGGAGTGTATCTGTCTCTAGGCCACAGCCCAGCCTCAAAACTATCCCTGGATTTAAAGGACAATCCTGGACCCAGTGGTAACTGGACTTGTTAAAGAAAAGAAATTCAATGATACTTGTCAGTTTGGGAAAGCAGACTTTGCCTAGGACCATATAGACAGTTGTAGGGACCACTGCAATGGGATTCTGCAGTAAAGGGGAGAGATTGGTCTCAACTCGGAATAGAGCATGAACAAGTGGGAATTTATAGTCGAGAATTAGGTGGGAGTCGGTGGATAGACAAGGGATTCGGGCTAAACCGACCCAACAAGATTCATGTTGAAGACAGGCCACAGTAAATCAGAAATCATCTGGGAGATGGTGGAGGATAAGGAACCTTGATCTTATATCAAGGGTAAGAGGTTCTTGCTAAAATTATTTTGCAAAGAAGTACACAGATGGGCCTAAGAGAAGACTTGGAAGCCTGACTAAAATGTGGCCAAGGAAAGAATCTATGTCAGAATCCTGCTCATCTTTTTCTGCTCAGTTCAGATGCTCACTGTAGCAAGTTGCTCCTGGTCACCTCAGCCTGGTGACACCTCTGGCTCCTCTGAAAGCCCATGGTACCTGTTCTCTGCACCAGTGCTTCACAGAGCATCCAGGTTTTAAAGTGGGTGGGAAAGATCCGGTTTTTTTAATTTCCAATCCACATGGATTAATAATTTTTGTAAACTATAATATAAATGAATTACTAGAAAAAGATATTAAAAACAGACAAAGCGCTAGCCCTGTTTTTTGTTATTACACTCAACAGATAAAATTACTGTTTAGTTGTTACACACGTCTTTAAACACCCTTTGATCTCTATGCAGATCCTGCCACACCAGCTTTGTGGTGTAGTAGTGGACAGTCCTTTCTCATTTGTAAATTCCTTAAGGGCAGGTGTCAGTGCCCAGAAGAATTGAGTTGTAAGAGTGGGCTGTGAGGAAAGGTGGTCCTCTAGACCTCATCAGGCATAAGGTGTGGCCAGAAAGCAAGGAATCCAGGAGGGTCTTTAGAGTGAAACCCCAGGATAAAGCACAATGATGTTTCACTTGGTTGAGGTTAAGGTAGGCCCACCATCTGACCTCCCCATAGTGAATGAGGGGGACATGTGGCTAGGTGTGACTAAGGAATTGCTTTTAAATTTTGTTTAATTTCAATTTAAATAGCCACATGTGGCTAATGGCTACCATACTGGACATCGACACAATTGCTAGGCCTTACCAGAGTGTCCAGCATTTCATGCGTGCTCAACAATGTTGAATGAACAGACTCAAGCTTAACTCCATTACAATAAACGAGGTAAACAATGAAGATAAACCAGATAAGCCATCATCTCCTGGTGTGCTTTTCCTTCCCCATGCTGACCATAGCGCTCTGAAGACTAAGGCTTATTCTTTTCTCTCATTTTAAAAGGTGTTTTAACGTCTAAAATTATTTTTAATTGTGGTCAGATATGTATAACATAAAATTTACCATTAAGCACATTCACACTTGTTGCATAACCATCACCACCACCACCACGCATCTCCAGAACTCTCTTCATCTTGCCAGCTGAAACTCTGTGTCCATTAAATAGCTCCCCCTTCTCCTTTGTCAAGGGGGTCATATTCGTAACCACCGTGTTATACTAACTCCATGCATGTGCTACAGAATTCTAGTCCAGCACTAGCCAGGAGCTGTGATGATGGAAGTGTTCTCTCTGTACGTTGTCCATTGCAGTAGCCACCAGCTGCATGTCACAGGTGAGCACTTGACATGTGGCTGGTGTGACAGGAACTGATGGAAAGGAGCTGTCTTCAGAGTCCAAGGTCTGGATTAAGTTACTATTCAGAGAACAACATCCACTGAGCTAGACCACACACTCTCAACTGGAGCAATGTGGCCTTAAGGCAGCAGAAGCAAGTTTTTGGGGGTGGGCGGCAAGCTTACTCTTCTCATGTAAAGAGCATATGCTATGCGCTAAGTCACTTCAGTCGTGTCTGACTCTTTGCGACCCCATGTACTGGAGCCCACCAGGCTCCTCTGTCCATGGGATTCTCCAGGCAAGAATACAGCAGTGGGTTGCCATTTCCTTCTCCAATGTAAAGAGCTGTAAAGAGCTGTATATATATATACACACACACACACATTTAGTATATGAACAGATGTACAGTTTGTGCTATTAAAATTTCATGGGGTGGCAATGAGCAAAAAAATATCTAAAACACTCTGGGAGGGGCAAGTCGGTTGGAGCACATAATAATGAGAAAAAAAAAGAGAAACACTAAAATGCTAAATGTGTTCTCACATGGAGGTCTGTTATGAGTGAAAAGCGTTCTTGTTTGCCACTCTGGGAACCATACCAAACTGCCCTGTGTGAGTGGTTTTTAGGGAGATTAACCTGCCAAGTTCCTAAATCTCTCACACAGGAGATCTTTGAGATGGGCTCACTTTGTAAGGAGCCATAAGAAGTGCAGTGGGCTTCCAGGTGGCACAGTGGTAAAGAACCCGCCTGCCAGTGCAGGAGGTGCAAGAGATGCGGGTTCGATCCCTGGGTCGGGAAGATCACCTGGAGGGAGAAATGACAACCCACTCCAGTATTCTTGCCTGGAAAATTCCATGGACAGAGAAGCCTGGCAGCCTGCAGTCCATGAGATCACAGAGTCAGACATGACTGAGCACACATACACACATAAGAAGTGTAGCTTTTTCTGTCACATGGAAACATTTAGTACAAAATTCACAAAGCACCTTAATGCACTGAGGATCCAGAAAAGAATAAACCTCAGTCTTCAGAGCGCTATGGTCAGCATGGGGAAGGAAAAGCACACCAGGAGATGATGGCTTATCTGGTTTATCTTCATCGTTTACCTAGTTTATTGTAATGGAGTTAAGCTTGAATCTGTTCATTCAACATTGTTGAGCATGCATGAAATGCTGGACACTCTGGTGAGGCTTGGAGATTGTGTCGATGTCCAGTATGGTAGCCATTAGCCACATGTGGCTGTTTAAATTGAGATTAAACAAAATTTCAAAGCAGTAGTCACAGTAGCCACATGTCAACTGCTCCCTAGCCCTCGGTAGCTGGTGACTACTGCAGTGGACAGCACAGAGAACATTTCTAATACCACAGGAAGGTCTACTGGGCAGCACTGGTCTAGAATTTAGTAGCACATGGATAGACCCAGTGTGACATACATAGTGGTTAAGATCTGGCCTTTGGGGGTCAAACCAGCTCCACTGCTCGGCAGCTGTAGGACCCCGGTGTGTTACTTAGCCTTTCTGAGCCACAGTTTTCTCTGTAAAATGGGAGTAATCATGCCAACCTGGTGGGGTTATAGTGAACATCAAAGGAGATGATACAACCCTCAGTAATTGCTCAATACACAGTATTGTCATTTTCATTATAATAATCATCACTATCATTGTTATTACTGGCAACTGGGTGGCTAGACTATCCATCCAGACATTTTATATTCATGTTCAGTTCAGTAATGTTCCTGTTGTAGAGGTTTTCAAATATTGGAATGTCTCCCTGCATATGTTCCCTCCCTTTATGGCAGCCACACCCCACCCCATCCTCAACATCCTCGAGATGTTGAGAGTCTGGATTTCGGTACCGCCTTTGCCCTCAATCAGTGGTGGCTAGAAAGGTAGAGGGGTAGCTCTAGAGATGTGGAGAAGTATGACTGTTAATTTGAATGCATTTCTGATATATCCAGGAGATCTGTAGGACCTCAGTAGATTTGAGAAATGGTGAACAAAGTTCTTCTTGAAAGTAACTGCAAGAGAGTTACTGTACTGGCAACAGCCAGGAGCTGACTACTTTGGGGGCTGTATTTAAAGTATTTCCACCAAGAATCTCATTATTATGAAGCCTTTTATTGCCATCTGGGACCTGGAATAAAAGCAGAGGCACCAGCCCGTGGCCAAATCATTAAGACAAATTAAGACACATTAACATATGCTGGAAACAATTCCTCACATAGATTTAATTTGTTTCACTGCTGGAAGAAAATCCTGAGAGGGCAGGAAACACACACCCGAGGACAGTTCGGCAGCCACCCTGCGGATCTGTCACTTGTCAGCACCTTAGGGACTGGGGGATGCTTAAATTGGATGTCGAGCAAAGGACAATATATCTGAAAATACATCTTCCATTAGGTCATGGAGCAGGTGCTTGTACAGGTTACTTAAATACCTAGATTGGTAGTTTTCTTTTTTTTTTTTTAAACTACCATTATTATCATGAATAATCATTATAATTGTTTATCAAAATAATGTATAGAGCTCAAAAATAGAATAGGAACATTTTATAATCAAATAATATACTTAGCAAGCTTATATATTTGCATCATTGTTTGCTCTTTTTTTAAGAGACTGAAACTAAATATGAGCTAGTTCATTGGTTTCTGAGTTGTAGTGTATTATGGGAATAATATTCACCAGAATATTAACAACAGCTGATGACATGAAGTGATTTTTGTTTTCATCTTTATATTTTTTCCTTTCTTTAGATAATTGTAATGAACATATATATTGCTTGATAATCACACATAAAAGTTATCTTTTTAGTTGACTCTGAGATTCCTGACAGGAAAGGCAGAAAGGGAAATGATCATGAGTTATTCGATTTTTATTATGTGATGAAAGAACCTTCTCAGTTCTTTAAGGTAAACTTTTCCCTAATACCGAATCCCAAAAGAATGTCGAGTGATACAATGGTGAAGTTCTTAGCGCAGATGCCAAAGGGGGATTCCTTTTACTTGTCTCATGGCCACCCCTCTCACGAGCCAGAGACACAGCACTCACTAAGAGCTGAGGTGGTGGGGATTGAGCCAGAGGGGATCTTGCCCCCTACTAGCCTTCACCCCACTCCAGTACTCTTGCCTGGAAAATCCCATGGATGGAGGAGCCTGGTGGGCTGCAGTCCCTGAGGTTGCTATGAGTCGGACCTGACTGAGCAACTTCACTTTCACTTTTCACTTTGATGCATTGGAGGAGGAAATGGCAACCCACTCCAGTGTTCTTGCCTGGAGAGTCCCAGGGACAGGGGAGCCTGGTGGGCTGCCATCTCGGGTCGCACAGAGTTGGACACGACTGAAGCGACTTAGCAGCAGCAGCAGCAGCAGCCTTCAGTCTCTTAATTCTGCATTTGGAATACGGAAATGGTTCTTTCGCCCAATGCATTTATTCAAACAAAATGTGTGAGATAGGCCTAGCAGATAAATACATACCACTCAGCTCTTTCCAAACCTTGAGGATTGAATTGCCACCGATCCTGGAAATTTTTCTTCGAGTAATATAATTTGACTTCTCACCCTTTCAGGTGTTGCTACACTGGATTCCAACGTATCTGGAAAAATTGGTCTGCGTGCTGTCGTATATTATTTCTGTACCACTCTCATTGCTGTAATTTTAGGTAAGATTTATTTCTGAATCCTTTTTTTTTTCTGTATAATTGTGACTTTCCATTTAAAAGTAGTTGGTTTTTTTAAACGCACACTTTTTAAAGATCAGAAAGTACAATTGTTATGTACAAGCCTAACTGCTATGAAGCTGTTAGGCTTGAAGTCAGCACAGAAACTTTTATATAAACAAATATAATATCGGCTGAGTTTCAGCCATGGTACTGCTTATTAATGTCTCTAGTAAATAAACAGAAAGAAAGAGAGGGACAGTTCTGCACCTTACCGGATCATTGGGTCAAAGAAAGTGAAGCAAAGAACTAATCTTTAAACTTGATAATTAGTCTATAATAGTGGGTTTGAGTATAATTATAAAGTATTTCCAGAAAGACAGCATTTCGGTACATTTCAAATTTCACATAGTACCCAGAGCTAACAGAAGTCTTGCCAAGTACAAATTTCACTTGAAAGAGGGAGACTGTTCTAATAAGGGACTATGGTTGCTCATACACCTTTGACACTTTTGTGAAAAAAGTATGGTCCATCCTTTGTGACCTAGTATGACATTTTAAGAGGATGCCCTGAGTGGTAAGAGAGGGGGCAGTGTACTCAAATATTGCAGCCAGCTTGACCCTTACAGCTCTGCTTTGATGAACTGAGGATGTGGTAAGATTTTAATGGTATTAGGCCAGGCAACCTAGGAGGCCCTGAACCCTGCCTTAAACCAAAACCATATTTCATTAGGCTCCTGAGGGAGACCAACACAAAGAACAAAGCTGGGCTGATATCTTTTTGCAGCTCTGAGAGGGGAGAGTAGACCACACCCATTCATGGCCCCTGTATTGCCCAGTGACTCCTCCCGTCAGCAAAACTAATGCATTCACATCCTTAAGTCCTACCCGCTTGGAGGGGCATTTCTCTTTGAGAAGAGTGATAAGGGCATGGAGCCTTTCCTTCACTCCCCTCCAGTCCATCAACCTGGTCTTTCCTAAAACCTCCCACCTCTACTTGGACACCTCAAGAGGAACCCATTTGCTCCAAAATGGTGCTTTCAGATTCCAGGACCTCAGTTCCTTGGCCAGGGATTGAACCTGCATCCCCTGCAGTGGAATCATGGAATCTTAATCACTGGACCTCCAGGGAAGTCCCAGATGCCCTCTGTTAAGACAGTTTTTCTTTATAGCAAGATCAACTCTCTCTCCTTAGAACTCCTATTCTCATTGCACCCCCAAAGAGTCACACAGAGCAACACTCCGTAATCCAAATCCTTTAGTGGGTTACACACAGCTTTTCAGATATTTGATGGCTGTGGTATGACAGGAAGATAAGGCTTATTCTCTGTGACCCTCAGAAAAATACCAGCATCTGTGGGTAAAAGTTACAGAAAGATGCTGAGTACCCTAAGTTGGAAAATAAGTCCTTCTCACCCCAACCCCTGCTGAGGCTGATCTCATAAGCTAAAGAAGAAAAGAGCATTCTCATCAGCAGGTGTTTCCAGAAGCAGTTCTGGAATGCAGCCCCTCATTTTTTAAAAACACACAGGAAGAGTTCCTTCTGCTTCATTTAGATGGGAAGTAATTAAGGCAGTAATTCTGCTGAGGTTCCTGCTGAGGCTCGGTGTTCTGGGTCGACTTCTCAGGGTCCCCATCCCAGTATTGCCTGGTACTCTAAGATGGATGCACAAGGATATCAGGTGCCCTGGGAGATTCTTAATGCTCTGTGGGTGCTATCTTTGGTTACAGGTATCGTGCTGGTGGTGAGCATCAAGCCTGGTGTCACCCAGAAAGTGAATGAGATTGACAGGACAGGGAACACCCCTGAAGTTAGCACAGTGGATGCCATGTTAGACCTGATCAGGTGAGTGTCTGGCCAGCAGTGTGGCTTCACAGGCATACAGCTTGTGTGGTTGCACAGGGCCCCATGCTTGGTCTAATGCTCTGCTAATGCCATCTTGAAAGTTTTTATAATTTTTAAATTATTGTATGTGTTCATTTTGCCCTGGACCCTGCAAGGTACATATCCAGTCCTGCTTGCCAGGTCATGGTTCCACAAAGGAATGGAAGGAACAGGGTCTCTGTCAGGGTTTAGGATGGACAGAGATGTCCAAAGATACTTGTGGCATTAAGATGCTGGGCTGTATTGGGTGGCTGGTTCTGAAGCAACTTGAAGAAATATATTTTTTAACTGTACAGGAGAAACCCTCTTATCTGAAACAATCAGGGCTACAGATTGGTCAATTAATTTTTAAAAACAGCATTTAAAGTAGAGAGTCATAAATATACACTACGTATTTTGTTTATGCTTAAAACTTAAATGCATTTATTTGCCATTTTTTTGATGTTGGGCCAAGGTCATTTCTTTGTGTCAGTTGATTGTAATTTCATATTTCTGTTGCCTAGGCTGCCTTTATAAATGCATCATCTACAATTTCCAGGCTCAGTTTTCATGAAGTAGAGCAACAAAACCCTTAGCAATTGCAAGGAAAGCTGAAAGCTGAGTTCTTCCGGCTGTTCTTTTTATTTCAGTTGTCTTCCCTTACCTAACGCAACAACAGAAATTTTACTCACTTGCCTTGAATGAATTTCCAGGCATTCCAGCTTAGTTTTTATAGAAACTGCTCCTTCCTTTTCACACTCATATTGCAATGATTTACATAATATTTCATTCAATAATGACAATGATATTTGCAACTGGCATAAAGAATTTGGGAACAAGTGCAGTAGACTCTCATTGCTGAAAACAGAAATGTGCAAAATATTAAAGAAGTCTCTTAACGGAGCCTGTCCACCTGCTAGTACCTATTTCACCGAGGACAGCAACCATGCTGGCTACTCAAGAATCAGTTAAGTGTGATGGTTAGTTAGGAGAGCTTTCTATCCCCTAATTGAAGCTCAGTAGGGAAAAAGAATCCAGTGCTCTTGCCTGGAAAATCCCACGGACGGAGGAGCCTGGTAGGCTGCAGTCCATGTGGTTGCTACAAGTCGGACATGACTGAGCAACTTCAATTTCAGTTTTCACTTTCACGCGTTGGAGAAGGAAATGGCAACCCACTCCAGTGTTCTTGCCTGGAGAATCCCAGGGGTGGGCCTGGTGGGCTGCCGTCTCTGGGGTCGCACAGAGTTGGACATGACTGAAGTGACTTAGCAGAAGCAGGGAAAAATAAATCTTAATACAAGGAAGCATTATGCAAAGATGAGACCAAAACTAGAGTACTAATTCTATAGCATACTCATTTCCATCAATGTATTAGGTGCAACAAAAACAAACAAACAAAAACCACTTTTGTCTTAATGTGACAAAATTAATTTTCATGTCTCCAACAGGAATATGTTCCCTGAGAACCTTGTCCAAGCCTGTTTTCAGCAGGTAAGAATAAGGATTTTTGCCCTCAAGCTGTTCTACTCTTCCTCCTTACTCATTAAGATTTTTTTTCCTTCTATGACCTAAGAGATGGAATTAGCCCATCAAAAATGGGCAATGTATTAATACCTGTGAATGGAGGAATTTCAGGTGACCTGTCAACCCCAGTCTTTCCAGCCATAGCAGCACACATGTTGTAGCTTACACTGCTCCCTTTTCCCTTAGGCTTCATTTTTCCCCCAAAAGGTTTCAACTGGAGCAAGTCAGGAACCTGTCAAATGAGTGTTTTCAAATCTGGCTTCTAGTACCTAGTTTCAGAGAGCCACTTTATATTTGTGCAGAAGCTCAGACTATCTGCAGATATAATGCAGTTGGGAAAGGTAACCTCCCCCCACATGTTGGGAAATCAGTATGTGACCCGTGTGGGTGGTTAGTGTTCCTGGTATCTGGTCTTTTCTTTCATCACTCCGTGCCCACTGCTGGCACTCTACAGAGCAGTGTAACAAAGCCACTTTTTTTGCTTTAGGGAAGTTTCACAATCTTAAGCCTTCTTCTCTTGTTTATCTATGTACTTTAAGACAGCTGAGTCTATCACAAGCTACTGAATTCGTTTACATAAATTACACAAACAGAGACCTCTATGTGGACCAACAAAAATGGCAATTAAATTGCTCCCCGTCAATAGAGGCACAGAACCACCTCTGTTTAGGGGGTGCATTTGCGGTTCAGCCACAGTGGTCACTTGTAAGGTTCTTGGTGTTGGCAGAGCCTTGTAGGAGTAACATTTATGCCCAGTGTGATGATATACTAGCTCTTTCTTAAACATCTCTGCTGAAGCTCAGCAGAATCAAACAGGTGAAGGAAGGGAATAACAGAAATCTCACTCATGTAAGAGCCCTAAAGGGACTATTGACTTTGGAACAACCATATAGTTCTTGATGTTTATTAAAGTCATGGTGACTGCATTTAAAGTGATGAGGTGTTTCTTCCCCAGGTTAAAAATAATAAATGAATAAATAAATAGAAACAAAAATGATTGACAGGATTCCTGTAGAATCTATTAAAGCACCTACAGATAAAACCTATGCTTTCTTCTACATTGTTGCTCCATTAATTGGTCCCTCACTACAGAAGTGAAAGAACATTTTGACACCATTGAATGGTGGCTGTGGTGGTCCGGGGCTTGGATTCCTCAATTCCAGCTTTGCTTCCAAAGCCTCAGGGGTAGTACCATCCAAAACCAACGCCGGTAGAGGCCTCAGAGGTAGAACCTTTCAGTGACACTTATCTGGCCAAAGTAACATTCCTATGGTTTAACCTTAGGAGCTTAAAAATTCTTTTTTTGTTTATTTCTTTGACCTTTCCCCCCTCCAACATGCAGTACAAAACCACACGTGAAGAAGTGGAGCTTTCTGAGGAGCCAGGGACAAACAGCACTGAAGCGACTGTCACAGCCATCATGACAACTGCTATTTCCAAGGTACCACTTACTTCCTTTTGTTTGCTCCCTTCCCCAGTAGGCAGGGGCCAAGTCATAAGTGAGCAGGAGATGGAAATAAGTAGATCCTCATTGTCCTCAGATTCCACATTTGTGAATTTGCCTATGTACTAAAATGCATTTGTAACCCGAAATCAGTATGGTGCTGGTCATTCACAGACACACTAGGAGTGGTGAAAAATGTAACTTGCCCGTGCACGTGTCCCAGCTGAGGTTGAACAGGCTGTGTTCTGCGCTCTTGGTTCAGCAGTTTGTTTTTTCCCTTTTTTTAATTGGAGTATAATCGCTTTACAACGTTGTGTTGGTTTCTACTGTACAACAAAGTGTATCAGCTGTGTGTATACTTACATCCCCTCCCTGGTTCAGCTCTTATGTGGTAAATATGTGTCCTTTGTGCGGTGTGTCTTTGCCACATTTTTCTCAGTTTTGTGCATCAGCTTGGTAATTTCACTGTTTGAAATGCTGGCTGGTTAGTGTTACCAAATGCAAGAAGGCTGATGTTCCATATGAGAAAATACACGTGTTAGAGAAGTCTCTTTCAGGCATGAGTTCAAGTGAGCTCAACGTTAATGATTAAACAATATATATTAAATAAGGTGTCTTTGAACTAAAACACAGAGAAAACAAGGTTTCAAATTGATCATTTGACCAAAATGATGTGACTGTTGATTTCTAGGAACCTAATCCTCTGTTTCCCCTTAGGAACCTTGACTCAGTATTCCCTAAGTCAGTGTTGGCGGCCACTGTATAGAGTATAACTTCTGAGAATACTGAAGAGCAACTGAACCACACAGAGAAAAGAATGAGTCCTGTCACTTCTGTCTCTGCCACCCAGAGTTGAGTTGGGCATCTCTGGGAACATCGTTAGATTTGCAAGACCACATAAACGTGGAATGCAGGCCTGCAGTTCCTTATTTAAAACTCTGCCCAAATGTGATTCTGAGTCCAGAGTTCTTCACTTTAGAAGGGCCAGGTGGTGTGTGTACTATATGTTATACAACATCTTTTAAGTGGAATTCGCAATAATATTCTCGAATCAAGCACATCAACATTTCTGCAACTAACTTACAAATTGGCTACAAAGTAAGAAAAATAGGCTATCTGTAGCCTCATCTCCAGAGAAGGCAGTGGCACCCCACTCCAGTACTCTTGCCTGGAAAATCCCATCCATGGAGGAGCCTGGTAGGCTGCAATCCATGGGATCACTACGAGTCAGACACGACTGAGCAACTTCACTTCACGCATTACAGGAGGAAATGGCAACCCCCTCCAGTATACTTGCCTGGAGAATCCCAGGGGTGGGGGGCCTGGTAGGCTACCGTCCATGGGGTCGCACAGAGTCAGACACGACTGAAGTGAATTAGCAGCAGCAGCAGCAACAGCCTCATCTCAGTTCAGGATAGGTTTTGCCACCAGGAATTTGCCATAAACTTATCAATGAAATCAGTTGGCTCTGAGAACTTTTAGGATTTCATTGTTTAAGATTCTGGTGGTTTAGTCACTAGGTTGTGTCCAACTCCTGTGACCCCCATGGACTCTAGCCCACCAGGATCCTCTGTCCATGGGATTCTCCAGGCAAGAATACTGTAGTGGGTTGCCATTTCTTCCTCCAGTTGGAGATTAGATCAGGTTGGCCTGAAGTAGTACATTTGTAGTCATGTAGTAGATTTCTCCTGAATGTAGTCTGCCTTCACTCAGGAAGGAATAATTTAAGGGAAAAAAAATGCAGTAGATTTAAGAGTTCACATTAAATAGGCCACAGTTAGCTCCCTCTTTTTTCCTACAGAAAGCACTCCATGACCTGGCTCCTCCCTGGTTTCCCAGCTTACTTTTCGGTGAGCCCAATCTATTCTATCTAGATCCAACTCCTCAATGAACTCCTACTCTTGCTTCTTGATACGGTTCCACAGAGATTTTTCTGAGCACTCTCCATGGGCCAAGCTCTGATGGGCACTGAGATTATGACAGAGAAAAGACACATGTGACATATGCTCTCGTGTGAAGAGTGATGAATATTACAGTTGGAAAGAAAAGAATACTCCCTAATAGAATAGGGAGGTCTGAAGTAGTGTGGCGGCTGTAAACGATGAGTAGAGTTCAGAGACCTGATGTGTGATGATGTCTGCCTTTCCTTGCCATTTTTCTGGAGTCTGCTTTCTAGATCTCTGCTTATCTCTCGGCTGCCTGCTCCTCGGGCCTGTCCTTCACTATCTTCACAGCCCACATTCATGTCTCCAGTCTCCACATGATGCCTGTAACTCATGGCTTGGCTGTACAGTTAGTTACACACCATCTTGCTATCATTGGCTCCTGTTTCTCACAGTTAGTCTTGTCTATCCAGCTGCATTTTAAGACCTTACGCTGTAGCCAGTGCAGTTAACACACTGCACTGGCCACAGCATAAATACGTGTCTGATCATGTCAGATAATAAGTAAGAAATAATTGGTACCCCAGTGGCTCATCCACATAATTCCTTATAAACCTGGTTTCCACCACTCAGAATGTGTTATCTTCCTGTGAAATCTCTGTTAAGCTCATGCTGCACAACTAGGATTGAACTATCTCTTGGTATATCTCATGCTAATCGTGTGTGTGTGTGTGTGTGTGCTCAGTTGTGTCCGACTCTTTGCGACCCCGTGGACTGCAGCCTGCAGAGGCTCCTCTGTCCATGAGATTTCTCCAGGCAAGAATACTGGAGTAGGTTGCCATTTCCTCCTCCAGGGGATCTTTCCGACCCAGGAATTGTACCTTCATCTCCTGTACTGGCAGATGGGTTCTTTACCACTGAGCCACCTGGGAAGTCCCCATGCTATTCTTATCCAGGATAAAATGAAGAAAGGGTTCATAGTAGTAGATATCTGGTTAATTTTTATCTAAAATAAAATCCTATTGGTTATCTAAGGTTAGAGATGGTAAAAAATGTTCCTGTGTTAATTATAAGGATAAAATAGATAGTAAAGTGTCCTAAAAATGTTTGCACTGGTAAATATTTTGAGCTTCCTGCATTATCAATTCGTATCTTTTTATGCAGACTCCTAATGTAACTACTAGTTAAAATAACTCTGAAAAGTGCCTAAAGTTATTAAAAATTTAAAACACCCCAGAATAAGAAATCTTCAAAAGAAATATTCAAGTATGGATTCATTGAAAGAGAGGGGAAAACAAACCTCAGTGCCAGAGGTGGGGGCAGTAAAATTTGATACATGCATAGGTGGGTTTTTTTTTTTGCTCCTAAACTCGTTGATCCTAAGTTGTTGCTAGGTCACTAGTTTGTTTGGCTATCATATCTTCCTGTTTCAGGGCCTATGCATTCTAACAAGATTATAATTATGCATCAATATTATTTTCTTGGTTTTGATCCACAGAACAAAACAAAGGAATACAAAGTCGTAGGCATGTATTCAGATGGCATAAATGTCCTGGGCTTGATCGTCTTTTGCCTCGTCTTTGGAATTGTCATTGGAAAAATGGGAGAAAGGGGACAGATTCTGGTGGATTTCTTCAATGCTCTGAGTGATGCAACCATGAAAATCGTTCAGATCATTATGTGGTGAGCAGACACTAGTTAACGTCATCTTGCTTCCCCCGATGGCTGACCCTTCAAAACTAGAAGGAAAAGGTTTATGTTTCTAACTCACCTCACCCTAGAGAGGGCAAGACACTAGAGTATTAAATAATTCCATGTATTACTTAGGACTCAGTTCACTAATGAAAGTCTAGAGATCAGCCATTGACTTTTCTACCAAGGTCCTTGATCACGTTGCAACCAAGCAGCATTTATGTAAGAAAGAACTCTTAAAGGAGTGATTTGAAGGAGTTTTCCAGAACACAGGTGGCTTTCCTTATCAGGCTCCATGCAGAAGGGATACAGTAGGTAAACACAGGCCCTGATACATCCAAATGAAAGCTGCCATAGGTGAGCATAGCAGCTGCACCAGCTGAGCATCTGCCCTGTCCCTGGAGATGCTGAAAACTCCACCTTGCCTGGGAGACCTCTGCCCCACTTATCTCACAGCAAGTTGGTCCAAAGTATAGACCTTGACAGTGACAGTAAAGGGTTTAGTTATTTCAGTCAATGGTGCTGAAGCTCAGCTTCATCATCTGTTAAAAAGGATAAATAAAGTCTACCCCTCGAGTTGGGAGAAGTACAATAAGTGAATGACGTGTGTGAAATACCTAACCCAATGCAAAGCATGTAATGATAGCTCCACAAACAGAGCTATCACAACAGAGCTATTACATAACTAGTTCTGTTGCTGATACCACTACCTGGGAAACAAGATGACTGTGTCTAGAAAGAGCCTAGAGGCCATGATTGGAGAGTCAAGCGAGAGAGAGACCTGCAGACATGAGTCAGCAGGGTGTATGTGCACAGGAGCAAGGGGTAGGGACCAGAGTGCCCCTTATGGTGGCATAGGTGGGTAGAATTTAAGGTGCACGGGGTGCTGAAACCTGTAGCCAGTGTAGTCCAGCTGGGCTGAAACTGAGACCTTAGCCTCATTAGTGTGCCCCTCCCAGCTAAGGGCACACCCCAAGCCAAGGTATATGCCCTGGCTTGTTTCTTTCCTAGCGTTTCCACCCTGAGAAAATATTTGATGACAGAAGTATGTCCTTTCTTGTGCTTACTTTCTAGCTACATGCCGATTGGTATTTTGTTCCTGATTGCCGGGAAAATCATAGAAGTTGAAGACTGGGAAATATTCCGCAAACTGGGCCTTTACATGGCCACCGTCCTGAGTGGGTATGTCAGACTCAAGGGAAGACACTGAAACCTCATTTGAGCCAATGAGTTGCTGTTGAGAGGCTGAGTTTAGTTGGTGAAACTGGCTTCTCTCCCTCGGGCAGGGAAAGATGAGGTTCAGAGATAAGAGAGCAGGGGAGAGAAGGGCTGCCCTTTAACAGCTGAACTGGAGGTGGATCACACTGTGCTAATTTCCAGATCTTGGCAGAACAGCCTGGACCATGCTTTGTCACTGCCTTTATTAGTTGTGTTAAAATAATTTCTTAAGAGAAAAACCCACTGGTAGCCTCTCTTGGCCCTCTCCTGGCCTTCCCTTCTTCAAGGATGTAAACCAACCAAACAAGTAAGAACAGTCCCCATGTACCCTGAGCCTGAAAGAAATTAGGCAGGGCCTAAATTAAGTTGGACTGGAGCAAGCAGGAGTGGGATGGGTGGTTGGTTCCAACCCTGTTGGGAAAGTACTGTCACACCCTACATCATAAGAGAGGGTGCTGGAGAATCTTCAGGTTGGTAGGAACTGTGCAAAGCAGGAGACAGCTGTGTGCATACTTCCTGTAGCACACTTACTGGTTCCTTGAGGGGAGATGCGGTGGGATAGATTATGAATGGTGCCCCCAGATGTCGGTCCAGGGGCAGGATATGTCACATATGCTAAGAAATATGGACCAGGGGAATGACTAACCATCATCAGTTTGACTCACACAGATCAATTCCCCCAAACACTCAACTGGAGGAATAGGCTCACTTGCTGGAACTCAGCTGCACTGGGGAATATCCACTGCATAGGATTTGGTTCTTAATCTGTGTTTACTAAAAGCAGAGTCGTGCTGGTCAATGGAGAAGAAGGCCAGAGTCAAATCCCAGGGCCCCGGCAGTAATGAAGGTGGGACCATCCACCTTACTGGAGGCCAGGGGCTGTGCCCAGGCCATGGTATGGCTAAGATTTATTATGCTGAGCTATTTAATGAGAGGGTTCTGGTTTCTGCCCCATCAACCTATCTAGGTTCCTAACAGAAAACTAAAAGTCAGTTTCTCATAGTTCTAAGCCATAGGCTGTCTGTAAGATCCCTTTCTTGACCTCCAGAACGTATTTTTTTCAATGACCATTTCTTATTATTTCAGCTTCACATAATTGATCTGTAAACTCTAAGTTGCCATTTACATGGCATCTGCTGAGTCAGTTTCATTTTTTAAGCCCTTTGGTTTGTGAAACAAGGAATCGTTTGGAATGTGGGAATGACAAAGAAGAGGGTCAGTCATGAAATATAACTGTAGGAGAGCAGGGATAACTTCCCCCTTACAAACCCTGACTCCCCTCTTAGATGGTGGTGCTGTCCAGCTGGATAGTGGCGTGGTCCACGTTGAGTACTGTGATAAGGGCTATGATACTATTGACCACAGAGTCACCAAGGAGGGGAAGGTCAGCTGGACCTGGGAAGGTGAGGGAAGGCTTCCAGGAGGAGGGGGAGATTTCACTGAGTCTTAGAGGAGGAGTAAGAATTCAAGAGCAGAAGGAAGTGAAAGCATGTTAGCATGCATAGCAGGAGAAGCAGGTACAGGGCTTGGCAGCATGACATAACTATTCTCTGAGCTCTGAGATGTGGACTCAGCTACTGGCTTAGCCACCAACTTTGACAAGATATTTGATTTGCTGAGTCTCCTCTTCCCCATGTGTCTCTTCACTGGAGACATATATTCCTGTCCTCTCTCTCACTGGACCATAATGAAAGTTGAATGATATCATGAGTAAAAATGCTATTTGAAAAAAAAAAAATGAAGAGATAATGTCATCTGTGAACCTGTTTCTCTCTCCCATTTACAGGCTTGCAATCCACTCCATTGTAATTCTCCCACTGATATATTTCATAATTGTACGAAAGAACCCTTTCCAGTTCGCCATGGGAATGGCCCAGGCTCTTCTGACAGCTCTCATGATCTCCTCCAGGTAAACAGAAGAGGGTGTCTGGTGGACCACCACTTCCCTGGTGGTCCAGTGTCTAAGACTTCATGCTCCCAACGCAGGGGCCCAGGTTCAATTCCCGGTCAGAGAACTGGATCCCACATGCTGCAACTAAGAGACCTAGCATGCTGCAATGAAGGTTGAAGATCCTGCCTGTCAAAAAGACCCCACACAGCCAAATGAATAAACAAATATTTTTTTAAAATATTTTTTAAAGAAGAGGGGTGTCTGGAAGAAATCTGTGAGTCAAGCCTTATCAACTCTCACCTCACCTGATTGGGGGGTTTTGTAGCTGCCTTTGAGAAATGATCTCCCTAGTTTCTGACCTTACACGCATTTCTTCACCCTACTGGATATTTCTTGCCCTCTTGGCAGGGCCTGCAACCCAGGAGGGGGTTGTGTCATAGCTGGGGACAGTGACAAGCACAGCGACTTCTGATTCCTGGTCCTACCAAAAGTGCCATCGTGCTTGAGCTCTCGATTTAGTTTCTGGAACTGAGGTATCACTTCAGGCAGGGATTGAGGGCCAGCATTCCTAGGTCATCATATCCTTTCTCTTTTTATCACACAGTTCAGCAACACTGCCTGTCACTTTCCGCTGCGCTGAAGAGAAGAACCGGGTGGACAAGAGGATCACTAGATTTGTATTACCTGTTGGTGCTACAATCAACATGGATGGGACTGCACTCTATGAAGCAGTGGCGGCCGTGTTTATTGCACAGTTGAATGATTTGGACTTGAGCGTTGGGCAGATCATCACTATCAGGTGGGGCATGAAGTCACACTCATTTCCATCTCTGTAACTGGAATTGCTCTCAAGTAAAACTCATCTGTGGAGGGAGATCATGGATGGTCCAGCTGTAGACTTATTTTTGTGGTCTACAAAATCTCTTCCCAAGATTAAGTGCATCTGTATTACAAGTAGCAGGACTGCAGTACATAACACTGCATCAGGTCTGGAGAGCCAGGGAGTCTCTGTGTTCTCAGCCCAGTGCACCCAGAAGGTGCTAGGCACAGAGTAGGTATCAAGGAATCAAGGTTGAATAAGGGGTAGTTCCTGCTTTTAAGGGGTAGATAAGTTGGGTATACAGATATCTGAATAAGTGGGCTTCCCTGGTCGCTCAGCTGGTAAAGAATCTGCCTGCAATGTGGGAGACCTGGGTTCTATCCCTGGGTTGGGAAGATCTCCTGGAGAAGGAAACGGCTACCCACTCCAGTATTCTGGCCTGGAGAATTCCATGGACTGTATAGTTCATGGGGTCACAAACAGTCAGACATGACTGACAGACTTTCACTTCACTTCATTTCAAATAAGTGCTGAGTGATATGGTAAAGGCTATAATAGAGGTTTGAATGTGGAACACAGGGGGCACCAAAGAAGGAAGGGTTGGTCCACCTGGGAAGGTGAGGAAAAGCTTCCTGGAAGAGAGGAAAGTTTAGCTGAGTCTTAGGAGTATTTGATAGAGGAAGTGGAGAGAATTTTGGATAAAAGGAATAGGCTGAACAGGGGTCTTGATGTAACCGTGTCCTAGTTACACAGTACAGATTATTTGGTGTGGCTGGCATAAAGAGTACAATGTGGAGAACACAGGGAGATAGGAAAGCAGGGATCATATCATGGAAGGGCTTGTGTGAGGAGCTCATGGAAGGGTCTTAGACGGTCTTTCATACTATAGAAAGATTTGCATTTTATTTATTTATTTTTTTTTAAGATTTGCATTTTAGAAAGATAACTGGTAATTTAGTGGATGAACGTGAATGGGGGCAGAAACTATAAGCTGGAAGACCAGTTAGGAGACTAATGCAAGTAAAGTATGAAAAGGCCTACATTAAGCTACTGACCCACAGGTGAAGAGCTAATTAATTCAAGAGGCATCTACTGCGTTCAGAGTGAGGGACAGAGGAAGGCTAAGATGACCCCCAGTATTGGTGGATGGTGCTTATCAGAACAGGGACTAGTGTAAGAGAATGAAGTATGCTGCTGCTGCTGCTAAGTCGCTTCAGTCGTGTCCGACTCTGTGCGACCCCATAGATGGCAGACCACCAGGCTCCCCCGTCCCTGGGATTCTCCAGGCAAGAACACTGGAGTGGGTTGCCATTTCCTTTTGCTCAGTCATGTCAGACTCTTCGTGACCCCATGGACTGCAGCCTACCAGGCTCCTCCGTCTATGGGATTTTCCAGGCAAGAGTACTGAGTAGGGTGCCATCGCCTTCTCCAGAATGAAGTACAGGTGGGAAGGTTAAGAGCTTATACTTTTGGATACAATAAATGTGAAAATCCTTTAAGACATCCAGGTGGAAATATACAGTGAGAAATGTGGTCTCGACTGCAGATAAAGAAGTCAGAGTCATCAGTTTGATGATGCTCATCAAGCATGTGGGTTGTGAGTCAGTTATCTGTGTTTGACTCTGCTTCACCAAAATTAGCTGTGACCTTGAATTCTCTAAGCTTCTGTTTTCTCACCTGTAAAATGAGGATAATAATAGTACCTATGTTTTATGCAAATAGTGATTATTAAGTCAGATGATGCATATAAAGTACTTAGAATGGTACCCACATACTGAGCGCTCAGCAATTGTTGGGAATGGGAGAGTTTGTAGAGAAGAAACAGAAACTAAGGCGTGAGCCCTAGAAAATCCTAATATTAGAGGCAGGCAGAAAGGGGGGACCCCAAGAGGAGAATGAGAATATAAAGGTGGGAAGAATCATGAAACCATGGTGTCATAGAAACCCAGAGAAGAGAGATTTTCAAGGATGAAATGGTCAACGGAGTCAAATCTTGCAGAGAATTCTAGTCAAATGAAGCCTGAAATTGCCTGCTCAAGTAGATGGTGAAAATGTCACTAGTGATTTTGCCAGACATGTTTCTCTGGAACAGCACTGTTCAATATGGTAGCCATTAGCCACACGCACAAATTGGACAGAGTAGACATGAATGTTCTATCGCTGTAGAAATAGATGCCATCATAGTGGAAAATTCTATTGGACAGTGCTGCTTTGAAGTGGTGAATTGGGATTAGAGTTAATCCTAAGACTTTAGTTGAGTTTGAAAGTCATGTCCAACTCTTTGCAACCCTTGGACTACTATATAGCCCACCAGACTCCTCTGTCCAGAGAATTCTTCAGGCAAGAATACTGGAGTGGGTTGCCATTCCCTTCTCCAAGGGATCTTCCTGACCCAGGGATTGGACCCAGTCCCCTGCGTTGCAGGCAGATTCTTTACCATTTGAGCCACCAGGGAAGCCCTTAGTTTAGAGTGGAAGTTTAAGACTAACTGGGTCGGTCCCTAAGCCTAAACACAGAGAAGGCAATGGCACCCCACTCCAGTACTCTTGCCTGGAAAATCCCATGGACGGGGGAGCCTGGTGGGCTGCAGTCCATGGGGTCGTGGAGAGTCAGACACGACTGAGCGACTTCACTTTCACTTTTAACTTTCATGCATTGGAGAAGGAAATGGCAACCCACTCCGGTGTTCTTGCCTGGAGAGTCCCAGGGACGGGGAGCCTGGTGGGCTGCCGTCTATGGGGTCGCCCAGGGTCGGACACGACTGAAGCGACTTAGCAGCAGCAGGCCTAAACACTGTTGAATCTGAACCTTTCAGGCATTTGACATAGGCATAAATCCTAGGCATAAAATAAGTTCTTACAGTCTTCTAGTGCAGTAAATTTTTAGATCTTCCCAACCCTAAATCATATTTATTGCAGTTTGGAATAACTGAAATTAACTAAAGACAACTCCAAACTAGACCATTTGGCACATAAGGTAGGAAACTACACCAGTGCCTCATGATCTGTAGAGTATTAGTGGCTAAGGAGGCTGGAGCCCAGGAGCATTGGTGAAGTTCTCTAGTTTGAATAGTGGAGAGTATGTTAAAAGTAAAACCCTGAATCATGCCTGAGAAAGTTCCACAGCCACTGTAATTCTAGCAGTTGTTCTTTCACTTCTCCAAGTGCCTTCTCCCACCTCCCTCACCTCGGCCTGTGGCACCGAGTCTGTACTAAACTCATTTCCAGGGAGCAACTGTGTGAGGTGCCAGTTCTTTGCAGTTATTTGCTATTTGGGGGGTGAATTTCCTCCCTCTGCTTCGCTCGTAAGTTCCCTAGATCTTTCTAACCCCCCTTTTTTTTTAACCTCACTACTAGAGGAATAAACTTTGGGCCTAGAGACTAAATCACATGAAAACCCTCTCTCTCTGCTTTGCTGTATTTTTAAATCAAACTTGCTGATAACTACTGGCCCAGAGCAAATAACAACAACTGTGAGGCCCAGGGTAATTACTGACTTTAAAAATCCTCTCTGGCTCTACCTGGAGGAGAATGAAATAAGAAGTCATTTTGTTTTTGTTTTTAAATATTTATTTTTGGCTGCCTCGGGTCATAGTTGCAGCATGCAGGATCTTTCCACATGGCATAAGGGCTCTAGAACTTGGGCTCAGTAGTTGCCCTACAGTATGTGGGATCTTAGTTCCCCGACCAGGGATGGAACCCATGTCCCCTGCATTGGCAGGCGGATTCTTAGCCACTGGACCACCAGGGAAGTCTCCAGTGCTGTTTTTTTTCTTTTTATTTTACAAGTCACAGTTGTGGCTTATGTGGTTTATAGCTATAAGATTTTTGGACCCGTAGTTTATCTCTTTCTATGGTTCTTTTGGACTAGACATCAAGGAAACACAGGCACCATCCACCCAAAACATGGCCTTTTGTGGTCTGTCGTAATACTCACTTACCAAAGGTTACAACTGATTAGAAATGAGATAAATTTTCTTACAACAAAAGATAATTAGGGTATTTGGAACCTAGAAAGAGCTTAGAGGAAAAAAGTAGCAGTAGTAGTAACAGTAGTTAATTTTGTAATAGTAGTAATACTAGCAGAAGTAGTTGTAACAGCTGCTGAAGGGGCAAAATGGCCTCAGTTTTAAGCACCTACTATATCCAGGTGCTATACTTGATATCTTACATGTTTTATCTCATCTAATCTTACCAGCAGCCCTGCAAAGTAGACATACTCTCCCCATATTACAGGCAAGAAACTGAGATTCAGAGAACTAACCTGCCTAAGGACATGCTGTTAGTAAACAGCAGAGCTGGGTCTGCCTGTAAAACCTGTGCTCACTCTAGTTCACTACCTATTCCCTGACCTGTATGGAGAGCTGAGTTAGATGGCCTGACATCAATCTAGATCTCAGTGCTTAGGAAAGAACTTTCTACCAATGGTTATTGTGTCTTCTTTGAAAACCCTCGAAAGTCAAAATAGTATATATTCAAGAAGAACAAGTAGGTTTTTATATTTTTACCCCCATCTGAGGATATACAGTTCCAAGTTTCAGACTTAAGCCAGCCAAATGGCTGAAGTTTAATCAGCAAGGTCAAGGCTAACGGGCAAGGTTTTCTTTGACTAAACGATTTTGAGTTTCAAGCCCCACCTCAAGCCCTAGGGATATGGTTAACCATTATGTGTTGAGGCTTCCAAGAAGGATCAATGGGTAGGGGCACAAATCACTTCTGACAAAGAAAACCCACCAGTGCATTCAGTTTAAATGTTTTCAACCAGCACTGACATGAACTTAGTGTTTCCAAAGACTATTTAAGTCAAAACAGATCTGAAGGATTATGCAAAAGCCCAAAACTTTGAGAGGGATTTGGACTGCTCCAGAAATCTCTAATTGCAAATTGGTGGTCACAGCCACTGAAGGAAACCACACTTGTCAAAGAACTCTGGTCTGTGTTTGACCAGGCCCTCAGATACCATCTGTGACACATCACCAGGCAGATGAATGAGCAGTAAATCAGGTTGGTGAGAACTCTTGAGGCTTTTCGAGCCCACAGAATATGGATTTGTGGATAGAATCAGGGAGTCTTCTAGTTTAAATTGACAGTGTCCCCATCTTCGGCTTTCAACCCAGTGGCATCCTTGGCCCAAAGATGAGAGCGTGTGTCTAGAAAATATAGTGGGTCCCTTCAAAGCTCATTCAAATCCAGGGATTTTTCAGGGCAGGGCAAACTCTGGTTTTCTTTGAAATGACCAGATTTAAATCATCTGGAAGATGTTGCTGATGAAAAACGGCTTATTCCAAAGAGAAATATCCCTAGTGCCACATTTTATCCACCTGAGAGGGACCTTTTTAAATACAAGGTATTTAAAATCCCCTTCTGGATTCCAGATCTCTCCTCCTTTTGCACAAAGGGCACCCACTGGCAGAAAGGAGTGGTCAGGAATAAGCAGTTGTACCTTGGACAGAAGTCATAGCTATTTCTCAACTCAGTGCTCTAAAGGGCAGTTCCCAGAGAGGCCAAGAGTCTTGTGATGTAAAGGAAGTACATGAAACCTGCTTGGCTAGTGCCTCATTCCTTTGCCTTCACCCTGAATATCCTTGCCCACGCACCCCTAACCCAATCCCTCTACCCTCCTTCAAAGCAGTACAAATTCCTGCCACGTATCAGATCCTCAATAAATTATTGCTTGGCTGAGTAGACAGACGAAGGGGGGAAGCAAACAGGTGGAGATGTACCTGGCCCTTGTTTAGGATGGACGGATGCATAGATGGGTGGATAAAGCTCTCCATTAACACCTTCGTTTGGTAAACTCTTGCCTTCCTCTTTAATCTCTCTCTAGCTCACTCATTGGGTGCCGCTCATGCAGTTCCTCTCCACTTCCTCGAATTAGAATGATGAGCCACACCTCCCCCTGGAAAAAGCTCACACTCCCCTCTGTCTCCCACAACTCTCTAATGAGGCAGAGCTGGTGCTCAGCAGAGAAGAGATTCTGACTGGCCAATTTGGGAGACAGCAGTAACTGACTACGGGACTAACCACTGTGGACCAGGGGCCTGGAGGGGAGAAATGGGTGTCTAACTCCTTTTGTGCTGGTGTGTTTTGTCTACAGTGTCACTGCCACCGCCGCCAGCATCGGAGCTGCCGGTGTGCCCCAGGCCGGCCTGGTGACCATGGTGATTGTGCTGAGTGCTGTGGGCCTGCCCGCGGAGGATGTCACCCTCATCATCGCTGTTGACTGGCTCCTGTGAGTTGGAATAAATGTGCTGCCTCTGCCGGATGGGAAGGCACGCTTCCCAGCCATGCAGAATCTGCAGTCTGTCATTATCCTCTCCTCAGATTGCCTAATGAGCCATCTGTTGCTGCTTTAATTTCCCTCTGACCAGGCCATCTGATAATGTGCTTAAAAATTAACTCCTCATAACTTCAAGCAGTGATTTTATAAAGGCAGTGATGTTCATTAGTGTATTATGCCTGATAACGCTCAAGGTTAGGATCTGGGTGTGGGATGAGATAAACAACATAAAATAATGTGAAGACACTGGGCAAGGCCTCAGCCATTCCAAACCTCATAGGCCACCCTAGCCTATCCCAGCCCTGGGTCAGCACCATAGGTTCAGAACCACCTAGTTCAGTGTCAGCCCACCTTCCCAAGATCGTCAGCACCATCAGGACACAAGCAAGGGCTTCGGGATAAGGTTAATTGGGATCTGAATCCTGGTTCAGTGGCTGTTTGACCTTGAAAAAGTTCCTTAACCTCTCTGGGGGCCAGCTGCATTATCTGTGAGATGGGGATGATTCTGTCAAGTTCATGGGGTTGGTGTAAGGATTAAGTGAGCTATGTGTGTCCAGAACACACATAGCTATGTGTGTGAGAAGTGTGTCCAGAACAGTGTCTGGCTGGCAGTATGTGCTCAGTTAACAGCAAGTTTAATTGTTATGATTAGAATGAGTTGAACCATTCAAGCCTAGGTTCATTCCCAACAGTTCGTTCCCTCTCTTTCACACACACACCTCCCTAAGGAACACAGCAGAAGATCTGGGTAAAAACATATCTTTTGTGACCCCCAGGGTTAAAGTTAGAGTGAGCCTGGTTCCTGGCTTTAACCTTGATACCCACTCTGTACAGTGGTCTTTCAGTAGCTGGGTCTGGCTCTGTCCCCTGGCCATCAGGGGAAGAGTCTGCTCCATATGGAGCCTTCACTCAGACCCAACCGAGCTTACTGGGCAGTACAGTGCCATGTAGTTTGCAAATAGCAGCTAAAAATTGTAGAAAGAGAAACAGAAACATTCCATGTGGCTTTGAAGGTACAGTCACGTCCCCAAAGGCAGAAGCTTCTGCTCTTGGGAGGCTACTTTGGGGCCCCCTCAACAGCTTGCTGGTTCTTTGAGGCCCAACTGAAGTAGCCCCTTTCTTGCCAACATACCCTACTATTGAGACAAGTGCCTTTTGTCTAGTAGTGATGGTGGATTTGCACTCTTTCCTCTCCCTGGTTCTTCCTGGAACACTGGTGACCTTCACTTCTAAGACACCCAGAGAAGTCAAAGGTGCAACTTGATCTACGGAACAAAAAGACACAAGCTGGTCCACAGCAGGGTCTAGTTCAGTCCACGTTCTAAATAGCAGGAGGGCACCCAGAATGGACATGTGGGAGCACTGCTGGCCTTTTCTGTCCTGCCGGTGTAGCTTTCACAGGAACATTCATGTAGACAGTTCCTAGCAACGGTGCTCCAGCACCCCAGATACCTCTCCACCTCCTCGTCGTCCTGCTGCTGGCCTCTCCGCCAGGCCTTCTGGGAGTTAACACTAGCTGAGGTGCCCCAAGGGGAAAGCTGCTCACAGGCTGGCCTGGGTTTTCTGACCCTGTGCTCAGCAGCATCCTTGCTGGCTTCCTCATGGAGTGATCTTGTGTAGGAAAGAAAGGAGCACACTGGGGACACACACATACACACTCCTGCTTGGCACACACACACACACACACCACCCCACAAAATATCCAGGTTCTCTCACCTTAGCCAAGAGAAAGCTGAGAAATGCACACAAGACAGAGGCTAGGGTTAAAGACTAATGAATCCTGACCCTCCCCACAAATATCTGTGGAGATTGTGTTCACATTTCTTTGGGAGGAAAGGAGGGAATTTAGGAGATGATGCTGGATTCGGGGGCGTCGTGACTGACGAGGACCCGGGGCAGCCTGTGCGCTCATTTTGTGCCTTTAGACAGCCCCTGATCCAGGCCTGTGAAGTGGGGGGCCTCTGGTTAGCCAGCCCTGAGAAGCACCCTCTGTGGTTTGCTGAATTTATAACTGAATTCCTCAGGTCCTTTCCTGTCTCCAACTCGAAGGAAAGTGAAACCCGGGCTTCGTGTCTGACTCACCTTCTGTCCTCCCCAGGGACCGGTTCAGGACCATGGTGAATGTCCTTGGAGATGCCTTTGGGACTGGCATTGTGGAGAAGCTCTCCAAGAAGGAGTTGGAGCAAATGGATGTCTCATCGGAGGTCAACATCGTGAACCCCTTCACCTTGGAATCCACAGCACTCGACAATGAGGACTCAGACACCAAGAAGTCCTACGTCAACGGAGGCTTTGCCGTCGACAAGTCCGATACCATCTCGTTCACCCAGACCTCACAGTTCTAGGGCCTCTGGCTTCAGAAGACTGGGGGTGGTGAAGGACCTCTCCAGGAGAGTCATCTCTTAGCAAATTCAGACATTAAATAAGGAAAACACTAACAGCCAACTGTACATCTGATTTGATACAGACCTCCAGATTATTTTCTATATTTGGATTCACAGCTTTTGCTCACCAGGTACTGGGATTTGGAGGTGAGTAAGATGAGAGGAAACTGATTAAAAGGAAAGCTGTATTATCTGGAATTTTTAAAGTCTATGAGAGACAGAATTGGGAAGTACATAGAATAGACATAACTGTTTTAATTAGGTAATAGATGTGAAAGAGAAATTGCTTTCTCATGCACGGACCAGTGTTTTGGGTTTTTTAAAAATATACATATATATATATTGTCATCGACTACACATTTTTACTCGGGCTTTCTATTGCCATGGATTTCCTTTGACCTCTCACATTTGTATAGACTATAATGAAGCTAAACAACAGCGCCCCCCCCCAACAAAGTTAATGTGCCAAATTGTCCATTTTGAACCCATCTCCAGCCAATTTCAAAGGAACTACTTTGAAAGAAAACAGACCAGCACAGTTCTGCAATAACAGTTTTAAGATGGGTGTGAGATTTGGGGAGAAGAGATTTCTTTTTCTCGATGTACTGTATGGGGATGCTGGTAACTACTGACCCACTGTTCAGTAGAGAGCTAGAGATATATATATGTATATATTTATTATTTTCATATAATTTGCCAGACAAAGGTCAGAATTGAACTCTCAATGTGAAATAAAGCGCTCTCCTTGTACTTGAATAATAACTATGATTGCAATCCAGATCGGTTTTGGGGCTTAATCAGAACTCCTCTCTCATAAGCACTACTAGAATGAGAAATCATGCTAGTTGTTTGTCTCATGTCTGTGTATCAGCCCCAAAGCAGAGACACATTCTGGTAGCACAGCCACTAATTTAGAGCTTCCAAGATACTACTGCTGGGAGGCAATCTGTATCAGCTCTACATAAGACTATATTCATGGGGTCGCAAAGAGTCAGACATGACTGAGCGACTGAACTGGACTGAACTGAACTGATACACAAAGGTGTCACTCATATAAGGCTGGGTGGGTTTTTATCCAGCTGGATGTGTTTAATAATTATATTATCCAACTATAATTCCTCCAAGGTCAATTATACCCACATAAAATGACAGTACTTTGCCTTTTTCTACCCATCAGACCCAAATAACATTGGCAAAGCTACCAGCTAAGTTGTCTTTTAATATAGGTTTGATGGATCGTGTAAGCCACACTGGCCAGAAAAGCACTGTCCCTACCCTGGATTCTTGCAAAGTAAATCCCGTGACATGAGACATTGGTATCAGTGGTTCAGGGAATTCTTGCATTGAACGAAACTTGTCTCCTCTTCCAGGGAAGATGGTTCTAACTAGTAGTCTAGTAGTCTCAGCCCCTGCTCATTAAAATCCGATGCCTGTCATTCTTCTGTTCATTTGTGAGGACATTGTATTAAAGTCTGTGCTTGGCTCTCATCTTGTAAATAATGCTTAACATAAACTTATAGTTACACCAAGATCCAAAATAGTCCTGTTTCTGCAGTACTGCATAGCCAAGTTAAGCCTAGCTAAGAAACCAGAAACTGTGCCAAAGATCATGGAATAGTTTTTAAAAAAAAAAAAAAAAAAAAGTTCTGTATTGACCACCTGCACCTGAAATCTTTAAGAGAATGATACCAAATGATCATGTAAACATAAAATGGACCTGTGATTAAATGTGAATTTTAAACTGCTAATGTTGGTGTTATTTATAGGAAGTAAATGTAAATTCAGCTGAATCAGCAACTTATCTTGGGCTGAATGGTTCAACCCCCTTGGCAGGCTGCTCCAACTTGAGGTACTAGAGCTGACAGAGCTGTTCGTGAACTGCAGGTCATCCTTATTTTGGAGTGAGTTTGTAACCAGCCTCTTAACACACTGTGCAGTTAACTCATAAAAGAGAACAGTGTTCCATTTCTGTCTCAATAAACATTGCCGTCACTCTTTCTTCCCTGCCTTTTCTTCCTTTATCTGTTCTTTTTATCTCATTCCCTCTGATGAGTGTGGGAAGGGAAAGACCTGGTCAGTTGATTCAGACTGTACCCAGATTATTGTTTTCAAAACTGTGTTTGTACCCAAGAATGAAAAAGCACAAATGGAAGAAAAGTAAGCTGATTTTTCATGTTAATCAGTGGGGATTATAAGGCTGACATAACAGTACCATTAGGAACAGATTGCCCAAATTTATGACTGAGATGAAAGGGAAGGTAGAATTTGGTTCAAAATTACTATAATGGGAGACAGTCTTATCTCAATATGATAGTTAAGGACCAATCCTGCCCTGTGAAATGTGGCTACAAAGAACACAAGGCTGTATTCAAAGAGCTCTTTAAAGGTACGTCGTAGTCCTGCCTAGAACCTGAGTCGTGGTAGCGTTCTGCTGTTGGACTCACTGGTCTGTGACAGAAAACAAAGGAATGGACAGCTCCCTTGGTCCTGCTGAGAGGAAAATCTCATAAAAGTGCTTAGCACTACCTGGCCAAACTAATTCAGAAGTTTTCTCTTTTGGCAACGTGAGATAAAATACCCAACTATACAACTCCTTAGTGAGATTGTTATTCTCACCACCTGATGTTAGCTGGGTTATTAAAGCAAACAGAACATCCAACCTAGTGAGACTTAGTAAATAACTCCCAAACCCCATTTTGAAAATGCGGCATTTTCCTTTAAATAGTAAAAGACTTAGAATATCTTCTCCTGTAAGGTATCATATAGGGGCTAAGTAAAAATAAGTGTTCACAATCTTTTTTCTATGGCCTGAAACACTGAGGGGTTTGAGATACTCAGGATGCGTGTGTGAGGCAGAAATGTACATTCATGTAGCACCCCTTCATGTGTCCTGAAACCGGAGTATGACATGCAGTTCTCTTTTGCCATCTCAGCTCGTAAATATGTGACTGTCCCCATCTGCTGGACATTCACTTTGTTCTGGGTCCCACAGGGGGCTTTTTAATACACATATGCTAGTAAAGGGCTTCCCTGGTGGCTCAGCAGTAGAGAATCCACCTGCCAATGCTGGAGATGCAGGTTCACTCCCTGGGTCAGGAAGATCCCCTGGAGAAGGAAATGGCAACACACTCCAACATTCTTGCCTGGATAATCCCATGGACAGAGGAGCCTGGTGGGATACAGTCCATGGGGTCAAACACAACTTAGTGACTAAACAATGACAACAATGCTAGTAAATGTGCCTCCCTCGCCTGCAATCTTAGATTTTTAAGTGAAAGCCGTATAATATAAACAACCAGAAGCAGCTCTTGTAAAATTAACCTTGGGAACAATGAATTCAGTGACTGCCTCTAAATGTATGAAATTATTAACCATGGATGGAGATGACTAGGGACATTTCTCAATGGCCTAGGCTAAATAATGCCACCAAGCTCCTAAGCAAGTAATAAGCTCTAAGCACACAATCAATGTCCCATTTGTTTCTCACTAGGAAAAACCAGTGTCATCTGATGCAGAGGCTCTCTCTCCAGGATTACAGAGATACTTGTGGTTTCATCTACAAATCTCCATTTCATCTGCCAATTTTAAGATATTACAAAGTTCAGAACAGTTATTAGTGAACTTCCACAGCCAAGATGAAATCAATATCACATCTGTTATTCTGGTTGGAGAAAAGGAGAAAGGAAAGCAATGGCCTCATCTAGAGGCGTTCTACTGATTCCTAGAAGGCCTCACCAGCCTGAAGATAATAAGCTGTTGTCTCAGGAGAACAGAACTAGGATACTACCTGGAGAGGAGCTTGCCCCACAAAAGTACCATTTATCAACAGATGGGGGCAAAGAAAACCTGAAACTAAAATGTGGATTTAACCAAAGTCCTGAGCACGAGTGCGTGAATCCCAACCCCACTCCACCCACCACCTCAATTTTCCTGCTGCCATTCCTCCATGACTCATGCCGACAGGAAAGCTATCAGTAGGGATTCAAGGATATCACAGTCTCTTTCCTCATTTTAGGGCATCGGAGGGAATGCAAAGCAGGGCTGCATCATCTGGGTATTTCAGAAACAAAGGTCTGCCTTCCTGGGGAAGCAATGAAAAGCTTGGAGTTTTGGCACCAACCAGGGTCTGCTTTATCTTGTCCAGGCCCTCTAGAAAGGTTTGTTTTCCAAGGTAAAGACAAGACTGATTGAAATGAATTGAATGGTCCTGAGAGGGCAGCCCTGGGAGAAAAGGCACAACTTCATCATCACATAGGTTCATTTCATGGACATGCCTTCACAAAATGCTAAAAGCATTTTAGATTTTAGATATAGGTGTAGATTTAGATTATAGAAAGAATGCACATCAAGGATGACTTTGACCTTCCTCTAAGAATTCCAATGTAACTTTCATTTAAAGAGTCCCTGTGTTGTGTTTCCAAGGTCATCACTTTAGCTTGACAAGAATAATCAGAGGCCAGCAGAAAGGTCTGTCTGAGCTGAGATCTTTTGCAGGGAGAAGGGCTACCCCAAATGAATCCAAAGATAATGAAATATCTGGGTCTCTAGGAAGCCAGTGGGGCGGGGGGGTGGGTGGTCTTGCCAAGTGTCAGAGAAGTGCTAATGGAACTCATCATTATGAGTGAAAGCAGTGTTGATTAGCAACAGAGCACACTGGCTGATCCTTACCAAAACTTCCTTTTGTCTTCCCAGCAGGCCAAACTGGCTTTAATTCCTCAATTTCCTCATTTTGTCAGAAAGGTTAAGACAGACAAGAATGTGTCAACTTCACAATAAGCACACGTGAACTGAAGGCAGGAGAGGTCAGTTAAGTTCGTAAAACATGCCACCTGCAATGAAGTACAAACAGTAAGATGGACTCCGGCTGACAGGACACTGAGCCTGCATTTCTGGCCTCAGGGAAGTTTACTCCTGTATCACTCCAGGAAGACACCTACCCTATTCTCAGGTACCGTGACCTTTCACAGAGAGGACACTCTAAGGCAAATAAAGGTCCAGTTTCTTTTAAGATGCTGACCTAATATCTAACTGCTGCAGGCACTGAGTTAGGAGTTTTCTCTGTGCCAGGATGAATGCAGCAAAGGATTGGATCCCATGACTCCAGAAACAAAAAAGCCACTCACAACACAGAGGAACCTCATTTTTATTTATCTGACAAATGCTTGCCTAACAGTTACTGTGTGGCAAGCACTGCTCTTGGCACTGAACAAATATTAACTCATTTAATCTCAACAGCCTCATGAAGTAGCTACTATAATTATCTTCTTTCTACAGATGAGGAAACTGTACAGAAAAGTTGAGTAACTTGCCCAGAATCAAACAACTGTTGGACAGCACAGCAATTTGGCCCCAATATTCAACGTTCTTTACCAGGTATTAAAAGTCGAAGAAGGCCAGGAGTGCTAGATATTAATTCTAACTCAAATCTGGAGTGGTCTAAGATTATTAAGAAAAATAACAACCATTGTTAATACTTATCAAGTGTTAACTACATGTATGGCATGCAGTAAATATTTTTAAATGTTTCATCTCATTTATTCTTCTCAATACTTCTCTAAGGCAGGAATATTTCTATCCTCCATTTTCCAAATGAGAAAACTGTGGTTTAGAGAGGTTAAGTAACCTTCCCAAGATCTCATAGTTGGGACACAAATCTGCTTCCAAAGACTGTGTAGCTAACCACTGAGAAATGTTGCTTCAAAATGCCTAAAAATTCCATGCGAATGGAAACCAAAAGAAAGCAGGGATAACCAAAACCTTCCAACAGAGAAAAGTCCAAGTCCAAATAGCTTCACTGGTGAATTCCTCAAACCATTTAAAGAAGAATTAATACCAATCCTTCTCAAATTCTCCCAAAATATAGAAGAGGAGGGAAGGACTTTCAGACTCATTTTACAAAGCCAGCATTACCCTGAAACCAAAGCCAGACAAGAACATTAAAAGAAAATTATGGGTAAATATCCCTGATGAAAACAAAGGCAAAAACTGCAAACAGAGGCAATAAAAGATTAGCAAACCAAATTCAAAAGCACATTAGGAGTAACATATACCATAACCAAGAAGAATTTATCCCTAGGATGTGAGGAATGGTTCAACATAGGCAATCAACGTGATACACCATATTAATAAAATGAAGGATAAATATCATATGATTTTAATACATGCATAAAAGCATTTGATAAAATTCCTTTCATGATAAAAACTCTCAACAAATTGGGATAGAAGGAACATACTTCAACATAATAAAGGCCATATATGACAAGTCTACAACTGATATCCTCAACAATGAAAAGCTAAAACTTTCCCTCTAAGAATTATCTCTGTTTACAGATGAAATGATATTATATATAGGAAATTCTGAAGAGTCCATCAAAAAACTATTAGAACTAATAAACAAATTCAGTAAAGTTGCAGGATACAAAATCAATATACAAAAATCAGCTGTGTTTCTATACCCTAACAGCAAACTACTGAAAAAGAAATTAATAGAATAATCCATTTACAACAGTACAAAAAGAAAAAAATTCCTAGGAATAAATTTAACCAAAGAGGTAAAAGATCTATACAGTGAAAACCATAAACATTGATAAAATTAAAGAAGAGACAAAGGAAAAGATATTCAATGTTCATGAACTGGAATCATTAATACTGTAAAATGTCTTGCAATCCAAAGCTATTCTCAGATTCAATGCACTTCCTATCAAAATTCTAATGGTATTTTTCCATTAAAATAAGTCTAAAATAAGTCTTAAAAATAAGTCTAAAATTTGTATGGAACAACAAAAGACCTCCAATAGTCAAAGCAACTATGAAAAAAAAACAAAAACAAATAATTTTCAACAAAGGAGCCAAGAACTTATAATGGGAAAGGATTGTCTCCTCGATAAATGGTGCTGGGATGGCCACATACAAAAGAGAGAAACTGGACCTTTACTTTATAGCAACAAAAATCAACTCAAAATGGATTAGAGACTTGAACATAAGACCCGAAACATAAAACTCCTAGAAGAAAACATGGGGGGAAAGCTCTTTGAGATCAATCGTCGCAATGATTTTTTTGGATCTGACACCAAAAGCAAACACAACAAGAATAAACAAGCAGGGCTACATCAAGCTACAAAGCTTCCACACAACAAAAGAAACCATCAACAAAATATAAAGCAACCTATGGAATAGGAGAAGATATCTGTAAACCATCTATCTGCAAGGGGTTAACATTCAAAATATACAAGGAATTCAAACAACTCAATAGCAAACAAACGAAAACCCCTAAATAACCCAGCTAAAAATGGGCAGAGAACCTGAATTAACATTCTTCCAAAGAAGACACTCAATTGGCCAACAGGTACGTGAAAGGGCACTCAACATCACTAATCATTAGAGAAATGTAAATCAAAACAATGAAAATGGAACCCTTGTATACCGTTGGTAGGAATGTAAACTGGTACAGCAAGTATGAAGATTCCTCAGGAAATTTAAAAAATAGAACTACCATATGATCCAGAAATTCCACTCCTGGGTTTTTATCTGAAGGAGCAAAATCACTATCTCAAAGAGATGTCTGTATTTCCTTCTTCATTGCAGCACTATTACAACAGCCAAACTTCAGATCCACATTTCCAGCTTTTATTGAACATTTTCCCCTGTGGCCTTTCCAGCATCCTTTAAACTGAACTTACCCAAAAACAACTTTGTAAATGTCTTCTGTAATCTCTGTTTCCTAAATTAGGAATTGTGTCTTAAAAATCACCATTATTTTCATTGTAACCTAGGATCACAGCAACTTCCTCCTTCTTTGACCCCTGGAGGTTCGAGGGCACAAGCAAGATCTGAACAGGTTCATTCACTTATTCTAATCCCTCTGCTTTGGTGGGAGCTTCACATGGGAGCCTGTCTGTGAGTGATAATGCTGCCTCTTTGTGAAGTGGGTGGCGCAAGACTTGGCCTCTATTTGGACATGAATAATTGGATGTGGTACATTTCTGCATTTTCTCTTCCCATTAATTCTTGAATGAACAATGTGTATCTTGATGATCCTCTAAATTCTATTTACAACAATGAAAAATTCATAATAGGGATAAGATTCCGAGGGAAAAACCAACTACATCCAAGAGAGGTCCCCCATTGCCTCTGAGCATATGCACCCCACCCCCAAGGAATTCTAAGTCTTCCCCATTCTGTCCCTACTGCCAAAAAGGCACCATGAAAAAAGTCCCTCCCCAGAAGGTTTTACCTGCCCACCAATTTTATTCTCTTAGTCCTGGGTTCATCTTGCCTCACATTAGGAAGAATGTGAATCTACAAAATGAAGGACATTGTGTCCTCATACCTGTAGATTAATTACTCTTTCAATCAATACTTCACTCCTGATGATTAAATAGTTCTCTTTCACTTTGCAACTCAGCCCTGGTCCAGCTCATTTAACTGTTCTTCCTTAAAGGAGCCAGACTCCCCCTCCTTCCACACACATTATTAAGGCACCATTAAAATAAGGTGCCTGGTCATTTCTTTCTGTCCTCAATGTATAATGAATTTCTTTCATTTCTATTGGAGAAGGGAATGGCAACCCACTCCAGTATTCCTGTCTGGAGAATCCCATAGACAGAGGAGCCTGGCAGGCTACAGTCCATGGGGTTGAAGAGTCGGACACGACTGAATGACTAACACTTTCATCTCTATGACCCTCCCACTCCATCCAGGCTCATATTCCTATTTTCCAGATTTCTTCAATGGCTTTATTATAGTCTCCCTGCCACCAGTTTCTGTGCACTCCCAAACCACCCTGAAAAAGTTCATCAAGTTAATGGTCTGCTTTCTCATCCCCAGACTCTAGTGGCTTCTTATTGTCTTCAGCACAAAGCCTAAAATATCAGGCCTAATATTTAAGACACTTCAGAAGACATCCCTGGAGGATATGTGCTCCATACGCACATCCTTCATTAGATTCCAATTTCCTTGCTTCTCTCAAACCTCTTCTTCACCTGGTCTTCCTATTCCTTAATGTCAAAAATAAATTCTTGGCCCTCAGTCCCAAGACTTCATCATTTCTTACATGGAACCTAAAGAAATAGCAACTTCTTAGTACATAATCAGATATTGCCTTATGTCATTAAGTTAATCAACATGAGACTTATTATTACATAATGAAATTGAGTTCTACAAACTTCACTGTAAATAAATGTCATTATCTCATGTTGTTAAATAAGAGACAAAACTGGTGGCCATGGGCAATATTCAGCTTCAGACTAGCTTCACATGACCATAGAGCCTTTTGTTGTTTTAGATTTGAATCTGAAGAATTTGGATATTTTGTGGGAGGTCAGGGAGGATGGAGTTACACTCTTCATTTCTCCCCAGACCCTACCACTCATCATTATTTCAAACCCCACTGCCTTGACAGTCACAAATCCTGCCTGGTTATGAAGATGTTTGAGTTTGCAATACCTTTTGATAGTCACATGTGAAACATCTCATTGCCCTGTTAAGTCCAGAGACTCTAGGAGGGCAGGGTTGCATCTTACACTCCTTAGCATAACTCATCCCATACCCTACAGGGCACAGAATATTAGTAAATACAGTGATTGCATGCAAGGCTGCAAAATCAGTTAATTGTCAGCGCTAGGTGGGACCATGAGTCAATGAACAAAGGATGTCATCATTGGCCATGTTGAACTCCCCTCCTGCAAGGACAAATGAGCTTTCATGACGAGTTCTCGCCATGAATCCAACAACGACACCTATTATACACAGTCTGTTCCTGGAAGTCATCCCACTAAAATAGGTGCGATATTTACTTCAGTCCAAGACACCAATCTCAGTAAGTGTCAGTTCCTGGGGGAAAAGAAACAGGGATATTTGTTTATTTTGGGGTGGGATGAGGGGGGTAAAAGTGCTATTTACAAACATAATATTCCAATGACAGGAAATGAGAGCAGAAAGCATCTCTTGCTGGCCTAAACAAGAAGTGGTTAACCTCATTCCAACTTCTGTTGAGAGACCTTAGTTGCCCTCTCACTCTAATGAAGGACTCATATTTGACAAACCCTTTAGGCTGAATTATTCAGCATCCACCAGCCTTGGAGACAAACAGGCGACAATCAAGAGATGGCAGAACGTAGCAGAAAGAGCATGAGATTTGGAGACAAGACAGACCAGGGTTTGGAAACTGGCTTTGACACTCTGCTTTTCTAAGAATCAGTGTCCTCAGCAGTAAAAAAAAGAAAGTGGGGTTGGTGGGTGGGGAGGAGGGGATGCCATCCACGGTAATTACATGAGATGAGAATAGCAACAGCTAACACTTACTGTGTGCTTATTTTGTGCCAGGTACTGATCTGAAGTGTTTTAAATGTGTTTACTCGTCTACTTATGACATTATGAAACAGATGTTAATATTGCTTGCATTTCCCACAGTTGGACACTGAGGCACACAAAAGTTTAGGTTATTTGCCCAAGTCACTCAGCCAGTAAATGGGCAAATCCGGGATTCATATCCAAGTGCTCTCATTCCAGGACCTTGAATCTTAACACCTACTAAATGCCCTTGGGAGGCACTTGACATAGCACCTGGTAAACTGAGGCACTAAATACAGGAATAAAAGAGAGAGGGAGCAGGAAGAAGGAAAAAATCTACTCCATTTCTCTCCTGGGATTCCAGGTCTCCCAAAGTTAGCTGATAAGGTCTTTAAAAGACTATAGCTCCCCCAAGCTCCTCAAGTTGCCATTGCACTGGCCTCTGTGGAAGAACTTAGAATAAATCACTCCACCTCACTCAGGCTAAGCAAGACACGCAGCGACATACCTTGACTGGTTCAAAAGCATCTCCAACCAATCACAAACTAAAGGCCCAAGACCCATCATATGTTTCAGCCCTCTTACCTTAGAGGGAACTCTGCCTTACCAGGGGTCTCCTGCCTTTCTCTTCATTTGACAACCCTAATCCTGGTGCTGCTGCTGCTGCTACGTCACTTCAGTCGTCTCCGACTCTGTGCGACCCCATAGACGGCAGCCCACCAGGCTCCCCCGTCCCTGGGATTCTCCAGGCAAGAACACTGGAGTGGGTTGCCATTTCCTTCTCCAATGAGTGAAAGTGAAAAGTGAAAGTGAAGTCGCCCAGTCGTGTCTGACTCTTCATGACCCCATGGACTGCAGCCTACCAGGCTCCTCCGTCCATTGGATTTTCCAGGCAAGAATAATACTGGAGTGGGTTGCCACTGCCTTCTCCTCTGGAGCAGCCTGGTAGGTTCCATGTACATACCACCTCTAGGTAGGCACGGTGGCCCTCAGGGCTGCCACCTCAGAGCTCCTGGAATTGAGAGGAGCCTTCCACACACACAAAGCAAACCCTACCAGAGAATATGTTGTATTCCTTCTGCCCAAAGGATCTTGGAGAGGCAAAGCTGTGGTCACCACAGAGAGCAAATGAATTAATCCCAGTAGGTGATCCTCACGGCAAATGACAAGGAGGGCTGAAACTACACAATGTGCTACAGGGTACTTTTAAAATAAAATTAGGACAAAAGAAAGAGAAATATATAAATGTATATCTATCAATATAAAAATGGACTTACAGGGGTGCTGCAGGATCACTCTAAAGATAAAGAATCCCAAGGGTGAGATTTCAGACTGCTGAAGAAACTCCAACAATCCAGCCATCCATGTGCACCAGAGAAAAGCTCCTGTCCTAGACTTGACCCTGCTTTTGCCAGATTTTCTGGTTTTGAGGGTGAAGTAAAGCACAGACTCTCTCCTTTGATGACCAAACTACTGCTACCCCGAGACCCTGTGTGGAAGAGCGAGGGGAGCAGACCTGAGGAGCCTGAGGGCTGCAGCTCTGCTCACTGTCTGCAGAGTTCCCAGTCCTTGGGAAGGGGGAGGGAGTTCTCTCCAAGACCTGCATGTCCCCCAGGCGTGCTGGAATGGGCCCCCCATTCAGGAAAGGACAGCAGTACCGTCAGGTGGTATTAGAGGTTCACTGGTCAAACATGGACTGGTGGCCATGTCCTTTCTTCCTGCTGCTCTGAGAGATCAGAGGGCTTCCTTAAGGGAACTAACTGAGAACAGCGTTGAATATTAGTAAGTATGGCCAGGCATTCAGGGGTTAGGTGAACTTGCATACATAATTCATCAGTCCTCCCCAGTTATACATTTAAAATTGACTGACTTCTTTTATGTTAGACTACCATGTACACTCTCCATTTTAAAAATCTTACTTATAGTTCAGGGCCTATAGGCTTCAGCTAACTTTGGGTCAGTCAGGCGACCATGGGGAGATGGCCTCATTGTACAGCAGCTTCTGCTTGGAGGGCCCAGGCTCTGCCAAGGAGATTTTCCCAGGAACCTCTTTAAACCCAGACCCCGTGAAACGAGCTTGCAAAATATGGCCCAGGCTCTGACAGATCTGCAACTGTGAAAGTCAAGAAAGGAATAATAAACTGAAGCAAGACAGCTGGAGATTTTTATTACATTTAGTGACACAAATCTTCCCAAAGTAATCTGAACCCTAATGTATCACAAGATTATTCATATTATTATATATTCCAAAAGCAAAATCCTGCTGCAATCCTGGCCCTAACATGACTCCTCAAAACTGAAATAACTCCTTGAGAAACAAAAAGATAAAATAGGAATGACTTAAATGATGGAGTTAGCAGATCAGAAAGTAAGCAAAAGGCAGATTGATTTGTTAAAGGTAACAAAAAGACTCTAAATAAGAATGGGCATTTAAGATCTTACTCCTAAATTGAGTTAAGGAGCTATGCTCAAACCATTAAAAAAACAAACTGAACAAGTGTTACAGTGTATACCTAAACAATAACTGCTACGGAATACCGACTCATTAGAACTGAATTCCTTCAGCTGCTTATGGCCTTCCCAAGCGGCCCTTTTCTGAGAACTGTACCATAGTCTTAATGTAATATAGTATTTTTTTTATTACTGATGACTAACTAGACCTCAAAATAATAAATTGACAACTATAGTTTCAGACACACTGAGAACACACAAGCAGGTGTGATTTACGCATATCTCTCTTTTCCAAGGGTGAAGTGTTTGTTGTTGCTTCCCAGTGGCTCAGTGGGTAAAGAATACATCTGCAATACAGGAGATGCAGGAGGCGTGGGTTCAATCCCTGGGTCAGAAAGATCCCATAGAGGAAGGCATAGCAACCCACTTCAGTATTCTTACCTAGAGAATCCCATGGACAGAGGAGCCTGGCAGGCTATAGTCCATAGGGGGGCAAAGAGTCAGACACGACTTAAGCGACTGAGCATGCATGCATGCACACTTTTACTAGGCTGAAATTCTGAGAGGGGATAAATGAATTTAGTTTTATTTCTGCATTTGGACTTTTTTCTCCTTTAATTTTTAATTTCATTTTCCTAATTTTCATACTGAACAAATTCCTGTGGTCCTAATGAGAGAAGAAAACTTGATTTTCATTGAATCTTGTAAAAGTTGAAAGGGTTTTGGGACATGGGAGAGGAAAACACTCAGATTACAGTATGATGGGAAGACAAAGCTTTCTGCTTTCAGGCCCTCTCTTCTCTGGGTCTGCAGACCCACAAAGATAAACCTCTACTTCAGTTCATCTCCATCCTCTTCTTGCTCCTCAAGTTGGGTAAGCATTTCATAAAGGTTTTTGCAGTCATTTCTGCCAAAGCAGAAATGTAATTTAGTGTAGCTCTTTCAAAGAAATATTTGAAGGAGGTTATTTTCCTCTTATAAATTTATTAAGAATTGCTAGAAAAAAAGGAGGGGTAGGTGACAGAAAAGTGAAAGTGAAGTCACTCAGTCATGTCCAACTGTTTGTGACTCCATGGACTGTAGCCTACCAGGCTCCTCTGTCCATGGAATTTTCCAAGAATACTGGAGTGGGTTGCCATTTCCTTCTCCAGGGACCTTCCCAACCCAAGGATTGAACCGGGGTCTCCTGCATTGCAGGCAGACCCTTTACCATCTGAGCTACCAGGGAAGCCAGGTAACAGAAGGAGTAGTTTAAAATACAATCTAAAGAAAGTAGCCTCATCTTATAAATGTATCCTAGAAACTAAACCTTTAAAGCAAGACTTGAATTCTCCAAAAACAATGCTCCCTCTTCCAAGGTTTTCAGGATCTTATGTTAATAAATAAATGAAGCCTAATGCTAAAAAGCAAACAACCACACACACATACACAGAAAATGGATTTACCAAACATGGAAAATCAGAATGATAGTCTTTTTTTCTGGAGGATATATCAGATTATTCCTCTAAATAGCAGCTTCCTCGAGCTCATGGACAATGTAAGAGGAAAGGGAAGGAATGGGGAAAGGACAGGACGGGAAGTCAAGAGAAGGGAAACAGAGGTGGGGGAGAGCTGAGGGCAAGAGGGGAGGAGGGAAAAAGGAGGAAGGAGGGGGGAAAAAAAGAACATTTCAAGAACATATCCACTGCCAAAAATAAGGAACATCTGAAAAGGCATCTTGACATTTTCATCAGAATTTTAAGAAGTGCTTTCCAAATGGAAAAGAACCTGCCACCCAACTATTGCTACTTTCTATTTCAAGCTCAAAACAAACATACAAACTGAAACACAAATAGTCCAGCTTGACAAGAAAACATGAGCCCCAAACACTTTAATCAGTGACTCTTACCTGGTTACAAGAGACTGGGTACAGGTTTGATTTAAAGGGGGTCAGACACTGGTGGTTTGATACACAGAACAAAAACGGTTGTTCAGTTGGCTCATTCAGTGAGCTCTTCATGATACTCCTGCAGCTTTCATTCAGTCTCCCCTGTGAAATGTGAAGACACTTGACACACTCTATGTGGCACTAAGAAGAAGGCAATCAACCAACACAAGCAAGGAGAAGAAAATGACTTCACTCAATCCCAACCTTGCTGTGCAGCCTCTTCTCCCACACTCCCAGAATGAGGTGATATTAGGTTAGCAAGACAAATACCTGTGTGACCTTGGGCAAGTTACCTGGGCTCTTTCTAGAATATCAGGATGATGACAAGCAGAGTATCTACTTCTTAGTGTTATTCTGAATAATATAGTCCTTAGTAGTGTAGTGAAGTTGCTTAGTTGTGTCCGACTCTTTGCGACCCCATGGACTGTAGCCTACCAGGCTCCTCCATCCATGGGATTTTCCAAGTAAGAGTACTGGAGTGGGCTGCCATTTCCTTCTCCAAGTATAGTCCTTGGCATATAGTGGATGTGTAGAAACTGCTAGATGTTAATGAGCAGAACTGTTAAATATGCCCAAATTAATTCTATTCCATGGAACAATTATTTTTGAGCGTGGAGGGGGCCAGTATAAAATCTGAGGGTGTTCCAAATCCCCCCATCCTCAAAGCTCTTGCAGCCTACTGTGGAGATTCTTAGTCCTAAAATGTGTATTACCCCTGAAGAACCTTATAAAGAAAACTGATGCCAGGCACCACCCACAGAGATTCCAGCTAAGTTGGTCTGGAGTGGGGCCGGGCATCAGCATTTTTCAAAGCCCCCAGATGACTCTATTGCTCACTAAGGACTGCCAACCCAGAAATCTGCCATGGGATTTGTGTGCAAGGCCACTGCCTGTGTGGTCTGTTAGACTCTGACAGGACCAGGAGCCCCTGGAATGAAGGGAAGTGTGTTGTTTTCTGTTGTGTGAATCCCCACAAGCCATCAAATGAAAAATCCCTTTGAAGTTGGTGACCAAATCAGAGAGGGCGGGCCCCCAAGGTTGGAGCCTGGCATCTGTAGGCTGGTTTGTTTTGTTGCTTTGATTGTAACAGAGGTGAAAGGACCCTTGTGGGAGGAAGTAAAGTGGGTCCTGCCTGCCAGCAGAGAGGGTGAGGTTAGAAGCCATTCCAGCCATACCATTTAGAGCTGGAGGCCTAACGAACTATGACAGAATCAGAAAGCAGCATTTTAATTCACTGTTGTCCCTTCCTCACCCACCTTTCTTGGTTTATTTCCTTTTTGCTCTGTAATTTTAGAGAGCTCTTTGTGCTGCAATTCTTATCTGTGTCTGAGGACTCCAGGGCCTGAGTTCCTTGCCCTCCCTTGAGTTGGGATCATTGTAAGTGGACTGGCTCCTGCTGCAGGCCGGCCATAGTGGTGGCAGCTGGGATCATGGGAGCCACTCACAGGGATGGGACACTCGGCAGGCAGAGTTGGTACCATTGCTCGGTCTCCCCTCCAGCCCTCTGTCTCCTTCTTGGGAGAGTTTTCATAAGGAAAACAAACCAATAAATCACAATACAAGGCTGAAGGAAACCTTATTTCCTAAGACAGAATTTACTAATTTTTTTCTTACCTTCTCTCTATCCCCTCACATCAGGGTCCACATACTAGCTAGTTCAGGGCTTTAGGTAACTTGATGTTAGCATGATGAAATTCAACACAATTTGACATTTGGTAATTACATGGGCCATGTTTCCTAAGTGGTAATTATGTGGGTTGTCTTCTGTATAAATGCCTAGATGACTATTTTAGAAATGGGAGATTAAGTGGACCAGAAGCCATCTTTAATCTACCAAGCAGAACGTTCTAAGGCAAAGCCTACAAAAATGGGAAATTACCAAGCTGTCCTCACATTCCTCTGTGCCAAAGGCAGGGAGTCCTGGCCAGCTCTAGGCAAGGCAACATGTGCCTTCAAGCATGAATGCCCATAAATCAGAATTTTAGGAGCCTGATGACAGTGAAACCCTAGCATGTCATCCCACACATCTTTATTTTTTAAAAAGATCTGTAATTATCTTGATGTTGCTAGACTGAAGGACTACATGATACAACACCACAGGACCCTCTGGGGGATGCTCAAAGGCAATGTCCACCAACTCTGCTTGGGTTCCACTATCTTTTTCTCCAGGGTTCTCCTATTACAAGCTCCAGGTCTGGAGGACAATGGAATTTAATGGGTAAAAGCATGGTTACTGAAGCCATATCCCTTGGGTTCAGATCACAGCTAAGGTCATTCACTAGCCATGTTACCCTGAGCAAGGCATTTAACATCTCCTTGCCCCAGTTTCCCTACCTGTAAAATGGTACTGGTGATAGCACCTACTTCTTAAGGGCTGTTGTGATCATGGAATAGCAACTCACTTAATACAACTGAAGTATTTAGGTCAGTTCCTGGCACTTAGGAAGCACTTAATAAGGAAAAACTATTCTTATGCTGGGCCTGGGTAGGAAGGGAAAGAAGAAAAAATGTGAAAAATGATGATAGCCCACAAAAATGACCAACTTCTTACCACACAACTGACTTTGAGGATTGCCTCATCACTTGAATTTCAACAGTCACTCACAGAAAATATTTACTGAGCACCAACCACAGCGGAAGGTCATCTAACGCAAGGGTGGTGACAGAGTGGTAGAGGAAGGCGGGCTCCTGCTCAGGGCACACACCTGGCAGGTGCAGTTGAGTTCACCCAAGTTAAATGGGACCCCACTGTAACTCTGGCTATAAAGTAGTGGGTCAGAAAACAAGAGTCCCTGGCCCAAGGAAGGTGTCATTCAAGTAGAAGGGGCAGACTTTTAAGCAATCTGCCCAAAGAAATAGAACAACAATGAAAGAAAACTGCAGGAGGCTACAAAGGTGTACCTCAGAGGAGGAGGGGGGGCCATGGAAAGCCATGAGACCTGAAAGGCAAATAGAAGTGAGCCAAACAAAGTCAGGAAGAAGTAGTCTAGACGAGAGCGTGTGCAAAGGGCCCATAGCAGAAAAGAGCTCGTGTCTGAGGAGCTGGAAGAGGGACCATTAGGTAAGGAGCGGGGAGGGAGAATAAAGAGGAGATAAGACTGCTGGTGGACCCGCACACATGCTGTCTCACGACACTGTGAGGGGAGAACGTAGTTCTGCTCTCCTCCTGGACTCCTGTTCACCACATTTTCCAGGTGCTTTGTACTGAAAGCAGGAAACTGGAATTGTTTTAGCACATCAAGAAGAAGCACTTAAGCTGCTTACTTACATAGGACAGCAGCTTAAAAATATTTCTGTTCATGTGCACGGTATTTCTTCAGAGGGTAGCCTGGTCTGTCGAGGATATTCTTTATTTCAGAGATGGATTCTTCCTATAACACAAACAAATCCAGCAACTGCATTACTCATAATGTAATATAGGTCAATGATATTGCATGCGTAGTTTTGCATTTAGGAGATCTATGAATCCCATGTATGCCATATATATTGTGTTCATGATATATGTATATATGTAGATACTATTTTTTTCCCTCTCTCCCTTTCTTTTTCTTCCCTCTTCCCTCCCACTTTCCCTCCCTCCTCCCTTTCTTTCTTCCTCTTTTACATTTTAAAGGGATTCCCCTACTTGAAAAGATTTGGAATTAACAAAGCAAAACAAATGACTCTGCAGACAGGCAATAAAATAATTCACCACCCAGGTAATTAGGGTAATAAATATTCATTTATAAGTATGATCCTATAAATCTAGGATATGTCAGCATTTAAATAAGTCAAGATGACCAATTCAACTACATGTTATAATTAAACCCAACTAAGGGGTGCACTGTCAACCTTCCATCTGAATTGGTTTAAACTGGTGACAGGCCACAGCTAATGGCTGTACACCTGCCGTAGAGGAGTACTGAGTTTATCTGTCTATGGATCGGAAACACTCCCCTCAACCCCAGAAAAGTCCAATAGTCAAAAACACCTGATTAACTTTGAGGAAAACTTTCTTCCTTGTTGTGGGCTCACATAGACCACACATGTTCCCAGATTCTTCCCTGCACTGGGATTCCTGCCCAGAGTGGAAGTGAATGTGCTCCAGGCAAACACTGTCTTCTCTAAGTCCTCTCACATGACCATGCTCCCCCTCACTTCAGGACCTCTGCCTGATGCACCCTGTGCTCTGAAGTATTAATAGCTGCTACTCATTGCTCAGACTGCAGCTCCACTGTCTCTTCCTCAGGAAAGCCTGCCCTGAGTGCCAAGCAAGTCAAGCACTCCCTTTCATACGCTCTCAGGATACCATGTACCTCCTTGGTGAGCATCACAATTTTATACTTGTTTCTGCAGTTACCTGATTAATGTCTATCTCCCCTGCTAGACTATGAGACCCAGTTCCCATATTATTTTGTCAGCAAAGATGTCATTTCATCAGAAGTCCTGACCTTGTTTAGGTGTTGCTGAGCTCTGTGGGATGTCAGAAGACTGCAGACCCTTTCATGGATCTTCTTCCATGTGGACTGGAACCCGGGGTGGGGCCTGCTCAACAGAGTAAACAGGGTGGAGTATCATGTAGCTGATAAAAGGATACTTATAACTTAGAAGTGAGAAAAAAGCAGCAATATACAAAAGTGTGCACAGTATAGTTTCAATGTCTTTATTAAACCTACACCTAAGAAAAGCACCAGGAATAAAAACAGCCAAGATGTTAAAAATGGTCTGTGTCTGGGTGTGTATTCCTTTTCTTCTCTGTACTTTACTATTTTAGATATTTCTCCAAAGAACAAACCCTGCTTTTATATTTTTAAAATGTAATCCAAAAATTTTTAATACAAAATTTAATCCCTACTGTTTCCACCATAAGGATCTTATTTTATGTTATTTCCTTTAGGCCCTCCAGACATAAATTTAACCACAGGTCTTAACAGTGTCTTCTGGTTACTCAAACATGAAGCATTTTCTCCCTTTCACAGGCACTTTCCAGGACTTTTCCCTTGGATAGAATGTAAGGGAACTCACAACCCCCACCCCACTTGTGTGAGTCCTTACCACCCATCAGAGCTCAGTTCAGTTATTGATTTCTCAGGAAAAGTCCCTTCCTGTAGAGGAGGTCAGCTTCCCCGTTTCATGCACTTAAGAGCCAATTCATCCCTCATTCATAGCACTTTCCCCAGTAGATATTTTGTCATTATTTGGTTAATGTCTGTCTTTCCTCCTAGGATGAAATTGGGAGTGAGACTCCTAGGCTAATAGCTCATCTCAGGGCTCTGTGGGTCCCGTATGAACACCATATGGGAATTTACTACAGATTACTTGAATGATGAATTCATTCATTCATTTTTGGGAGGCGAATGAGTGCCAATTCTTAAACTGAGGCAGAATTTGCAATGTGATTATGAAAAGCACACTGAAAAGATATTGTGTTTAAGTGCCAAAAATTTTGCAATTTGGATAAAATCATTCTCTTTAATTAATATATAATGAACACTGGAAATGACAGACATGTGGGAATCAATCCAGTTGTTACACCACCACACTAATGATTCCCTCTGCAGTTGCCCCTCCGCTCTGTCTGGGATCCATACCCAGGCCACCCATCCTGGCTCCATGTAATGAGCACAAACCCTCTGGTTTCCAGGCAGACAAGACTAAGAGAATGACTGATGTACACAAATCCATTACCAACCCAGGAAAGTGACTCACAGCAAATGAAAGCACCACCTATAGCACTGACCATACTTAAAGGCAAGGCACATCATTCCTATAGTCCTCTAAGAGTTTTTAAGATGAAGGAATAGAAATATTTTGAAGCTATAAATGAAGCTAGCATTTAAAAATAAGCACCAGCTGGACACTGTAAATGCTTTTTCATTGGTCTTGAGTAACCAGTACCAGAATGATCCCTATACTTGTTACTATATGCATTCAGCACTAAATTTGAAGATCTCTGAGAATGATGAGTCAATAGGCAAGGGTAGTGCTATGCCTTGATTATAGCCTTCTCCTAGTGCAGTGGGAAGAATGAGGACAGGGGTTGAAGGGATGTGCCACTATCCAGTCACTGGAGCTAGGAAACAGGCTCAAGAGTGTTCCTCCCATGTTTAGGACTACCATTTCACCCACAGCTAGTTAAAAGGGTTTTCCATTTCCTCCCTTAAAACCCTGGGCTGATTCTCACTCCAAAACTCACCTTCCAACTCATCCCTGCAAACTTGGCCCTTGCTGATTTCAGTATTGTCAGCAGAAACTCAAAAGGTACTTCTCGTGTGCTTCTATGGTCTGAGCAGGAGGAGACTGGCCCCAGTGGCTCACACGAAAAGAATAGTGAAGGAGGCAGACCACTGGTACATTAGGCTGCAGTCCAAGGGGTCGCTAAGAGTTGGACACGACTGAGTGACTTCACTCTCACTTTTTCACTTTCCTGCACTGGAGAAGGAAATGGCAACCCACTCCAGTGTTCTTGCATGGAGAATCCCAGGGACGGGGGAGCCTTGTGGGCTGCCATCTATGGGGTCGCACAGAGTCGAACACGACTGAAGTGACTTAACAGCATGTTGGTCATAACTTTCCTTCCAAGCTGTAAGCGTCTTTTAATTTCATGGCTGCAATCACCATCCACAGTGATTTGGGGGCCCCAAAAAATAAAGTCAGCCACTGTTTCCACTGCTTCCCCATCCATTTGCCATGAAGTGATAGGACTGGATGCCTTGATCTTAGTTTTCTGAATGCTGAGCTTTAAGCCAACTTTTAATGACAGATAATAATGAAGAAATAAATAGTATCTATGCCAACTGAGCTGCCTATCCCATTTTCAACAAACATTCTGAGATATGCTTTCCAGAGGTAAGAGAAAAATCTCAATTCTTACTTCTAGGATTATTTTTCAAGGAATAATAATCTTTCATGTCAAGCTGCCCCTAAGGAAGCAAACTGATAAAATGACCTGACTTTTATTCCTGTCAGACCACAGGTCACTCTTCTAGCAAAGAGATGGGTGCTGGCTGCTGACCTTTCTCGGAGAAGGGGCTGATCCAGAAGAGGGCTGGGAGATCTGGAGTTCTGGGAGGTGTCAAATGAAGTTTCCTGGTGAAAATCAGCATCCCCTTGGTTACTGTAACTGGGCGAGGGCTTTCCAAACTTACTTGAATCTAAAGATGATGGTGATTCATTCCTTAAAACAATCCGTTCATCTGGCTCTTTGATAACCTGAGTGACAATGTGCATTCATCTTTAGTTATAGCTTTTGCTTTTGTTTGCTTAATTTAGAGCTGGGGGTTGGGTGGGACAAGGAAGAGAACCGGGGGCAAGAAGACAGAATACCTGCCTCCAGGATCTCCTGCAAATACAAGAGGAGTGGGAGCAGAGAAGACTAGAGACAAAATGCTCAGGAGTCAAGGGCAAGGAAAGATAACCAAATTTGTTTGGTATATATTAACGAGCCAAAATAAACTCCTGCTCTGAATTTTGATTTGTGAGGACTAGGGATTATTGCGTTGGGAAAGAAAAAAATTTTAGACAAAATATTTAAAGGCTATGTCAAAGGAAACTGAGAGTACTTCATTTTCTTTGTGTATGTCCATTGTCATGCTGTAACAGGGAAGCTTGCACCTTCACCTGAACAAGCCAATCAGACTTTAAGAACAAGTGATTGACCACCTCTCTATATTCAATTCGAGAAAAAGTAATGAAAATTACTACTGATAAAGTAGGTATTGAACCTACATACACTTTCACTAGTGACTCATCCTACAAATGAAAGGAGTTTATACGAGGGGAAAAAACCAACTAAAGCAAAGAAACTCAAGTTAAACTACAGCAATTCCACAAGCAACATGAGCTAGAAATGTATTTTCAACTGCTCATGGGAGAAAGTACAATAATTGACATTATATAGCTGGTAATAAATCATTTTACAAATGCTACTTCTAAAATTACCTTCACGTTAGCTCCAAGGCTGTCAAGAGAAGACACTAGAAGAAAGAGGAACAGGTGTTTCAATGACTCATTATTACCAGTTACTCCTAAAACTGCTATTACATTTATTGCACAGCAGTACAAAAACATTACACAATGAATGAATTATTAGAGAACTTAAATGATCCCTTGTAAATCATACCATCACTTTTAATTCTCCCTGAAGTCACAGAAATTCTATGAGTTTTTTTCTGTCCTCTTGAGGTAAACAATAATGTTATATTAATGGCAGCACATATGGATATAGGAAGGGTAAAAGTGAGTCTAACGTGAAGCAACAAGTTCAGTAGCCCTTGGGCAGCTTGGAAAACACATTTGCCCAGATGTCCACAGCCTAAAAGAAAACCATGTGGCTTAATATAAAATTCAAAGCCTCTGCCTCTTTGGCATTCCCTTTATATTAGGTTTACATAAAATCCTATTTACACAGAAACTCTGAGTATACTTGTCCGAGACAGACAAAAATGAATACATGAGAGCTTGAAAAAACAACACAGAGAAAGTGAAAATCATTATGATTACATTAAGTAGATCTAATACCAGAGAATGATAAGAATTACTAGAAGTAATAAATACACAGACAAAACCAAGACTAAATGAGATTGTTCCAGATTGAAAATAAAATGCTTTTGAAATGAGTATTTGCAAGGCTATGCTAAGACCACCATGGCTTCCCTCAGCTGGCTGGGACTGAGGCAGCGACAAGGGACTGCTGATTCCCCTATGCCACTGGCAATAAGAAGGAAGATATAAAAAGGGATTTTTTTTAAACATGTGAATTGTCACATTCTCTGGGCATGGATGTATGTGTGTGGCCATCTTGTCCCAAAAGCTCTCTTCTACCACACTCCCAGCTGAGCAGGGAATCAGTAGTGCTAAAAAGGCCCTTTTTAGCTATAGCCACAAACTTGCCCTTTTGCCTAGGAACCCCCTTGCTACTGATCCCAGGGGGCTTGCCCTTGTTCCCTTGCTTCTCAAAGTGTTGTCCATGGACCAGCAGCATCGGTATCACCTGGAAGCTTGTTAGATAAGAAGGATTCCAGGTCCCACCTCAGCCCTATGGAATCAGAATCTGCAGTTTAACGAGACACCCAGGTGATTCTAATGCACATTGAAGTTTGAGAAGCACTGCTTTATTCTACCTTAGGCCCGGATGAATGAGCTGACAGGTGACCTAAGGAAAGGTCTGGCTTGGAAGCTACAGGGATTCCAAGGATCTGAGCCCAGAGGTCTGAACGTCTTCTCTAAATGTAGGTGTGCCAAAAACTTGATGTGTGACCTGTACACACTCTGTAACCTCTCTGGAACCTTAGTTCTCCACCTGCCAGGATTAAGAAGAGACAAAGGCCGAGACCAATGTGATACATGACCCTGTTGTTATTTAGCTAGCATTAAGCCCAGCTGTCCTCCCCAGGAAAGGACATTTTCTGTTGCTTGATTTCACGGTAATGGGGAAGACAGTGCTGTATTTATGGGCTACATGGGTGATTTTCAATCTAAATATCAGAGAAGATGAAGCATTTTCTGCCTCAAATTCTGTCACCTGTCTTTGACTTGTTGCTATAGAACAGTCACCGTCATCCAAGAGAATACTGGCTTGAGTTATCACAAGAGACTTTTAAGAGACTTCCCCTTAAAAGTAGAAACCTTTCAGGCTAAGATAGGAAACTTGTTGTCAGGGATGGTATAAGTCCAGGTCAGGAGAATGGGCCGTGACCTTCCCTTTCTAGCCTAAGAATTAATTCAGGAATGGTTGAAATTCACTGCCATGACATTCAGTACTGACACAGGTTCATGTATTTCACTCATAAAGTTCAGTTCAGTCACTTAGTCCGACACTTTGCAACCACAAGGACTACAGCATGCCAGGCTTCCCTGTCCATTACCAACACCAGGAGCTTGCTCAAACTCATGTCCAATGAGTCGGTGATGCCATCCAACCATCTTACCCTCTGTCGTCCTCTTCTCCTCCTGCCTTCAACCCTTCTCATCATCAGGGTCTTTTCCAATGAGTCAGTTCTTCACATCAGGTGGCAAAAGGATTGGAGCTTCAGCATCAGTCCTTCCAATGAATATCCAGGGCTGATTTCCTTTAGAATTGATTGGTTTGATCTCCCTGCTGTCCAAGGGACTCTCACAAGTCTTCTCCAACACCACAGTTCAAAAGCATCAATTCTTTGGTGCTCAGCTTTCCTTATGGTCCAACTCTCACATCCATACATGACTACTGGAAAAACCATAGCTTTAACTAGACAATCTTTGTCAGCAAAATATGTCTCTACTTTTTAATATGCTGTCTAGGTTTGTCATAGCTTTTCTTCCAAGGAACAAGTGTCTTTTAACTTCATGGCTGTAATTACCATCTGCAGTGATTTTGGAGCCCAGAAAAGAAAAATATGTCACTGTTTCCATTGTTTCCCCATCTATTTGCCATCAAGTGATGGGATTGGATGCCCTGATCTTAGTTTTCTGAATGTTGAGCTTTAAGCCAACTTTTTCACTCTCCTCTTTCACTTTCATCAAGAGGCTCTTTAGTTCCTCTTAACTTTCTGCCATAAGGGTGGTGTCATCTGCATATCTGAGGTTATTGATATTTCTCCCAACAATCTTGATTCCAGCTTGTGCTTCTTCCAGCCCAGTATTTCACATGATGTACTCTGAATATAAATTAACAAGTAGGGTGACAATATACAGCTTTGACGTACTCCCTTCCCAATTTGGAACCAGTCCATTGTTTCATGTACGGTTCTAACAGTTGCTTCTTGACGGACATAACAGATTTCTCAGGAGGCAGGTCAGGTGGTCTGGTATTCTCATCTCTTGAAGAATTTTCCACAGTTTGTTGTAATCCACACAAAGGCTTTGCAGTAGTCAATGAAGCAGAGGTAGATGTTTTTCTGGAATTCTCTTGCTTTTTCTATGATCCAACAGATGCTGGCAATTTAATCTCTGGTTCCTCTGCCTTTTATAAATCCTGCTTGAATATCTGGAAGTTCTCGATTCATGTACTGTTGAAGCCTGGCTTGGAGATTTTTGAGCATTACTTTGCTAGCGTGTGAGATGAGTGCAATTGTGTGGTAGTTTAAACATTCTTTGGCACTGCCTTTCTTGGGATTGGAATGAAAACCGACATTTTCCAGTCCTGTGGCCACTGCTGAGTTTTCCAAATTTGCTAGCTATTGAGTGCAGCACTTTCAAAGCATCATCTTTTAGGATTTGAAATAGCTCAGCTGGAATTCCATCACCTCCACTAGCTTTGTTCATAGTGATGCTACTGAAGGCCCACTTGACTTTGCACTCTAGGATGTCTGGCTCTAGGTGAATGATCGCATCATTGTGGTTATCTGAGTCATTAAGATCTTTTTGCTTAGTTCTTCTGTGTATTTGCCACCTCTTCTTAATATCTTCTGCTTCTGTTAAATCCATACCATTTCTGTTCTTTATTGTGTCCATCTTTGCATGAAATGCTCCCTTGGTATCTCTGATTTTCTTGAAGAGATCTTTAGTCTTTCCCATTCTATTGTTTTCCTCTATTTCTTTGCATTGATCACTGAGGAAGGCTTTCTTATCTCTCCTTGCTATTCTTTGGAACTCTGCATTCAGATGGGTATATCTTTCCTTTTCTCCTTTGCCTTTAGCTTCTCTTCTTTTCATAGATATCTGTAAGGACTCCTCATTTTGTCTTTTTGTAATTCTTCTTGGGGATGGTTTTGATCGCTGCTTCCTGTACAATGTTACAAACCTCCATCCATAGTGCTTCAGCACTCTATCAGATCTAATCTTTTGAATCTATTTGTCACTTCCACTGTATAATCCTAAGGGATTTGATTTAGGTCATACTGAGTGGTCTAGTGGTTTTCACTACTTTCTTCAATATAGGTCTGAATTTGGCAATAAGGAGTTCATGATCCGAGCCTTAGTCAGCTCCTGGTCTTGTTTTTGCTGACTGTATAGAGCTTCTCCATCTTCAGCTGCAAAGAATCAATCTGATTTCTGTATTGACCATTTGGTGATGACCATGTGTAGAGTCGTCTCTTGTGTTGTTGGAAGAGAGTGTTTGCTATGACCAGTGCATTCTCTTGTTGTAACTCTGTTAGCCTTTGCCTTGCTTCATTTTCTACTCCAAAACCAAACTTGCTTGCTACTTGCCTGTTACAGGTATCTCTTCCTGCTTTTGCATTCCAGTCCCCTATGATGAAAAGGATATCTGTTTTTGGTGTTAGTCTAGAAGGTCTTGTAGGTCTTCATAGAACCGTTCAACTCCAGCTTCTTTGGCATTAGTGGTTGGGGCATAGGCATGGATTACTGTGATACTGAATGGTTTGCCTTGGAAATGAACAGACCACCAAGGGGATGTCTTAACCCAGCAATTCTTGATATATGATCCAGGGCCTCCCCATGGGTCCTCAAGACCTCTTAGGAACTCTGCAAGGTCAAAACTATTCTCCTAATAGTAAAACATACTCTGTCTTTTTCATTCTCATTCTCTTATGACTATATAACAGAGTTCTCCAAAAGCTATATGATATGTCATGATGACACCACTCTGATGGCTAATGTGTGCTGTATATTCTTGTGTTTTTAAATTCCTCAAGTTTAATGTCTAATGCTAATTGTTGATAGATATCATTCACATACAGAAAAGCTCAGTGTGGCTCTCAGTAATACTTAGCACAAAAGGGTCCTGAAATCTAAATGTCTGAGATCCCCTGCCTTAACCTCACTGTTTCAGAGAGAACTGGCTCTCCTCCTTGCTGACATGCAATCTTGTAAAGAAGTGTTGCCTCTCCTGATCTCCATCAATTTTCTGCTGCATCCTATCCTGAAAAATGGCGAGTCTTATTTGTTAGCTATCTGTGGTGCCTTTTCAAGGAGATCCCACCAAGACAAGATGTTCTCTGCTTTTCCAACAGCCACAGCCAGAACATACTCAATGGTGACACTCCTTGGGGGAAGTCTCCCCAGTTCCTCCTAGGGAAACTCTGAAACAGAAGGCATCTCTGCTAATGACTCTGCTCGTGGGAACCCCCTCTCTGGAAACTCCCAGTGACAGGGCACCCGAGAATTAGGCCCTGAGTTTCCAGACAAACGTGTGATTCCTCAGAATGAAAGAAGACTTAGAGGTAGGATGCATTCGTTCCCATGGGTAAACTACACAGGAGGAACAAGAAAATCGAATACCTCTTCTCACTGGAAATGGAAAGTTTGAAAAGTTAGGTTTTCTTCTAGACTTCTGGGAATGATGCTGTGAACTGTTCTCACCAAAGGGCTTTGCACTGTCCACCTGAAAGGAAAGGAATGAGACCTGAACCCACTGTAGCTTGTATTACTCTCTCCTCATTCCCTGTAATACCTTTCTCCCCTTCAATCACAGTCATGCAGGTGAGAAAAGAGAAGGTTGGGAACAGATTAAATCACAGCCTCCAAATATATAAAATGTTATAACCAACAGGGAAACCTGTTTGTCCCTACTTTCACTGAGGTTAGAACACAAAGATATGGGATATGGGCTAATATGACACAGATCATATTCTAACCACTGGTAAGGCCAGTAAAGAGCAAGTAGAGTTTGTTTAATCTTCTTTTAAAACAGGATATCTTCACATTCCTAAACACTCTGAGCAGTACTGGCCTAGGTGGGGTCCTCCCTGAAGACAAGGAATTTTCATAATGTGATCTTTCAGCCTTCCACATCCCCCTTCAGTCTGAGTGTCTATATCCTTGTAAAAAAGAACAGCGGAGACTGTATTATTTTAGTTAAGGTGACCACATTTTCCTACATTCAACAACGTGATCTGCTAACAGGTCAAAATACTTGAAATAGAGACTCTTCCAGAATGTCTATGACATACAGTTGCTTAATTTTCTTTGTAAAAAACCTTGTTTTTTATTTTTTTAATGTCAAGAAGTCATGTTATACTATTATTCTTCATTCTACTTCAAGAAATAATTTTACTAGAATTTACAATCTTGACAACATCAGGTCCTCTACATTTTAATTTTTCTACTTAAACATCAGATATCATCAGGAAATCTGGCTAAATAAAAGAGTTAATATCTATAAGCCCTTAGGAAAGAGCTTGGCACATAGTAAAGACTGTATATGAATTTGTTAAATAAAAGTATCATGTAAATTTTAATTCCCTAAGAAAACTTCCAACATTTTAAGGTTATTTAGTTCATAATGGTGTACACTAAAGTTGTGTGTTTTATTAAAATATATATCAAATGGAATAAATCAGACCCAATATACTCAATTTAACTATATTTGTATGAAACTATGTTTACAGTGCTAGATTTTGCCAGACACTTTTATAGGTTACCTGAAGAAAACAGCTATCCTGTATTTTCTAGCCAAACAACATCTCTGTTCTACCTGCCAACCAATGCTATAACCAGTCATCTAAAAAGCACCTTGACTTTGGGATTTACCATGCTTCATTTCTGTGTCTAATATACAAACATCACACAGGTAATCCTGAATCAAATTATCAACTTGACAATAATATCAATCATTAACATTCTGGAGAATAAGTCATGAACTACAATGTGGAACAGAGTTCATGAAAAACAGGAACTATATTCATTGAAAAGTTGCAGGATATAAAATTAACACACAGAAATCCCTTGCATTCCTATACACTAACAATGAAAGAACAGAAAGAGAAATTAAGGAAACAATTCCATTCACCATTGCAATGAAAAGAATAAAATATGTAGGAATAGATCTACCTAAAGAAATAAAAGACCTATATATAGAAAACTATAAAACACTAATGAAAGAAATCAAAGATGACACAAATAGATGGAGAAATATACCATGTTCATGGATCGGAAGAATCAATATAGTGAAAATGAGTATACTATCCAAAGCAACCTATAGATTCAATGCAATCCCTATCAAGCTACCAACAGTATTTTTCAGAGAACTAGAACAAATAATTTCACAATTTGTATGGAAATGCAAAAAACCTCGTATAGACAAAGTAATCTTGAGAAAGAAGAATGGAACTGGAGCAATCAACCTGCCTGACTTCAGACTATACTGCCTGCCTGTAGACTATACTACAAAGCTACAGTCATCAAGACAGTATGGTACTGGCACAAAGAAAGAAAAATAGATCAATGGAACAAAATAGAAAGCCCAGAGATAAATCCATGCACCTATGGATACCTTATCTTTGACAAAGGAGGCAAGAATATACAATGGAGAAAAGACAATCTCTTTAACAAGTGGTGCTGGGAAAACTGGTCAACCACCCATAAAAGAATGAAACTAGTTCACTTTCTAACACCATACACAAAAATAAACTCAAAATGGATTAAAGATCTAAATGTAAGATCAGAAACTATAAAACTCCTAGAGGAAAACATAGGCAAAACACTCTGACATAAATCACAGCAGGATCCTCTATGACCCATCTCCCAGAGCAATGGAAATAAAAGCAAAAATAAACATATGGGACCTAATTAAACTTAAAGGCTTTTGCACAACAAAGGAAACTATAAGCAAGGTGAAAAGACAGCCTTCAGAACAAGAGAAAATAATAGCAAACGAAGCAACTGACAAAGAATTAATCTCAAATATATACAAGCAGCTCCTGCAGCTCAATTCCACAAAAATAAACGACCCTATCAAAATATGTTCCAAAGAACTAAACAGAAATTTCTCCAGAGAAGACATACAGATGGTTAACAAACACATGAAAAGATGCTCAACATCACTCATTATCAGAGAAATGCAAATCAAAACCACTATGAGGTACCATCTCACGCCGGTCAGAATGGCTACTATCAAAAAGTCTGCAAACAATGCTGCAGAGAGCAAGGAAAAAAGAAAATCCTCTTACACTGTTGGTGGGAATGCAAACTAGTACAGCCACTATGGAGAAGTGTGGAGATTCCTTAAAAAACTGGAAACAGAACTGCCATATGACCCAGCAATCCCACTGCTGGGGCATACACACTGAGGAAACCAGAATTGAAAGAGACACATGTACCTCAATGTTCATTGCAGCACTGTTTACAATAGCCAGGGCATGGAAGCAACCTAGATGTCCACTGGCAGACGAATGGATAAGAAAGCTGTGGTACATATACACAATGGAATATTACTCAGCTATTAAAAAGAATGCATTTGAATCAGTCCTAATGAGGTGGATGAAACTGGAGTCTATTATACAGAGTGAAGTAAGCCAGAAAGAAAAACACCAATACAGTATACTAACATATATATATGGAATTTAGAAAGAAGGTAACAATAACCCTGTATGCGAGACAGCAAAAGAAACACAGATGTATTGAACAGTGTTTTGGACTCTGTGGGAGAGGGCAAGGGAGGGATGATATGGGAGAATGGCATTGAAACATGTAAAACATCATATGTGAAATGAATCACCAGTCCAGGTTTGATGCATGATACAGGGTGCTCGGGGCTGATGCCCTGAGATGACCCAGAGGGATGGGATGGGGAGGGAGGAGAGAGCGGGGTTCAGGATGGGGAACACATATACACTCATGGCGGATTCAAGTCAATGTATGGCAAAACCAATACAATATTGTAAAGTAAAATAAATTAATTAATTTAAAAAAAGAAAAAGAAAAACACCAGTACAGTATATTAACACATATATATGGAATTTAGAAAGATGGTAACGATGACCCTATATGCAAGATAGCAAACGAGACAGATGTAAAGAAAAGACTTTTGGACTCTGTGGGAGAAGGCAAGGGTGGGATGATTTGAGAGAATGGCACTGAAACATGTATATTATCATATGTGAAATAGATAGCCAGTCTAGGTTCTATGCATGATATAGGGTGCTCAGGGCTGGTGCACTAGGATGACCCTGAGGGGTAGGATGGGGAGGGAGGCAGGACGGGGGTTCAGGATGGGGAACACATGTACACCTACAGCTGATTCATGTCAATGTATGGCAAAAACCACTACAATATTATGAAGTAATTAGCCTCCAATTAAAATAAATAAATTAAAAAAAGAAAAACAGGAACTAATACTAGAAGTGTTTTTAACATGATAAAAACATATGTAACTGTAAAGAAATGAATCTGTATATACAGTATAAGTACAACTTTGTGGGAAAAAATAAGGCCTATGAATATCAAAAAAAGTCAAAAGAAAATGTATCAAATTAAACAATGATTTTATTATTCTAGTGAACCTATGGGTAATTTTTTTTTCTTGAACTTTTCTGTATTTTCCTTTACTTTTATAGTAGTCAAAAAAAAGACTATGAAAACAAGTGTGGTTAAATTTGCCCACTACTTCCTGATGGCTAAATCTAATATAACTTTAATTAAGGACTTTTGACTATGGCATATCATTGCTTCTTCCTGCAGCCATATGTTTCCTACTTTTAAAGTGCGGCCTGGTGAATTCTCTAATGGTCCAGTGGTAAAGAATCCGCCCTGCAGTGCAGGGGACACAGGTTTGATTCCTGGTCAGGGAACTAAGATCCTACATGCCATGGAGCAACTAAGCCTGTGCACTGCAGCTAGAGAGTCCATGCACCACAGTGAAAAGATCCCTCATGACTCAACAAAGAGCTCGCATGCCACAACCAAGACTGGAGGCAGCCAAATAAATAAATATATATTTTAAAAAGCTGGCCACTGAACAATGATCTTACTATGAAAACTCAAGTAGTTTTCTTAAAACTGACGAGGCTTTAGTTTCAGATTTGTACAGAGAATGTGCCAGTCTTTGATATGAATCTTCTACTACTGTCAGTTCATTGATCTTCCTGGATAGTGGCAGGTTGTCCTATGCAGATAACACTATTAATAATTAAATTTATTTTTAATTCTGAAATTAAAAATAGGGATAGTAGACATTTACTCAGCAAGTCCTCTGTACAAGACATCCTTATAGGAGTTTCCTGACAATAACTGTAGGAAATGAACATAATTTAATCATAATTATTATTAAATTTGAATTTCCTCTATTTATTTACTTACACATCTGTTATCATGGTCCAACCTTCCTTTATTCCACCCTCATTCACACCCTACCATTCCAAAGGACTCTGAAAAATAATTTTAGGCTCACGTGTCTTACTACAAACGGAGGTTTGCTTTCTCCAGGTATTTTGAAAGTATATCCAAGGTTCAGCTGAGCTGGTTGGTCCTGGAAGAAACGCCTGGTGCAATACGGAGAGAGTGGCCGGGACTGCATGCCTGGGGGCACTCTGTCGAGATTACTCTCCCTTGGTTTCATCTTTACACAACTCAAGGGGAATTTTGGTCCATTTGGTGTAGATAAAGGCCTTTGTGACTTACGTCTTTCTTCCTGAAACCCAAAGAAGAGACAATATTTTTAAAGAAAGCTCAACCAGAATATAACTGTATTTAACTGAACTAAGGTAGAAGATTTAACATCTCAGATTTATAAAACGTGAACTCAGGGAAGGGCATTTAAAAATTTTTCTTCAGGTCAGCTTAGTATCACTAGTAGATTTAAGCTACTAACAGTGAGATTTGTGATTTCCCTGGTTGCCCACTGGTTGAGAATCCAGCTGCCAATGCAGGGGACATGGGTTTGACCTCTGGTCCAGGAAGATCCCACATGCTACGAAACAACTAAGCCCATGTGCAACTACTGAGCCCAGATGCCCCAGAGCCCATGCTCTACAGCAAGAGAAGCCACCACAATGAGAATCCGACATGTACCAACCAAGACTCAGTGCAGCCAAAATGTAATAAAATTTTTTTTACAAAATTAATGAAATTTAAACAGTGAGTTTTATTTGTATTATGAGAAAGCTGGAAAGTATCAGACACCTCCATGCCCCATCAGATGATTGACAGATACACAAATACAGTGAGGGAGGGAGACAGAGAGAGAATTTGGCATATACTTGGGTTCAGTGATTTCACCTCAAGCAATTTATTTTAAGGAAAAAGTATGGTTGTATGTATAGCTATGGAAATTTTTAGAGCAATTAAAAAATTAGAAGCCAACTATACTGGTGAGTAAGCACTTTTCTCTCAGCTCCAAACCCACCTTTCAATTTTATGATACTGAACCAGCCACTGCAAATCCCCTTCTGCTTTCCTAGCTGTTCTGCTAGGCTTCACCACTAGACAGTGCTAGAGAAAGACTGCAAGACTAGAGAAGGAGGAAGGGACCGGGAAGTTCGCACAGGAAGATCTCTACATTACGAGATTAAAACAAGATTAACAAAATGGAATGGAAGAAAAAGAGCAATAAACTGAAAAGTCACTGTGCACATTTAAACAGACTGGAGAAAACAGTGAGTAAATAAGGAGAGACTAAAAAGCAGCTATTGCCTTCCTGAAAATTAATCACTGGTTTTCCATTGATGAATTACAGTGCCCAGGGGATTGATGTATTTGCACAGATTAATGACCCTGCTTCTTCAGTACCCCTAAATCCAAAGCCCACATTTTCAAGGTTTATTCTAGGACCTGTGTGAGATCTACAAACTATATTCATTAATTCTCTGTATCATTTTAGAAAGGATTTTGGATGCTTGCAAAATTATGGGCAATGGGGTAAAATAAAAATAGAAAGAAAAGAGTGTGAAGGGGAAATCATGGCTGAAAAAGCAAAATGAAGGTAGTGCTCAAGAATGCCCCAAGACCCTCACTATTACCAAAAAAAAAAGAACCCTCACTGTTACTAAAGGGGTGGCCCCAAATACAACTCTGACCTTCAGCCTCAGCACAAGAAAGAAGGAAACACTACTGTTGATAAACTCAAGAGTAGATGTCATGAAACAACAACAACAAAAACTAACTAGACTACACGTCAAGCCTGTGATTGTAGCTTCTGGATCACGCTGTTCCACCAACTATGCCGTGATGAATACATGCCACACATCATCACTCTAATGTGACAGGCTGAACAAGAAATTTGACTATGTAAATTCAAACCTAGCAATAAGTCTCCAGGTTTCTGTCTGTCCAGTTGCATCTGAACTTGGTAAACCAAGCTGAGGTTGAAATTCTTTAAATTTGTGGAGAAATCCCTGACATTTCTATCTCTGGATTCTTTATTATACTTACAAAAAATCTGTTTCTATGCAGAAACACACGTTCTCTGATGGCTGTCCTTGTAGAAAACTCTATTTTAGGAGCAATGCCCTGAAAATAAAAGAAACAAATAAAATTATTGGAAAGAAGGTCTTTACTTATCCTATCCTAACATGAAATTATCCAAGAACCTAAATGCTCTTTTGTGTAGCCAGCATAATCTACACACATTGTCTAAAATATATACATAACAAATATATATATGTATATGTATATATATATATAATGGAATATTATTCAGCCTTTAAAGAGAAGGAAATCCTGCCATTCATGACAACAGAGAATAAACTTGAGGACACTATACTAAATGAAATAAGCCAGACACAAAAAGATAAACACTGCATATTTCACTTATACGCAGAATCTGAAATAGTCAAACTCAAAGAATAGCTAATTAGCTAAAAAACCAGCTAATAGAATGCTGGTTGCCAAGAGCTGGAGGATGAGAGGAAAAGGGAAAAGCTAAGTCAAAGGATATAAAATTTTAGTTAGGCAAAATGAATATGTTCTAGAAATGGAATGTACAACAATGTGACATAGTTAACAATACCATTTTAAAAACACTTGTATTGGGGTATAGTTGCTTTGGGCTTCCCTGGTTGCTCAGTGGTAAAGAATCCATCTGCGATGCCAAAGATGCAGGATACCGGGTTCAGTCTCTGGGTGGGGAAGATCCCCTAGAGAAGGAATTTGCAACCTACTCCAGTATTCTTGCCTAGAGAATCCTATGGACAGAGGAGCCTAGAGGGCTACAAGTCCATGGGATTGCAAAGAGTCGGAGACCACTGAGTGACTAACACACACACACATACATATATTACCTCATTCAACCTTCATAATAACCCTATAAAGGAAGAACTATTATCAATCCCATTTTACAGAGGAGGAAACTAAGGTACATGGAGATAAGCAATTTACCCAAAATCACACAGCCATTGAGTGACAAAACTGGGCTTGAACCCAGATAACCTGAGTCTATACTTAGCCACTCTACATGAAGCTCCACTTAGCCCACAGAGGAGGAGAAGGGGCCCTACCAGTAAGGAATCCACAGTCTGTAATGCAATCTTGTTCACCTATTTAACCTCAACTCACGGCGGTGACTTACAGACAATAAGGAGGAATGTATTTTCTTTTTCATATAAGTACTCATTTTAGCATAACAGTTTAGAGCTGAAATTTACAGGCTATATCCTATGCAATCCCCTTAGCAATGAGATGGTGGTAACGATGGTTAGGTCAATAATTGGATTTAACAGTAGTAATTTTTAGAATGAACATCTATTTCTGCTTTACTGACTATGCCAAGGCCTTTGACTGTGTGGATCACAATAAACTGTGGAAAATTCTGAAAGAGATGGGAATACCAGACCACCTGACCTGCCTCTTGAGAAACCTATATGCAGGTCAGGAAGCAACAGTTAGAACTGGACATGGAACAACAGACTGGTTCCAAATAGGAAAGGGAGTACATCAAGGCTGTATATTGTCACCCCGCTTGTTTAACTTATATGCATAGTACATCATGAGAAACGCTGGGCTGGAAGAAGCACAAGCTGGAATCAAGACTGCTGGGAGAAATATCAATAACCTCAGATATGCAGATGACACCACTCTCGTGGCAGAAAGTGAAGAGGAACTAAAAAGCCTCTTGATGAAAGTGAAAGAGGAGAGTGAAAAAGTTGGCTTAAAGCTCAACATTCAGAAAACGAAGATCATGGCATCTGGTCCCATCACTTCATGGGAAATAGATGGGGAAACAGTGGAAACAGTGTCAGACTTTATTTTTGGGGGCTCCAAAATCACTGCAGATGGTGACTGCAGCCATGAAATTAAAAGATGCTTACTCCTTGGAAGGAAAGTTATGACCAACCTAGATAGCATATTCAAAAGCAGAGACATTACTTTGCCAACAAAGGTCCATCTAGTCAAGGCTATGGTTTTTCCAGTCGTCATGTATGGATGTGAGAGTTGGACTGTGAAGAAAGCTGAGCGCTGAAGAATTGATGCTTTTGAACTGTGGTGTTGGAGAAGACTCTTGAGAGTCCCTTGGACTGCAAGGAGATCCAACCAGTCCATTCTGAAGGAGATCAGCCCTGGGATTTCTTTGGAAGGAATGATGCTAAAGCTGAAACTCCAATACTTTGGCCACCTCATGTGAAGAGTTGACTCATTGGAAAAGACTCTGATGCTGGGAGGGATTGGGGGCAGGAGAAGAAGGGGACAACAGAGGATGAGATGGCTGGATGGCATCACTGACTCGATGGACGTGAGTCTGAGTGAACTCCGGGAGTTGGTGATGGACAGGGAGGCCTGGCGTGCTGCGATTCATGGGGTTGCAAAGAGTTGGACACGACTGAGAGACTGAACTGAACTGAAGGAAAAATTTATAAAGGGTACTCAGAGTACCTAAACACTAAAGAAAAACTAAAATTATTAATTAAAAATTAATAATTAAAAACAATATTCTTTCTGCCTAATTTACAAATTCAGTCTTTACCTAACAACAACAACCAAAAAACACAGATTATAATCTCCCCTCAATATTCTTGACCTCAGCAGGAAAAGGAGGAAAAAAGGCTGTTAGGGTAACAAGTGAAATGAAAAAAAATATGAAAGTACGAAGAAAATGTCACATTGTACTGGAGAAAATAAATCTAATTCTTGATGAACTAATAACAGAAAATAAATGAACTGAATAATTTGTCTGACCTCCGCGTGTCATTTATTCTCATGTCCTATAACATTAATGAAAAGAAATTGGACCCTGGGCTGAAATAAAAATGAGAGAATTAGCATAATGCAGTGATTGAGTGCAAACTTCAAAGCACAACAGACCAGTGTGAGAATCCTAGATCCACTGGTCACCAGTTCTGTGACTCTGGGTACCCTTTATAAATTCGCCATACCAGCTTCCCCATGCCTAAAATGAGGAAACTAATAGTAGCCAGCTTGCAGGGTTAAAAAGGATTGAATAAAACAATACATGTAAGGAACTCAACACAGGGCCTGGCATCTAGTGAGAATGCAATGAATATCAGCCATTAGTAAAACTTCAGCAATTTGTTTATTTTTCCTTATAGAATACTTGAGAGAAATTGAGCTCTCTATCTCTTCACAAATTATTTAAAATATACTTTAACTTCATTGAAAGAACTGATACTTTACCTCTAATGCATGAAGATCTTCCTGACAGTGTTAAAGCTCTTTCTCTTATGATGACCTGCATTTATGAATAACTACAAATAAAACTTCCTGTAGATTCTTCTTCCTAATTATGCCTATAAAGTTAAACAGAGATAACATCTGGGAAAATATGAGAAAGTGTCTTTCTTCTTGTCTTGATACTTAGCTGGATACCAGCCCAATGTTTGCAAATGGAATTTATTTAATAGAAAACTTGGGCAAATCAAAGTTAATGTAAAGAGTATCTCCCACCTAATTCTCACCAGTTTTTAATCCCCTTTCTGCTTCTGAAGAGCAAAATCTCAGTAATTCACAATAATAAAGGCAAGCATCTCACAAGTACCATGGATATAAGTGATACACAAAAAACATTTCTTGAGAAAAAAAAAATGATATCAGTGATATTCACCAGATCTTCAAAGATTATGGAGGGCTTAAAGTTATGGCCATCGGGAATTCCGATTAGGAGAACTTTTTTTTTTTGACCATGCAGCACAGCTTGCAGGATCTTAGTTCCCAGGGAGAACTGTTGATGAATGCTTGGTGTTTGAAGTATCAGAACTAGAAGTCCTGTCATCATAAACATCATAGAAACAGGGGTTCTGCATGCCATCTATTCTGCACAGAACTCTCAAATGGAGACAATAACACCTCACTAAATTAAAATAATAGCCACTCATGGAGCAGTAACAGAAAAGTTTATGCTTTTTATAATTTACAAAGATGTAGCCCTTAAAACAGAGGTCATTCAAGTGACATAAAAGTAGAGAAAACTTTCAGAGTTTCTGCAATGTTAAAAATCATCCCAGATAATAACAAAATTAATATTTTGAACTTGGGTTCAGATAATGCCCCCGAAACAGTAACTGCTGTACTAGTAACTGCCATATCTTTTAAGATCCCTCAATAATATCAGTCTGTCACATGTACCACAATGTTCACTGCAGCATTGTTTACAGTAGCCAGGACATGGAAGCACCCTAGATGTCCATCAACAGATAAACGGATAAAGCAGCTGTGGTACATTTATACAATGGAATATTACTCAGCCATAGAAAGAAATGAATTTGAGACAGTTCTTGCGGTGGATGAACCTAGAGCCTGTTATACAGAATGAAGTAAATCAGAAAGAAAAAAACAAATATCATATATCAACGAATATATACAGAATCTGGAAAAATGGTACTGATGAACCTATTTGCAGGGCAGAAATAGAGACACAGACATAGAGAAGAGATTTGTGGACACAGCAGGGGAAAGAAAGGGTGGGACGAACTGAGAAAGTAGCATTGGAACATATACTTTACCATATAGAAAATAGATAGCCAGTGGGAATTTGCTGTATGACATAGGAGCTCAACCTAGTGTTCCGTGACAGTCTAGAAGGGCGGAATGGAGTGGGAGGTGGGACAGAGGTTCAAGAGGGAGGGGACAAATGTATACCTATGGCTGATTCATGTTGATGTATGGCAGAAACCAACACAACACTGTAAAGCAATTATCCTTCAATTAAAAATAAATAAATTTTTAAAATATCAGCCTGTGAACCTCTTGTCAGTTTCCCCTCCATTAAGTGGAGATCATAATACCTGCCTTGGCTGACTTAAGAACTGTTATGAAGAAAATAAGATATCACATGAAAAAAACCAAAGCAAGTTCACCTGCCAGTGCAGGAGATGCAGGTTTGATCCCTGAGTTGAGAAGATCTCCCAGAGAAGGAAATCGCAACTCACTCTAGTATTCCTGCCTGAATAATCTCATGTACAGAGGAGCCCTACAGTCCACAGCATCACAGAGAGCTGGACACAACTGAGCAACGGAGCACACACACAGGCAGCACTACTCTATTTTACTGTTATTGTTACTAAAACAATAGCTATGATTAAATAAAATGATGCTATGTCTTTCAGTTAGTCTGCATTAAGAGCAGATGACAAAACAGATAAATGGTTACCAAACTTATGATTACCACAGAGAAACAGAGGTGAGGGGGGAGATAAATTAACAGTTTGGGATTAGCAGATACAAACTACTATACATAAAATAAACAACAAGGTCCTAGTATAGCACAGGGAACTATATTCAATATTCTGTAATAAGCCATAATGGAAAAGAAGGTGAAAAAGAATATATATTATAATAGTGTATATTATTACATATATATAACTGAATAATAATATATATCATATATACATAACTGAATCACTTTGTTGTACACAAGAAACTAACACATTATAAAGCAACTATACTTTAAAAATATTTAACTTAAAAAAAAAAAGGAGGTGGAAGAAGTAAGCCTTTTATAACTATGTGATAATGTGAATATGGCAGTGACTTAGCCTGGTTAGACAAGACTCCCACGTCTCAGACCAATAGTGGGAATCAGCATTATTTAGCACTTTGAGTGGGCATCTCATCAGGGCTGCTAAAGAGAATAAAGGGGCACCAACCAAGATGAAGTGATCCGCCCACAAACAGGTGAGCGGATCACCTTATTTATTTATTATCAATAAAACATTCAGGTTCCAAGAATCCCTTTCCCAACAGAAGCCCAGCTAGGCACTGGTAACTTACTGGAAAGCCTTCAACTGTCTTCATGAGCACCTCCCTACACATCCCAGGGTGCGAAGGTGTCAGCCGTGGCTCAGGGAAGAGAAAGTCCCGTGTGTTTTCTTCATAGTAGGCCAACTCTTGCCACACTACAAATAAAGGAGAAAATGCATGAGTAGATATATTCTGAAAATTATGTATCTACATCATTTAAACTAAATAAAAGTTGGACCGTTGATGGCAGAGATGACACTCAGATAAAAACAGATATTTTGATCACAGCACCTGGTACTCAAGAGGCGATGTCTTCTACTACTTTTTATCTCATGCATGATTTTCAAAAGCCTTCCCAATCATTGATCTGAAGGGTTGCTCCCCAAAATAAAATAAAAAAGAACATCTCTTTCCATCCATCCATCCTTCCATTCTTCACTTTGACAAATGTTTTCTAAGGACATATCATGGGCCAGGTCCTAGGGATAGAACAGGAACAAGGTAGACAATGCTCTGTTCACCCAAAGGTTACAGTGTAGACTAGGGTTCAATAGATTCTGTGGTGCAGGAATGTCAGTGTCCCAGTGGCCTAGAGAAGAGCCAGAGCTGCCGCTCTCAGCAGTACTGATACCAACCCCAGGAATGTTTTGTAAATCTGTGGGGAAATTTCAAGGGCAGGAACCAGAGGTCAGAGTGTCTTGCAATGCCCAAGACACTCCTGCATAACTTTCTAACATCGTACAGACATTCTTTCAGGCAAGAAACCTTTTTACAATTATCTGAGCCTGGAACCTAACTGCTACATATAAACACAAAGCATTTTTTTTTTTTTTGCACAATTTAAAAATACACTGAATTTTCAGGAATGCAGGTACCATGAAAACTAAGGAACAACTGTATTTTGCTTTGTCTAAATCTTTACCAAGATCCTTTCGGCACTGTGAATACTACAAATACTACAAAATTGAATACTATAAATACTATATACCAAATACCATACCTTTCTCAACATTTACATGTTAGCATACATCTCATTTTATTTTAAATCACTTTTCTTTGTACTTCTCCTTTATATTATGGCTGAATATTACACAAATTATTTGCAGTGAGCTATATAAAGTTGGTTGGTTATATTATCTGTGGGGCTTCCCAGGTGGTGAAGAACCTGCCTGCCAATGCAGGAGACATAAGAAATATAGATTTGATCTCTAGGTGGGGAAGATCCCCTGGAGGAAGCAATATACTCCAGTATTCTTGCCTAGAAAATCCCAAGGACAGAGGACCCTGTTGGGCTACAGTCTATGGGACTGCAGTCAAACACAACTGAAGAGACTTAGCATAGCACATATTACCTATGAATATTACTTCAATATGGTCAAAAGGATAATACAAAATACTCATCACCAAAAGATCATTTCAGGTGCAATATGATTAAGAATCACTGAGCTAAAGGACAGAAAAGCTACCATCTTAGACCCCCTTGCCTACAAAGAAGGTGCTACGCAGTGGTTTGGACCAAGAACACCATCAAAAAAGTAACTGTAGTCAGTGAGGAAGCTTTACTGTTTAGTGACTCTTACTTTACTTGTGAGATGAACTTGAATGAGGGTACTTTTTGTTATCTCGAATGTACAAAATAATCAACCTTACATCAAATAATCTGATGGCTTAATGTCTTCCTACTTATTCCATTTAATATGAATGTTAGATTCTAACAAGGATCAAAGTGCAAAAAGAATGTATTCTACATTTTTCATATTTTTCTACTCCTCCCTTCAAAAACATGCTCCAGCCACAATGAACTGATATGTCTTTCCCTCCTCTGCTATGTACTTCGTCAGCTTATGCTATTTCTTATAAAACATTCTTTCTTCCTTCCCATCCTGTTGAGATATTATTTATCTTTCAAGTTAATGTCTTACAGTATCTCTAACATACTACAGACTATATAGCCCACCAGGCTTCTTTGTCCATGGGATTCTCCAGGCAAGAACACTGGAGTGGGTTGCCGTTGTCTCTTCCAGGGGATATTCCTGATTCAGGGAACGAACTTGCGTCTGTCTTCTGCATTGGCAGGTTCTTTACCACTAGCGCCACTAGCGCCACTAGCGCCACCCGGGGAAGCCCATCTCCAACAAAACAGGTCCAAAAGAGAACTTGATTTTTTCCACAAATAAGCTCTCCTCTACCTTCCTATTAGAGGAACCAGATCTAGTTAATCAACCCAATACTCCAGGCTCTATCCTTTGTTCCACTCTTTCACTCCTTATAGATATCCATTAGTAAGTCCTGTTGACTACATCTGTTGACTACACCTTTGACTATATGGACCTAGGTTGGCAAAGTAATGTCTCGCTTTTTAATATGCTGTTTAGGTTGGTCATAACTTTTCTTACAAGGAGCAAGCCTCTTTTAATTTCATGGCTGAAGGCACCATTTGCAGTGATTTTGGAGCCCCAAAAAATAAAGTCTGAGACTGTTTCCACTGTTTCCCCATCTATTTCCCATGAAGTGATGGGACAAGACACTATGATCTTAGTTTTCTGAATGCTGAGCTTTAAGCCAACTTTTTCACTCTCCTCTTTCACTTTCATCAAAAAGTTCTTTAGTTCTTCTACACTTTCTGCCATAAGGGTGATATCATCTGAGGTTGGTGATATTTCTCCTGGCGATCTTGATTCTAGCTTGTGCTTCATCCAGCCCAGCATTTCTCAAGATGTACTCTGCATATAAGTTAAATAAGCAGAGTGACAACATACAGCCTTGACGTACTCCTCTCCCGATTTCAAAAGTCTGTTGTTCCATATCCAGTTCTGTTGCTTCCTAACCTACATACAGATTTCTCAAGAGGCAGGTCAGGTGGTCTGTATTTCCATTTCTTTAAGAATTTTCCACAGTTTGTGGTAATCCACACAGTCAAAGGCTTTGGCATAGTCAATAAAGCAGAAGTCTTTCTGGAACTCTCTTGCTCTTTTGATGATACAACGGATGTTGGCAATTTGATCTCTAGTTCCTCTGCCTTTTATAAATCCAACTTGAACATCTCGAAGTCCACAGTTCACGTACTGTTGAAGCCTGGCTTGGAGAATTCTGAGCATTACTTTGCTAGCATGTGAGATGAGTGCAATTGTGCGGTAGTTTGAGCACTCTTTGGCATTGCCTTTCTTTGGGATTGGAATGAAAACAGACCTTTTCCAGTCCTGTGGCCACTGCTGAGTTTTCCAAATTTGCTGGCATATTGAGTGCAGCACTTTCACAGCATCATCCTTTAGGATTTGAAATAGCTCAACTGGAATTCCATCACCTCCATTAGTTTTGTTCATAGTGATGCTACTGAAGGCCCACTTGACTTCCCATTCCAGGATGTCTGGCTCTAGGTGAGTGATCATGCCATCGTGATTATCTGGGTCATGAATATCTTTTTTGTATAGTTCTTCTGTGTATCCTTGCCACCTCTTCTTAATATCTTCTGCTAGGTCCATACCATTTCTGTCCTTTATTGAGCCCATTTTTGCATGAAATGTTCCCAGTATCTCTAATTTTCTTGAAGAGATCTCTAGTCTTTCCCATTCTATTGTTTTCCTCTATTTTTCCTCCACCATAGTTTGGTCTCAGGTCAAAAAGGGAGGGAATATAGCCCTGCCTTTCAACAGAAAATTGGATTAAAGATTTACTGAGCATGGACCCAGTGATCAGTATAAGACCCAGTTTCCCCCTCAGTCAGTCTCTCCCATCAGGAAGCTTCCATAAGCCTCTTATCCTTCTCCATCAGAGGGCTGAAAACCACAATCACAGGAAACTAACCAATCTGATCACATGGACCACAGCCTTGTCTAACTCAATGAAACTATGAGCCATGCCATGTAAGGCCACCCAAGATGGATGGGTCATGGTGGAGAGTTCTGACAAAATGTGGTCTACTGGAGAAGGGAATGGCAAACCACTTCAGTATTCTTGCCTTAAGAACCCCATGAACAGTATGAAAAGGCAAAAAGATACAACACTGAAAGATGAACTCCCTAGGTTGGTAGGTGCCCAATATGCTACTGGAGATCAGTGGAGAAATAACTCCAGAAAGAATGAAAAGAAAGAGCCAAAGCAAAAACACTACCCAGTTGTGGAAGTGACTGGTGATAAAACACTACCCAGTTGTGGAAGTGACTGGTGATGGAAGTAAAGTCTGATGCTGTAAAGAGCAATATTGAATAGGAACCTGGAATGTTAGGTCCATGATTCAAGGCAAATTGGAAATGGTCAAACAGGAAATGGCAAGAGTGAACATTGACATTTTATGAATCAGTGAACTAAGATGGACTGGAACGGGTGAATTTAACTCAGATGACCATTATATCTACTACTGTGGGCAAGAATCCCTTAGAAGAACTGGAGTACCCCTCAACAAAAGAGCCCGAAATGCAGTACTTGGATGCAATCTCAAAAACAACAGAATGATCTCTGTTCATTTTCAAGGCAAACCATTCAATATCACAATAATCCAAGTCCATGCTCCAACCAGAGGCTGAAATTAAATGGTTCTATGAAGACCTACAAGACCTTTTAGAACTAACATCCAAAAAAGATGTCCTTTTCATTATAGGGGATGGGAATGTAAAAGTAGGAAGTCAAGAAATACCTGCAGAAACAGGCAAATTTGGCCTAGGAGTACAGAGTGAAGCAGGACAAAGGCTAATAGAGTTTTGCCAAGAGAACACACTGGTCATAGAAAACACCCTCTTCCAACAATACAAGAGACAACTCTACACATGGACATCACCAGATGGTCAGTACTGAAATCAGACTGATTATATTCTTTGCAGCCAAAGATGGAGAAGCTCTACACAGTCAGCAAAAACAAGACCAGAAGATGACTGGCTCAGATAATGAACTCCTTATTGCCAAATTCAGACTTAAATTGAGTAGGGAAAACCACTAGACCATTCAGGTATGACCTAAATAAAATCCCTTAGGATTATACAGTGGAAGTGACAAATAGATTCAAGGGATTAGATCTGATAGAGTGCCTGAAGAACCATGGGTGGAGGTTCGTGACATTGTACAAGAGGTAGTGATCAAGACCATCCCCAAGGGAAAGAAGTGCAAAAAGGCAAAATGGTTGTTTGAGGAGACCTTACAAATAGCTATGAAAAGAAGAGAAGCTAAAGGCAAAGGAGAAAAGGAAAGATATACCCATCTGAATGCAGAGTTCCAAAGAATAGCAAGGAGAGATAAGATAGCCTTCCTCAGTGATCAATGCAAAGAAATAGAGGAAAACAATAGAATGGGAAAGACTAGAGATCTCTTCAAGAAAACTAGAGATACTGGGAACATTTCATGCAAAAATGGGCTCAATAAAGGACAGAAATGGTATGGACCTAGCAGAAGCAGAAGAGATGGCAAGAATACACAGAAGATACACAGAAGAACTAACAAAAAAGATCTTCATGACCCAGATAATCACGATGGCATGATCACTCACCTAGAGCCAGACATCCTGGAATGGGAAGTCAAGTGGACCTTCAGTAGCATCACTATGAACAAAACTAATGGAGGTGATGGAATTCCAGTTGAGCTATTTCAAATCCTAAAGGATGATGCTGTGAAAGTGCTGCACTCAATATGCCAGCAAATTTGGAAAACTCAACAGTGGCCACAGGACTGGAAAAGGTCCATTTTCATTCCAATCCCAAAGAAAGGCAATGCCAAAGAGTGCTCAAACTACCGCACAATTGCACTCATCTCACATGCTAGCAAAGTAATGCTCAGAATTCTCCAAGCCAGGCTTCAACAGTACGTGAACTGTGGACTTCGAGATGTTCAAGCTGGATTTATAAAAGGCAGAGGAACTAGAGATCAAATTGCCAACATCCATTTTATCAATGAAAAAGCAAGAGAGTTCCAAAAAAACTTTCTACTTCTGCTTTATTGACTATGCCAAAACGTTTTGACTGTGTGGATCACAAGAAACTGTTCATAGTAGATGCCCAAAATACTGGAGTTTCAACTTCAGCATCAGTCCTTCCAGTGAGGATTCAGGGTTGATTTCCATTAAGATTGACTTAAGGTTGACTTAAGATTAATCTCCCTGTTGTCCAAGGGACTCTGAGGAGTCTTCTCCAGCACCACAGTCTGAAGGCATCAATTCTTCAGCACTCTGCCTTCTTTAAGGTCCAGCTCTCATAATCATATTTGACCACTGGGAAGACCATAGTCTTGACTATACAGACTTTTGTTGGCAGAGTAATGTCTCTACTTTTCAACACACTGTCTAAGTTTATCAGTGAATGACAGATCTTGGTTTAAATGTCACCTCATTAGAAAGGGAACAACCCAACCTACAGGAGCCTGTCACTCCCTACCATATCCCCCTATATTATTTTCAACCTAATAGTTATCACGAACTGCTATTTTTGTTCAGGCATTCATTCATCATCTGCTACCATGAATGCTCCATGAAAGCAGTAACCCTTCCATTCATCATTAAATTCCTGCCAAGATTGTCCCTAGAAAGGTGTGAGCTTAGGTGTCAGTTACTAGTACAGGGCTCAGCCAAAACAATCTTGCCTGAAAAGGAATCCTACTGTCAGCATCTTCCATAGGTCCCTTGAGATATCATTCAAGACAGACATATTAAAACTGAATCACAATGTCCAGAAATGAGTGGAAACCTAGATGAGTGGGATGGGGGGAAGGGTGAGAGGGAGGTTCAAGAGGGAGGGGATATATATATACTCTTAGCTAATTCATGTTCTTGTACAGCAGAAAACAATACAACACTGTAAAGCAATTATCCTCCAATTAAAAATAAAATTTACAATAAGAAAGAAAGGAGTGGTAAAGTGCAGCAACCCTGTCCCAAGCCTGTGAAATGTGCCTGGGCATAGTGAGTACTATTTTATAACTGCTTCTTGAATGAATGAACGTAATGATTAATACATTAACCACTCAGTAGGTACTAGTTCCGCTCTGTAAGACTGAGTTTCCACAACTGTAAAAAAAAGAAAAAAAAGAGGGAGACACAGACTAAATGTTCTCTAAAATCTCTGCCAATCTTATCATACATTCATTTTTTAATAATTTCTTTTCATTCATACATTCAAGAAATATGCATTGAGAACATACTATGTGCCAGGAGTTCTAGACACTGGATGGATGATACTGAACAAGATGGATACAAGACCTGTCCTCCTGACACTTACAGTCTGTAATTATTAAACAATTATTCAAATAAGCATACAATTTAAAATGATGATAAAGGGAATTCTGTGGCAGTCCAGTGGTTAGGACTCAGCATTTCCACTGCAGGAGGGCACGGGTTCAATCCTTGGTCAGAGAACTAAGATCCCGCATTCTATATGCCACGCAACTTGGCCAAAATAAATAAAATAAAATGATGATTCAGAGGAAGATAGGGAGAGAGGTGGGAAAGTGGGTGGAATTCTAAAATCAATCTTCTACTTCACTAGTTTCATCCAGGCCTTGTTTTGTCAATGAGCCTTTTAAAACACTTTCTGTGATGGGTATGACCTCTTACCTTTGTTGGCCAGAAATAGACTTCCTCATATCAGGGCTCAAAAGTGCCACCTGAAAACGGGAAGTGAAATAACAATTTCCTCACCCATTATTAGCAACAAAACACAACTTTTTAATGAAGCTCAGACCACAGTGGTAAAAAACTATTTCTAGGTTCAGACAGAGCTGGTTCAAATCGTTGTTTCAGCAATTACCAGCTATGTGACTTTGAGTAAATCATGTATATTTCTTAACTTCCTTTTCCTCTTCAGGGAAATGCAGAATTCATAACAGCACTTGTCCCTTAGGTCTACTGTGAGGACAAATGACAAACATGTGAAGCAGAGCACAGAGAGTGGCTTTACCTCCCATGATCACAAATGCTCTGTGACAGCAGCCCAGCAGTGTTCCCAGCACTACTGGCCTCCATGAACATCGTGTGTTTTCAGCCATATGTTCCTACCAAGAATATGTGGATGCATGGTGTGATGCTCTATCACGGGCTTTTGCTTTTTTCTTTCATATGTTTTGGCTAGTTCTTATCACTGTATTCAAAGTGATAGTTACTGCTTATTATTCCTACATTTAGCAGGAATTAAGATAAAAATGGGAGGTCCAAGAATTGAAAGTGAGTTCTGCTATCTTTGGAATCACAGAAATAAAAAGAAACTGAAAAAAAATAAGTGAGACTGAAATAGGGTTATAAAAACAGAAGGCGGTAAAGCTTTTCAATTCTGTCTCTCTGGTTTGCTCATCTTCTAAAGATCCAAACTGCCACCCAGTGTGAAAATGACAGAACACCAAGGGGATGTTACAGCAAGAGCCAAGGTTAAAAGTAATAAATAAACATATGTACAGGCTGAGCAAGTCTAATAGGCCAAGTGAAATGTCTGAAAGAGCTCAGTGTTCTTAATAATCTAATGGCACAGATAGGGAGGTCATCAATGCCATCAGTGAGAAAGATCTCCCCAGAAAATGAAACAAATGAGACTTTAAGAGAAATAATAACTTTAATAATAATACTGGTTCTAGAAATAGCTAACATTTATAGAGCACATCAGAACTGACAGCTTGTTTCCCAGTATGGAGTCTCATTTGATTACCTCTTTACAGGTAACTGAGGCTCTGAGAGTTGAAGACACTTGTCCTAATGCCACATGGCAAAGTAAGAATTCAAAACCAGATCACTGGACTTCCCTGGTGGCACAGTGGATGAGAATCCACCTGCCAAAACAGGAGACATAGGTTCAATCCCTGGTCCAGGAAGATTCCACATGCTGTGGAGCAACTAAGCCTGTGCACCAAACTACTGAGCCCACCTGTGTGCTGCAGCTCCTGAAACCCATGTGCCTAGAGCCAATGCTCTGCAGCAAGAGAAACCACTGCAATGAGAAGCCCGTGCAACACAACAAAGACCAATATATATATATATATATATATATATATATATATATATAAAAATTCTTAAAAAACCAAACAAACAGATCATCTGAGGCAGGAGTTCTTTCCTTGCTAATGCCTAGTAAACATCACTGCTGCTGCTGCTGCTGCTGCTAAGTCGCTTCAGTCGTGTCCGACTTTGTGCGATGCCATAGATGGCAGCCCACCAGGCTCCCCCGTCCCTGGGATTCTCCAGGCAAGAACACTGGAGTGGGTTGCCATTTAAAATCAAGCTCTGATTCAGGGAATGGGTGCCAATTAAAAGAGTATGTTAAAAGCTGGACTGAATATACATGACTTATCCCAAAGTAGAAGTTTTTATTTAAGAGGTCAATAAAAGAAAGCACCAAGCTCACTGTCAAACAGGATTATGCTGCCCCACCGGTGTCTATTTGCTTTTTCCCATCTTTGTAAACTGAAGACCCAGGAGTTTTTATTGCTTCTAAGCCGAATTACTAGATTTCCTTATTCTTTAGCAGTACAGTCCTATGCAAATCTGAAGTACTTATCTCAGAAACTTAATGGTCAGAATATGTCTTAGTGCTATGAAAAAGTATCAGACACAGTAATACTGACAACAAAATTAAAAAGTAACAATTCAGCCAATGAAGAATTGATCCCTGAGAACCTAAATGTGGCCCATGTGACCCCACAGCACAGTCCACTTGAGACTTTAAGCAAGTCATTTTTACTTAATTACCTAGTATCAAGAACCAGCAGATCTAGAGGGCTCACATGTCACCACTCTATGCCTGGTGCCACCAGCATAATACCAAGAAGTGGCACAGGGTAGAGCATTTTCTGAGTATACATCCAATAAACAGATGTTGCACAAATTAATGGATCAACCTATATTTATTTGAAGCCGAACAAAATTAATTCTATTGAACGATTCAAGTTTAATCTGACTAAAATTACAATCTGAAATTGAAGGATAATAAAGAAAAAGAAGACAAGTGTAATAAAGCCTTCACTTTGTATCTTTTATATCTGATTAATTCTAAGTTATAACCCATAACCATGCATTCAGTTTTAATACTCTCCAGTCATTACAGTTTTGAACTATTCTTGCAACATTCTCACAGATGGATTTCTAGTCAAGTAAAAAACAAATGGCAGTCAAAAATATATCTGAAGTTTCAGGAAATACATATTCAACCTATATATATTATATATATATATATATATAAAATATATATGCATAGATATGTGTATATATACATATACTAAATATTAGATATATTTAATATTTATGTACTCATATGTGAGTGTGTGTTTGTCTATATATCTATATATTTTAGGATTGGTTGAATATACTAAATACATTATATATATTAAATGCATTATAAAAGGCATAAAAAAGATAAACAACAAATTGTTAATAGCAATTATTTCAATGAATATTGTTGATGAATATGGCCTTTTACTATTTTATATAATTTAGTTAGTTAAAATTTTTACCATAAGAATATTTAGCTATTGGGTAACTTTTTTAACTCACAAAAAATTAAATAAGACCTGGTCCTGCTTCTATTTCATTAGCAAACTACAATATAACTTGCCACTTATGATATATGGTTGAACACAAAACTGGGTCAAATTAAAAACTCAATGCCCTGATTTTAGCCTGTCACTTTCTTTGCTCTGTTCTACCTACCTAAGAAACCACAGACATATATAAGAGTGTCCATCCCCAGACCCACTGAGATCTTAGGGTTCTTGTCTGTTTTTAGGACCTGCCTTGGCCAATAAACCAAGAAGAAGAAGAAAGAACGTCAGACTCTGGGTCCACTCCATTGGGGCCCTTGATCTGCTTCAAAACCACCACAGTGAGCAGCGCCACAGTCTTCAGAAAAGCCTCCACAGCCACCTCTGCTTTAGCTGAGGTATCTGCCAGGCTCACCTCCTTCTCCCATGCTTTCTTAAGAAAAAGAAAATTTCACACAATGAAATATTAAAATAATGCAAACATATGTATTAAGTATCTGCTGCTGCTGCTGCTGCTGCTAAGTCACTTCAGTCATATCCAACTCTGTGCGACCACATAGACGGCAGCCCACCAGGCTCCCCCGTCCCTGGGATCCTCCAGGCAAGAACACTGGAGTGGTGTGCCATTGCCTTCTCCAGTGCATGAAAGTGAAAAGTGAAAGTGAAGTCACTCAGTCATGTCTGACTTTTAAGTATAACGGATTTAAAACTTTCAGGAATTTACACCAAAATGCAATGTTTATATCCAGACATTGCTCCAGAGGTAATCAAAGGACACTGACTATCACGTTATACAGAAGGAAACAAAACAAACTATAATATAGGAAAGCGGAAACTTTTAAGAAATAAATTTAAAATGTTAAGGTTGTCACAAATCATATCTAAAAAGAAGAGACCAAAAATATGGTAAAATATATTTTAAAGAAATTATTACATACTTTTTAAACACAAAAAATCCAAATGATAGTATCCAGCATTAGCCAGGGTATGGGGAGCAAGCACACTATATAATGTTAAATGCAGTAAAAATAATGGAAACTTGCCGGGGATCAGTTTACTCCCAGGTTTTTATAAGATATGGTTCTATCTAGCAATTCTATTCTTTACAAATATATCAAGAGAAAAAATTGTTATAAATATAAAGACAAACAAAGACAAAGAAATCCTAATGTTCAACAATATGACTTTAAGGTTCATAGTAATGCTATGGAAAATACATAGCTATTGAAAATGACAAATAAGTTACCTCTATGTAACAATTTAGAGTGAAAAAGTAAAACAAAAAATATTATTTACATACTTCTTATAGACCTATAAAAGCACAAATAAATTCATGAAATTATTTTATGATATAAAAAATAATGCTTTTTGGCCTGTTTTTAAAAATTACAATATAAGGACTTCCCTGGTAAGATTCAATGGTAAAGAATCTGCCTGCCAATGCAGGAGACACAGGTTTGATCCCTGATCTGGGAAGATTCCACATGCCATGGGAGCAACTAAGCCTATGCACCACAGCTATTGAGCCTGTGCTCTAGAGCCTGGGAACCACAACTACGAAGCCCATGTGTTGCAACTACTGAAGCCTGTGCACCCTAGATCCTGTGCTCAGCAACAAGGGAAGTCAGCGCAATGAGAAGCCCACACACTGCAATGAAGAGTAGCCACTGCTCGCCACAGTTAGAGAAAGGCGACACAGCTTCAAAGACCCAGCACCGCCAAAAACAAAATAAATAAATAAATAAAAGTTAGTTTTAAAAAAGTACAATATAACAGTGACATACAGTTGGGGAAGCTAGTAAAAGACAATATATATGACCTTATTTACTTAAAAAATCCATATCCATATGTTCTAACCACAGAAAAGTATCAAGAAACATGACCACCAAGTATCACCAAAACATAAATAAAGGTTCCTTCATAATTTGGGAGTGCTTTTTACAAGTCAAAACTGGGAAGTTGGTAAGGGAAAAGGTAAAATGTATGGTAGCAAAGACCAGAAGCATATGTGAAATGTTTCTGAGTTTTAGGTATCCTCTCTCTTTCTCACATACACACACAGACTTTAAAATCACCAGATAATCAGCCACACTGAGAAACTCTGAGAATTGGTGTCACCAGGTGGCAGTTACTACTTGCTCTCATTAGCTCAGGTCTCTTGCATAACACAAAACAAAGGCATTACAGAATGCTTTCCTCCTCAAGTCCCATGATTCTTGCACAGAGGTCACAAACTTTTTCTGCAAAGGGCCAGAGAGTAAAGTATTTTAAGCTTTGAAAGCCATATAGTCACAACTAGTCAACTCTCACTGTAACTAACACAAAAGCAGCCATAAACACTTCTATGAAGGAGTGTGGATAAAAACATCACAGATGATGAAATTTGAATTTCATATAATTTCCACTGATCAATAAAATTCTTTTTTTTTTTTTTTTGCTGTCTCGTATACAGGGTTATCGTTACCATCTTTCTAAATTCCATATATATGCGTTAGTATACTGTATTGGTGTTTTTCCTTCTGGCTTACTTCACTCTGTATAATAGGCTCCAGTTTCATCCACCTCATTAGAACTGATTCAAATGTATTCTTTTTAATGGCTGAGTAATACTCCATTGTGTATATGTACCACTGCTTTCTTATCCATTCATCTGCTGATGGACATCTAGGTTGCTTCCATGTCCTGGCTATTATAAACAGTGCTGCGATGAACATTGGGGTACACGTGTCTCTTTCCCTTCTGGTTTCCTCAGTGTGTATGCCCAGCAGTGGGATTGCTGGAAAAACTCTTTCTTTAAAAAAATTTTTTTCCAGCCATTTAAAAATGTAAAAACCACAGACAGTTTGGCTGGCAGTTCCTTAAAAAGCTAAACATGGAATTACCATATGATCTATCAATTCCACTCCTAGGTATATAACAAAATATAAGAGAACTAAAAACACATACCTACACAACTTGTACAGGAATGTTCACAGAAGTGCTACTCATAATATCCAAACATTGGAAACAACTCTAATGTCCATTAATTGATGAGTGGATAAACAAAATATGGCATATTCATATAAAAGATCATTAGTCATAAAAAGGAATGAAGTACTGATATATGCTACAAGGATGAACTTTGAAAACATTTTGCTAACTGAAAGAAGTCAGACATAAAGGGCACAAATTGCCTAATTCCATTTACATGAAAAGTCCAGTATGAGAAAATCAACTAGAGACAGAAATTAGATTAGTGGTGGCCAGGGGTTGGGAGGAAGAAAGAATGAAGAGTGAGTGCTAATGAGTACAAGGTTTCTTTGGAGGGAATAAAAATTCTAAAACTAGATAAGTGGTGATGGCTACACAATCTTGTGAACATACTAAAAATAACTGAATATACTTGAAAATGGTGAATTTTATAGTATATGAGTAAATCTCAGTTCTTTAAAATGTGGAAGCCAATCCCAGCTCATGGGTCATACAAAAACAAACCACAGCTAGATTTGGCCTGGGGGCTGTAGTTTGTCAACCCTGTTCTAGCATCAACAGAGAAGATGGCTTTGGGCTAAACTCAGACACACACACACACACACACACACTCACTCACTCACTCACTCACTCCACAAATTACAACACCGTCAAAAGCAAATATTTGAAAGAAGCTGAGTTGGGACTAAAAAAATTATTTGATAATTATTACATAAAACTGTGAAAAAGTGGAAAGTCAAAGAACCAGTTCAAGTTATGCTTACTAATATATCAAAGCCATAAAGTTACTCTTCTGAAAGTGGGAAAAATTCAATAGACCAGTTGGGGAGAGGGAGCATATGTTACAGAAAGCACAACTTTTAAATGCAAGTCACAATTGTGTCATGCCAAAATCCTTTTAAAATTGTTAGATAGCATCACCAATTCAATGGGTATGAATTTGAGCAAACTCTGGGAGACAGTGGAGGAGAGAGGAGCCTGGTGTGCTACAATCCATAGGGTCGCAAAAAGTCGGACATGACTTAGCGACTCAATGACAAAAACAACAACAAAACTAATTTAGAAATTCATTTATTGGCACATTACCTGGAGACACTAGCTGTATTAACTCAAATCTGGTTAGAAAGCCTAAAAAGAAAAAATTAGATTTTAATACTTCAGAATATTGTCAGAGTTTTTCATTAATTACTAAGTGTAAAACTGCCATAACACCCTATTTATATTACTAAAATAATAATAAGTGGCATACCACCAATGAATCAGGTATTTCTAGACCCAACATATTGGGACATGTGGTAAGAATAACTGAGTTATAAAAATAGATTTTGTCCCCTGAAAAGTATCGACAAAATGTGATATTTTCTCTCTCAAAAATGTATTCATAAATCACCAAAATAACAATATATTTTTCATTTTAAAATTCAAAATACTGTTATCCATTAACCCATAAAAACTTACCTTGCTTAAAAGAGTATGCTATTTGACTATATAAATAAAACAACAATTTTTTATCTTTCCTGAGTTCAAAATATATTTAGAAATAGTGTCTATACTCAATATGTTAGCAAGTTTGGAAAACCCAGGAGTGGCCACAGGACTGGAAAAGGTCAACCTTCACCCCAATTCCCAAGAAGGGGAGTACTAAAGAATATTTAAACTACTGGACAATTGTGCTCACTTCCCATGCTAGTAAGGTTATAGTCAAAATCCATCAAGCTAGGTTCAGCAGTACTTGAATGAGAACTTCCAGATGTACAAGTTGGGTTTAGAAAAGGCAGAGGAACAAAAGTTTAAATTGCCAACATTCACTGGATCATAGAGAAAGCAAGGGAATTCCAGAAAAACAACTACTGCTGTTTCATTGACTACGCTAAAGCCTGTGACTGTGTGAACCATAACAAACTGTGGAAAACTCTTGAAGAGATGGGAATACCAGACCATCTTACTGTCTCCTCAGAAACCTGTATGCAGGTCAAGAAGCAACAGTTAGAACCTTATACGAAACAACTGACTGGTTCAAAATTGAGAAAGGAGTATGAAAAGGCTGTTTATTATTGTCACCCTGTTTATTTAACTTATATGCAGAGCACATCACTCAAAATGCCAGGCTGGATGAGTTACAAGCTGGAATCAAGACTGCCGAGAGAAATATCAACAACCTCAGATATGCAGATGATACCACTTCTAATGGCAGAAACTGAAGAGGAACTAAAGAGCCTCTTGATGAGGGTGAAAGAGGAGTATGAAAAGGCTGCCTTAAAATTCAATATTAAAAAAACTAAGACCATGGCATCCAGTCCTATTGCTTCATGGCAAATAGAACGGGAAAAGGTGGAAGCAGTGAGAGATTTCCTTTTCTTGGGCCCAAAATCACTGCAGATGGTGACTATAGCCATGAAATTGGAAGACGCTTGGTTCTTGAAAGGAAAACTATGACAAACCTAGATAGTATATTAAAAAACAAAGACATCATTTTTCCAACAAAGGTCCATACAGTCAAAGTTATGGTCTTTCCAGCAGTCATGTACAGATGTGAGAGGCAGACCATAAAGAAGGCAGAGTGCCAAAGAATTGATGCTTTCAAATTGTGGTGCTGGAGAAGACTCTTGAGAGTCCCTTGGACTGCAAGGAGATCAAACCAGTCAATCCTAAAGGAAATCAACCCTAAATGCTCTTTGGAAGGACTGATGCTGAAGCTCCAATACTTTGGCCACCTGATGCCAACAGCTGACTCATTGGAAAAGACCCTGATGCTGGAAAGATTTAAGGCAGAAGGAGAAGAGGGCAACAGAGGATGAGATGGTTGGATGGCATCACCAATTCAATGAACATGAACTTGGACAAACTCCAGTGACGGACAGGGAGGCCTGGCTTGCTCTGGTCCATTGAGTTGCAAAGAGTCAGACACGACTTGGCAACTGAACAACAAGGATATGTTTTATAAGGATAAGGTCTATAAGGATAAGAATAAAATTCAAATATTAAAAGTAATTTAAAATACAAATGATATAACAATAAAAATCAGTAAAAATAATTCCCACAAAATATTAGAAGTGAAAACATTTTAATATAGACAATAATGGTGATTACAGTTAATAATACTGTATTATATACCTGAAAGTTACTAAGAGTAGATCTTAAATGTTCTCACCACAAAAAAAAAAGGTAATTATGTGATGTGATAGAGGTATAACCTAACACTACTGTAGTAATCATTTTGCAAAATACCTGAGTATCAAATCCACATGTTGTACACCTTAAACTTACACAATGTTGTATATCAGTTACATCTCAAAAAAGCTAAAAAAACAAAAAAAAAAGCTAAAAAATACATACCATAAAAGTAAAATTCTTCCTTTGTAGACTTAAGAAAAACATGAATATGTAAGAACAAAATTTTAAATGCCAAGAAAATTAAAAGCCAAGACAGCCCATAATTTTAAGTTTTCCAAACAGGAGGGAGGATTATATTCTTTTCAACCATCACCCCAAAGGTAATGTGTTGCACTTCATCTATCTCAGTTTCTAAATTCCTTATATTCAATTAATTATCACCACAAGCCATGCCATGAATTGGAAGACTTAATATTGTTAAGATGCCAATATTCTCCAAGATGATCTACAGGTTCAATGCAGTCTATCAATGCCTATCAACTTTCCAGTTGGCTTCTTTGCAAACTGACAAGCTGATCCTAAAGTTCATATGGCAAACTAAGGGAACCCAAATAGGAAAAACAATCTTGAAAAAGAACTTCCTGATTTTAAAACTAACCATAAAGCTATAATAAACAAAATAGTGTGGCACCAGCATAATGACAGATACATCAATCAATGAAATAGAATTGAGACCCTCCAAAAAAACCCTCACACTTATAGTCAGTTGATTTTCAACAAGAGTGTTAAGACTATTCAATGGGGAAAAAATACTCTTGGTAATAATGGTGTGAAGACAACTGGCTATCCAGATGGGAGAGACTGAAGTTGGACCCTTCAGTTCAGTTCAGTCGCTCAGTTGTGTCCTACTCTTTGGGACCCCATGAATTGCAGCACACCAGGCCTCCCTGTCCATCACCAACTCCCGGAGTTCACCCAGACCCACATCCATCGAGTCAGTGATGCCATCCAGCCATCTCATCCTCTGTTGTCCCCCTCTCCTCCTGCCTCCAATCCCTCCCAGCATCAGAGTCTTTTCCAATGAGTCAACTCTTTGCATGAGGTGGCCAAAGTACTGGAGTTTCAGCCTTAGCATCATTCCTTCCAAAGAACTTGCCATTTATAAAAATCAACTCAATATGTACTATAGACCTAAATGTAACAGCTAAAATGATAAAACTCTTAGAAAAAACCAAAGATCTTTGAGTTAGTGCTTCCCTGGTGGCACAGTGGTAAAGAATCCACCTGCCAATGCAGGAGACACATGTTTGATCCCTGATCCATGAAGATATAAAAAGAAGTCAAATATTGACACATGTTGTAGCAGGAAGGATCTTAGAAATGTTATACTAAGTTAAAGAAGCCAGTTACAAATGACCATATATTATATAATTCCATTTATATGAAATATATCCAGAATAAGCAAATCTATAGAGGCATATAGTTTAGTTAGTAGTTGTCTAGGGCTGGAAGGGATGAGGAAGAATGGGTAATATAGCTTCTTTTTGTGGTGATGAAAATGTAAAATTGATTATGGTGATGGTTACATAACTATGTTAAGATATAAAAATCATTTAATTGCAATAAAATAAAAAACAGAATCATACCATCTAGTAAATCCCATCTATATCTAGAAAATGGTTTGCAATTCAATTAACATGATTCAAATTTTACAGACTATCATGAACATAAATATGGGTTAAATATGGAAGTATCACAACTTAGAATACAACAGAATTTTATATCTATGAATTACATATACACAATAGTCTCTCACTCTCTTTTGGGGCAGGGGGTGTAGAGGGGAGTACCTACTTTCTAAAATGTCTGCTACAGCTCCAGGATCTATTGCATTTTCAAATACCTATAGGGGAAAAAAATGGGGGAAATAAATCTTCCAAGTTTTATTAATATATACTTATATAAAATTTAGATCATTTTCTTCAAAATTATTAACACATATCAAATCCAGCCATATGACACTTTAGGATTCAAAAGGAGTGCCTTTAACAGCTATGTGGTTAAAAGTTCAACAAGTGACTACAGAGGAAATGAATAAGAATTAACACAATACAAACAACAAGGAAAATTTGAGTTGGCTGAAACTACCACATGTTCAAAATGTCATGCACTCGACCTGGCCCCACAGTCTGTTCCTAAAAGCACATCTGATATCAACCTCAAACAGTCTTGTTTGAGTATCTAGAAAAACATCCTGAATACAACAGATATTCACTATATGTTAACTGAATGAATGACTTCTCTTCCCAAACAACTGGTTGTGCTAAAAAGGAACATACATAAAAATTCTATGTGTAACACAAAACAAAAGCTAAATACTCATAGCTAGACTCCCACAGAATCCAAAAATAACAAAAGAGAGAGAGCCTCATGAGTTTTAGGTATATCATGAACCACAAGAAAAACACTGTGATACCTGTCTCAGTTCAGTTCAGTTCAGTCGCTCAGTCGTGTCTGACTCTTTGCGGCCCCATGAATTGCAGCACGCCAGGCCTCCCTGTCCATCACCAACTCCTGGAGTACACTCAAACTCAGGCCATTGAGTCAGTGATTCTATCCAGCCATCTCATCCTCTGTCGTCCCCTTTTCCTCCTGCCCCCAATCCCTCCCAGCATCAGAGTTTTTTCCAATGAGTTAGCTCTTTGCATCAGGTGGCCAAAGTACTGGAGTTTCAGCTTTAGCATCATTCCTTCCAAAGAAATCCCAGGACTGATCTCCTTTAGAATGGACTGGTTGGATCTCCTTGCAGTCCAAGGGACTCTCAAGAGTCTTCTCCAACACCACCGTTCAAAAGCATCAATTCTTCGGCACTCAGCCTTCTTCACAGTCCAACTCTCACATCCATACGTGACTACTGGAAAAACCATAGCCTTGACTAGATGGACCTTTGTTGGCAAAGTAGTCTCTGCTTTGAATATGTTATCTAGGTTGGTCATAACTTTCCTTCCAAGGAGTAAGCATCTTTTAATTTCATGGCTGCAATCACCATCTGCAGTGATTTTTGAGCCCCCAAAAATAAAATCTGACACTGTTTCCACTATTTCCCCATCTATTTCCCATGAAGTGAGGGGACCAGATACCTGTCTAGACATAGCCAAATGTGTTCATTCTGTCCTTCATATAAAAGGGCCTAGGACTGAAATAAAAGCATACCATGCCCCTCTTTCTGAACTTTAGAATCTTGTTTTAAAAAAAAGTTTTCAGTAGACTTTGATTTCAGGTATCAAATTTCTGATTTAAATGGTGCTTAGCCTTAAGCATGATTAAAATCTACTCTTAACCCAAAACCAGGTCTGCTTTAATGACAAAAGTAGAAGCTGTCCCCTGTAATCCATTTTTGTCTCACTGACTTGGATATAACAAGTAAATGTGGGTGAGCTGTGATTTTTTCCAAAACTGTTTCAGTAATATTTCATCCTTTCTCTTCATGTCTAAGAATTATTCAAGGATGATTATGGGAAATAAATGATCAACATGAGCTGCTTAAACACAATGGCTCTTACATTCTTTATGAATAATTTCTTATTTACCTGGCTGCTTTAGAACACTGAATTCTGAATTACTCAGAAGGTCCAATGTTTTCATTACTCACTGCCAAGTATTTGCAGCTAAAGAACAGAACAGATACAAGAAAGCTGGAAAACTAGTAGAAAATCTGAATATGAACCCAAAGAGCTCACACAAGAGGGCAATTTTTCAAAATTTAAAATAAAGCATTTACGGATAACCAACAAGGATAACCTACTGTATAGCACATGGAACTTTTCTCAATGTTGAGGCAGCCTGGATGGGAGGACAGTTTGGGGGAATATGGATACATGTACATGGCCTGAGTCCCTTCACTGTTCACCTAAAACTATCACAGTATTGTTAATTGGATATATCCCAATATAAAATAAAAAGTTTTTTAAAAAATTAAGCATCTTATGTAATTGCACTTTATAAAATGAAAAATGGTGCATAATGTTTTTTACTAGTAATCTCAAATACACAGTTTTGTGACATCAGTAATGGCATCTACAGTGACTCTGAGACTCATTCTCCTCTTTTGCAAGTCAGGGAGGTGGGACTGGATGACCTCCAAGGTCATTTATAGATTGATTTACAGCTTTTACAATTTTACATTCTCGAGTTTCTTATAAAAATATTTTTAAAGTCTTCTAAATAAGCACATTTAAAGTTGATAAAACTAATAAGGAAATTCTTGGAGGAAAAAATACACTGAATTTTCTCCACCCACTTTTTACCATGACCAATATCAAAATGGCAGTAGATTCCTTTGTATACTGACTGTATATTCTAAGATAATATCCATTTATTCCTTTCTTACCCAGCCAGTTAGGAAGACTCTATTTAAATTAACAGACTGTGATTTATAAAAATATTACACACAGCCCTAGACCTTTCAAAAACATCAATAGTCATCTCTGTTGTTGTTGTTGTTTTTCTGGCTGTGCCACACAACTTGGAGGATCTTAGTTCCCCGATTAGGGATTGAACTTGGGCCTCCAGCAATAGAAACCTAACCACTGGACTGTCAAGGAACTCCCTCCTTTCCTACTCTCAGTTTGAAACATACATGTCATTTTCTGGGCACCACCAACCAGACCTTTTAAAGTGATAGGCCCTATCCTGGAACCTTCCCACATTCATACCCTTCCCCAAAGAAGCACCTCAGTGATACTGTTTGGGACAAAATCATAGACTTATCAAGGTTAAAACTGATTCAATCTCTAAATTCCAAAGAAAAACCTTAAGAGATTGTCAGTGATTGGATGGTAACAAAATTAATATTTCATGAAAGTGGGAAGAGGGTTAGTAACATTTGGCTATTTATATATTTGACATTCATTGGAATGGAATCTAGTCTTTATCACTGTAGCTAAATAAACCAGATATGACCTAAGGAGACTCAGAAAATGTAAAGAACCTTCTTGTTTTGTTACAGGATTTCAGATACAGGGTTTAACTAATTTGGTTAGTTTAGGGTATTTTTCTGGGCCTAAAAAGTTTGTTTTTGAGGTCTGTTAGTTTACTGATAATCTCTATAAGAAATTTGTCTCAGTTGCCTCTAACATCTCCAAAAACATTCAGAAAATGCTCTCTGCTCCAGTTAGAAAATGCCATGGGAGTTCCAAGAATAGAAAACAACCACCAGGGTACTTAGCACTAGTTTGACAGAACTTGGCTCAGATCTGGGATTCAAAACAAGTCCTCCAACTATGGTTCTGCACTGTGCTGAGGTGCCTTCATGTAATTTTTTAAAACAAAATTTACAAATAACTTTATAAAAGCTGTGTTCTTTATAAAAACCAGTAAATGATCTTCAAACAACAGAATTTGAATTTCTCTATTTAGCAAGGAGAAAGTCAAGATCACCTTTTCAAACCTCATGCTTCGCTGAACCATAATAGGGAACATAGAAGGAAAGCAGTCTGTCTCCAGGTACTGATTCAGGAGGTAAACTCCAAGGAACACATCATGCTTGTCAGGAAGGAACACCCCTGGGCAAGAAATCTTTAAAAAAAAAATAGAGAGAAAATGGATTTGTTTTGTTTTGTTCTGTAAAGGCTCTATTTTCCCTAACCTCCCACGTCAAATCCTCCCCACCTCCCCACCACCACCAACTCTCACCTTCTCTCATAACACCACCCTCCCCTCCCCTCCCCTTGCGCAAACTGGAAAATCCACTTTCCTCCCACATCTCCGCCAGGTGTCACAATCGTTCTCTCCCTGGCTCCTCTCCCCGCCCCTCCAGGATGGCAGTGCGGAAGCGGAAGAGGCTGCAAGGCTGGGAATCTTCTTCTTAGGCCGGCCAGGTACTGTGGTCCGGGCCGCTCGCCGCGATGCAGAGCCCACGAAGGAACGCCGAGGGACGCCCGCTGGGCACCTGCGACCCCAGCAGCAGCGGCAGTCCGGCCCATGGCGGCGGCAGCAGGTTCGAGTTCCAGTCTCTGCTCAGCAGCCGCATGCCGGGCGCCGACCCCACCAGCGCCCGTCTCCGCGCGTCTGAGAGCCCAGTGCACCGCCGCGGTTCGTTCCCCTTGGCTGGGGCGGGCTCCTCTCAGGCGCTCCCGCCCCAGCTACCCGAGGAGGACCGCATAGATCTGAACCCGTCCTTCCTGGGCATCGCCCTGCGCTCCCTACTGGCCATCGACCTGTGGCTGTCCAAGAAGCTGGGGGTGTGCGCGGGGGAGAGCTCGTCCTGGGGCAGCATGAGGCCCCTTATGAAATTGCTGGAGATCTCGGGACACGGCATCCCCTGGCTGCTCGGCACCCTCTACTGCCTGTCCAGGAGCGACAGCTGGGCCGGGCGCGAGGTGCTGATGAACCTGCTCTTCGCCCTGCTGTTGGACCTGCTACTGGTGTCCCTCATCAAGGGGCTGGTCCGCAGGCGCCGCCCAGCCCACAACCAGATGGACATGTTTTTCACTATTTCGGTGGACAAGTACTCCTTCCCTTCAGGCCATACCACCAGAGCCGCCCTTGTGTCGCGCTTCATCCTGAACCACCTGGTGCTGGCCATCCCACTGAGGGTGCTGGTGGTACTCTGGGCCTTCATCTTGGGTCTCTCCAGGGTCATGCTGGGGCGGCACAATGTCACCGACGTGGCTTTTGGCTTTTTTCTTGGCTACATGCAGTACAGTATCGTGGACTATTGCTGGCTTTCACCGCGCACTGCTCCGGTCCTCTTTGTACTGTGGAACCAACCGTGACACCATCTCTTTCACTGTGGCACCAGGACATCTGAAGGTTTCCACCCGTGATGATACTGACATAAACCAGCAGTCATCATGTTTGCCCCTCTAAGGACATTTCAGGTTTCCTTTTGGGATTTCAAGTGACCTATCTTCTTAATTGGAGAAGGCAATGGCAATGGGTTGCTAGGCTAGAGCACAGTGGTGACCATTACTGATCACAGCCATATTACAGAAAGCAAAAAAAAAAATCCCTCTATTATATACTTATTAAATAACTCTTTATCGCTCCAGGAAAACTTTAAAGAAACCAAGTTGGAGTGATTATAATGTTGCTGCTTCTTAAAACTTGACATCAGAAAATTTTGTAATCCTGCAAGTCAAGATATCACCTGTAAATTGAACTTTGAAAAAAGGAAAGCAACTTCATTCTGTAAATATATACATGCAAATGAGCCACATCCTTATCCTTTTCCTGAGGCAGATTTTAAACAGTATTTTAAGAGTCTATGACATAGCATTAATCACTCAGCTGAGTCTGACTCTTTGTGACCCCATGGGCTGTAGCTCACCAGGCTCCTCGGTCCATGAGATTCTTCAGGCAAGAATACTGGAGTGGGTTGCCTTTTCCTACTCCAGGGTATCTTCCTGACACAGGGATCAAACCTGCGTCCCCTGCATGGATAGGCGGATTCTTTACCACTGCGCCACATGGGAAGCAGAGGTAGATTTTAAGAGCCTATGACATAGGTTTTTCTAATTTACTCTCTGACAATATGTTACTATAGTTGGGGAGAATTCTTCTTAATCCTGATTTTCTTGGCAAGCTTTTTTAGTTTTGTGTCTTCCATCTTCACAGATTGAGTAGTGGAAATGAGAGATTACAGTACATATATTTCTCTCCTTTTCCTCTACCTCCTCGAAGATCTTTAAATAGGTATTTCCCACTACCCTAATATTATCTTGCATTCAGAGAACAAGCCAAGAACTTACCTGAAGAAGAAATACTTAAAAGTGGGCATATCAACAGTGCTCATAGAAAGTAAAGATGGGCTTACTGCCTCAGGCTTAATTCTGTTGACAGCAAATAGCATGACAGGACAGGACAGAAAAGCGAAGTCACTGAGGAGGTCAGAGGAACTGAGTCTTGGAGGCAGGATCACCACATACTTTATCAGTGGACCAACATGGAAGGAGATGGGCCCTGCTGCCTACCATCTCTACTGAATAAAGAATAATGCTTCTTTATTGAGGTAAAAAAATGGAGAAATAACTTCTTTGCAATGTAAGAGCATAAGCTTTCAAATATATACCACACGGATGACCTTGTATATTAAAGCTTTTCATGTGGAATTCCATTTCTCTATATAAGCACACTTTAGGTAATAGTATTTAACTTGAAATTCATCAAGCAGAGCATACTGCTATACCAGGCATAAAGTATAACTCCAAGATTTTCTGTTTATATTGACTCTCACAATTAAAGTAGTTTATCCATGGTGCCTCCCCAATTCACAAAACCAAAGACCACCAAACACAGGGTGGACTCTGCTTATTATTCCTTGACTGGGAAAGACTGATGAGGGTGTATGCTTTAAATGCTGCTATGCCTGAAAATGTGAATATTTAAATTACCTATGGAATTGATGTCTTTAGATAATCTTAATAACCAATTATTTCATATTTAAAAATAGGATGATGGCATTTGATCTATCATATAGACATACATATAGGAATCTGGAGAATGGCTGTGACAGGTAGGTTCTGACTGGGTGGAAGTGTGAATTTTCCAGTGTTTGAGGAACACTGAAAAAGGAATAGCTACTCTTCAATATAGAAATTATGTGCATTCTCACAACATCCTGAACACAGCTACCTCTTCACTTCTTGAATCAGCCAAACTCTGACACTCTAGGTGGTTTCTTCTATTTTTAGCCTTAACAGAGATACTTTAACTGCAGCAATCTTCAGCCCAGATATTTGGAAAAAAATATTTCCTCTTGCAGGATCCACAGGTCTGAATAATGGGAGGTCAAAGTTAGGCTCACCTTATTCCTGATTATTTTTTTGTAATTCCCTATCTTGATTGCCAGGGCCTGAGTTTGCTGGTTTTTAAAGCACAGATCAATTCATTTGATTTTTTTGGGGGGGGTGGGGAGGTGGCGAGTATACTAAGTACTGCAGAGGAAAAAAAAAAAAAAAAAAACCTGATTCTACTGTTAATTAACTGTACATTGATGAATTCCTTTTAAAAGTCAAAATAAAATTAACCAGTAATGTTGAATGAAGTGAGATGAAAACTTAATTTTTTTGCCTTGATGAGGAGCAAGACTGATTTACCACTCAACTTCTCATGAATTCCTTCATCTTACTGAACAATTGTGAGAATTCACAACTGATATAGCACACTTGATATAGTCAGTCCTATTTGCTGTCAGCAGAGTGGGTCAAATCCAGGAAATTTCCATCTTTGTTTCAGAGCGGCACATAAGAGGAAATCACAGCACTTGTCACTTACATGGAGATCAGTCCTGGGTGTTCATTGGTAGGACTGATTTTGAAGCTGAAACTCCAATACTTTGGCCACCTGATGCGAAAAGCTGACTCATTTGAAAAGACCCTGATGCTGGGAAAGATTGAGGGCAGGAGGAGAAGGGGACGACAGAGGATGAGATGGTTGGACGGCATTACCGGCTCAATGGACATGGGTTTGGGTGAAACTCCGGGAGTTGGTGATGGACAGGGAGGCCTGGCCTGCTGTGGTTCATGGGGTCGCAAAGAGTCGGACACAACTGAGCGACTGAACTGAACTGAACCAGATTTTCCATGGTTGTAAACTGTTGATCTTGGGCTTATAATCATATCCAGTAGAATAGTCCCTTATAGCTTTCAGGGAAAACCACATGACAGTCTGTCACCAACTACAGGATTGGAAAATGGAAGCGTCGTGTCTGACTCTTTTCAACCCCATGGACAGCAGCATGCCAGGCTTCCCTATCCATCACGAACTCCCGGAGCCTGCTCAAACTCATGTCCATCGAGTTGGTGATGCCATCTAACCATCTCATCCTCTGTCATCCCCTTCTCCTCCTGGCTTCAATCTTTCCCAGCATCAGGGTCTTTTCCAGTGAGTCAGTTCTTCATATCAGGTGGCCAAAGTATTGGAGTTTCAGCTTCAGCATCAGTCCTTCTAATGAATATTCAGGACTTATTTCCTTTAGGACGGACTGATTGGATCTCCTTGCAGTCCAAGGGACTCTCAAGAGTCTTCTCCAGGGGCCTGTAACGTCGTACTGAACGAGGGGACGCGACGGAGGCAGGCCGGAGCCGTTGCCGTCGCCATGACCCGCGGTAACCAGCGCAAGCTCGCCCGCCAGAAGAATATGAAAAAGCAGAGCGACTCGGTTAAGGGAAAGTGCCGAGATGATGGGCTTTCTGCTGCCGCCCGCAAGCAGAGGGACTCGGAGATCATGCAGCAGAAGCAGAAAAAGGCAAACGAGAAGAAGGAGGAACCCAAGTAGCTTTGTGGCTTCGTGTCCAACCCTCTTGCCCTTGGCCTGTGTGCCTGGAGCCAGTCCCATCACGCTCGCGTTTTCTCCTGTAGTGCTCACAGGTCCCAGCACCGATGGCATTCCCTTTGCCCTGAGTCTGCAGCGGGTCCCTTTTGTGCTTCCTACCCCTCAGGTAGCCTCTCTCCCCCTGGGCCACTCCTGGGGGTGAGAGGGTTACCCCTTCGCAGTGTTTTTTATTCCTGTGGGGCTCACCCCAAAGTATTAAAAGTAGCTTTGTAATTCAAAAAAAAAAAAAAGGAGTCTTCTCCAACACAGTTCAAAAGCATCAATTCTTTGGTGCTCAGCTTTCTTTATAGTCCAACTCTCACATCCACACATGACTACTAAAAAAACCATAGCTTTGAGTATATGGACCTTTATCAGGAAAGTAATGTCTCTGCTTTTTAATATGCTGTCTAGGTTGACCATAGCTTTTCTTCCAAAGAGCAAGTGTCTTTTAATTTCATAGCTGCAGACACCATCTGCAGTGATTTTGGAGCCCAAGAAAAGAAAGTCTCTCACTGTTTCCATTGTTTCTCCATCTATTTGCCATGGAATGATGGGACCGGATGCCATGATCTTAGTTTTCTGAATGTTGAGTTTTAAGCCAAGTTTTTCACTTTCCTCTATCACTTTCATCAAGAGACTTTTTAGTTCCTCTTCACTTTCTGCCATAAGGGTGGTGTTATCTGCATATCTGAGGTTATTGATATTTCTCCCGGCAATCTTGATTCCAGCTTGTGTTTCATCCAGCCCAGCATTTCTCATGATGTACTCTGCACAGAAGTTAAATAAGCAGGGTGACAATATACAGTCTTGACGTACTCCTTTCCCAATTTGGAACCAGTCTGTTGTTCCATGTCCGGTTCTAATTGTTGCTTCTTGACCTGCATACAGATTTCTCAGGAGGCAGGTAAAGTGGTCCGGTATTTCCACCTCTTGAAGAATTTTCCACTGTTTGTTGTCATCTACACAGTCAAAGGCTTTGGCGTAATCAATAAAGCAGTAGATGTTTTTCTGGAACTCGCTTGCTTTTTCTATGATCCAATGGATGTTGGCAATTTGATAATAAAGAATGACTTATTTGATAGTAAGGAATGGTAATAACGCAATAAGGAATGACTGGCCCCAAAGAGGAAAAATGAAGTCACTCTGCCAGAGCACCTCACTTAAGCAGGATTCAGTGGATAATTATTAAACAGTTATTGATTTATTTCCTTTTTGGAATTAGCAAGCCAGAACTATCTGTAGGGGAAGTAGCTTAGAAAAATTTTGACTGGTTTATAGAGGTGGCAAATTATCAGGACATGATGGGGCTTTGTGAGAGTAAAATCTTCCCTGGTTATTTAAAGGAGGGGCTTTTTAATCTTCTCAGAAATCTGTATCCCAGAAAATAAAACCCTTCTTGGGACTTAATGCAAGGTTGTTTTAAATGAACAGAAAAATTTCACATAAAGCTAACACAGAAGTTAGCTTGGAGTGGGGAAGGGAGGGCAGTGGAAAGAGGCTGATCCGAATTAAAGGTTAGAAAGCCAGAAAGACCAATGTAAAAAATCTTAGGGACAGAGATTCAATTAATGGTGTGTGTGTGGCGAGGAGTGGTGAAAAAGACCGGGAGAAGGAACCCCGAGGAAAGAGTATGATTTGGGGCAAAGAGGGGACGTTCGTCGATCTCTCTTACCGCCCGGATCTGAAGTTCCACCACCACCTCCAAAGGCATAGTTCCCTACGTGGGTGAAAGGGCAGGAATGAAAAGATCCTTTTGTGCTGAGCCTTGGAGCGATTTTCTTAGTTTAACTCAATCCCTGGAGCAAATGTTCCCAGCAGTTTCCAAAGACCCCCACCCCCTTGTAACCCCATCAGCCCCCCGCCCCCAGCCCAGGTCCCTCCCACCAGGACGGATCTTACACAGCAGGAGCTGTAGCCCAGGCTTCCAGAAGGCTGAAGTGTCGCGTTGCCATGGACACTCAAACGCGCACCCTTCCGCCCTGGAATGCTCCAGAGGTCCCCGCGCAGGCGCGCGAGCCTCCAGAGCTCTACTTGGAAGTCCGTGTCCCAACATCAGCTTCCCAGACTGCACGCTGGCGGGAGGGCACGTCCCTGTGTACTGCCCCGGTCGCCTGATCAAGAGATGCCAAGAGTCGTAGTTTCCTTTCCGCCACTCTTTCATCAACTCTTTAGGGCCCCAATCACTAGGTTAAAATATTTACAGTGTCCGTTCTAAAAGTTGAATGTGATCATAGTTCCCTTATGATTTAAAGCGCTGCCTGTTTTTAGTAGCTACACGACTGAGCGACTTCACTTTCACTTTTCACTTTCATGCATTGGAGAAGGAAATGGCAACCCACTCCAGTATTCTTGCCTGGAGAATCCCAGGGACGAGGGAGCCTGGTGGGCTGCCGTCTATGGGGTCGCACAGAGTCGGACACGACTGAAGCAACTTAGAAGCAGCAGCAGCAGCATGACCCCCAAGCCCTGGAAATTCTGTAACAATTCCAATTAATATAGATTGGGCTTCCCTGGTGGCTCAGTGGTGAAGAATCTACCTGCAGTGCAAGAGAGGCAAGAGACGTGGGTTCGATCCCTAGGTTAGAACTATCCCCTGGCAAAGGAAGTAGCAACCCACTCCAATATTCTTCCCTAGAGAATCCCACAGACAGAGGAGCTTGGTGGGCTACAGTTCATGGGGTCACAGAGAGTCTGACACAACCAAGCACAGCATACAGCACACCAGAGGTACTCTCTTGCTTATGAAATGTTACCTCCTCATGTTTGGTTCAGAAAACATGGCCACCCACTGTCAATAAGAAATGAAACCCATGTTAACTGAAAATGCAAGGACAATTCTTAGAGAAGTTTAAAAGTTAGGTATCCTGTTTTAGTCACAATAGAAATATTTTTTCAGTCTCTCCGCTGTGGTTTAGTTAACTTAAAGCAAGCACTGAATTACATTATCTCCCAATCAGTAGTTACCATAGTTGCCAAAGCCAGGGTTACACTGTAAAAACCATCAGAGGTAGAAGGCAAGGCAAAGTTCTTAACCAGAAGAGGAAAAAGCATTTTTTTCCTATTCACTGTATTTAAGACAAAAAAAGAAGGAAAAGAGGAGGGAGTGGCTGCTTCTAGCCAGTCAAAAAAAAATCTGGGAGGGTCAATACTCTCTCTAAAAAGCAAACAACAAAATGTATTGGAATTAGTCATTTATTACTAATATCTTACATTAGAGATTTACACAAATAGTAGAAATTTGAGTGTATAAAGATAACCTCAGACAAGAATTCAGTATTCATTTTGGTAACCAGAATGCCTTTCCCTAGGGAAAAACTCACGAAAATGTATTGTGTCCGTATCCAGTCCTCAATGATCTGTCTGTCTGCATATGGAGAGGCACACCAGGGGGTACTTACAATATCTAGAGCACTGATTTGTCAGCTCACAACAGCTTGCTAGCACCCTTACTAATGCAGTTATATACAGGGGACAGGACCTGCCTTGACCCTCACAAGTACATCATCAACACCAATGCTAAGATATCAAGGAGACTGACAAACAAAACCTGAATATTAAATACATACATGGCTAGACATATTAGAAGGGAGGAATCAATCTTTCTTTCTTGAGAAAAATGCTAGGGTTGTGTATGGTAATTAAATTCACCCCCACAATAACTTTTTGAAGGAAGTATTATCCTTATTTACAGATGCAGAATCTGAGGCCAGACAGCCATTTGTCCAACATCACGCAGTTGAAGGGAGGGAGGCACCCTTGAACCCAGGCGTGCCCTACCATGTCACTGCCCTTGCAACAATCTATTGATCCCAAGACACAATGTTCCATTCTATGCTCTTCCTAGCCCTTAACTGGACTCTTCTCGCTTAACTGAACTCTCCTTGATAAAACTGAAACCTCCTTGCTTGGCTCCTCCTTGCACAGCCCTTTTCTGGTTTCCCTCCAACTCTGTGGCCATTTTTCCTGTGTCTCTATTCATCCTTCTCTCCCAAGCTAAGCAGTGTTTCTGGTTCTTTCTTTTCCTCACTCTGTATTCTTTACCAAGGGTATCATCCGATGTAGGTATGGATTACCAAATGTACACAGATTTATACATCCCACCCAAGCTTCTCTTATGTTCTTCCAGACAAGGTGGAATCTATTACATATATATATGTGTGTAATACATATTACACATACTACATGTAACACATATTACATATATATGTATGTGTGTATATGTATGTGTATGTATGTGTGTATATATGTATGTTTTTGTTTCTCAGTCGCTAAGTCGTCTCCGACTCTTTGCAATCCCATGGACTGCAGCACACTAAGCTACCCTGTCCTTCACAATGTTTTAGAGTTTGCTCTTCCTTTGTGTGTGTGTATGTGTGTATATATAAGGAAATGGCAACCCACTCCAGTATTCTTGCCTGGAGAATCCCATGGACAGAGGAGCCTAGCAGGCTACAGTCCAGAGGATCTCAAGAGTTGGACACAATTTATCAACTAAACCACCTTTTTGGCAACTGCACCAACAGCAATTTTCATTTGTTCCTGTGATTGTTGATTACTATTTGTCTCTGTGAACTGTCAGCTCTGCATGGCTAAGAGTTTATATCCTAAATACCTAACATAGTAGATGCTCAATAATGATCCTGATCAGATGTTAAGTACAGAGACGGTCAAGCCAGTCTATAGGGTTGAAAGTACATGTATAACAGGAGAGCCCACCACTACAGTGCAAACTAAATATGCAAAATGGGAAAGGACTGAGCACAGCTTCTTGTGCTAATCTGCCTCAGGGGTATTTAATGAACTGACAGGAAATATTTATACTCTGTTCATTTTCCCCACCACAGTTACTTGAGGCACTCAGCTACCAGAGAGATGCGTAAGTTGCTACATACACAATGCCTCTGGCACATATGGCCACCTCCACTTGGAGACCAGGCAAAACCATTGGATTGTCACCACTTACAGAGACTGGCTTTTACTAGCTGCGTAGGCACCTGTGTAGGTGGCAGAACTGAACAACTCTTATTCCCAGAGTGTTTCTGCAGTGCATTCTGGTCAGCAGTGAAAACAGCATTGCAGAAATGACACATCAGTAATACATCCTACTCATATTGTGGCCACTGCCAAGAAAATGGTGCATGCCCCAGAGGGGAATTTTCCAAAGAGTTCATTTCAATGATCAAGGAAGAAAAGTATGAGAGAGAATTATAGCTGAGATTTTCCTTTTATCTAAAATAATTTAACTATAGGACACTAAATTGTAAATATTTCTTTTCAAATAGTGTAGGAAGGAGAATTAATATGAGGGAAGGAAACCGGTTTTTAAAAAGGTAAATACTAATGGCAGGAATGTCTGAAAATACATTCATATATTGTTACTGGTGCTGCTGCTGTAGGAGTGTAAATACATAAAGTGTATTAATTTCCTATGACTACTAAAAGAAACCACCACAACTTCATGACTTACAACAAGAAAAATGTATACTTTTTCATTTCATGTGTCAGAAATCCAACACAGAGCTTTAAAAGCAAAATGTGAGGGCTTCATTCCTTGCCTTTTCAAGGCGGCTGCCTTCATTCCTTGACTCATAGCTCCCTTCCTTCATCTTCAAAGTGAGCAACATTGAACCAAGTCCTTTTTATCCTACCATCTTTCTGGTTCCACTTTTAAGGACCTTTGCAACAATACAGGACCCACTATATAATCAAGGTCAATTTCCAAATTTTGAGGTCAGCATATTAGAAATCTTAATTCCATCTGCAAGTTGATCTGTCATGGAAGGTAACAATATTCCCAGGTTTCAGGGATTAGGACATGGATATCTTTGGGGCCATTATTCTATCACATATAACTTCTCTGGAAAGCAATTTGTTAATATCTATCAAAATATTTTACTTGACTCAGGAATCCTACTGCTATTAATAGGAATACATATATATGGGTATACATTCACAAGTATACAAAACATATGCTGCAACACTATTTGTAGTTAAAAAATACTGGAAACCATATAGAGGTTCATTAAGTATGGTCAATTAAATCAACTGTGGTTAAGCCTCAGTGGTGGCAGCACGGCACAGGAGCAGCTGAGAGGAGATACCCCATGTGCAAGGTCATGAGCGGCAGCCGAGAGGAGATAACCCACATCCAAATTCAGGAGCGGAGGCCATCAGGAGATACCCTGCCGGGGTCCAGCCCCGGCTGATCCAGGGTATTCGAAGGAGAGACGGCATAGGCGAGGATCAGGAAACAATTGCTTAATTAAATGTTAATTAAGGATATAAAGAGTAATAGAATGAGGATAGCTCAGTGAGGAAATTCAGTGGAGAAAAGAGGCTGAATAATTCAGCCAGAAGGTAAGAGAAAGAACGACATGGTGAGACCAAGTTTCGGTGAACAAGGCCCACGCTTTATTTTCCAAAGTAGTTTTTATACCTTAAGTTATGCATAGAGGATAATGGGGGAAGGGGTAGAGTCATGCAGCAAGCCAGGCTTTCTTCCTGCAAACTTATCATATGCAAAAGCTTAGGTGATTTGCATCATCTTCTGGCCCGGGGGCCTGTTAACATTTTAAGACCCTTTCTTCAGAAAACTTATTTTTCTCTAAAGGTGATTGGTCAGGAGCCACCCTCCAAAAGCATTAGATAAAGTTGCATTCCTACAGAGCAAAAGTGTGGTGGGCTATAACAAGAAAAAGAATTAACTCAAGGGTCCCAGGTTACAAACATTAAAGCTACTACTTACACCAATTATATTAATCAATACACTGCCAGGGACACAGCAGGTAAGGGATATGGAAACTTGGCAGCAAACATTGGCCCAACAAGTGAAAATCCCTTCACCAATACAATTTCTAATCAATCTTTTAACTACTCAAAAGAATCTGTGTTTAGACAGTTTAGAACATCTCCTGCCTCTCACAGTTGGGAGGCTCTGAACAATCACATGTGGCCAGAAAAACCTATTCAGGCAGGCTAGAGGATTTCCAAAGGAGTTTGTAGGTTGAAACACTGTCACACCCAGGAATTATTAACTGGAACTTTAAGCTAACTCTTTTTTCAGAGAGAGGTAGTGGGGGACAGCCCCCCGTAAAGTCAGAGGTGTAGATGAAAGCACAAAGCAGAAAGTAGGCAGACTCTGGTTTTGGGGCTAGATGCTCGAGAATTTCCAGGGGGACTCCTGAAGCTCGATCCCACCTTTGCGTATGCCGAGCCTCCTTCCTCATGACCTTTGTCATGGGCGGAGTTCCTCACACTGGCTCCCGGCAGTGATAGAATTCCAGTTGAGTTATTCCAGATCCTGAAAGATGATGCTGTGGAAAGTGCTGCACTCAATATGCAATATGCAATATGCACTCAATATGCAATATGCCGGCTCCCGGCAATACCCCAAGTCCAAGGTCAGGAGCAGCGGCTTGCTGGAGCAGCCATGAAGAGAAACCCCATGTCCAAGGTAAGAGAAACCCAAGTAAGACAGTAGGCGCTGAGAGAGGGCATCAGAGGGCAGACAGACTGAAACCACAATCACAGCCAACTAGCCATCTGATCACACGGACCACAGCCTTGTCTAATTCAGTGAAACTAAGCCATGCTGTGTGGGGCCACCCAAGACCGACGGGTCATGGTAGAGAGGTCTGACAGAATGTGGTCCACTGGAGAAGGGAATGGCAAGTCACTTCAGTATTCTTGCCTTGACAACCCCATGAACAGTATGAAAAGGCAAAAAGATACAACACTGAAAGATGAACTCCCCAGGTCCGTAGGTGCCCAATATGCTACTGGAGATCAGTGGAGAAATAACTCCAGAAAAGAATGAAAAGAAAGAGCCAAAGCAAAAACAGCACCCAGTTGTGGATGTGACTGGTGATAAAAGCAAGGTCCGATGCTGTAAAGAGCAATATTGCATAGGAACCTGGAATGTTAGGTCCATGAATCAAGGCAAATTGGAAGTGGTCAAACAGGAGATGGCAAGAGTGAACATCAACATTCTAGGAATCAGAGAACTAAGATGGACTGGAATGGGTGAATTTAACTCAGATGACCGTTATATCTACTACTGTGGGCAAGAATCCCTTAGAAGAAATGGAGTAGCCATCATAGTCAACAAAAGAGTCCAAAATGCAGTACTTGGATACAATCTCAAAAACGACAGAATGATCTCTGTTCATTTTCAAGGAAAACCATTCAATATCACAGTAATCCAAGTCTATGTCCTGACCAGTAATGCTGAAGAAGCTGAAGTTGAACAGTTCTATGAAGACCTACAAGACCTTTTAGAGCTAACACCCAAAAAAGATGTCCCTTTCATTATAGGGGCTGCTGCTGCTGTTAAGTTACTTCAGTCATGTCCGACTCTGTGCGACCCCACAGTCGGAAGCCCACCAGGCTCTGCCATCCCTGGGATTCTCCAGGCAAGAACACTGGAGTGGGTTGCCAATTTTCTTCTCCAATGCATGAAAGTGAAAAGTGAAAGCAAAGTCGCTCAGTGTGTCAGTCACAGTCAGTCACGAAGTGTCTGACTCTTCGTGACCCCATGGACTACAGCCTACCAGGCTCCTCCATCCATGGAATTTTCCAGGCAAGAGTACTGGAGTGGGTTACCATTGCCTTCTCCGTCATTATAGGGGATTGGAATGCAAAAGTAGGAAGTCAAGAAACACCTGGAGTAACAGGCAAATTGGGCCTTGGAGTATGGAATGAAGCAGGGCAAAGGCTAATAGAGTTTTGCAAAGAGAACGCTCTGGTCATAGCAAACACCCTCTTCCAACAACAGAAGAGAAGACTCTATACATGGACATCACCAGATGGTCAACACCGAAATCACATTGATTATATTCTTTGCAGCCAAAGATGGAGAAGCTCTATACAGTCAGCAAAAACAAGACCAGGAGCTGACTGTGGCTCAGACGATGAACTCCTTATTGCCAAATTCAGACTTAAATTGAAGAAAGTAGGGAAAACCACTAGACCATTCAGGTATGACCTAAATCAAATCCCTTATGATTACACAGTGGAAGTGAGAAATAGATTTAAGGGACTAGATCTGATAGATAGAGTGCCTGATGAACTATGGACAGAGGTTCATGACAGTACAGGAGACAAGGATCAAGACCATCCCCAAGAAAAAGAAATGCAGAAAAGCAAAATGGCTGTCTGAGGAGGCCTTACAAATAGCTGTGAAAACACGAGAAGCGAAAAGCAAAGGAGAAAAGGAAAGATATAAACATCTGAATGCAGAGTTCCAAAGAATAGCAAGGAGAGATAAGAAAGCCTTCCTCAGCGATCAATGCAAAGAAACAGAGGAAAACAATAGAATGGGAAAGACTAGAGATCTCATCAGAAAATTAGAGATACCAAGGGAATATTTCATGCAAATATGGGCACAATAAAGGACACAAATGGTATGGACCTAACAGAAGCAGAAGATATTAAGAAGAGGTGGCAAGGATACATAGAAGAACTGTACAAAAAGATCTTCATGACCCAGATAATCACGGTGGTATGATCACTCACCTAGAGCCAGACATCCTGGAATGGGAAGCCAAGTGGGCCTTAGGAAGCACCACTACAAACAAAGCTAGTGGAGGTGATGGAATTCCAGTTGAGCTATTTCAAATCTTAAAAGATGATGCTGTGAAAGTGCTGCACTCAATATGCCAGCAAATTTGGAAAATTCAGCAGGGGCCACAGGACTGGAAAAGGTCAGTTTTCATTCCAATCCCAAAGAAAGGCAATGCCAGAGAATGCTCAAACTACTGCATAATTGCACTCATCTCACACGCTAGTGAAGTAATGCTCAAAATTCTCCAAGCCAGGCTTCAGCAATACATGAACCGTGAACTTCCTGATGTTCAAGTTGGTTTTAGAAAAGGCAGAGGAACCAGATATCAAATTGCCAACATCCACTGGATCATGGAAAAAGCAAGAGAGTTCCAGAAAAACATATTATTTCTGCTTTATTGACTATCCCAAAGCCTTTGACTGTGTGGATCACAGTAAACTGTGGAAAATTCTGAAAGAGATGGGAATACCAGACCACCTGACCTGTCTCTTGAAAAACCTGTATGCAGGTCAGGAAGCAACAGTTAGAAATGGACATGGAACAACAGACTGGTTCCAAATAGGGAAAGGAGTACATCAAGGCTGTATATTGTCACCCCGCTTGTTTAACTTATATGCAGAGTACATCATGAGAAACACTGGGCTGGAAGAAGCACAAACTGGAATCAAGTCTGCTGGGAGAAATATCAATAACCTCAGATATGCAGATGACACCACCCTTATGGCAGAAAGTGAAGAAGGACTAAAGAGCTCTTGATGAGAGTGAAAGAGGAGAGTGAAAAAATTGGCTTAAAGCTCAACATTCAGAAAACGAAGATCATGGCATCTGGTCCCATCACTTCATGGGAAATAGATGGGGAAACAGTGGAAACAGTGGCTGACTTTATTTTTCTAGGCTCCAAAATCACTGCAGATGATGATTGAAGCCTTGAAATGAAAAGACACTTACTCCTTGGAAGGAAAGTTATGACCAATTTAGACAGCATATTAAAAAGCAGAGACATTACTTTGTCAACAAAGGTCTGTCTAGTCAAGGCCTATGGTTTTTCCAGTGGTCATGTATGGATGTGAGAGTTGGACTATAAAGAGGGCTGAGCGCAGAAAAACTGATGCTTTCGAACTGTGGTGTTGGAGAAGACTCTTGAGAGTCACTTGGACTGCAAGGAGATCCAACCAGTCCATCCTAAAGGAGATCAGTCCTGGGTGTTCATTGGAAGGACTGATGTTGAAGCTGAATCCAATACTTTGGCCACTTGATGCAAAGAGCTGACTCATTAGAAAAGACCCTAATGCTGGGAAAGATTGAGGGCAGGAGAAGAAGGGGACAACAGAGGATGAGATGGTTGGATGGCATCACCGACTCAATGGACATGAGTTTGGGTAAACTCTGGGAGTTGGTGATGGACAGGGAGGCCTGGCATGATGTGGTTCATGGGGTCGCAAAGAGTCAGACACGACTGTGTGACTGAACTGACTGATGGTTAAGCGTCAAGATGGAACAGTATGTATGTGAAAATAATAAAGCAAACCTGCAAGTCCCAGCAGTAAAAACTCTAACATATAAGACTAAGAGGGGAAAAAAAAAAGCATGGAACAAAAATGTGTAAAGTGTGCTGCCATTTGGAAGACATAGAGAATATGATGTGTACATATGTGTTAAGAATATTTCTGAAAGGAAAATCTAGCAACTACTAATGGTGGTTGTCTCTGGGAAAGAACCTAGAATATAGAGATAGAAAATTCACTTTTCATTGAATAGCCTAAGGTACTTTTCAAATAATTTTGCAAAATATTTGCATTATCTAGTCTGAAAAGGAAACAAAGTAAAACAAGTAGAGGGCCCTCTCTGGTGGATCAGTGGTAAAGAATCCGCCTGCCAAAGCAGGAGACAGGGGTTGAACCCCAGGTCGGGGAAGATCCCGCATGCCATGCAGCAACTAATACGCCCATGTGCCACAATTACTGAGCCTGTGCTCTAGAGCCCAGGAGCTGCAACTACTGAAGCCTGCGTACTCCAGAGCTTGTGCTCTGCAACGAGAAGCTACTGCAGTGAGAAGCCCACACCCTGAAACAGAATAGCCCCTACTTACCACAACTAGAGAAAAGTCCACGCAGCAACAAAGACCCAGCATAGCCATAATAAATAAATAAACAAGTAGAAAATATAAAGCAACAGAAAGGATAAATATGGGATAATAGGAAGGACCAGGAGCTGGCTTCTTCAGCACTGGGGCTCCATCTTGTATACTGCATGCTGTGAGAATACACACGCAAGTGTGTCTGCTTTTGCTTCCAGGGTACCTTACCCTGTGATCCCTGGCTGTCTCAGGGATTCTAAAGCCCCTGAAATGATAAGCAACTTTTTATGTACATGCATAGTTGCATTTTCTGGGAAATGACCCTGTAATTGTCACTGGGCCACCCATGTTATCTGATAAACAGCAGATAAGGAAAGTGGAGCTCTTCTCTCCATCACATTCATGCCCACTTATTAGAGCCAGTTGTCTCTACAAGGGCAGTGTATTTAATAAAAAGTGAGAAAGACCTTCAGTGTCCTGTCCTAGGCCATTAGTTTATGTCTGGACTCAGACAACATTTGTTAGACTCTAGAATCTTTTATTGGAGAAAGCAATGGCAACCCATTCCAGTGTTCTTGTCTAGAGAATCCCAGGGATGGCAAGCCTGGTGGGCTGCCATCTCTGGGGTCGCACAGAGTCGACACAACTGAAGCGACTTAGCAGCAGTAGCATCAGAATCTTTTATGCCAGTGAATTCTTCATTAGCCAATGTGAATAATACCAGCAAATTGAGTTTCCAAAGTGAGTTGTTCATTAGGATTTGTGAGAAATGCCTTCAAGGCAGGGGGTGGGAGAGGGGAGGAACCTCAAGAACCTAAAACAATCTGGATTATTTCAGCAATAACACAATGCCAGATTACTGATTTTTTTTTTTTAAGTGCAGGCCCAGCTTCAAGATTCAGGAAATAATTTTTGTTTTAATGTTGCTCCTTCTTCAAGGAATTTCTCTGAAATATTTTTAACAGTTTCTTACAGTCTGATATATACATGAGAAAAGTTTACCTTTCTGGCTTTTACTATAAATATATAAAAGAGCTCAATGAGCTATGTTGGGCTCTTTCCTTGGTTCTCATAAACTGCATAAAGATGAAGCTTATACATACATATATTATAAAAATCTTAAAATCACATCCTTTGGGGGAACTTCATATTAAGAGGGATCAGGCTGTCACCATATGAACCCAATGATCAATCTTAACCTCACTAAAGGTGACATCACATGTCTTCTTCCTATGTGATTCATAGGAAGCACTTTTGACAAGAAAGGTGAAGTTGAATACAATTAAGACTCCAGAGCTGCAGGACATAGTAAGGTAGCCACATATGGCTATTTAAATTAACTAAAACTAAATAAAAATTAAAATTCATTTCCTTACTCACACTAGTCCCCTCTAAAGTGCTCAATAGCCACAATGGCGAGTGGCTACTATATTGGATAGTGCAAGTAGAATATTCCTATAATCACAGAAACTTCTATTGAGCAGTGTTGCTCTAGAGCTAACTTCACTTCACAGAGGATAGAGAATCATGTTAATGACATCACAAGAAAGCAAAACATGTATCCAGTATGTGAAACATCCCATAAGACAACTAACCCAGTTAACCTGCAACAAGTCAACAATATTAAAAAAAAAAAAAAAGAAGAAGAAGTTGGGAGGAGAAATGCTCTAGATTAAAAGATACAAGCTCTGACAACCAAATGCAATATGTGGACTCTGTTGGAACACTGTTTAGACAAATCAACTTAAATCGAATATTTAACACTTTGGGGGAAATTTAACTATGGCTATAATACCAAGAAATTAATTAATCAAAATTAATTTTGATAGGTATGATAATGTCCCTTTGTTTATGGAAGCCAAATATCAACACTGTTTAGAGATGAATATTAAAGTATGTAGCAGAAAAGATCTCATGTCTAAGGCTTTGTTTCCAACTGCTACTGCTGCTAAGTCGCTTCAGTCGTGTCCGACTCTTAGCGACCCCATGGACTGCAGCCTACCAGGCTCCTCTGTCCATGGGATTTTCCAGGCAAGAGTACTGGAGTGGGGTGCCATTGCCTTCTCCTTTGTTTCCAAATACTCCCACAAATGAATAAAATGAACAAAGGAAATGTAGCAAAATATTGATAATTGTTAACCCAGTGAAGGATATAAGGAATATACTATAATTCTATACTTTTGTGTACTTAAAAATATTCTTAGTAACAATTTAAAAATCTTTAACACATACTTAAATAGGAAAAGTAATCATATCTTTATGTAACTTTCATTGTCTTAATATAGCCCATGTAACTTTCACTGTCTTAATATAGCCCATCAAAAGAGGATTCTTGGTGGCATCACTATGAATTCCCTCCAACAGAAGTCTTGCTGTTGGTCACTAAATCTGTCTGACTCTTTTGCAACCCCATGGACTGCAGCCCACCAGGCTCCTCTGTCCATGGCATTTCTCAGGCTAGAATACTGGGGAGTGGGTTGCCATTTCCTTCTCCAGGGAGATCTTCCCAATTCAGGGATCAAACCTGTGTCTCCTGCACTGCCAGGCAGATTATTTACCAATAAGCCACCAGGGAAGCCCAACAGAAGTCTTACATAAACTCAAAGAGAAAACATGGTGGATCTATTTGCCTTAATTTCAGATAACATAAGAAAATTATTGTGGTGTGTAGTACTTTATAAGTGATTTAAAACAGAAGTAATGCATTAAAAAGAACCATAGTCTCTGCATGAATTGCCAAAAGAGAGGGTGGCAATTTGAGCAGTTCTTTAAGCATCAGTTCAGTTCACTTCAGTTCAGTCGCTCAGTCGTGTCCGACTCTTTGCAACCCCGTGAATCGCAGAACACCAGGCCTCCCTGTCCATCACCAACTCCCAGAGTTCACCCAGACCCACGTCCATCAAGTCAGTGATGCCATCCAGCCATCTCATCCTCTGTCGTCCCCTCTCCTCCTGCCCCCAATCCCTCCCAGCATCAGAGTCTTTTCCAATGAGTCAACTCTTCACATGAGGTGGCCAAAGTACTGCAGTTTCAGCTTTAGCACCATTCCTTCCAAAGAAATCCCAGGGCTGATCTCCTTCAGAATGGACTGGTTGGATCTCCTTGCAGTCCCAGGGACTCTCAAGAGTCTTCTCCAACACCACAGTTCAAACGTATCAATTCTTCAGCGCTCAGCCTTCTTCACAGTCCAACTCTCACATCCATACATGACCACAGGAAAAACCATAGCCTTGACTAGACGGACCTTTGTTGGCAAAGTAATGTCTCTGCTTTTCAATATGCTATCTAGGTTGGTCATAACTTTCCTTCCAAGGAGTAAGAGTCTTTTAATTTCATGGCTGCAGTCACCATCTGCAGTGATTTTGGAGCCCCAAAAATAAAGTCTGACACTGTTTCCACTGTTTCCCCATTTATTTCTCATGAAGTGATGGGACCGGATGATCTTAGTTTTCTGAATGTTGAGCTTTAAGCCAACTTTTTCACTCTCCACTTTCACTTTCATCAAGAGGCTTTTTAGTTCCTCTTCACTATCTGCCATAGGGTGGTGTCATCTACATATCTGAGGTTATTGATATTTCTCCCAGCAATCTTTAAGCATACATACTTCTTAAGAATTTCTCCCAAGAATCAGGAATGCTTCTAGAGAAGGAACTAAATTGCAGTTGAACAGCTTTTAACAATCTTGAAGTCATTTGGGATCTGGACTTACATGAGCTCTACTTCACAAACTTTTATCAGAGTTCATGAGTCAAAGTCATATCACTCTCGGCTTCTGCTTTGACTGACTGGAATTTGTAGGCTCAATACTTACTTAATGATACCATACAAAACCTTCCACAAGGACTGCCCTTGGGCATTCTGGACTACATATATAATCTATATTTTTCCATTGTAAAGTAATTTCTATTCAGGAAAAATTAATTTGCTCCTTTGAGTTTCATCTGGATAGTTCTATGTCCATGGAAGTAACAGGCTAATTATGACCAAAAGCAATTTCCAAGGAATTATATTATCCAATATAAGAAAGCAGAAAAGAGTCTGGTTTAGTTCCAAGAATTGTAAAAAGTATCCACTGTACTTCAGCACAAGATTTAGGCCCCAAATTCAGCCATGGCTAAGATGAGGCTACTTATATCCACCCTATCTTCTCCTATCAAAACATAATTCTTCCCATTCTACCCTCTTTTACCTGTGTGTAATCCTACACCTTTCTTTTCATACTTGTTTCATTTGTTCCCTATTCATCCATCCCGCACACATTATTGAGTACCTATTATGTGCTAGGTACCATTCTGGACAATGGAGGTACAAGAGTGAACAAGAAACAATCTATGCCCTTGAGGACCTAACTTTCTAGTCAGGTACAAAGTGAAAGTGAAAGTCATTTAGTCATATTCAACTCTTTTTGGCCCCATGGACTATACAGTCCATGGAATTCTACAGGCCAGAATACTGGAGTGGGTAGCCTTTCCCATCTCCAGCGGATCTTCCCAACCAAGAGATTGAACCCAGGTCTCCCATATTGCAGGCAGATTCTTTACCAGCTGAGCCACCAGGGAAGCCCAAGAATACTGGAGTAGGTAGCCTATCCCTTCTCCAGCAGATCTTTCCAACCCAGGAATCGAACCAGGGTCTCCTGCATTGCAGGCAGATTCTTTACCAGCTGAGCTACTAGTCGGGTAAGAAATAAAATAGATACGTGAATACAGGTAAGATAATAACAGTGTGATAAATACTAGGGAGGAAATGCCAAGTTAGGGGTAAGATAAAAAGTTACAGGTTAGAGGGAATAAGAACCTAATTGCAACTCAGTGGACAGGTCAGCCTAAGGGTATGACAATTGATCTAAGATCTAAAAAGAAAAGCACACTAACAAGACTTTTAAAGAGCAAAGATACTCCAGCAAAGGGAACACCACATGTGGAAGGCCAGGAGTCAGGAAAGAAATTGATACATTTGAGGAACTGAAAGGCCAGTGAGCATACTAAGAGAAACTTGGACAAGGGGTTCAGTTCAGTTGCTCAATCGTGTCGGACTCTTTGCGACCCCATGAATTGCAAGCCAGGCCTCCCTGTCCATCACCAACTCCCAGAGTTCACCCAAACTCATGTCCATCAAGTCAGTGATGCCATCCAGCCATCTCATCCTCTGTCGTCCCCTTCTCCTCCTGCCCCCAATCCCTCCCAGCATCAGAGTCTTTTCCAATGAGTCAACTCTTCGCATGAGGTGGCCAAACTATTGGAGTTTCAGCTAGGCAGGGGATAGAGGAAGTTAAGAAATGACACTCAAGAGTTAGGCTAGCACTAAACAGGGTTAGTGTTGTGGAAGACAATGTGAATGCCTCCCTAAGAGCCATAAGCTCTTTTTATTTGCCAATGGAACCCCAGTTTTTCATGGGTGGTGATGCATCTAGCTCCAGGGAATGAATCACAATTTATTTAAGACAGTTCTGGCCAATGATATATAAGGGTAAGTCACTGAAAGTTTTTCCAGTAATAAAAAGTCACAAGTGAGTGAAGCTGTTTTCTTCTCTCCCTTTGTACTTTAGGTGCTATAATGTTTTTTCCTAGGCGTTCACTCCTAAACTCGGAAGGTTTAGTCACAGTGCTCCTCAACTTTCATTCGTAATTATTAAGGTATAACATATATTCATTGGAAAATACTGGAGCAGCATAGTACAGGAAAGCTAAAAGTAGAAAGTAAAGATGCTCAGTGACTTCCTTGGCAGTCCACTGGATAAAACTCCTAAGGCAAATTTCCCCAGGTGAGATCCTTGGTCTGAGAACTAAGATCCCACATATTGCTGAAGCAATATTTTGGCCCTGCCAAAATTTTTTAACTTTTTTTTAAAAAGTAAAGATTCTCAGAAACTTTCCTCCCCACCCCTACCCACCAGGAGTAATCATTAATAACTCTTGTTTATCCTCTAGGAACTTTCTATCACACGTGTACACACAAATTGTTTTTACACAAACTGAATTATTGTGTCTTGACAGATACGTATAGCTATATACATCTAAGAAAGTTGCCTTTTGTACTCACATTTTGGAGCTATTTCTATACCAGCACATTTATATATACTTCCTTTTGTTCCTTGCCACCAAAAAAAGAAAAAAGCTATAATAAACACCTTTGTGGATATATCACTGGTTACTGGTACAAAAATAATTGTTGGATAGTTTCCCGGTAATTAAACTGCCAAATCAAAGCATTTAAACCTCTGATACTGTCAAATTACCCCTCAGAAAGGTTACACACGTGATATTCTAACATTTCCTCACATCTTGTCTACATCCAGTGTTAACAAACTTCAAAAGATTGAAAACATGGCGTCTGGTTATTTTTATTTGGGTCTTCAATTATTTTGGGGGTCTCTAATTATTATTAAGTAGGACAACAATGCTTGATTGTTAAACCCGCAAAAGTTTTTCAAGTAATATATGCTGAGGTGACCCCACCTCTTCCCCTTAAAATTTAATTGTGACCTTAGGCATGCAGGGTCTAAGGGGACCCATGCCTCAAAAAAGGGGATAATGGGAGCACAAAGCTTTACGGTTAAACGGAATCTAGAAATAAAACGAATCCCTCTCTACACATTCGTTATTAGTGGTACTCATTATTAGCGGTATTTTTTAAGCCCCTCAGTATTTTATCTTTGGCATACTCCTCCTCCCTGCCAAGCTTCGCAGAATCCTCGTTGCTTGTAACTCGAAATGAGAGGAAAATTGGCTGGTTTTCAAAATTTTCTTCCCTTCAACCGCCCCTTATGGCCAACCCGGCTTCAGACACTGGTTTACATATCCTTAATGAGTATGGGAATGAGTTGCAGGTTTTAAACAATACTCTCTATGGACTTGTAGGACCCACTGTTTACTGCGTAAGAAACTCCAGATAACCAGTATTTAATACGACATGACCCTCAGAGCCAGGGAGGGTAAATCAGTACCGCGGAAAGGATTCATAAAAAGAAGTTTTAAACTAGTGAGCAGTCCAAACCCAACCCCTACTTCTAAGCCCCGGGACCCACCTCCCGCGGCCCCGCCTTCCAATCCGGAAGTGATGTACAAAGCGGAGTCCGTCTTTTTCCGCCGTCCGCCAGCCTCGCGGCCGGGACTAACGCGGCACGTACGTCGGCGTCGGGGCTAGCAGAGGGATTCTGGGTAACGGCCCCAGCCGGCTGGGGCTGCTGGCTCGGCGCAGCGGGTTCTACTCGCGCCAGGTCCGTTGGCTGTGGGGGTTATAAAGCCGCGGGCAGCCGGACATGGAGCAGCCGTGGCCGCCGCCAGGACCTTGGAGCCTCCCTCGGGCAGAGGGCGAGGCTGAGGAAGAGAGTGACTTGGACTTGTCCCCTGGTTCTCCCCGCTGCCCGCAGCTGCCGGGAGGCGGCACCCAGGTGAGAAGGGAGCCTGTATTCTGCGGGGTGGGGGGTTGGGGGAATGGGAGGTGTCGTCACCAGGCCCCCAGAGATCGCTGTCTCTGCGACCCTCTTTTGAGCCCCCACCTCCCCCTTTTACCCACCCCCGACCCCGGGCGTCGGGGGCCTGATGTCATCCCATCGCTTTGTAACATCTACTGAGCTCTTCGAAGAGGAGCTGGCCATATATTCCCAACCTCCACCTCCATACACACCTTTTTCACCTTGGCTAATTTCTCACCCTTGAAGAAGTTCCTCTCCCCCACCCCTCTTCTGATGGCACCCAGATTTAAGACCCCTCAGTCTATAATGTTGACCCTTTGTCCTCTTGTGCCTGCTCTTATCCGAGCACTTTATTCTCTTGAAGGTTCTAATATTGGTGCACAGTTGATGGGAACAGTGAATGGTTGTATTTCAATAATTCTCTGAGCCCCTGACTAAAGACATTAGGTCCAATTTATTTTACTGACTTTTGACATCTTAGCAAATTCTGTAAACCTTGCTTTTGATGCTGGCGTAAATCTCGGCCATTCCGCGTGACCATTTCCCCCTTAGGTTTATGATTTTAGTTTTGCTTCATACCATTTTTCAGTTAAAAACATAGGCACGCGTTTGCCTTTTCCTTCAGACTTTTTATTCAGATTCCTGCCGCTTCCTGTGGTTTTCAGCCAAGCCTTTTTTCCTCTGAAACTTATCCAGAAATGATATACTACCACTTAGGATTTTCTGGGTCCCACCTTAGGGAGTGCTTATATAGTGCTCATATCACTTAGTACTGGTGTTTCTCGTAATCTGTTTTCGGAGTATATTTCAGGATCACTGACTAAACACTAACAAGTGAAATAAAATGGAGTTTAGGTATCTGCCTTCTAGCCTTCTTACAAAATGGGATCCCTGAAGGCTTAACTGAGTTAATAGTTTTTCTCTAGACTTATCTTGCTGTTAATGAGAATGAGTTATTTAAATTGTTTTCCAGTAAGTGTAGGGTTGTTGCTCTTAAGCCCAGCTCACAGGGTTAGTTGGCTGCAAAGAGAAAAATGCTGTTTCATAACCACAGACTGTTCTTCATCCAGCCAGTCACTGGGAAAGTCCAAGACATTTTTTAGGAGGACAGAATGACAGTTGATAAGTCGATAGTCACTCACTAATAATGGATCGCTGGTAGTCATCTTTATATACAAAATATGTTATATAAGCATGTGATGAATGTGGTACAAAGCTAGAGACAAAGAATGAACAGCAGCTGCCATTGTCAATTTTGAAGGCTTAAAGAGAGAAAGGTCTCAATTTCATTGCATAGTGGTTGAATCTAAAGAGTAACCTAAAAGAAACCAAATTCTAAAAATAGCTGTGTATTAATTTATCACCTTATATAGCTGACAAGAATTTTAGAAATGATTAGGCTTATCTCCTTCATTAAAAGTGATTTCCTTGAGACTGGATGGCATCACTGACTCGATGGACATGAGTCTCAGTGAACTCCAGGAGTTGGTGATGGACAGGGAGGCCTGGCGTGCTGTGATTCATGGAGTCGCAAAGAGTCGGACACGACTGAGCGACTGATCTGATCTGATCTGAGACCATGTAGCTAGTCAGTGGCAGAATTAGATCCTGCCACATCCTGGTTTAGAACCCACTTCTGGAACCTGGTACAGTTTTTTTTCCCACCTACTGCACTGCCCATCCTATGATGTAAAACTTTATTTGGCTGAAACTAACTTTGGTGCTAAAATTTACAGCATGATTTCTAATCCTAAATTAGTTCATGTGTTTACAACAAACCTACTTATTTGTCTTGCTGGCTTTAAGTATTACGACTTAAGTTTTTCTTTTTGGAATATTTAGAATAAAATGTTTAATTTCATTTATAAACATTTTATAATCTCTATAAAAACAGCCTTGGTGTAATTTTACCTAATATAGGGAACCTAGACATCTTTATGTCATATGTATAGTTCTGAGATCCAGTTAAATGCAATTTGGAACTTAGAGATCCTGTTTGGAAATTTTTTTATGTCAAGTTATATTAGTAGGCCTTAATGCTAACAGTTCCTTTTTCAAATCTGTGTTTATTAAATATAATCAATCATCTCAATACATGTGGGATAGTTAACTCAAATGCCCAAACATAGTCTTTGGAGAAGAATTTAAACATTAATCAGTTTTAGAATTTGGAAATAAGATTTCTATGTTTGACTTGAGAAATGATTTGAGAATTTGCTCTTGGATAATTTGACCATGCAAGATATTTCCATTTGTCCTCATCTTTGTTAGTATTTGTCTTTTTTTACAAAATAAATTTAACAGGTTCATTTGTCTCCTCTTCCTAGTTCCTTCTTAAGCATCGACAATTATTCTTAATCCTATTTTAGAATAACAAAAAGTGAAAATAAATACTTGGTTGACTAGGACCATGTGTAAATGAGTAACTAAAACATTTGAATACCAAGTGTCCACATTTGCCCAATAAGTCTAAGTTTGCCTGAAGACTCAGCCAGGAAGGAGGAACCTTGCATGCTACTTGCCTTAGAATTCCTTACCACCACTAGTCTGTTCCAAGAACTCAGGAGTCATTTATTCATCTAAGATTTATTGAATTCTAACCCCTCAAGAAGCTTATAGTTGAGTAAATAAGCACAATATTGTGTGAAAGCACTCAAATGCATAAAGAAGTATGCATAACTTTGGTGGAGAGGGACAGGATAAGAGGGAAGGGAAATGATGCTAGAATCTAGGATAGAGATGGGAGTTTAGGGATGGTGGAGTGCCACATTGAAGTGGTGGGGGTGAGAAGGAAAGAATAAGCAAAGGAGTAGAAGAGTAACTACAGCTGAGTTGAGAGAGATAATAGGAAGTGAGATCATGAGGCACCATGCCATGCTACAAAGTTTGCACTTTAAAAGTTCTCAAGACTCTGTGAATAAGTAAAATTATCATTTTTATTGGAGAGATCACGCCAAGTCTAGTAGAGAATGGCTTGAGATTAGAAAGGCTATACTTATATAATGAAAGTGAGAAATTATAAGGGCTTGAATAGTGATGCAGGTAAGGGAATCGATTGGAGTATTATTCTGAATACCTACCTTGAAATTGGTCTACATTTTGGCTAAGAAATCATGAAGAATGTGCCTTTAGCTTTTGTTCTATGGAGCCGAGGATTAGAAGGAATTAAATATCCGTCTTGGTGCTTTACATGTGGAGGTTGAATAATTGTTAAAACTAAGTACTTTGCATCTGAGCAGAACAGAATCACCAGGGTGGACCTAGTGACTTTTTTCTTTTTAATTAAAAAAATAGCCTATTTTTTATTAGGATTAAGTTAAAGGTTATGTATTTGATATAGTCAGTTATAAATAGAAATTTCCAATAAGAACTTCTCAGATTACCAAGGATTGGGGCAATACAGAAAGAAAATAAAAACCAAGAAGTGATTACTTCTAAATAAGCAATTCTTTGCAGTGAAGAACTTGCAGAGCAAAACTCTAAAGGTCTGGTTTTCAGTATGTTGAATGATAAGATGATGAAGTATATTTAAACTTTTGTTCTCATTATTTTGTTCCAGGATTATAAAGGCTATGAATCAAATGTTTGTTGAGGCCCTGCTGTATGCAGGACACTGTGCTAGTTGCCAGGCTTTTTGTTGCTGTTAGTTGTCCAGGGAGAGACACAGATTAACGAAGAAGCTTAGAGTCTAGGTGATGAAACAAGACTTGTAATATAAAATTGTAACTGCAGACACAGAAGGCTGGATACCTATATGCCAAAAACATTGTACAGAAATCCTTGACTGATAGAAAATTGAACTGTTCTACATAAGCATACCTGTTCTGTTGCCTTCTTCATTTCTTAAAAATACTGTTTTTTATCCAGATGTATAGCCATGGAATCGAAATGGCTTGCCAGAAGCAGAAAGAGTTTGTGAAGAGCTCTGTGGCGTGTAAATGGAATCTTGCTGAAGCTCAGCAGAAACTTGGTAGCTTAGCACTGCATAACTCTGAGTCCTTGGATCAGGAACATGCCAAAGCACAAACAGCAATATCAGAACTGAGGCAACGGGAAGAAGAATGGCGGCAGAAAGAAGAGGCTCTAGTACAAAGAGAGAGAATGTGTCTGTGGAACGTGGATGCCATTAGCAAGGATGTTTTTAATAAGGTATTATCTTTTATTGGGCCTACTGAAATAAGGAAAGCCTGAAATGTTTTTGCAAATCAGTTGTGCATATATGATAACAAGCAACAGAATCCTGTAAATAGTATTCAATTTTGACAGTTGAGGAAAAGTGATCGTTATAGAAACATGTATCCCAAGTAGTGTCTAATGTTGGTAGTCCTTAATCCAATTATGTGGCTGCAGCATAACACACTGAATATAAATGTGGGTTCTAGAGTCAGACTGTCTCAAATGTCAACTTTGTCACAGCCTGGCATTGTAACCTTGGGCAGATCACTTCCCTAAGCCTCAGTTTCCTCAAATATAAAGAGCAGGTATAAAGATTAAGCAAGGTAACATCATAGAAGCAGGTAGCACGGGGCCTGGCATGTGGTAAAGCTCATATGTTACCAGAGATTTCTGATGTTGCTGTGCTTATCAGCTTGCTTTCAATTTTTTTGTTGTGTAGTCGCTAAGTCGTGTCCCGCTCTTTTGTGGTCCTATGGACTGTAACTCGCCAGGCTCCTCTGTCCATGGGTTTTTCCAGGCAAGAATAATGGAGTGGGTTACCATTTCCTTCTCCACGTGTTCTTCCTGACCAAAGGATAAAACCCATGTCTCTTTCTTGGGAGGCAGATTCTTTACCACTGAGCCACCTGGGAAGCCCAACTCTAATGTAGTTATTGGTTTTATCAAGTAAAACAAAGTTTCTCACTGTTACTTACCAGTACATATTTAGTAACCCTCAGATAGTAATCTGGACTTAGTGTTACAGGCATTACTGCTGAAAGGAGTAGTAAAATATTTATGCCAAGTTAGTAGTTTATTAGGAGAAGGCAATGGCACCCCACTCCAGTACTCTTGCCTGGAAAATCCCACGGACGGAGGAGGCTGGTAGGCTGCAGTCCATGGGGTCTTGAAGAGTCGGACACGACTGAGCGACTTCACTTTCACTTTTCACTTTCATGCATTGGAGAAGGAAATGGCAACCCACTCCAGTGTTCTTGCCTGGAGAATCCCAGGGACGGGGGAGCCTGGTGGGCTGCCGTCTATGGGGTCGCACAGAGTTGGACACTACTGAAGTGACTTAGCAGGAGCAGTAGTTTATTAAGAGCAGTCTTATGTTTCTCACTGATTACACAGACCTTATTCTTTGACTTTTGTATCTGAAAAAGAAGTGGGCAATTAAATAGTCATTTTCATCTAAATGTGTAAAGTAGTACTTCTTTCTGTTTGTACTAAACTCTCAAGCCTCAGGTGTAGACTGCTCGTTCTTGTCTAAGTCCACATTCATTTTATCTTTAACCTTCATTATTCTCTAGACGTAGTGTGTAACACTACTTGTTTCTGCTCTGGCATCCACTCTAAAAGCCCCTTCTTCCCCAGGCTTCTTTAATTTCTTTCCTCTGGACTAGCTCTAGTCCTGCTGCAGCAATAAGTAATACACGTAGGTAAATGTCCTGTACTACTAACCTTATCAGTACTTTACTCTGTAGTGAAGGTAAATTATAAGAGTATAACATGCTTCTTGTAAAAAAAAAACAACATAGGCCTGTAAAATAAGAGTTGAAAGGCTTCCTTCATTTCCCATTTTCCAGAGATAACCGCTGTTAACAATGAGTCATATCTTTCTAGACCTTCTGTGCTTGTACCAAATTATATATTTTTCTTTCCCCTCAATAGAATCATTCTTTAACAGAATGATTCACTATCTCTGTGTATATTGTTCTATGGTTTTGCCTTCTTAAGTGTTACTTTATGTTTTGCATTTATACTCCAAAACTATTTTAAATGATTTTTTATAATAGAGGGAATGGTCAAAACAGTGTTCTTTTGTTTATACAGTTATTGTCTCTTAACACAGTGGTCACAAAGAAAATATTTTTGTTTCTGCTTTTAATTATTTTTTTTCTTAAGTTAGATTCTCATGTAGCCTACATTTATACCAGAATTAATTAGGACTATCATTATGTTCCAATCATTTGCTGAAAATCATGCATTCATTTTGTTGGGGAGCTTGAGATTTGAGAGGACAGGTCTAGATCCGCGCTGTCTGACAACTTGATAGCTGCTAGCCATATGTGTTGTTGAACACTTGAAATGTAGCTAGTCCAAACTGAGATGTGCTGTAAGTGTAAAATACACACCAGATTCCGATGACTTCGTACCAAAAAAGTAAAATATTTCATTAATAATTTTTATATTGTTTACATGTTGAAATAATAATATGTTGGGTTAAATAGATACCTTATTTCATCTTTTTTTAATATGGCTGATAGAAAACTTTACAGTTGTGACTTGGATTGTATTTCTGTTGGACAGTTGCTGGTCTAGATGGCAGGATATACAAAGAGGAAAAAAAATGCTTTTATTTTGAAATATATAAACTTAATGTGTTTCCTGACTATAAACTGGCAGAGAGCTAGTTTTTGATTTCCAATTTTGGCAGTGATGATATCAAGGTTTAAATGTGATCACATAATGTTCTGAGAAACTTTTTGCCAGTTTTTGTGGCCAAATAAAAACTTCATCTTGTTCTGTTTTATGACTTTAACTGAAAATAAGCACTTCCTTAATAGAAATTTATACGTGATTTCAGAATCAAACTGTTTACCTCTCCTAAGAAAAGTTTACAACAAAGGTCTATTTTAGGTTTATGTGTTAATCAAAAATTTTGTAGTAAATATAATCTCTAATCTTTGAATTTCTGAGTTTGTTTCCAGCAAGAACTCCAAAGATTAGACTAGAGTTGCAAATATTTAATGGAAATGAATAATGCAAAAATAAATTATGCATGTAAAGGATCTTTCTATACCTGCCTTTGATAGGCATATTTGGTTTTACAAAAAAGTTAATTCATTTGTTTTTCTCTGTGATTTCTAAAATAGTTCTACAGATGAATTTAATGAAACAATATCATTTTATTGTATCACCTTTTTATAATGTCTATAAGAAGGATTGCTGGGCATTCAATACCTGAGAAAGAAGATCCAATTAGAATATATTAGATTTTAAAATATATTCAATTTTAACTTCAAAATTTTTTCTTAGAGTTTTATTAATCAAGATAAAAGAAAAGAAACAGAAGATGAAGATAAATCAAAATCATTTATGCAGAAACATGAACAGAAAATTAGACATTTTGGTAAGTCTACTACTTGAGTTTCCTTCTTTTGTAATGTTTGATATTCTAAATATATGTACAGAAAGTGAATTTATAAAATAGAGACAAACTCCAGTTGTATAGCTACTTCTGGCACAGTTCTATGGCTTGTTTTAGAGCTATACATAAAAAAATAGAGTGACAGAGTAAACTGAATTGTGAAAAAAAGCAAAATTCAACCTGTTTATATAATGCTACCCTCTAAGACCTGGTTGTCATTTTTGTTTTTTGTTTTTACTACCTAGATTCTGCATGTCCCAACTAGTCCCTGCTTTTGTCTTTTTTTATCTTTGCATTCTTGGTATCTTATTATCTTACAGTTGTAAGATTACATTTTTCAGATTTTGGATATGATGCTGTACAATTCATGCAGATCCTTCAACTGTTATTCAGATAAATAACAAAAGAATACAGTCTATAATAAGTAAGAGAAATACATATACAAAGAACTGAAAAATAGTTTTCTCTATTGGAGAAAAACGATAGGATTGGGATTGATGAAAGTAAAGACTTCTCAGAGGAGGGAACATCTGAGTTAGATTTTGAGGACCATATAGGAGCTTTCCTGTAGATAAAGGGAGGCAAGGCAGCAGCCACAGCATGTACGAAGCCAGAGTCGGGAAGTAGTGTGATATGTCCTAAGAATTATAAGCAGTGACAATACTGCTGGAGTGAAAATGCTACTGGGGAGTATAATGTGTCAATTTAGTAAATATATGTTAAGCTTTTTAAGTGACATTTTGAGACTTTTTTCTATTGGTGTTTTTCTCCCAAAGTATTTAGAATATCATTCATCCTTATGTCAGTATAATGGATACTACTATAGTTTTTGTTTTTCTTTTTTGTAGTTTACTCATACATTAATTTTTCTCATACTATTTTAAAAAATGAAATAAGCTTGTTATTCTGTTTAATTCAAGAATAGTTTCTGAAGAAGTAAAGTTTATTTTTGCACATATTATCATTCCAGCATTATTTATTATAGAAACAAATAGAAAAACTATGGTCATCCTCAAGAGTTGATTTTGTCTCCATTATTAAATAGGTAGTTTAAAATCTTTAACATTTAGTGACACCCTTTTTCACAGCCCTTACAAGTGTCACTAACCCTGTCATATATTCTCTTTCCTTTAAAAGAGACCAAAATGGATAGGAATTTTGTGCCTGAGTAAGTCACAGTGCTGCCATGGAGAAGTAAACAGGAGAAGCAGTGATCTCTCTGAATAGTTGATAGAGTTGAAAATATTCCCTCTTCAGAAGTGTAACAAAGCTAAGGCAAAATTGCTGTGTAGGATTTATTTTATGACATCAGGTATAAGAAATAAGGATTATACTTTCTTTACATCTGACCCCTAGAAGTTATTAAATTCTCTAACTTTAGTTTGAGAAGAAGTTTAAAGTCACTTAAATAATCATTATGTTTCTCAGAATTTAAAATGACCTAGTCACTGTATCCAAAGTGTTGGGGAAATATCTATAAAGCTTGTAAAACTCTATGAGAAAATGCTAAAATGCTATTTTCCAATTTTTTTAATGAGGAAAAAATCATTTATTTTTAATTGATTTCCTTGTGTTACTGTGTATTTCTCAGTAAGACATTTGTCCTCAGTTTTGTTTTTACTTATGTTCTGATGTGGAACTTTAACATACAGAAGTTCATTTTGTGTCTAGAGAAAGGATTTATTGCTGAACTATTGAGGTAGCCTTGTAAAATTTCTATGATGATTCTCGGATAACATTCTTGGTTGGATGAGTCTAAATAAAGCTCAGCACTTTGCTGGTTCTGTGATTACTTGAGTGGTATCAACTTTTTGACCAAATTTCTTACTAATTTGGGTAAAGATGACAGTACACCTTTAGTAGCATTTGGATTAGTTTGGTATTTTGAAGCAAAATGGCACCATTTCCAAATATACTTAACCAACTTTAAAAAGAGTTTATTTTCTGTGTCTAAACAGTGATCATGATTAGATGGTTAACATAACTAAAATGGTTAAACTATATTTACTTTTATAACACTGACTGGATTGGTTTTGCATGCAGTATTTTACTATATCAGACATATTTTAGTAAATTAGAGAAAATGTAATTTTTCTAAATCTAAGTCTTTGTTGGCTCAGTGTAGTTTACTTTTGAAAAGTAAAGGTTTGAAAAGAAAGGTTTTGCTTTCTTTTCCATCTTTCCAAAAGAAAAATTTATAGTCTATGAATAAATAATACTGAATCTCCTGAAATTATCTGTACTTAACTTGAGCCTAGAATGACCGACCAGACATGTCTATTTGCCTGGGACTTTGGGCTTTCCCTAGATACAGGGCTTTTATAGCTTTAAACCAATCACTCTACTTTATCCTGACAAATTATTTGAAATAAAATTTACTGTGAATTCTAAAAGCTATTTCCAATATGCTGGTGTTGCCTTATTATCTATCTTCATTTGCTCTTTTACCATAACATTTCTATGGTAATACGAGCTGTCTTTAAAGAGAATCATTTTAAAATACCATTTCTTTGCTTACAGGAGGGAAGTATTTGACATTCATGGCTTAATTCTTGTTTTACAGGTATGTTAAGTCGATGGGATGATAGTCAGAGATTTTTGTCTGACCATCCATACCTTGTATGTGAAGAAACTGCTAAATATCTTATTTTATGGTGTTTTCATCTAGAAGCTGAACAGGTATCATGTGAAACTTGAATTTCTGAGAACCTTAGTGGAATGCTGATTTGCTTTTTGTTTTTGTTTTTCCCATTACTTTAAACGTAAGCAGGAATGTCATTAAATGGAATTCCAATTTTGTTTTGTTTTCAAGATCTGCTTGAGCTTACTGTTGGCATCTTTTTTTTAGTTATTTCAGTTAGCATAGGGAAACTTTTTTCCAATGTGCTTTCCCTACCTTCCTGTCCCCTCATCTCTCTTGTTCCCATATACTATAAACCTTTTTCTTTTTTAACCTATTAAAAACTCATGTTTTAAAAATCCAAATAGTGATCACAATATTAAGTATATTCCTTATAATTTTAATATGTTTATTTTCAGAAAGGGGCTCTAATGGAACAAATAGCACATCAAGCAGTTGTAATGCAGTTTATTATGGAAATGGCCAAAAACTGTAATGTGGATCCAAGAGGATGTTTTCGCTTATTTTTCCAGAAAGCCAAAGTAAGTAGCTATTTGGTATTATTATTTTATTTTTTTTATTGAAGGATAATTGCTGTTTGGTATTATTAAATGGGAAAGTTAGGGTTTAGCTGAAATGTCTTTTTGTCCGTACACATCAAAGGAGGCCATCCAACCAGGATGCCACAGGCTAGATTCTGTAGATTTTATAATGAAAAGAAAAATTATATTGCTGTTTTTATGCTAATTTAGATTATAAGAGGCTGTATTATATAGCATTATGTGAACTTGAGACCCGTTTACATGAATGTATACAGGAAAATTAGAGGAATGGTTTGAGAAAATAAAAAACCTGTAGTTCAAAGAATATTATGCAGCTTTCAAGATTATATGAAAATTACATGAAGTATTTTTAATCTGAGAAAATGCTTTGCTATAAAGTGAAAAGACACAACACATTTATATATATAGGATGTCAGCTATATTAAAGAAAAATAGATATGTTTAGAAAGATCAACATTTCATACTCAATAAATTAGTAATGATTTAAAAGTTGTACAAGAAGTAGAGCAATAGTAATTCATATTAACTGCCTGCTGCTGCTGCTGCTAAGTCGCCTTAGTTGTGTCCAACTCTGTGCAGCCCCATAGACAGCAGCCCACCAGGCTCCCCCGTCCATGGGATTCTCCAGGCAAGAACACTGGAGTGGGTTGCCATTTCCTTCTCCAATGCATGAAAGTGAAAAGTGAAAGTGAAGTCGCTCAGTTGTGCCCGACTCTTAGTGACCCCATGGACTGCAGCCTACCAGGCTCCTCCGTCCATGGGATTTTCCAGGCAAGAGTACTGGAGTGGGGTGCCATTGCTTTCTCCGCTATAGGAGTCTAAATTGGTGTAACCACTTTGGAAGATTTTCTTGTAAAATTGAACAAGGCAAGTACCAACAGCCAGAAATTCTCCTAGATACATACCCTCAAAAAAAATTTCTCAACATGTCCAAGGATAGTCAAGGGTCTTCAAGACCCTTTCCAGAGGCCCTGAGTCAAAATTATTTTTATAATAATACTAAGATGTTATTTGTCATTTTCACTCTCTTTCTTGCATGAGTGTGCAGCTTGGATTGATACAGAAGCAGATGTATGAGTACAGCTATCTTCTTTTAAGCCCAGACTTTTCACTAAATTGTTTGTTTTGGAAATATAGTTTAAAGATATATATATATGTTATATGTTTAAAATGTTAACATGTAATGAGTTTGTTAGTATATTTCAGTTAATATTTAAATTCCTCAGTTTAATTTCTAACGTAATTATTAATAGATACAGCCCACATAAACAGGAGCTCTTTAGGTTCCTCAACAGTTTTCAAGAGCATGAAGCAGTCCTGAGACCATAAAGTTTGAGAATTGATGGCCTAGAAAAACTCCTATGTATGTGCTTCATAGAAGTGTTCATAATAGCAAGAAGTCTGGGAACAACCCAAGTATCTGTTAACAGTAGAATGAATAAATTGTGGTATATTCATTTAGTAATATACTAATCAGCATTGGCATGGATAAAAAAACAAGAAACTGAAAAAAACAAGTCTCAGAATGAAATATCTGCTATTATTTTTAAAGTATTTTATATTTGAACAAGCAGAACTAAGTAAATATATTGTTGAGGGATATATAAATAAGCTGTAAACTTGAAGAGACAAAGGAGTGATGACAAGTCACAGTTGTAACCTCAGAGAGATGAAATGCTCATTATTGAAACTGATCTCTAAAATACTAGTATTGATCTGTTTCCTAATTTTTGTGGGTATGTAGTAGGATTTTTGCCCTGTAAGTTGTACATACATATTTTACGTGATTTTTTGCATATTTGATACATTTTAGCATACACAATTAGAAGTTAGAAGAAAATGTACCAGAAGTTTAATTTTGATTAGACTTGAGTGGTAGAATTACAAATGGTTTCCATTTTCTTTTTCATATACTACAATGAACATATTTCCTTTTATAAATAGAGAAAAACATTGTATTTTTAAATTATAAAAATTTTTTAATGTGGCAGAAGTTGTACCTTCCACTTCTACTGTTAAAATAGGAAAATTTCCCAAAACAGTAGTTTTAATGAGTAAATGATTGAGTTGGTATTTTAGGCTTCTGATGACTGTTTTAAATTTTGACACACAGGCAGTAAAAAAAGAAGTTTCTTTTTCATCTTAAAGGATATGTTTGAACTAGTGTTTAATAGCATAATGGAACATAGTCATAAAATATGTATTTTTTGACGTTTATAATACTTTGATAATAGAGAATATTTTATTCTTAAATCTGACACTTCAGAGTTTTATTTATTTATTTATTTTTTCTTTAATAGAAAATTATTTAATTAGTATACATGTGTTCCCCATCCTGAACCCTCCTCCCTCCTCCCTCCCCACACCATCCCCCTGGGTCGTCCCAGTGCACCAGCCCCAAGCATCCAGCATCGTGCATCGAACCTGGACTGGCATCTCGTTTCATACATGACGTTTCACATGTTTCAATGCCATTCTCCCAAATCTTCCCACCCTCTCCCTCTCCCACAGAGTCCATAAGACTGTTCTATACATCAGTGTCTCTTTTGCTGTCTCGTATACAGGGTTATCGTTACCATCTACAAAATAGAACTGAACAACTCTGAAGCCACAGATGTTAACATTTTGTTCTTAATATTTTTTTTTAATTAAGGAATAACTTTCATGAACTATTTGCTTTGTGAAAGGTATTCTAAGCACTTCACATGGATTAACTCATTAAACATTCATAACATTTTATAAGGATAATTACTTTTTTTTTTTTTTTTTACAAATGAGGAAGTTAGCATAGAGAAATTGAGCAAGTGACCCATAGGTTGCTTAATAAAACGAAAATCAATCAGGTCTCTCTAGATCTAAATACCTAGGGTTTAGGCATGCAGTAAGGTCAGCAGTTGTGTCACTTGATTCCTTTAATGGTTTGTTACATAACCATTTCAGAAGGATTACTTTTGGATATGAAGGCTAACATTGCATGTGTCTCCCTAAGTACCATTGACTATAAAGTGAAGTGTTATAAAGAAATGACTTCTAAATTCATTTTAAAAAATACAGAATAGCAGCACGGAACATTGTGTGTATTATTTGTATAGATATTGATGCTAATAGCTAATCCGTAGGTTTTAATGGAGTTACACAACCTAAACTACATTAAAGAGAAAAATCACACTGCAGACAAATGGACCGTGATAATTCAGGAATGAGACTTTGACAAAATCTTGTCCACCACTTGAACTTAAAACCTATGGTCTATTGTGTAGGATGTGCTCTGTGTCATTTTTTTAACCTGCAAAGGAAATATTTATAAATGGAGGCTACTGCCAAAAGGATATTTTGCATTAAGAATTTTCTTTATATTATATACATTATGGAGAGATTTCCCCTCCCTCAACATAACTCACTGTACTTTTTTTTCCCATAATCTTGAAAAGAAGGTACTTGCGTAACTAAAACAGTAAGATATTTTCATACCAAAGTTAAATGTTGACTTTAATTGGTTTTCAGCTTTTAACAAAGAGAGATTTTAGGGTCAGAGAATTACTAACAACAGGTAGTAAGTGTTTCTGCATTAACTGACAGAGAATTAGAAGGTTTAAAGAATATCCCTTGGCTGTTGCTTGGCAGTGGGACGAGAAGAGAAGACTGTGAGCGATTAAATGAGGACTGTTTTGGATCCTATCAAGAATACAGATAAATCAAGAGAAATACAGAGGAAGCCTACTTTTCATTACATTTGTGTGTATGTGTGAAGAAGGGTTGTTTCTTATTAGTTTGTTTTATTTTGCTGAAGCAGAGGGAAATGAAACAGACCAATCTATAATATTCATATAAAACAGGCAGTTTTCAGAAATTTGACAGATCTTGTTGGTTTCTACATTTAAACTGTTCACCTCATCTTTACTTCTTCCACTTCAGGCTTGGTATATGCTTTGTTAGAGTTTACTGTGTGGTCTGGAAATCTTGAAAATCAGTCTTTTTGTTTGTTTGTTTTTTCAAGGCAGAGGAGGAAGGTTATTTTGAAGCATTCAAAAATGAACTTGAAGCTTTCAAGTCAAGAGTCAGACTTTATTCTCAATCACCAAATTTTCAGCCTGTGACAGTTCAGAATCATGTTCCCCATTCTGGTGTTGGATCTATAGGTTTATTAGAGTCCTTACCACAGGTAAGTTGAAAAAGTAAATATTTTATAAATGTATTCACATAATATTTGTTCTTTTGGACTTCTGTTTCTTCTTGTATGTGTGGTCATTTTAAATATTCTTGCCTCAAAAGAGAACTCCGAGTTTCATCTCATGCCATGTTTTGGCATTAAGTTTTATCCATCACTTAGGTATTTTAGAGAGACACCAAATTCTACTCCTTTAAATATAGAAGAGATGAGGACTATCTAAGCATTCTTAAGGGCACATGTTACCTATTGATCATCTAAGTCATAAACTTCTTAAGATGACTCCAATATCCCATCTTGAGTAGAACTATTAAGAATTGAAGATGGATTAGCTCCAAGCATATACCCAAGTAGCAACTGAGGTGATTTATTGCATGAGTTTATTAGTATTATCTTTTTAAATGTTGGTGTTGCCTACCAGACAAATTTTAGTACAAATTAATGTAACTTACACTGAACTGTTGTTTCTGGTAATATTGGCCAACTGTTTAAGCATCTTAGAAGTCTGCGATTAGATTAACATAAAATTATCTCACTAGCATGAAAGAATTTATGTTAAAAAGAGGAAGTTGGATCACTGGGTCTGCCTGATTCTACTTAGAATTACAATTTTAAGTTATCACTAGGAAGTTACTGCCCATTTTGGTTTTAGTAGCATTTAAATTGAACCAGTCATATCTCATTTTCAGACCAGCTTTAGCATTCTAGCCTGTTGCCTACATAGTGAAAGGGAAGTCTCACTCAGAAGACAGTATGAAGAGAGACCTGTATTTATATTTAATTCTCAAAGAGTTGTAGGAATTGAGATTTTCAATGCCTTGACTTTATAGCTATAATTTCACTAGTCCAGTTATTTGTAGGCCAAAGAGACAATTTAAGGAAAGCAATTGATGATATTTAACTCAGCCAAAAATATAATTCTCAGGAATAAGAAAGAAAATCTGATTTTTAAATAGTCATGTTACCCCTTAGACATGTAAGCGATATTCTCCCTCAGTTTGTCCCCAGATTACCTCTTAATGCTGTTTTAATAAAGTGATGATTTTCTCTGCAGTTCTGTGAGAAATAGCCCAACAGGAACACAGTCTTTAAGAAATTTTATGACTAAGTCACTGTCAAGTCCAACATATAAATCTCCTAAAACTAAGGTGTCACATAATGAATGCAGAGGAAAAAAAGACTTTTGAGGATGCTGCTGATTCTAAACATAAGAGGGGAAAGAGAAGATTTCAGCTAGAGACACAGAAACACAGTCACCTGCTTGAGGGAAGGGTAAGATGGAAAACAACCTGAGGGATCAAGTTGTCAACTGAGAGGAGATTTGAAAGAAGAGCTTAAAATAACAACTTATTTTTATTATATATCAATTTATAGATTACAAAACACTTGTATGTGGTATCTCATTTAATCTCAAAAAAACTGATTTCATTTTATGGATGAATAAAGTGAAGCTCTTATAGGTTAAGTAGCTTGCTTGAAGTCAATACAGTAAGTGATGGAGCTATTATTCTAATCCTGGATTTCTGTCCTACTCCACTGCTCATTCACCTACATCATAAACTGTTGTTGAATCATATACTAGAAATATGACAAGATGCTTAGTTGTGTGCTCTTGGGAAGAACTGGTCTCTGAGACAATAAATGTGTGGAAAATGTTACTGGATGAGAATATGGGGTAATCAGTGGGATTTACAGAGAAGGCAGTGGCACCCCACTCCAGTACTCTTGCCTGGAAAATCCCATGGACGGAGGAGCCTGGTAGGCTCCAGTCCATGGGGTCGCCAAGAGTCGGATATGACTGAGCGACTTCACTTTCACTTTCATGTACTGAAGAAGGAAATGGCAACCCACTCCAGTGTTCTTGCCTGGAGAATCCCATGGACGGGGAGCCTGGTGGGCTGCCGTCTATGGGGTCGCACAGAGTCGGACACGACTGAAGTGACTTAGCAGCAGTGGGATTTAAGTGTACATTAGGTTAGGTATATTGAGTGCTTTTTGTTTTTTTAAGTCTCTTCAGTTCTTAGGGCTTCACTAGTGGCTCAGCAGTCAAGAACCCACCTGGAATTCAGAAGATGCAGGTTTGATCCCTGGGTTGGGAAGATCCCCTGGAGAAGGGAATGGCAACCCGCTCCAGTATTCTTGCCTAGGAAATCCCATGGACAGAGGAGCCTGGCAGACTACGGCCCATGGGGTCACAAGAGTCAGACATGAAACCACCATCACTGCCACCTTCAGTTCTTAAGGAGATGGGTAGATGAATTTTAAAGAATCTCTTTAGCTACTTCTAATAGTCAAAATTCTCTCATAAAAAAACTGGAACCTAGTCTTAATAGAGAGTAACTGTAAGCTCTGTTGGACCTGGATGGTCAGAAAAGGTCTTAGCAGCCTCTCTCTTTGGAGAATGGGATAACAATCTATTAATAATTTTTGTAAAACTTAAATTTGGATAACAGTTTAGCTTTTAATCTCTTTTTTTAAATTGACAACAATCTTATGAGATAGACCAAATACCAGTATCCTTAATTTTGAGAGAAGTGAACCAAGGCCCCCTGAACAGATAAGTAAGTAAGAGTTACCTTAGGCTTATCCTATATACTAGCTTTTACTGTTACTAAATTTTGATGAATTATTTTCTCTGAGGATGGCATTATACTAAGTGAGAGAGTCAGGGTTAGAACTTAGGTCCAAGGTTACTTTAATGTACCAGACTTGAGTCAGTTATTTGTGCCAATCCCTTCATAAACCTTATTGACAATAATCCAACTAACTTCTTGTTCATTTTTTTACTACTACAATAAAAGAATCAAAAAGATTCTTTAAAAAAGAAGAAAGATTAAAAAGATTATTGAGAACACTTCCTCCCTTTGAGATGGAGAGTTCTGATATCTAATGCCCTGTATGGACTGTTTTCCTCATTGATGTATATTAAATAAACAGATGAAAGTAGGTGATTCATGATAAAACTAAATAGCTGGGAGGTATTCAGAACTGAGTAGACAAAATTGAATTATTGGAAGAATTTCCTTAAAAGTCCTGGGTCTTAAGGGCTTATGTCTCTATTCATGGTGCTTTATTAATAGTGGTTTTATTTTTCAATTTATTGAATAAGGTTTTCTGTTCCTAGTTTTAGAGATGTTCAAAATTAGAACATTTTTGAGTTTTTCTGTGTAAAAAAATGAAACCTAAATTACACTGTTCTTTTGTTTTCAACTTTTTAAATACAAGTCTCTTTCAAAAGATTTCTCACTTGAGTTTAACCTTTGAGAAACCGAAATAGATTCTGAAGGTATAACTTTCACTTAGTAAATAGTTTTTTACCTTATTCTAGTGTTTTTTTAATTTTAATATTTACTATTATAATTAGATAGTAATCATCATAATACCTTGCTGGCTTAAAGCCATTTATTTTTTAAATTGTCAATAGCTATATACATATAATCACATAGATATAGCCTTATGATTAAAATTATAGTTTTCTTAAATGGAGGGAAGAGGTAGTGTTTATTACATTTCTTTTTTATATGTATCATTCTGTCTTTGCCACATCTCTTTGGATTAAGTGGTAGTAATCTATTATTTTTTCTTTATCGTCTTGGGTTTCAACCAAAGTCTGACTTCAACTTTTTTTCTGTTCTGCTATACTGCAGAGAGAGAGAATGTGAAACTGAATATGCAGTTTCATGTACTGACACCTAACTGATGATCATCCATTCTTTCCTCTCTATACTTTTCAGAATCCAGATTATCTTCAATATTCTATCAACACAGCTCTCTGCAGTTTAAACTCAGTGGTACATAAAGAAGATGATGAACCGAAAATGATGGACACTGTATAATTTGGTTAAGACTGCTGAAGCCAAGTACTATTTTGTTACAAGAAAGGAAGAACTTGGCTATTTTCTTGACACTTTTATGGGTGCTGCACTTTATTTTTGTTTGGTTTTTGATGGGAGGGAAAACAGAGTACTGAAACGTTTTGTAAAATTTTTTTTATGTGCTGCTAGGTTTTTTTTTTGTTTTATTTTTTCCTGAAGAGAGGAGTGGTACCATATGTTGCAAGAAGTCAAAATGGACTTTTTTTGGGTTTTTTGGCTACTAAATTTGCCTTTAATCTTACTGTTCTCAATTTTGGAATCAAAGTATGAAAATCTGCACAAATGCAATGTTTACAAGAACTGGTTGATTCTAGGAGGCATCTGCTACAGTCTTTTTATATGGATATGTACATGTCCTACTCTACAAAAATGATTAAAGATTAAAATGTATCCTATTGCTAATTTAGCTGTCAAATCTGGTGTTTCATCATATTAAAAGCAATAAATCAGTAGTTGGTAATCTGCTTTACTAAATAAGCTGGGTAGTACAAATTAAAACAGTCTTTCCCCTTAAAATAATATTACAGTTGTTTCTTCAGCACCATCGGTTAAATCCTTAACTACAGTATCAATGTTATATGGATACTAAATTAACCCCCAAGTATTCTCAGATGTATTTCCCTTAGAAGTTGATTTTATCCTATTGACATTTTAGTATTAGGGTTATATAGTGATATAAAAAGTGATAAAGCTCATAACATTTTTTTTTTTCTTAGTAAGATCCAACTTAAAGTTCACTCTTAATTTCTTGACATAGTCTGGGATCTCTCAGGGAGCAAGTTTTAAAAGAACTAAAGGCCTATAAGAACAAATAGGAAAAATAATCTGATTTTTTAAGTTACAGTTATTGTTTTACTCTAATGTGGTCCAAAGACTTTTTTAAAAGGCAAGAGAAATCTTTTGACACGAACTACTTATTTCTAAGAATTTGGTGATCCTTACTGGTAATGATGGCTTTTACTACATTTGTCATTCCTCTCTTTAGCTCAGTTACCATAGAATGCTTCTGAGCTTTAATACTTACATATATAATTCACTTTAAATATGCCAGGATATTTGATGGTTCATTTTACTAGGAATGAGATGACAATGTTAATTATGCTGTCCTTATTATTTGAGGATTAACCTTCTGACTTATAGGAACATGAGCTTTGATTTGTATCAGATGTAGTCTTTGGTGGCTCAGTCCCATTGGGACTAGTAGTAAACATGTAGAAGATGATTAAATGGGATTTGGACTACATGTCTCAATTTGAGAAGCCACCCCCATGGTGATCAGATCTGTGATGGTGGCTTCATTTGCACCTTGTTTTAAACTAACCTGAGGTGATAAGGCAGTTAGTACTCATAGAAACAGATTGGAGTTATTGAATCATACATATGTAACATCACAATCTTCCTGGTTTTCAGAATAAAACTTGTTTTTGTGCTTTTAATATATACTCTATAATAAAATGTTCGACTAATTTATGTGGTAGCATTCATCAGCCTGTAGTTGTTTTGTTTTTTTTTAACCAGTGACCTAGTTATAGAAGTTTTCTGCTTCTGCTTTTTTTTTTTTTTTCCTATTTTGGAGCAAGCTCTTGTTTTTTCTGTCCTATCAAATGGAGAATGAGTATAGGAATAAAATTCCCAGCTTCATAGAAAAGTAACTTGAACCATTACTTTCTATTTCTCAACCTCACTTTTCCCCAGGATTTGCCTGTAAGCTCTAAATTGTTTTTAATTTCATTTTGCCTTAGAGATAACTAAAAACTGAAGATTGGAAGGAGAGAAATTATCAACAAACTGAGTATACTGTTCCTGGAGGATATTTTTGGTTTCTATTTTATAAAATATGAATTATTTAAGAACTATTTAAAATTTGGTTATGTATATGCTTTTACTTAGGAAAGTGTTGTATGTTTGCAGTGTGAAAGTGATTGGATTTATTTTGGTAACTACTGACTGATGCCATAATTTGCACCTAAAGACTATAACTTAGAGTTTAGCAGTACTCAATACTCAGAACAATAAATTGACATCCTTTTTATTTTTCTTTATTTTGCTAAGAATGAATTCCTATTAGGAGAAATGTCTTCTGTTTCTTAAGTAATAAGGGTATACTAAGCAAAGGAATAATTTATTTTTCAGGTTGCACAATTTTCTCCAAACAAATTACACAAACCATGGAAAATCTAAACAAATGAAGCATCTTTGATATCAGAGTGTCTATCAGAGATTCTTACTTCATTTGATAAATTAGTCTTCTAATGAAAGATGTTTTTAAAATAGCTATCACTACATTCCTTGTTAGTTCAGTTTTATCAATGGTGGTAGATATAACACTGGTTTAAATCAAATATTCTTCTCTAGGAGAGATGAGTAATATTCTCATCCAGTTATACCGTGGGTTCTTTCAAATTTTGCCTAGTGAGCTCACATTCTCCTGTAATTTCTCTCTAGGAAAATTGGGACTTCTGTCAGACTGGCATTCCTATTACCCTTTTAAAAGTAAACTAAAATGGTGCCCAAGAACATAAATATAGTTTAGTAGTGGCTTTACAAGATTAAAATATTGATTGTGAGTTTAGGCAAAGTGATTTTGAAGTTAATCTTGGGATATTTTCAGAGACAAATAAAAAGATGTCAGTTTACTGTTCTCAAAGTTGGTCATGTATTTCAGTTCTTAAACTGATACAGGACAGAAATGTACTTATCTCAATTGAGGGTCAGGCTTTTCATTTCAGTTTTGCTTCTATATCCTATGCATTTTAAAAGTCTGCACATTCATTTCCCATCTGTAATGGACATGTATGTGCTATTTCGCAGGTCTTCTGAGAAGCTGACTCATCTAATAAGTATGTGCTTGCTTACTATGTAAGCCGATGGCGGGAAGAGGTACAATGATGAATAAAAGTTGATTATGAATTGCTTAAAATCTAATAATGAAGTTGAAACCATTGTCATAAACCTCAGAGAATAAGACTTAAAGTTTTTGTCTTTTCTAAGTATGAAATTGATTTTTTAAAAATTCCCACATATTTCACTTTGTTGAATGACATTTGTCATGCTACTTACTCTTCAAACACTTTTATAGAGTCCTTTGGTAAAATATGACACATCACCAAACTGATTCACACTTTGGTGACATTCTTCCACCATGCAATTTTACATGCATAGCAATTTTAACTTTTTACTCAGTGCTAAATGTAGTTATTAGTGAGCTGAAAGGAAAGAAAAAGAAAAAGCTATAGCTGGATGTGGACTCTTAAGTATATTGGCTTTTACCAACACAGATTATTTTGTGTTTAAAAACTTTAAACTATTAACTTCTAAAATCAGAATCTTGAATTGCAAAGATAGGAAGGGTGCTTTTGCAGTTGACCAGTGTCTTTTTTTTCTTTTGTCAATGAAAAGACAACTTATAAACATCTTTTAAAATTTATTGCTGTTGAATATTATAGCAGTTTAATATAATGAGGTCTTCAATTACTGTGATTTGTTAGGTAAGTTTTGTCACAAACTATGAATGTCCAAAATATTTTGCTCAAAATAGCTGGAGGGACGTAGCTGTCGGGCAGGGTTTAGAAATCTAAACTATTTCAATAAGAAATAGAAATAAATAGAAAAAGAAATAAATGGAATTCATAAATACAATTTCTGGATGGTACTAACTGCCAATTTGCATTTCCCACAACACACTCTGCTTATGAAAGGTGTACCGAAATAACTGTGGTACTGTAGAAAACAGGGTAATGGTTTGAAGCCTTACTAGCTTTTCACTAAGGCACAGTAGCTTCTGGCCATGGCAGTCAGCTCTGGACACATTTCCATGTGGCACACAGATCATGATAGGTATTACAGCAGAAAACAAGTTCTTTTTGTAATAGCACAGGTGTGTCCCAAGGTCATGGTTGTATGCAAAACTTCAGTTTTGGGAGTGGAGAGGAAATGATCACAGGAAGGACAGGTCTTGATTTTCATAGCCATGTTCTTCTATCCCTCTTCTTGATTCCCAAATCTGACAGTGTCAAGAAGGCCAGTATGGCTGCAATAATGCAGCAGGAAATAAAGGGTAAAACGAAACCAACCTATATATGTAAAAGTGTTCTAAGACAATTATTAGAAAGCAGAGACTAACTCAGAAGCCAATGAGACATGAGGGCAATAAAGGGAAGGTGAGTTAGAGTGGGCCCTGTGTGTTACCAAAGACCAAGTAATAGTCACAGTTCTGAATTTTCATTTAATGCTAATTCATTGATAAACTGGATAATTAGTACCCAACATTTTTAGAATGTACATACTAACATTGAAATAAGGCAGTTATATGAATGTTTACCATAATCCTTTTTAAAAGCCTTAGTACATTTTTGAAAGATCAATACTGAACTTTTAAAAATCAAAGAAAAGTCAGCTTTTTTCCCCCACAAGATACATAAGAATCACTTGCTAGCATTTGTATTTTCAGTGCCTGGAATAAAATGGGCCAAATTTTCAAAGGCAGTTAATAACAGCTTATACAATGACTCGTTTCATTTAATCTAGCACCAAGTAAGAGAATTGAAGATATTGTCAGATTTCTCCTTCACCTCTCATATTGCCCCACTCTTCCTACCACTGTACATAAGCATGCATCCTGTTGCCCCTCTAAGGAATCAAATCATTTTCATTTTAAAATGGCTGCACAGATTACATTCACTGGCAGAGTTCTTCCTCATTAAGGAAGGATAGCAGTGAACATGAGCAGGTGTGAACTTCTTTGATTAGGAATAAAGAACTCTTCTAAGCCAAATCAATGAGTTCCTTATTTCTTTTTAATATGTTGTGTAAATCCTTTTAATTTCTACACCTGTTTACTAATTATGATTGTTATTCATGTCAAGGGAGTTTCCCCCAGGCAAACCTGATCTATTTCCTAATGACAAAGTATTCTTACTTAACCTAATGCCATGAGTCTCCTTTCCTTCTTCCCTCCTTCCCTGTCTTCCTTCCTTCCTTCAATTTGCTACTCATCAAGGCACATCATACATTGGGATCAAAAAAGAAACTGGCAAGCAGGTCCTAAAGTGCACATTTTTCAACCTGAGTAACTTCTGAAAACATGAGAGTTTAATTACATATTCTGTTGGAAATTCAACTTTGGTGCTTTTACAAGAATTTACAATGTCAATTTCTAACAAGTCATATCCCTCAGTACACAGGATTTTCAAAAGAAAAGTGATAGGAAAATACATTTTGCTATGTGCTAATCGATACATTTTTATTGCAAACTGAAAATCTGGAGTAGAGTGAAAGTTGTGTTTTAAAACAACAAAATACAGGATATATGGCTATCGAAAGGCTGCTAGTATAAAGTGTAAAAAAACCCAGAAACCTCAATAGTCAGGAGACCACGAGGGGGAGCTCTCATGCCTTGTGAAGATAGCATAGCCCAAAAGGAAGAAGGCAAGACTTCTGGCAAGGACTCAGCCAACGAAAAGCCACGGACTTGTTTACTACAGCCCTCCCAACTTCGTTTTCTCCTCTATAAAAGTACTGTCATTCCCATGCTGTGGGGAGGACTTGCACCTGGCTCACCATGGTTGAGACTCCAAATTGCAATTATCTGCTGATTCCAAATAAACCCATTTTGCTGGAGAAATATCTGGCAATCTGTTTGAGGTCAATAAAAGGCAGCAGTGAATCTGCATCCTGCAACTAATCTATAAATTTAGTTGCTTCCCACCCCCAGGAATTCCATAGACAGTGGCCCATAGTCTGTGTATCACAGTGCTAGAGGTCTCTTTTTTTTGCATCACTATCCACAAGCCTCTGATAAGATACTTTCCACAAGTGATATGGAAGTTTTTTCTTGTTCTACTTCTCCAGAAAAATAAGGAAACTTTATCCACCACTTCTTTTCTGAACAAAACTTAGACTACCAATTGCCCTTTCAGTTACACTCAACAATTTTCAAAGGTCTAGTTAGACATTTATAATGTTTTATAATTGTGCTAATTAAATTCTAATTTTATCTAGTTAGAAGGTAACTCGATAAAACACACTGAACATTTAAGAAGATGAATCTTCATAATTGACTCTTTTGGCACATCCTTAATTTCCAGGTTAAAAGCAGCAGAAATGAAACTAACATAATTTTCAAACAATTTATACAGGCCAGAGTCTTAGGACAAGGAACCTGTAAATGCACAAGACAAGGAGCTTCTGCTCATCTTCCTAGTTACATGCACATTTCCTCATGGAGTAACTGATGTTTCCTGGCTTCTTTGTGGAAGTTTTGTTTGTAGGAAAGCATATACGTGTGGCCAGATCTTGTTGGTTTCTGTTCCAGAGAATGTTTCCAACACCCCTTTTTTCCTAAGGATAAAAAACAAGACAGGTCTGACAATAAAAAAAGAAGATCACAGGCCAGTATCACGAATGAACATAGATGCAAAAATCCTCAGCAAAATACTAACAAACCAAATTCAACAGTTAAGGATCATACACCACGATCAAGTGGCATTTGTCCCAGTCAGTGAGTCAGTTCAGTCACTCAGTCGTGTCCGACTCTTTGCAATGCCATGAATCACAGCACGCCAGGCCTCCCTATCCATCACCAACTCCCGGAGTTCACTCAGACTCACGTCCATCGAGTCAGTGATGCTATCCAGCCATCTCATCCTCTGTCGTCCCCTTCTCCTGCCCCCAATCCCTCCCAGCATCAGGGTCTTAAGGATGGTTCAATACATTCAAATCAATGTGATACACCACATTAACAAATTGAATAAAGATCATATGATCATCTCAAAAGATAGAGAATAGCTTTTGACAAAATTTGACATCCATTTTTTATAAAACTTTCAACAAAGTGGGTATAGAGGTAACATACCTCAGTGTAATAAAAGTCATATATGACAAACCTAAAGCCAATATAATAGTGAAAAGCTGAAGGCATTTCCTCTAAAATCAGAAACAAAGATTCCACGCTCAGCACTTTTGTTTTGGAATTCCTAGCCATAGCAATCAGAAGGGGGTGGGGAAGGACCCAAATAGGAAAGGAAGAACTAAAACTGTCACTTCAGCAGATGACATGATACTGTATATAGAAAAGCCTAAAGATGCCACCAAAAAACTATTAGAACTAATAAATGAATTTAGTAAAGCTGCAGGATACAAAATTATAGAAATCTGTTGCATTTTTATGCACTAATAACACACTATCAGAGAAAACAATCCCACTTACAACTGCATTTAAAAAAAAATCTAATCAAGCAGGTAAAGAACCTATACTTGGAAAACTATAAGGCACTGATGAAAGAAACTGAAAAAGACATTAAAAAATGGAAAGATATATCCTGTTCATGGATTGGAACAATTAGTGTTGTTAAAATGACCATACTATGCAAGACAATCTACAGATTCAATGCAATTCCTAACAAAATACCAACAGCATTTTCTTTTTTAATGTTTATTTTTGGCTGTGTTGGGTTTTCTTTGCTATGCTGGCTTTCTCTAGGTGCAGCAAGTGAGGGCTACTCGTAGTGCGAGGGCTCCTCATTGCAGTGGTTCTCCTGTTGCAGAGCACAGGCTCTAAGGCATATGGACTCAGTAGCTGCAGCTCACAGGCTCATTAGTTGTGGCAGGTGAGCTCAGCTGCCCCGTGTCATGTGGGATCTTCCTGGACCAGGGATCAAACCAGCATCCCTTGCATTGCAAACTGGATTCCTAACCACTGGACCACCAGGGAAGTGCCCAGTGGCATTTTTCATGGCACTAGAACAAAAATTCTAACATCTGGATACACAAAAGACCCCGGATGGCCAAAACAATTTTGAGAAACAACAGAGCTGGAGACATCATGCTCCCTGACTTCAGACTATACTACATAGCTACAGTAACCAAAATAGTAATGGCACTAGCACAAAACCAGATACACAGATCAGTGGAACCGAATAGGCAGCCCAGAAATAACCTGCAGTATGGTCAGGGTAATCTGTGACAAAGAAGGCAAGAATATACAAGGGAGAAAATGCAGCCTCTTCAATAAATGGTGTCTGAAAAACTGGACAGCTACACACAAAAGAATAAAACTAGATTACTTTCTCACACAATATAAAGAAAGTCAAGAAGGATCAAAGACCTAAATGTAAGATCTTAAGTCATAAAACTTGTAGAAGAAAACACAGGCAGTACACTCTTTGAAATCAGCCTTAATATATATATAACATGTATATACATTGTATATATATATATGATATATATTGTGTGTGTATGTGTATATTATATATATATATGATCTGTCTCCTCTGGCAAGGGAAACAAAAGCAAAAATGAACAAATGGGACTACATCAAACTTAAAAGACTTTGTATAGCCAAGGAAGATCAACAAAATGAAAAGGCAGCCTACTGAATGGGAGAAGATATTTGCAAATGATATATCTGATGAGAGGTTAATATCCAAAATATACAAAACCCAACATCAAAAAAAATGAATAAACAACCTGATTTAAAAATGGGCAGAGGACCTTAACGTCTTTTTCCAAAGACATACAGATGGCAAACAGACACATGAAAAGATGTTCATCATCACTAGTCATCAAGGAAATACAAATCAAAACCAAAGTCAGATCAACTCACACCTATCAAAATGGCTTTTATCATAAAAATTTTTTAAAAATGGATAGGTTGAGTACTTCCCAATTTGGGTTCAATCCCTGAATAGAGAACTAAGATTCCACATGCCACTTGGCATAGCCAAAAATAAATAAATAATTTCTTTCTTTCTTTTTTAAAGATAATAGTGTGGATTTAATGGTCTCAGTGAGTACAGATCTGTGTGATCAAGAATGAAAGGCGCTTGGCTGGGTGCTGGAAAACCTAGATTTTGGTTTCAGTTGTGCCCTCTGGCTAACAGAAATGGTCACTTAAGATGCATCTATCATTTTCTGATATGCTAAGTGCTTTACATATAATAATTTAATCCTATTTAAAACTCAAGTTTCATTATTTTACTGATGAAACTGTGTTAGGGATGTAAAGTAATAACCTGAATCACCAAAATGGTAGTAGGCTTCAAAATGGGTCTTGTCAGACACTAGAACACCCTTGGCTTTCTTTTGTCTGCTTACCTCTTTGCAAGACAGCTTCCTAATACTTGATGAGCCTTCCTTCTTTCACCTAGGTTTTTTTTCCTCTGTGCCCTCCTTCTGAATTTTAAAGGAAAGGGGAATTCTAGAATGTTGTTTTTATCATGTTTCCTACTGGGTTTGTCCATTCTTCCCAGGCAGATTTGTCTGGCTTTTTACCAGGCCAGCAATCAAAGTCTGTACTCACTAGTTCTTGAGGTTCGATGGTGAGAAGGATCAAAAAAACGGAAAAATTCCTGCCAGAGATTGTGGCATTCCTATTATTTATCCTCCTCCAACTACTCATATACACACTGGCTTTAAAGGCTGCAGAAGAGCAAGAACTCTGGTTTATTACTTTCTAAAAACAGGATCAGTCATACCTCTGCAAGTTTTTAAGATGTTTCACTGGGAACAAAAACATTCCTTTATGCATTCCTCATAAGATTTGCCACAGTTAAAGACGAACTTAAATAATTCCCACTGTTTCCTGGGTTAAGAAACATCTGCTAAGGCCCTCCTGCTTCTAAGTTCACAAGCATCTTATAAAGTTTTCAATAGAACAAGCTTCTTAACTGTTGTAAGCCTCTTGAAGAGCCACCTTAAAATCAAACCTATGTCACAAGTGGGTTAACAGGTTGCTTCCAAGGGAACAACTATACACACCTATTCAGTACTAAGGCTGAACCTTGGACGAACATTTGTCACCTTCATTTCTATGTAATAAAATGGAACCGGCTTAAGCTATTGGTCCTCTAAAAAGAGCATTATGTTGCTTGTAAACAGAGACCTAGTTATACTATCAAATGTCCCACAGCTGAGAAGAGTTTTAAAAGCAACAATGTAACTGTCAGTATTTTAAAATAACAATGCTGATTCTCACTAAGGTTACTGCAAATACCATTTTAAACTATTGGTTAAGTTCAGTCCTAGATCTATATACAGGAGCTTAGAGGTTAAAGTTTCAATTAAGGGCAAGAAGTAGCAAAAGCCAGAAGCTCAGAAAGACTAGGGTATCTCCTGAGATAGGGACCCAGGACAGCCTTCCCCAACTTCCCCTCCCACATTTTACAGAACTAATGCTTACAGCCACTGTACTTCCACTGCATTCAGTCATGACTTCTGTTAATAGCCTCACAGTGTTGTTACTAGCTCAGCGACAATGTGCTCTCCCTTCTGGTTACTTTTGAATGAATAACAACCCCCTTTTGGGAAACAACCTTTTCACTAAATTCAGTCCATGAGACTCAGACGGGATAGTCCCCACCTCCCAGCTTCAAGGATGGACATGATCAGAGCTAGCTAGTGACTTTTGAGACCAAAGAGACTCTCTTTTTCTGGGGTAGATGAACTGGAAGGAAGTGAGCTGGAATGCTGAGGGGCTCACACAGGTAGAGCCCACCTGAGATTGATGCCAACACAGGAAAACAAAGCTAAGAGTGACAGAGGCCTGATGACTCTGAACACCTGGACCCAAACCATCTACCTTTGGACTCTTCAGTTACATGACCAATAAATTTCCCTTTTGCTAAAGCTTGTGTGAATTGGGTTCCTGATTGATATAAGCACCTATCACACTGTATGATAAATACTGTTTACCCAGCACTTTGCCTCACAAAGAAAGCTGAGTTTCTTTGGGGCTTGGCAAAGACTGGGTCTAGTTATCTGTGTGGATCACTGGCCTAGCAGTGTCCACAGGGTAAACAATATTCATCAATACTGAGTGATTCAACAGTGCCAGGACTGTTTTTAAGTCTTTGTATGGATTCTCTCATTTAATTCCCTTAACAACCCTATAAAGAAGGTACTACATAATAATTGCTCTGATTTTACAAATGAAGAATTCATGGCACAGATATTCAAACACATTGCCCAGGGCCACACAGCTGGTAATCTGCAGGAGCCAGGCTCATTATATAATCACAAAATTATACTAACAGTGAAGAAAGTGAATTGCCAAATTCCTTGTAATTTCATCCTCCAGAAATAACTCTTAAAATAATTTGGAGACTGCTACTTCAGAATTCACTGCGTAATTACACAATTACAACAATAGTAATAGCTAATAATCTAATAGCAAATAATAATAGTAATAGCTAATAATAGCTAATATAATATAGCACTATAATAAGTATAGTGCTTAATGTGTGTCAGACACAATTCTAAGAATTACACATGTTAACTCCACCTTTCAACCCTCCAGTCTCAATCCCATTTTGCATGGAAAAACACAGAGGTTAAGCAAGAAGTTAAGGCCAAGTTAATAAATGGTGAGCTGGGATTTGAGCTTAGGCACTCTGGCTCCAGAGTCAGTGCTCTACCACAGCACTGTCCTGTCTTAATGCTGAGTCATTATTCAGTAAGTGAGTGAATACAGGAAAGTGAATGTAATCAACCCTCTGTTGGGGGAGGGGAAAGCTGAATAAAGAAACAGAATTGTTTCTTGGCCCGAGCCAAACATTAATTCACTAGAGTTCCTGTATTCATGGTGGGATATGAATTCCCTGAGGAGTCAACAAACCTATGTAAAAATGAAAACTTTTAAACACTATTTGCCAAATAAATGATCTGAGGATTAGTTGCCCTTTAAGAAGCTTTTGTGCTATAGTGTCCTCTACTGTCACAGGGAGTGGGCACCGTTAGGTTTGCCTTCCTGGCATTCATGCCAGCCCTCCCTCCACCAGACAGCAGAGTTTGGGTGAGACTGACCCACTGCCTGCTCTGGGTGTGGACCAATCAGTATAATCTCTCCCATCCCAGTGACTGGCTGGGACTAGCTAGTCCCAGCACTGGCTAGCACTTCTGTTCACTGGGGAAAAGGTGGCCCCTCACCCTTTCATAAATAGGATGCTGTGCCTGCCCCTAGCAACCGTCAGCAACTATGCAAGAAGTATAAGGACAGAGCCAATACAAACCGGAGATGAGCAAAATTCTGATCAAACCTGGGGGCAGCTGAAGTCCAAACTACCTTCTGGATTTGTTTCACAAATAAATTTCCTTTTATTATTTAAACTAATTCAGGTTGGATTATCTGGTATTTTAGCATTTTGGCTGGAAAGCATGAAAGATCAGAAAATGATTTAGTAATTCATCATATAAGAGAAATTCTGAAAAGCGACCAACTCACCTGTAGTACTCCAGGACAGGCTCTGTTTGGGCTTCATAAGCTTTCAGTCTCTTGACAACTGTCTCTGGTCTATCATCCTCACGCTGAACAAGAGGCTCCCCAGTCAGATCATCAATTCCCTAAATGGGAGTTAGAAGGGCTGGCATCAAGTATCATAGTTTTGAAGGATATTTTTATAGGTAATTAACTGATTTGTAAACAGACATCTATGTAAGCACCAAACACAAAAATGTGCTTTTTAAATAAATGGAATCAAATTCAAATCCAGGTCATTGCAACACAGAGCCATGAGACCCCAGGAATGTTTCCACGGTGGCAATCACCTTCTCTTTACAGAAAAAGGGTCTTTAAGCAGCCTCTAAATAATTTGGTATTATATATTACATGTATTATATTATGAAAAAAAGTGAAAGTGTTAGTTGCTCAGTTGTGTCCAGCTCTTTGCAACTGTAGACTTCCAGGCTCCTCTGTCCATGGAATTCTCCAGGCAAGAATGCTGGAGTGGATAGCCATTCCCTTCTCCAGGGGATCTTCCTGACGCAAGGATCAAACCCAGGTCTCCTGCATTGCAGGCAGATTCTTTACCATCTGAACCACCAGGGAAGCCTGTGATATTACACATATACGAAAAGGATTCAGCTACAGATTGAGAATCTGAACTGTAAACCCTAAATAACCCAAGGTGTCATTAATCCCTACTGCCCCAATTCTTAACACACCACCTGGCAGAGTAGAAAATCAACACATGCTTTTGGAGGAACAACAAACCCCTGTTGCCTCTGGGGATGTCTTTACCACCAAGTTGACTGGACTAAACCAGCAGAGTACAAAAGTAATCTGAGAGCATGCCCTCTGGAGTTCTGGTCATCCAGGAGTATCAACGTAATCTTTGAGGGCAACTGAGGGCAACTGTCTCCAGATGACAGAAGTCATCTGTCATCTGGAGAAAGCTGGCTACGCAGAAGGCAGAGTCAGTTCTACCCCAACTACTCACCATGGTTTTGGGAGGGTTGAACTCGATGTTGTAGACACGGCCGCTGCCTGGATGGATCCAGCGAGCAGTAAGGCGTTGCTTGATGACCTCAAAGGGCACGTTCAGGTTAATCACTGTGTCTATCTGATAGGCTCTATCCAGGGCTTCTGCCTGCGGAAGTGTCCTTGGAAAGCCTTTACAAATTAAGTTAAAAATGAACAAAGAAAGGAAGGACCGAGGGGAGAGGGGAGAAGGAAGAAAATTAATGTTGAGCAACTTGAACAAAAGCTGTAACACCAGGAAGGCTGATGACACTTGTAGGGCAACCCTGATTGTTAATATTTTATATGTTACCTTGTCCAGACCACAGGTTGCTCAAATATTTGGTCAAACAATATTTTGGATATGTCTTTGAGGGTGTCTTTGTGGGGGTGGGGGAGATTTACATTTAAATCAGTTGACCGAGTAAAGCAGACTATTATCCCTAATGTGGGTGGGCCCTATCTAATCCACTGAGGGCTTGGACAGAACAAAGGGCTGGCCCTCTCCAGAAGATAAGGGGGAATTCCTCCTACCTGACTGCCTTGGAGTGGGATATGGCTTTTTCCTGCCTTTGGACTCAAACTCAAACATCAGGTCTTCCTAGGTTTCACCAGCCTTCAGACTCGAACTACACCATCACACTACCAGCTCTCCTGGGTCCCCAGCTTCCTAACCCACATTGAATATCTTGAGACTTGTCCGCCTCATAACTGCATGAGCAAATTCCTTGTAATAAAGACCTCCCTCTAAAAACTAAAAATCAACCTATCCTCAAGGACCCCACGGCACCCCTGGCTGGGGAGAGTTTACATCTTACTGTAAGTTACCCTCTGTCCTTCCTTCCTCCTCCTGGGATCCTCCCTCATCCTAAATATTCTCAAAAAGGGGAGCAGGAACAAAAGTCATATCTGAAGAAGCTTAGAAATAATGCAGTGCACTTCCCTCTTTGCATTTAAAAAAAGAAGCAGGACAGAGAAGAAGACTGGCCCCCGAATCCCCAGGGTCAGGAGTGGCAGCACACGGTTCTCCCGCCCACCATCTGTTTCTGTAGCATATGCAATGCTCACTCTCCAGTCTGCATGCATCCTTTAGGGCAGCTGAAATATTCTCAATGCTCCACCTACCATCCAACAGCCAGTTATATTGGGTGAGATTTTTCAGCTCATGAAGGACCAACCGAGTCATGACATCGTCTGGGATGAGCTTCCCTTGGTCAATGAAAGTCTTGGCTAAAACACCAATTTCTACATTAGAGGCAGGAAAAAAAGGCAAGTCAGCAAGTGCTTTTATTCTATCCCATTCTAAGCCTCTAGGAAACTGGCTGCCTAAAGAAACCCCCTAGATAACACACTCATTTGAAAATGTGCATCATCAACTTTTGTGATAACAAGAGATTGTGAAATAATCAATGCCTATTTCAAAATTTCCATCATATAAAAATAGATAAATGTAAAAATAATGAAAAGATATAAAGCAATATGTTAGTAGTAGTCATCTCTGTGATAGAATTATGTGATTTAACATATTTGTACTTTTTTTGTAATTTTTCTAAATTTTCTATCAGAAAAGCATATACACTAAAATTATTTTCTTTTTAATAAGAAATTGAAATAGTCATTATTTTTAAGTGGCTCAGCTTAAGTACCTGAGATCTTGTTACTGTAGACATTTTTCTAATCCTCTAAAGTAGATGCTGTTGTCACAATTCAGTTTTTGACCAGATCAACACTGTGATTGTTACATTTTTATAAATAAAATACACTGAAAAGCATTTATGAACACTTTAAAATATTATCTACAATTATATGTTATTCTTGTGCAACGGTATTTTAATTTTCTCATCATCTGTTAGCAAATTATTTACGCCCATATAGAATTTGTAATACCACTGTAATAATCTGTGCACTTACAATTTTGTGTTTGTTCACTTAAACATCATTTTGTAGATACTTCTCAGTGATTTTATACAGTCATTCAGTCATCTTTGGAAAATATATCTATATTTGATAAAAATACACTCTATCATGGCAGTATATACTGTTGGACATTTAAATTTTTAAATTAGTCTTGATTTTTCCCTACCACTTCTGCTTTTAAAGATCTTAACATTCCTTTTCCTTTTTCTTTTTTTTGGGGGAGGGGTGGGTTTATGAGTTATTTCTGATGGATAAATTCTCAGGAATCAGAGATTAAAGAGTCAATGCTTATGACTGTTTTCATAATTCTTGGTATGAACTGACATACTGACTTCAGAAAAGATCCTAAATTGTCAAATTCATGAAACTTCAGATTTCTAACTAAGCACATTAACTACACGGAAATTGGCTGCCATTTGACAGGTGCACTGCTTGGATTTACAAACAACATCTGGAACTGGGCCTGAGAGCACCCTGGACTCACTAAAACACCCTACTGGAAAGGTCTACAAACTTAATATGTGTGCACCACAATGAGACATCACTTCACATTCGCCAGGATGGCTGTAATCAAAAAGATCTAACAAGTGTTGCCAAGAATGTTGAGAAATTGAAACCCTCATACATTGCTGGTGTGCAACATCTCTGTTGTCAGGCTTTTGACCACCACGCTGGGGGACATAAAGCTCAAACTCACCAAGAGTACTGAGGAAAACCACAGTTCTCCAGGGCTGAGTCCCTAACACTGATGTAGGCAATTTAGAAAACAGTCTGGCAGTTTTTCAAGAGTTTAAACAGAGTTACCATATGACACAGCAATTCAACTCTTAGGTATATTTTCTCAAAAGAAATAAAAACATTAGCTCACAGAAAAACTTATATATGAATGTCCATAGCAACATTATTCACAATAGCCAAAAATTGGAAACAACCCAAATGTTCATCAAGTGACAAGTGGGTAAATAAAATGTGGAATATCCATACAAATTCTATTATTTAGCCATAAAACAAAGTACTGATACATGTTACACAGTATATGAAATGTTAAAACATGTTAAGTGGAAGAAGCCACACACAAAAGAGCACATCTTTCATCAGTCCATTTATATGAAATGTTCAGAGTAGGCAAGTCTAGAGAGAGAGAAGAAAAATCAGTGGTTGTCCAGGGCTGGCAATATTGGGGGAAAATGGAAAGTGACTGCTAATGGGAACAAGGTAGCTTTTAGGGGGTGATAAAAAATGTTTTAAAATTGACTGTGGTGATGGTTGCACAATTCTGAATGTAATTAAAAAAAAAAAAAAACACTGATTCAGAAATATAGACCAATGGAACAAGATAGAAAGCCCAGAAATAAACCCATGCACCTATGCGTACTTTATTTTTGACAAATGAGGCAAGAATGGGGCAAAGACAGCCTCTTCAATAAATGGTGCTGGAAAAACTGGACAGCCACATGTAAAAGAATGAAATTAGAACACTTCCTAGCACCATACACAAAGATAAACTGAAAATGGATTAAAGACCTAAATGTAAGACCAGAAACTATAAAACTCTTAGAGAAAAACACAGGCAGAACATTCAATCACATAAATCAAGCAAGATCCTGTATGACTCACCTCCTAGAAAAACAGAAATAAAAACAAAAGTAAACAAGTGCGACCTGATTAAACTTAAAAGCTTTTGCACAGCAAAGGAAACTGTAAGTAATGCGAAAAGACAACCCTCAGAATGGGAGAAAACAATAGCAAATTACTACAACTAAGGATTAATTTCCAAAATATACAAGCAGCTCATACAACTCAATGCCAGAAAAATAAACAACCCAATCAAAAAGTGGAAAAAAGACTTAAACAGACATTTCTCCATAGAATACAGATGGCTAACAAACACATGAAAAGATGCTCAACATTGCTCATTATCAGAGAAATGCAAATCAAAACTACAATGAGATATTACCTCACACCGGTCAGAACGGCCGTCATCAAAAAGTCTACAAACAATAAATGCTGGAGAGGGTGTGGAGAAAAGGGAATGCTCTTGCACTGTTGGTGGGAATGTAAATTGATACAGTCACTATGGAAGACAGTATGGAGAGTCCTTAAAAAACTAGGAATAAAACCACCGTATGACCCAGTAATCCCACTCCTAGGCATATACCCTGAGGAAACCAAAATTGAAAAAGACACATGTATCCCATTGTTCATTGCAGCACTATTTACAATAGCTAGAACATGGAAGCAATTTAGATGTCCATCGACAGATGATTGGATAAAGAAGCTGTGGTACATGTACACAATGGAATATTACTCAGCCATAAAAAGGAATGCATTGAGTCAGTTCTGATGAGGTGGATGAACCTAGAACCTATTATACAGAGTGAGGTGAGTCAGGAAGAGAAAGATAAATATTGTATTCTAACACATATATATGGAATCTTGAAGAATGGTACTGAAGAACTTATTTATAGGGCAGCAATGGAGAAACAGACAGAGAGAATAGACTTATAGACATGGGGAGAGGGGAGGAGAGGGTGAGATGTATGGAAAGAGTAACGTGGAAACTTACATTACCATATGTAAAATAGATAGCTAATGGGAATTTGCTGTATGGCTCAGGAAACTCAAACAGGGGCTCTGTATCAACCTAGAGAGGTGGAATGGGGAGGAAGATGGGAGGGAGGTTCAAAAGGGAGAGGACATATGTATACCTATGGCTGATTCATGTTGAGGTTTGACAGAAAACAACAAAATTCTGTAAAGCAATTATCCTTCAACAAAAAAAACAATAAAAAAAAATACTGATTCATAACTTAAGAGTTAATTTTATGGTATGTGAATTATATCTTTAAAAAGATTGTTTTTAAAAAAGAAAGTAAAGACAAAAAATACCTGGTAAGCAAAACAAGAGGGAAAAAAAGCCACTCATATAACCTATATAACTCAGCACTACTTAGATAATTATCATCAAAACTGTTAACATTAAAACCTACAGACACTTTGTTTTGTGAACAGATAGTTCCATGCATAGTCTAACAATCTTTTTCACTATTACTAACAACTTTCTATAACACGAAACACTTAAAATAGTTTTTAAAATCTGAAGTCTATAATGCTTTCATTTAAAAGAATAAAAATGATTCAACTCTCTATATCAAGATATAAGCAGTTTGTTTATTACATTTCAGGTTTTCATCCCCTGTTAAAAGTATGCAAGGACTCTTGTCCAGCATATTCTTTGGACAGTCAGTAAATTTTTATTCCCTTGATTGCCTATAATTTAATGCTGTATCTAAATAGACTCATTAAAAAGACTATTTCTTTTTTTATTCCAAAAATTAACAAATATGTGAGCTTCCACACCTACAAAACCCAAAAGGTAGTTTAAAAGTAAATCATTTAAAACAAGCTAATTTTCTATAAAGTTGTATACAAAAATAGAAAAGGAAGGTTATATGAAAATAGGAAGGGTTAAAACCAGCTTTTGATTTTTAAGGATAATAATGAGAAATTCTAAAACACAGAAACATTAATCTGAGAGATGATATTTGTATTATACAAAAAAAATTGTTAATTCTATGTCTCCTTTTAACATCTGGTCATTCTTACAACACTCCTCAAGCCAATCACACCTCATATCTGAATGATCTAGAAACAACTTATGTTTGAGCATTTATGAGGTACAAAAGAGGGCCTGACCAACTGTAAATACAGTTCTCTTTTACATATGCCAAGAGGAGCTAGAGAATTAATCTAGTTTCTGAAAAAAACTGCTTTTAGCTTTTTTATGATGTATATACATCTTTACTTTAAAAACATGTTGGAACAAAACAAAACTACAAGAGGGAATGCATCAAATGATGGCTTTACACCCAATCAAGGGTTTAGAAAAAATGACTTTCTCAAATAATAAAGACTCTGAGTCAACCTAGTGGTTACCTCTGGCAGGGTGGGAAGATGTGATGGGTTGGCACATGTGGTGACCCTAAAGGTACTGGTTCTCTGCCTGATGGTGGGCAATATCCATGGGTAATATCCATGCAAGTATCAGTACTTCTTTTTATGGCTAAATAATAGAATTTTGCATGGATATTCCACATTTTGGTGTTCATTTTATTCTTCTAACCATCATAGAAATCATAATACTTTCATGCATGGGATACCTCACAAGAATAATACTGAAAATCGAAACATCCCTTGACAGTTGTTCTCCCTCCAACCATCACTCAGGCTGAAACCTTTTCAGTGAAGCACTTAGAAGAAACTCCCATTCCAGGTCTATATTTCTCCCTGCTTCAGGACAGAATCTCAACTCAAGGCCCAAGTAGGTCTGGCCTCATCTCTCTCCTCTACTGACCTCCCCACCATCCCCACACAACCCTCAAACCATGGCCCCAACAAGGAGTTGCACATACTTTATGTCCCCCGAGCCTTTGCATAAGCCTCTTTCTCCTCTCTGTTACCTGATAAGCTCTTGCTCATCTTTCAAGACACATCTTAAAAGGTTAAGAGGTCCCTTAACCTCTGAGGCAATCAAAAGTTCCTGCTCTGGACTTCCCTAATGTCACAGACTTATCTCTGTTGGAGCACTTATCACACTGTTGAAATTACCTGTTCACATGTTGGTATGAACAGAAGTGTGCCCCTTAAAATCTGTATGTTGAAGCCCTGCCCCTCAATGTGGCTGTATTTAGAAATGGAGCCTTTAAGTAGGTAATCAAGGCTAAATGAGGTCATAAAGGGGGACTTTAATCCAGTATGACTGGTGTCCTTACACGAAGAGGAAGAGACATCAAGAATGTACACAACAGAGGAAAGCCCACATGAGGATCCAGTGAGGAGGCCATGTGTATGCCAGCAAGAGAGGCCACACCAGAAAACCAACCCTGCTGGCACTTTGATCTTGAACTTCTGGCTTCCAGAACTATGAGAAAATAAACTTCTATTGTTTAAGCTACCTGGTCTGTGCTATTCTATATGGCAGCCCAAGCAGACTAATGGCCACCTGCCTGCCCATGTTCTGACTTGAGCACCTCCAGTGAAATATATTTGTCTCTGTTGTTGTCAGTACCCAGCTTGACAAACCCATAGACGAATGACTGGATAGATGAAGAGAGGAGCTGCCTGGATTATCCTGGATTCCAGCCATGGAATTTTAAAAAGGCCTACCTTACTTTGTTAGAAAAAAAGAAATGGAGCAATCCTCATGGAAAGCAATATTGTTAAAGGTAGAAAACTGCATGTACAGTTTATTGTGATTTGTGTAAAAAAGAAAAAAAAAAGGAAGAGATAAACAATGGATTGCATGTGCATGAAATAGCTCTGGAAGAATCTTTTCACTAAATGTCCTTTTATATTTTTTAGAGTTCAAAACCAAGTAAATGTATTGCCTATTACAAATAAAAAATTTTGCCATTACAAAGATAATTTGCTCTACCATCAATACCATTCTGATGAGGCACATCTTTGCTGTCTGGGTGTACAAACTAGAAGTTTTGTTAGATATACAGAAACTTGGGAGCTGACAAATGCTTTGAGGATTACCTACTGAGTTCAGTTTTCCCAATTTACAAATGAGAACAAATGAGATTCAAAAGGGGTTCATTTAGTCCAGGATTATGTTTTTGAGAAGCACCAAGCTGCAGTGCAGTTTCTCAAACTTTGGACAATCACAGGGCAACAGTACAATTTCTGCCATAGCAGATCTATCATTTACCATGTAATTTCTTTAAAATGACTGTTTTTTTAGGAATAAAACTGCCATATGACCCAGGAATCCCACTACTGAGAATATACCCTGGGCTTCCCTGGTGGCTCAGAGGTTAAAGCATCTGCCTGCAATGCGGGAGACTCGGCTTTGATCTCTGGGTTGGGAAGATCCCCTGGAGAAGAAAATGGCAACCCACGCCAATATTCTTGCCTGGAGAATCCCATGGAGGGAGAAGCCTGGTAGGCTACAGTCCACAGAGTTGCAAAGAGTTGGACACGACTGAGCTAATACCCTAAGAACACCATAATTCAAAAAGACATATGTACCCAAATGTTCACTACAGCACTATTTACAATGGCTGGGACATGAAAGCAACCTACATGTCCACTGACAGATGAATGGATAAAGAAGATGTGGGGCATATAAACAATGGAATATTACTTAGCCATAAAAAGGAATACATTTGAGTCAGTTCTAGTGAGGTGAATGAACCTAGAGCCTGTTACACAGAATGATGTAAGTCAGAAAGAGAAAAACAAATATCATACATTAACACACACATATATATGGAATCTAGAAAAATAGTACTTTTGAACCTACTCAAAGGGCAGGAATAGAGACACAACCATAGAGAATTTGGACACAGTGGGAAGAAGATGGTAGGACAAATTGAGATAGTAGTGTTGAAATATATACATTACCATATGTAAAACAGATAGCCAGTGGAAATTTGCTATATTATACAGGCTCTTGTAGCTCAGCTGGTAAAGAATCCGCCTGCAATGCAGGAGACCCGTGTTTGATTCCTGGGTCAGGAAGATCCACTTCCCAAGAAGGAAATGGCAACCCACTCCAGTATTCTTGCCTGGAGAATCCCATGGACAGAGAGGAGCCTGGTGGGCTACAGTCCATGAGGTCACAAGAGTCGAACACAACTTAGCAACTAAACCACCACCACAGGGTGCTCAACATAGTACTGTGTGACAGTCTGGAGGGATGAGATGGAGTGGGGGGTGGGAGGGAGTTTCAAGAGGGAGGGGACATATGTATCGTTATGGCTGATTCAGATTGTTTTTTAGAAGAAGCCAACACAACACTGTAAAACAATTATCCTCCAATTAAAAATAACTTTAAAAAAACAATGGGAAAAGAGATTTTTTTAGAAGATTCTTTTAATTTAATAAGCTATGTTGTTCAAGAAATTAAAGGGTTGTGTGCTAGTTATCATTTTTTCAAATAAAAGTTGAAATAAAATTTTTTATTGATTTTATTAACTTGAATTTTATTTTTATTTTAGAGAAAATTTTTTGTCTACCTAAAATTATCTCATGAATCTCAATTTGGGAAATACTGCATAATGGAAAGAGTAATTTAACTGGCATACAAGAGACCTGGGTGTTCACACTTGTTTACCAGTGACTGCTTTTTATTATTGAGCAAGATCTTTAACCTCTCATGAACTCTGCTTCCTCATCTCTAAACGAGAAGGCGAGACTGAAGACAAAGGGGCAGACACTGAAGTTTTCTGACTCCAGGGTTCAGTGGTGTCTACAGTTACTCAAGGTTTGCTTCTGTCAACAGGCTGCCTTTTATTTCCAGGGTCTTTATCACATCTGCTGGGATGACTTTAAACTTTAGCTATAAAATACAGACATGGATTAATCATTGTGAAATGGTGGTTGGAAGGTAAATTGGCACCATCCTCCCTTAGCAGTATTTGATGATACAGTATTTATAGAAATTCCACAGTATAGAATTTATTTGAAGGAAGTAAGTGGAGATGCTGCCAAATATTCATGTACCAGCATAACCATAACAATATTAATTACAGCAAAGAATGGTTAACCACATAAGGGTATAATAATAGGAAAACGTTTCAATTAATAATTGTGCAATCTTGATGAAATTAAATATCATTTTAAATACTACTTAGTGATGTGTGAACATAATCACAATAAGTGTAAAAGAAGGTATCCAAGCAATCATTTTGACTATAATAATTTTTCAAACACATGTAAATACAATAGAGAAAAAAAGAGAAAAAACAGAATAGAAGAAAAAGCACCAAGGAGTTAATTATAGTTGTGTCTGGATGGTAGAATTATAAAGGACTTTAATTTTCTTTATACTCTCATGTTTTTCTTGCTTTATAATAAATATGTTTTTCTTAGCATCAAAAAAACATTAAACAGTATTTTTTATATAAAAGGTTATACCTCTCCTTTGTTGCTGACCCTGTGTGAAATATCCAATCTGTTCACAAATATTTATTGAGGATGTATTCTTAGACCTGAGATACAGATCATCTGTAATAACAATCTCATGACACCTCCCTCAACTCCATCTTCTGCTTTTTTTGTTAAAAGAACTGCCTGTAGAGACTCCAGAAAGGGCAGGTGTCTGAGGCAGACTGAACATCTTTCCCAGAGATCCTCTCCTGCCTCCCTCTAGTCTCTCTTTTCACGTTGTGGAGTCAGAAAGAGGATGATGAGGCTTGTCAAAGGATGTTATAGATAAACAAAGAGGTTTGTTTCTTAATTTTAAAAGTTCAGTTAATTTTCTTTAAGTTTAATTTTTTTAAGTTTTCTGTTTTCACAAGTTAACATATCTTTAACTCCACTGAAGGTGGTCTCTAACCATGCAGTTACGCCTCACTACTGAGTTATTTTTCAGAGATTCGCTTTCAGATCCCTTACTCCTCTCCAGTTTGGATAATCTTACCCCAACGGGTTACCTAACGACATCAATGCACAGCATCAAGAACACTTAGCAAGTGAGCCAAACAGTTTAATCTTCTGAAGCTTAATTAACTACAAAGTACTTTATGATTTTTTTTTTTTTTTGAAGATCAATGTTAGAAGAGACAAATAAAGCTAGTAATTCACCAGATTAGGTGATGAACCACAGAACTCCAAGAAACAAAAAACAGTGGGGTGATTCTTCTTTTCATTTAAATGTCAAGTGTTTTCAAACAAAGGGAAACTCATCTGAAAATAACCTACATGACCCATCAGTAGGGAATTAGTTAAACAAATCATAGCAGATCCAGCAAATAGGCACCTACACAAATAATAAATAATGAAATGGATTTCTGGGTTTTCAGATGGAAAGATATCCCAGATATAAGGTGAAAACACACTGGTGCAGAACACATTTTAGTAGGATTATATATTGCATAAAACAAAGGATACAGAGATACATGCTTGAACATAAATACAGATTCCTAAAACACATGACACGGCTCCCCTCTGAAGAATGAGGCCGAGGTAGGGAATGAGAGGACTTTCCTTTTAATATTATGTACTTCCATCCAAAATTGTTTCCAATTCTTTTTTAACTTGTGTAAAGGGATTAGTTGTACTTTCTAAAAGGAGCGTCAAAATGACTTTGTTTTGGAAAATAAAGGTCAACGCTTTTGAGAGAAAAAAAAAAAAAAACTCACCTTGCTGTTGACTTTTTGAAAACAGCTTTAAGATAGAATTTACATAAGATAAAGTCCACCCATTGTACAGTGTACAGTTTGTTGACTAGATTTTGTGCTGAGTTATAAGAATTTATTTGGAAGGAGAAACAAAACAATCTTTCAGATAACAAGGCACAAGAATAGCTTTCGTGTCTAAAGAGTTAAGCCAATTTTGCGACAGCAATGAGGATAAGTAATACTCGGTCATCAGAGTATGGGGGAAAGGTCAGAACCAGAAAGTTCCATAGCGTTTAACAAACAAAAAGTAAAAAGAGAAAGAGCTAACAGTTCTCCAAGCGCAAAGGCACGAGGGGAATAAGCCATACACAGCTCGGTGGCTCCTTAGGAGCAGCTGCGACTGGGGCTGGACAAACTTCTCAAAGCCATGTGGTTTCCTCTCATCTTTGAACTTCGAACGTGTCCTAACTTTATAGTGCCTTCTCTCAGTAACCCTCCTGAAGCTGTGCATTGACGTCAGAGGTTTCGAGGAGCAGTCGCTCAGCAGCCCGAAGGACTCCTCACTGGGCGGCAATTGAGAGAGGTTGCGCCCGCACCCCTGAACCTGCATTCGCCGGACCGACTTCCCGCGCCCCGGCCCCTCCGCCCGCAGAGCCCCACCCGGTGACAGCACGCGGCCACCCCTCACGTCCGGGCTCCCAACCTGTGCCCCGAAGCATATTATCTCTGAGCAGGTCCCCGCTGGAGAGGTGCTTCAGCTCGAAGTGTTTGGTGATGCGCGAGGACACGGTGCCTTTGCCAGAGCCCGGCGCCCCCATGATCGCTGCGCGCAGTAGCCGCGCAGACGCCCCCATAGCTGCAGAAAGAGGCTGGGCCCGCGCGGACAGTGGAGCTTCCTTCGGCCTGACTCGGCTTTTAACTGCGCTCTCACTCACTTCGCCGCCCGTGCCGGCCGGCTGGCTGGGCGGTGAGCAGGGGGCGGCCTAGTCGCCCAGGCGTTCCCGGAAGTGAGGAGACAGCCACTGGGCAACCGCGCCCGCGCCCCGCCGCTGCAGCGCCCGCCCCCCGCGACCCGCGCACCCCGGCTCCTGGCCCCACCCCGCCCCGCCCCCTCCGCGCAAGCTGCGCACCCTCGGCGACCCCTGCGAGCGCGACGACTTCCCCGCGCGATCTGCGGCCCTCCGCGCCTCGTCCCCATCCGCTCGCTCCCCTCGGTACAGCCTTTGTTTTTCTCCGCCTCTGGGGGCCCTCCTCGGTGACCCCCGAATGTCCGCCACTTCCCTCAGGCCCGCACCTCACACCTGTCAGGGCCCCGCCCTGTCCTGCCCAGTCCCAGCAGGAGAGACCTCGCCCGGTTCCTTGACACTTGGCCACTCCTGCCGCGCCCCCTACTGACCTCTGACCGCCGCTTGCGCCTCTGGACTACAGGATATCACCCTTCCCCCCAACCCTCCTTCACCCTTCACCGCTCACGCACTCCAGGACCTATCTTGCTCAGTCCCGGAGGATTGACCGCGCTAGCTCTCGCTTACTCAAGACCCCGGCGCGCTCCTCTGCGCGTCCCCTACTTGCTGCCCCCTCACTCTTGCCCCTCGGTCCCCAGGGTTAACAGAGGTTCCCCCTCCCTCCTCCTAAACCCGCAGTCCCTTCCACTCCCTTCTCTGCTGCTGAGACTCTTCCTCCTCATTAGCTTTCTAAAGGCGGTTTTTGAGGTACGTTTATCTGAGTAGAGTCACTGTGGGTGGCAGTGAACCCAAAGGGCTCTGCTCATTTCACAGAAGAGGAATCCCAGTCGAAATTGAGCACAGGGTTCTAAGTCACAAGTCTGTGGAGGGCTGTCTCTTAATTCCCAGGATCACACTTTCAGATTCAAAAGTAACTGTTGCTTTTACTCGGCAGAGCCTGAAAATACTGACTCCTCCTCAGATTCTATTGTTTGCCTTCGGCCCGCCCAAGCATATTGTCTCACTTACTGATTCTGTAAATACTTACTCAGTTAAATTCCCACTCCTGCAGTTGAAAGTCTAGTGGAGGCAGATGAATGTGCAAGGTAATTTAAGATAAGTACTATGAACAAAATAGGGGGCTTCCCAGGTGGCTCAGATGGTAAAGAATCTTCCTGCAATGCGGGAGACCTGGGTTCTATCCCCAGGTGGGGAAGATTCCCCTGGAGAAGGAAATGGCAACCCACTCCAGTATTCTTGCCTGGGAAATCCCATGGACACAGGAGCCTGGCGGGCTACAGTCCATAGGGTCGCACAGAGTCGGACGGGACTGAGCAACTAAAACACAAACCTGAACAAAATAAAATAGAATGCGCGGAGGAAGGCTGTTTTATATCTAGTGGTCAATTAAGCTTTAAAGAAATGGCATTTGTTTGCTCTTGAGTACTGAATGGGAAGGTGGAGGGAGAGGGACAAAGTCAAGGAGAAAAGGCCCTAAAATGGCATGTTTTTCATGTTCCAGGAATAGAAACACAAGACAAAAAGACCTATTTCCTCTGTAAAATGGGCATGGAAGATTAGTTTGGAGTTGTTCAAATTATGGGTATAAAGTAAAATGCCAGCCACAGGGTAAGTGTTCAGTATTACATTAGAGTCATCGATTATTATTAACAATTTTTGTAGAAGGTCACTGTGCTAAGGCAGAGAGAAGGTTTTGTGAAAATAAACAGTGCCATCCTTCACAGAAGTTGCCAAATGAGTGGCCCCAAACTGCTTTCAATTTAAAAGATAGAAATTATATCAGAGAGAGATGGTAAAAGAAAGCTTGCTCCCCAGTGAATCTGAGCTGGGAGAATGGGTGGGGGAATTCAATATGTAGACAGCTCTGTACGTGGAAAGAAATTTAGTAGCTCATTCATATTTCTTACTAAGAAAGCAAGAATAAAAATAATTAAATATTCAGCTCATGTAGTTAGAAAAAAACATCAAAATAATCCATTGAAAGGATTATATAAAGAATGCAAGTAAAAGGATCAGAAAACTTAAGAACAGAACTAACAAATTAAAAAGTTTGGACAAGTACAAGTTACAGAACACTGGAGAACTAGGTGCATAGAGACTCCTTCTGATCTCCAAAGCTGGGAACATTTGAGGGTTTAGAATGCAAAAGAGACCTCAAAGAAAATCCCGGGGTTATTTGGCTTAGAAAGAAAACAAACAAAATAGCTGAGAAACTATCCTATCAGTGGGGAGGGAAAGCTGAATGTTGTGTTCACATCACCAGGACCCACAAAACACCAACTAACTGCAGCTTTGCAAAAGTTTGTTGATTATGAATGAGGAATGATAAGTAACTGTCAAACTGAGAAATCTCCTGGCATCTGGGCTTAGCGCAGTCATTTGTCCATGGGCACGCACATTTGTTTGGGTTGGTTCTTCTCCCTTGAACTTGCCCCAGTAGTAAAAACACTGAGCTCAAATAATACATTAAGACACCAAGAAAGTCAAAAAGAGATTTAAGAAGTGCTTGTATGTCAGGGCTTGCTCTCTAGGATTCTTGAAAAGGCCAGATCTGAAGAAGTTTGAGTGAAGGTTATCCACATAAGCCCAGCAATCTGAGTGGGTTCAGCCATTCCAGCTGAGCTCCTAGTTGTAGCCACAGGATTGAACCTGTGGATAGGTGGATTAGAGAGTGGAAGAAGAATTTCTCCCTGAGTACTAGAAAAATAGAACTGTCATTAACTGAGATTGGAAAGACTATAGGAGAAACAGGTTTGAGGAAAATCTTAATGCTGTTTTGGGTAAGTGAATTTGGAGATGCCTTTGGGACATCTACAGAAATTGATAAGGTAGCAGTTAGATGTACAAATTTTGGGTGCATAATAGAGGTCCAGGCTGGAGGTATAAAACCGGGGAGTTGTTGATACATTTAAATCCATGAGCCAATACAAAGTCACTTAGGGGATGGGTTTAGATGAGAGGAGAAGAGGTTTGAAATCTGAGTTTTAGGGTTCTCCAGCATTTAGGGGATGAAGAGGAAACACTGAAGGAGCCCGAGGGGAACGGCGAGTTAATTAGGAAGAAAACAGGTGTGTGTGGTATCTTGGAAGTTGATGGAATGTGTTTCAAGAAGGAGTGACAGCCATAAAAAAGAACAAAATTGAATCATTTGTAGAAGCATGGGTGGACCTAGAGACTGCCATACAGAGTTAAGTAAATCAGAAAGAGAAAAACAAATACTCCTTTAAGGCATATATTAAGGTATATATGTGGTATCTGAAAAATTTGGTATAGACAATCTTATTTACAAAGCAGAAATAGAGACACAGATACAGAGAACAACAGTATGGATACCAAGAGGGAAAGAGAGGAATGAGAAGAAATGGGAGATTGGAATTGACATGTATACACTATTGATATTATGTATAAAATAGATAACTAATGAGAACCTACTGTATAGCACAGGGATCTACTTAATGGTCTGTAGTGACCTAAATGGGAAGGAAATCCAAAAAAGAGGGGATATATATATGTATGCTGCTGCTGCTGCTAAGTCGCTTCAGTTGTGTCCGACTCTGTGCAACCCCATAGACGGCAGCCCACCAGGCTCCGCCGTCCCTGGGATTTTCCAGGCAAGAACACTGGAGTGGGTTGCCATTTCCTTCTCCAATGCATGAAAGTGAAAAGTGAAAGTTATACACATAGCTGATTCACTTTGCTGTACAGTAGAAAATAACACAATATTGTAAAGCAACTACAATAAAAAGTATTTTTTTAAAAAAGGAGGGAGAGATTAAATGAGCCAGACTCTGTTGATAGAACTAAGAACGAACTGAAATTATTTCTAACTGTAAAAAAAAAAAAGATTATTTTTCATTTGCAATGCATCGGTAAAAATAGCAAAGGATAGTGTTGCCCAAAATCCCATAGCTAATCAACGACTGAATTAGTAATTTCAAAAAATGCTGGATTGGAGAAGGAAATGGCAACCCACTCCAGTGTTCCTGCCTGTAGAATCCCAGGGACAGGGGAGCCTGGTGGGCTGCCATCTATGGGGTCTCACAGAGTCGGACACGACTGAAGTGACTTAGCAGCAGCAGCACCACTGCATTTTGGACTCTTTTGTTGACTATGATAGCTACTCCATTTCTTTAAAGGGATTCTTGCCCACAGTAGTAAATATAATGGTCATCTGAATTAAATTCACCCATTCTGGTCTGTTTTAGGTCACTGATTCCTAGAAAGTTGATGTTCACTCTTTGCCATCTCCTGTTTGACCACTTCCAATTTACCTTGATTCATGGACCTAACATTCCAGGTTCCTACACAATACTGTTACTTACAGCTTCGGACTTTACTTCCACCACCAGAGACATCCATAACTGGGCGTTGATTTTTCTTTGGCTTAGCCTCTTCACACCTTTGGGAGCTATTTCTCTGCTTTCCTCCAGTAACACACTGGGCATCTACCAACCTGGGGAGTTCATCTTTCAGTGTCATATCTTTTTGCCTTTTCATAGTGTTGATGCTAGCAAAGTAATGCTCAAAATTCTCCAAGCTAGGCTTCAACAGTACATGAACCAAGAACTTCCAGACATTCAAGCTGGATTTAGAAAGGGCAGAGGAACCAGAGATTCCTCCTGCCACTTAAGAGAGATAAAAATGTCTAACACTTGCAGCCTATTTCCTCCATTTGGAGACCCCTGGCCTTCCTGCCTGTTACCCTCTCACTGCCTCAGTATTTTCTTAATGGAATAAAATAATAAATTTTGGGGAAAAAATGCTGGATGAAATATAAAAAATGCTTTCTCTGAGAGGGAACTTCTGAGAATAGAATTCAAACTAACAAGGATGTTAGAGGAAAAAGGAAGAGAAAATCTAGACAAAAGTAGAAGAGAACAGAGGAAACAGAAGTCAGAAAATACAAGGAAATATTTTTTAACACTGCAAAAGCAACAGAAGAGGGAGCCTCAGCACTAAGACAGTTTTATTATAACATTCATTCAAAAGTATAAATAAGCAAGAATATATGAGAAAACCCTGAAAAGGAAGAAAATGAGAGTTGAACCTTGCCAGTTATTAAAACATTATGAAACCTGTATAATAAGGTGGTATTGAAACATGAATACATAGATCAATAAAACAATTAAAAATCCAAAAATAAACCTAAATTCATCTGGAAGCTTAATATATAATAAAGGAGGTATCTCAAATCTTGGAGAAAAAGATCTTCAGGACTTCCCTGGTGGTCCAGTGGTTAAGAATTTGCCTTCCAATGCAGGGAGTACGGATTTGATCCCTGGTCAGGGAACTACAAGGGATCAAATGGGTCAAAAGTGATGGGTCGAAAAGAGTCGGACACGACTGAGTGACTGAATTGAACTGAACTGAACTGACAGGGAACTACAGTACTCTTGCCTGGAAAAATCCCATGGACAGAGGAGCCTGGTAGGCTGCAGTCCATTAGGTCGCTAGGAGTCTGACACAACTGAGCAACTTCACTTTCACTTTTCACTTTCATGCACTGGAGGAGGAAATGGCAACCCACTCCGGTATTCTTGCCTGAAGAATCCCAGGGACAGAGGAGCCTAGTGGGCTTCCGTCGGACAGGCTTCCGTCGGGCACAGGTCGGACACGACTGAAGTAACTTAGGAGCAGCAGCAGCAGGGAACTAAGATCCCAGTTTTTTCATGGCCAGAAAAAACCCCAAAACATGAAAACAACATTGTAACAAATTCAATAAAGACTATGCTATGCTAAGTCACTTCAGTCGTGTCTGACTCTGTGTGACCCCATAGACGCCAGCCCACCAGGCTCCCCCGTCCCTGGGATTCTCCAGGCAATAACACTGGAGTGGGTTGCCATTTCCTTCTCCAATGCAGAAAGTGAAAAGTGAAAGTGAAGTTGCTCAGTCAGGTCCGACTCTTAGTAACCCCATGGACTGCAGCCTACCAGGCTCCTCCGTCCATGGGATTTTCCAGGCAAGAGTACTGGAGTGGGGTGCCATTGCCTTCTCCAAATAAAGACTATGGTACATACCAAAAAAATCTTTAAAAAAAAAGAAAAAGATCTTCTTCATAAATAGTGTGAAGGTGAAGAGATAGCCAGTGGGAAAAACACAAACCTCTCTCTTTCTTCATCAAGATGAATTCCAAACAGATCAAAAATTTACAATTTTTTAAAGAAATAAAACTATATTAATACTAGTAGAAAGTATGGGTGAATTTCTGTATAATCAAGAAGTTGGGGACTTTTTTTTCATTTATTTTTAATTGAAGGATAATTGCTTTATAGTATTGTGTTGGTTTCTACCAGAGTCAACATGAATCAGCCATATGTCCCCTCCCACTTGAACAGCCTTCCCACCTCCCTCCCAATCCCACCTCTCTAGGTTGTTACTGAGCCCTGGTTTGAGTTCCCTGATTTATACAGCAAATTCCCATTGGCTATCTATCTTTACATATGGTAATGTATGTTTCCATGTTACTCTAACTGGCAAAATGTGGAGGCAATAAAGAAAAAGACTGAAATTTGGAATGTACAAAACAACAGTGTAGCAAAATACATCATAAGCAAGATAAAAAAGAAAAATTGCAAACCAGGAAAAATATTTCCAACTTATGGACAAAGGAATAATGTCCAGTGGTGTGTTCTGGAGGGGAGGGCTAGAAGGAGCCCTGACTCGTGGCATTTGCCCATGGCGTAAATACTTCCACCATAGCAGATTTTTAAGTTGCCAAGATGACATCAGCTGTACCAACATGATGTCACCTGACTAACTAAATTCCTGAAAATTAAGCCATCTGCACTTATAGGGCAACACCCATCAGCTCCTGCATGCCATTGTAAATATCCCTACTATAGAAAGGATTTCAACAAATAGAGAAAAGAAAAACCATTCTGTGGAAAATAGGCAAGTGATATAAACACACAGTACACACACACACAAACACAAAGAAATGAAAATAAAAGTTCTATTTAACAGCCCTTAAATGAGCCATATGAAAAGATGTTTAATCATACCTATGATAAAGGAAATGCAAATTAAAACTATAGTGGGATACTATTTCTCAACTATCAGATCAGCAAAAACCTAAGTTTGGCAATGTAATGTGTTGACAAGGTAGTGAGGAAACGGGCATTCATATTTTGCTAGTGGGAATGAAAAAATGGTACAATCCATAGAAAGAGAAATTTGGCAGTCTCTAGCAAAATTTCATGTATGTGCACTTGTCAATCCAAAAATTCCACATCTAGGAATCTAACCTAAAGATACACTGGCAGGGGACTTACCTGGTAACCCAGTGATAAAGAATCTGCCTTGCAGTGCAGGGGACTTGGGTTTGATTCTGGTCAGGGAACTAAGATCCCACATGCCGTGGAGCAGCTAAGCCTGAGCACCACAACAGGCATGGCCTGTATGCCAAAACTAGAGAGTCCATACACTGCGTCAAAAGATCCCGAGTGACACGATGAAGATTACATCCTGCAGCTAAGGCCTGACAAACCAAATAAATAAAAGAAAAGCTCTGGGTTCTCGGAGCCTATTTAGAGTCTCATAAATACATATATTTTTAAGATACCCTGACTTTAATACAAAAAGATGTATACATAGAGTTGTTCACTGAACACTATTTGTATTAGCAAAAGAGTGAAAACAATCCCAGTGTCCATCAGAATGGTCAAATAGACAAGGATCTGCTCACATACTGGAATACTACACAGCTGTAAAAACATGAGAAATATTCCACAAAGCTATGGCATGATTGCTAGTGAAAAATGGACAAGGAGGCAAAGCAGAACCATTTAACAGGATGGGGGCGGGAGTGGGAGGGATATGAATATATCTTTATGTTTTAGAAAAATAGGATAAAATAAAAATAAAATAAAATAAACCACAAATTAAAAATTTTGTTTTATTTAAACAAATGAAGACTGATTACCTCCAGGGAAAGGAAGGAACAGAAGAACAGGGAAGCATGTCAAATCTCTCGTTGCACTTTGGTTTATACAAATGACTTTGCTAAGTATGTAACAAGGTCTAATTTTTTTTAATGTTTCCAAAAGCAAGTCTTAAAAGTCAAAAGCAAAATGAAACAAATGAACTTGGTTGTGTAATGACCTGGTTCTGTCTATTTTTATAAATTGCTGCTGCTCTTTGAATAGTTGTATAAATCTGAGTTGTTTCCTTTGCTACTGAGGTAACGCATGTTCTGAAGTTTTGCTTTGGAATTTTCCATACCATCTCACGTATCTCGCTTTGGCATTCCTGCCAGGTGACAAATACCGTAACCATGGCAGTGGAACATACTTCCTCACCAATTTTGTTCTAGCCTAAGGCATTGTTTGTAATTTGAGACAAAACTTCTCCTATCAGAGCACTGACTTCTGTCCAGAGAGGAGACACTGTTATTCCCCTAATAATGCCTCATGAGTTGTGTCCATCCAGGACATTTCTGTCCCAGGACCCAGGGTAAGACAGTCATATATCCATGAGGGTAATCCTCCTCCCTGAAATTCAAGAGTTTGCTGGGTCACAGGATTTGGTATTGCACCTTAGCTAAATTTGACTCTCACAAACTGACCTTGAGCAAAATAATTAACATCTCTGCTTCAGTCACCTCATTTATGAAATAGGGGGAGGGTGATAGCATGGGGTGGCTGTGAAATTTAAATAGGATCCTGTATGTAAAATGCCAGGCATATGCTGGGTGCTGCTTCTCTTCCCCTTGCTCTGCTTCCCCCATCTTTTCTTTCCAACCTTCTTTTCATTAAATCTTCCCTCTACCCCCTTTCTTCATTGAACAAAATGAGTTAGACCAGGCAACTTTTAAGGGTCTTCTCAAACCCTGAGGTCCTTAGAAATATTGATAAAGTGCAGTGCATTCAAATGGAGACTTGGCCACTAGAATTTGAAATTCAAAGATAAATACAGTAGAAATGTGGGTGTAGAGGTCAATGATGATTTTAAGTGAAGAGGCGTTTAGGGGTTAAAAGCCCAGAGGAATGGGTTTCTTGGTTAGTTTTAATAATATTCTGCCAATTTGTCCAAGGGAGGAGAAGTAGGGAAATGAGAGAAGGACAGAAGGAAAGAGAAAAATTGGAAAGAAAGGAGGAGATTAAAATTTTAAAGTTAGATAACAAGTGTGGGTGAAAATATGGAAAAATTAGAGTTTTCATTCACTGTTAGTAGAAATGGAAAATGATACAGTCACTTTGGAATTATGACTGACAGTTTCTCAAACAACTAAAGGTAGAGTTATCATATAATCCAATTTCACTCTTAGGTATACACTCAAGAAAGTGGAAAACATATGTCCACGCAAAAACTTGTACATGAATGTTCATAGCAGCATTGTGCATAATAGCCAAAAGGTGGAAACAACTCATATGTCTGTCGATAGATGAATGGATAAATGAAATTAATATATTCATATAAGGAAACTTTATTTGACCACAAAAAGGAGTAAAGTACCAATACATGCTATAACATAGATGAAACTTGAAAACATTATGCTAAGTGAAAGAAGTCACATATTATGTAATTCTATTCATATGTAAGTCCAGAATAGGGAAATCTATAGAAACAAACAGTAGATTAATTGTTGGTTGGGGCTGGGGAATGTGGAGAACAAGGAGGATAGGGTGGTAATCACTAAAAGGTACAGAGTTTCTTTTTGAGGTATGAAAATATTATAGAGTGGACTGTAGTGATGATTGCACACATTTGGGACTCTCCTAAAAACCGCTGAATTGTACACTTTAAATGAGGGAATTATATGATGTGTGAAATATATCTCAATAAAGCCATTTTAAAAATCAATCAATACAATTCACCATATTAACAGATTAGTAAGAAAAAAGCTTGCTGCTAAGTCACTTCAGTCGTGTCCGACTCTGTGCAACCCCATAGACGGCAGCCCACCAGGATGCCCCGTCCCTGGAATTCTCCAGGCAAGAACACTGGAGTGGGTTGCCATTTCCTTCTCCAAGGCATGAAAGTGAAAAGTGAAAGTGAAGTCGCTCAGTCGTGCCTGACCCTCAGCGATCGCATGGACTGCAGCCTTCCAGGCTCCTCCATCCATGGAATTTTCCAGGCAAGAGTACTGGAGTGGGGTGCCATTGCCTTCTCTAAGAAAAAAGCTTATGATTATCTTAATAGGTGTTAAAAATCATTTTATAAAATTCAACACCCATTTATGATTAAAAGCTCAGAAAACTAAGAATAGATGGAAAAAACCATCTGGAAAAAACCTAAGTTAACATCATAGTTAATGGTGAATATATTGCCCCAAATGTGGGGGACAAGACAAAGATATCAATTCTCATGATATTTCTTTAACAGTGTGCTGGAGGGCCTAGACTGTGCAGTAAAGGAAGGAAGATTGGAAAGAAAACTGTCTTATTCATAAGTGAGCATGTATGTAGAAAGTCCTAAAGAATCTATTCAAAAGCAACTAGAATTAATGAGTTCTAGATTCAAAGTCAGATAGAAAGTAACATGGGTATCTCTTTGCACTGGAAACAGACAATTGCAAAACAAAGTTTTAAAGATGCCATTTGTAATAATGTAAAAAATATTTGGGGGTATATAACAAATTGAATACCAGAACTTGATATATTTTTAAGAACTCAATATTGAAAGCTACTCATTTCAGAGAGAAATAATAGAAGATCTAAATAAATGGAAAGAAATACTATGTTTATACAGCAAAACCGTCAGTTTTCTTACAATCTCAGTTCTCTCCCAAATCATCTATAAATACAACATAGTCTCAATCACAAATATCAGCAGTATTTTTTTAATAAAAATTGACATTGATTTAAAAAATTTTAGAAGTAAAAGGAACCTAGATTAGCCAAAACAATTTTGAGAAAGAACAAAAATGGAGAACTTTACTTGATTTCAAGACTTACTACAAGACTGCAGTATTTAAGACAGTATGGTATTGATGTAAAAACGGGTATATGGATCAGTGGAACAGAATAGAGTCCAGAAATAGAATCATACATAAGGTCAATTCATTTTTGACAAAAGATAAAAAGATAGCCTTTTTAACAATGTTGCTGGAATAATAGGATATCCATGTGGAAAAACATAACCTCAATTCTTACCTCTTGCCATATGCTATAATTAACTCACAGTGGATCCACAGACCTCCACATGAAAGTTTAAAATGATAAAAGTTCTATAAGAAACCTCACAGAAAATCTTTGTGACTTTTGTTCAGGCAAAGATTTCTTAGGCCACAAAAAGCATGAATCATAAAAGAAAAACATTATAAATTGAAATTTACCAAAATTAAAAACATATACTCTTTGAAAAACCAATGTTTAGAGAATGTAAAGACAAAGCATACACTGGGAGAAAATCTTTGAAAAATATATATCTAATAAAAGGTTTGTATTCAATAATAACAGAACACACAACCTGGTAACGAAACAGGCAAAAAACATTGGATAAATATTTCATCAAAGAAGATATATTATTAAAAAACAGACACATGAAAAGATCCTTAATATCACTGCTCACCAGGAAAATGTAAAATAAATATAAAAAACTAGGAATAAAACTATCATATGACCCAGCAATCCCACAACTGGACATACATTCTGAGGAAACCGGAATTGAAAAAGATACATGTACCCCAGTGTTCACTGCAGCACTATTTAAAATAGGTAGGACATGGAAGCAACCTAGATGTCCATAGGCAGATGAATGGATAAGGAAGTTGTGGTACATATACGCAATGGAATATTACTGAGCTATAAAAAGGAACACATTTGAGTCAGATGTAATGAGGTGGATGAACCTAGAGCCTGTTACACAGGGTGAAGTAATTCAGAAAGAGAAAAACAAATATCATGCATTAACACATATATATGGAATCTAGAAAGATGATATTGATGATCCTACATGCAGGGGAGCAAAGGAGACATGTAAAGAGAAGGCTTTTGAACTTAATGGGAAAAAGAATGGGTGGGATGATTTGAGAGAATAGCATTGAAACATATATACTACCATATGTAAAATAGGTAACAAGAGTTTGCTGTATGACACAGGACACATAAAGCTGGTGCTCTGTGACAGCCTGGAGGGATAAGGTGGGGAGGGAGGTGGGAAGGGGGTTCAGGATGGAGGGGACACATGTATGCCTATGGCTGACTCATATTGATGTATGGCAAAAACCATCACAATATTGTGAAGAAGTTATCCTCTGATTAAAATTAATTAATTAAATAACTATAATGAGAAATTGAAAGTGGTCAAACAGGAGATGGCAAGAGTGAATATTGACATTTAAGGAATCAGTAAACTAAAGTGGACAGGAATGGGCGAATTTAATCTAGATGAGCATTATATCTACTACTGTGGGCAACAATCTCTTAGAATAAATGGAATAACCCTCATAGTCAACGAGAGAGTACAAAATGCAGCATTTGGGTATAATCTCAAAAACGACAGAATGATCTCAGTTCGTTTCCAAGGCAAACCATTCAGTATCACAGTAATCCAAATCTATGCCCCAACCGCTAATGCCAAAGAAGGTGAAGTTGAACAGTTCTATGAAGACCTATAAGACCTTATAGAACTAACACCAAAAAAAGATGTCCTTTTCATTATAGGGGATTGGAATTCAAAAGTAGGAAGTCAAGAGATACCTGGAGTAACAGGCAGGTTTGGCTTTGGAATACAAAATGAAGCAGGGCAAAGGCTAACAGATTTTTGCCAAGAGAATGCACTGGGCATAGCAAACACCCTCTTCAAACAGCCCAAGAGATGACTGTACACATGGACATCATCAGATGGTTAATACCAAAATAAGATTGAGTATATTCTTTGTGGCCAAAGAGGGAGAAGCTCTATACAGTCAGCAAAAATAAGACCAGAAGCTGACTGTGGCTCAGATCATGAACTCCTTATTGCAAAATTCAGACTTAAATTGAAGAACATAGGGAAAACCACTAGACCATTCAGGTATGACCTAAATCAAATCCCTTATGATTATACAGTGGAAGTGACAAATAGATTCAAGAGATTAGATCTGATAGACAGAGTGCCTGAAGAACTATGAATGGAGGTTCAAAACATTGTACAGGAGGTGGTGATCAAAACCATCCCCCAAAAAAAGAAATGCCAAAAGGCAAAATGATTGTCTGGGGAGGTCTTACAAAAGCTGAGAAAAGAAGAGAAGTGAAAGGTAAAGGAGAAAAGGAAAGATTATACCCATCTGAATGCAGAGTTACAGAGAATAGTAAGGGGAGGTAAGAAAGCCTTTTTAAGTGGACAATGCAAAGAAATAGAGGAAAACAGTAGAATGAGAAACAAAATAAGAGATACCAAGGGAACATGTCATGCAAAGATGAGCACAGTAAAGGGTAGAAATGGTATGGACCTAACAGAAGCAGAAGATATTAAGAAATGGTGGCAAGAATACACAGAGGAACTATACAAAACAGATCTTAATGACCTGGATAACAATGATGGTGTGATCACTCACCTAGAGCCAGACATCCTGGAGTGCGAAGTCAAGTGGGTCTTAGGAAGCATCACTATGAACAAAGCTAGTGGAAGTGATGGAATTCCAGCTGAGCTATTTCAAATCCTAAAAGATAATGTGTTTAAGTGCTGTACTCAATATGCCAGCAAATATGAAAAACTCAGCAGTGGCCACTGAACTTGAAAAGGTCAGTTTTCATTCCAATCACAAAGAAGGGCAATGCCAAAGAATGTTCAAACTACCATACAATTGCACTCATTTCACATACTAGCAAGGTCATGCTCAAAATCTTTCAAGTTAGGCTTCAACAGTATGTGAACCAAGAACTTCCAGATGTACACGCTGGATTTAGAAAAAGCAGAGGAACCAGAGATCAAATTGCCAACATCCATTAATCATAGAAAAAGCAAGAGGATTCCAGAAAAACATCTACTTCTGCTTCATTGACTATGTCAAAGCCTTTGACTGTGTGGATCACAACAAACTGTGGAAAATTCTTAAAGAGATGGGGATACCAGACCACCTTACCTGCCTCTTGTGAAACCTGTATGCAAGTCAAGAAAGAACAATTAGAACTGGACATGGAACTGGTTCCACACTGGGAAAGAAGTATGTCAAGGCTATATATTGTCACCCTGCTTATTTAACTTTTATGCAGAGTACATTGTGCAAAATGCCAGACTGGATGAAGCACAAGCCTGAATCAAGTTTGCTGGGAGAAATATCAATACCCTCAGATATGCAGATGACACCACTGTAATGACAGAAAGCAAAGAGGAATAAAGAGCCTCTTGATGAAAGTGAAAGAGGAGAGTGAAAAAGCTGGCTTAATACTCAACATTCAAAAACGGAGGATCATGTCATCCGGTCCATCACTTCATGGCAAACAGATGGGGAAACAATGGAAACAGTGACAGACTTTTTTTTCTTGGGCTCCAAAATCACTGCGGATAGTGACTGCAGCCATGAAGTTAAAAGACGCTTGCTCCTTGGAATAAAAGCTATGACAAAGCTATGACAAACCTAGACAGCATATTAAAAAGCAGAGATATTATTTGCTGAGAAAGGTCCATACAGTCAAGGGTATGGTTTTTCTAGAAGTCATGTACAGATGTGAGAGCTGAACAATGAAAAAGGCTGAGCACCGAAGGATTTATACTTTTGAACTGGTTCTGAAGAAGACTCTTGAGAGTCCCTTTGGCAGCAAGATCAAAGCACTCAATCCTAAAGGAAATCAACCCTGAATATTCATTGGAAGGATTGATGCTAAAGCTGAAGCTCCAGTACTTTGGCCACCTGATGTGAAGAGCTGACTCAGTGGAAACGACCCTGTTGCTGGGAAAGATTGAAGGCAGAAGGAGAAGGGGACGACAGAGGACAAGATGGTTGAACAGCATCACGGACTCAAGGGACATGAGTTTGAGCAAACTCCAGGAAATAGTTAAGGACAGGGAAGCCTAGTATGCTGCAGATCATGGGGTAGCAAAGAGTTGAACACAACTGAGTGACTGAACAACAAATAATGAGATACCAGTGTATACTACCAGAACAGCTAAAATTTAAAACCAGATCATACCAAATATTGAAGAGGATATAGGATGACTACAACTCTTATACATTGCTGATGTGAATACAAAATGATACAGTCACTTTGGAAAAGGTTGTCAGTTTCTTGTAAAGTTAAATGCCCACCTACCAAAAAAACAAGCAGTCTCTCTCCTAGGTTTTTACAGACATGTAAACATATTTCCGATATTAACCTGCCTGGGTATTGTAACAAATACCATAGACTGAGTGGCTTAAACATTTACTTTCTTACAGCTCTGAAGGCTGAAAGTCCAAGATTAAGGTGTCATCAGGATTGGTATCTGGTGATAGCCTTCTCCCTGGCTTGCAGGTGGCTACTTTCTCACTGTGTCCTCACATGTCCTGTTTTCTGTGTGTGCCTGTCCTCATAATGGGTGTAACATGTTGATTTTTTTTTTCTTTTACTTTTCTGTTTCATTTGAAAAAATGCTTAATGGGCTCATATAATTTTTACCCCCAAAATCACCTTAAAAAGAACCAAATCTCATTTAATACAGCATCACCTATCAAAAAAAAAAGTGAATTTTCTTCAGCTTTTTTTTAGCTTTATTGAAGTATAGTTAATAACATCACCTTTTTATTATTCATGTTGATTGATTTATTTTGATTCAATTAACATTTACTAATATTCTAGGAATATAGCAGTGAGCACAATAAAGCCCCTATTCTCACAGAGTTTCCCTTCCATTATGTGGAAGGGAGAGAGGCTAGTAATGATTACTGTGGGAGAAAAAAGAAGAAGAAAGCAACTGCTGCTGCTGCTAAGTCGCATCAGTCGTGTTCACCAGGCTCCCCCATCCCTGGGATTCTCCAGGCAAGAACACTGGAGTGGGTTGCCATTTCCTTCTCCAATGCATGCAAGTGAAAAGTGAAAGTGAAGTTGCTCAGTCGTGTCTGACTCTTCGAGACCCCATGGACTGCAGCCTACCAGGCTCCTCCGTCCATGGGATTTTCCAGACAAGAGTACTGGAGTGGGGTGCCATTGCCTTCTCCGGAAGAAAGCGAAGGAGAATTTAAATCTGCAGGCAATTCGTATAAAAATAACTGTCTTTTCAGTGAATATTTGCAGTATCTGTCTCATCAAATACTCTCTACAACAGAATAAAGTGACAAAGCCTGAAGAGCTGGGTCTTCAAATTAGAAGAGCTGGGTCTTCAAATTAGAAGAGCTGGGTCCTAGCCCTGCCTCATTTATTAATTAGCTCTGGAAACTTGGTCAAGTAGTTCACCATTCTGAGCCTTGCTCTGTGCATCTGTGCTCAGTTGCTCAGTCATGTGTAACTATTTGCAACCCTATGACTGTAGCCCACCAGGCTCCTCTGTCCATGGGATTTTCCCAGCAAGAATACTGAAGTGGGTTTCCATTTCCTCCTCCAGGGGATTTTCCCAACTCAGGGATTGAACCCAAATTGGGTCTCTAGAATTGGCAAGCAGATTCTTTACCACTGAGCCACTTTGCTCTCTCAACAGTAAAATGGAAATCACGCCCGTCCCAGAGGGTGGTGAGACTCTAAAGGATGTGGCACGCTTTATTACTATGTAAATGAAGGCTCTGTTTTCAAATAATCTTATTAATCAAAGGTTGTGATTTGAAATGGAAATTCTCTTTTTCATCATTCCCTCTTTTTTTAACTCAAGGTTTTAAAGATTGCTATTAAAAGACAAACATCTGTTAAGATAGCACATTAAGATACTATCACCTAAAACATATTTATTTAAAAATACCTTTCCAAAGTTATTCAAGTCAGTCTAAGTAGCAGAACTGTGATGCCTTGGGGCACAGTGAAATTGGGGTTCAGATATGGTGGGACGTCTTCAAGAGCAACCTGGTTCCTGGCTCTTGGTGCTTTTAAAGAAGACCACTAGACAGAAAAGTGAATGGAAGGACCCTCAAACCTTGCCCATCTTTGCAGTTTTGCCTTGGGCTTGCGATTTGCTTGTCTGGAGAACAACACAGAATAGGTGGATAAGCAGATGAAGACTATTTCTCAGCAAGCACTAATTGACAAGCTAAAAAGATATAAGATTAACTGTTAGAACTGAAGCTGTGCTGTACATCTCACAAGTTTCTTCCAGGAAAGGTCCCCAGTGATACACAGAACCCTGCGGTTGAGTATGAAATTATCACAGGGCAGTTAGAGAATTCTAACTGCTAAGTCACTTCAGTCGTGTCCGACTCTGTGCGACCCCATAGACGGCAGCCCACCAGGCTCCCCCGTCCCTGGGATTCTCCAGGCAAGAACACTGGAGTGGGTTGCCATTTCCTTCTCCAATGCAGGAAAGTGAAAGTGAAGTCCCTCAGTCATGTCCAACTCTTAGCGACCCCATGGACTGCAGCCTACCAGGCTCCTCCGCCCATGGGATTTTCCAGGCAAGAGTACTGGAATGGGGTGCCATTGCCTTCTCCAGAGAATTCTAAACTGTTCGGAAAAGTTGATGCCCAGACTGAAGCCAAATTGAGGAATGGGAGAGTGGTACCAAGGAAACCAGGAGGAAAGTTGTAAAGCAACTGATGATGGGAACCTGAGATAGGGAAACCTGTAATGCCTGAGGCTAGGAATCCCCACTCTGGATGAAGACTGCCACCTCAGTGATGTGTTGAAGTTCCAGAGATGCACAGAAGGAGGCAACATTCGTGTACTATTCCTCCTGCTCCAACCCCCCCAGTATTGAAACTCCCAGCAATAGGACTTGTCACTTGTATTTCACTTTACAGTTTTGAAGCACTTTCTCATTTGGTTCTTACAACTAGGCAATGATTAGGGGCTGCTCCTATTATCCTCATTTTACAGATAGAAAGCTGAGAGTGGCCAGTTTAACTGAATATTCAGTGTCAGACAATGAGGAGGCAGAGCTGGTCTTCCAACTTCTGACACAGTGCCCTTCCCACTCTCCTGTCTAGAATAAAACAGGATTGTCAAGTACAGCTGAGAAATGAACAAAGACCCAAAAGCTCCTGACAGAGAGAAAGAAGACCCATTCCAGTAGCCATTCTATGCAGAGAATTAACTTTAGAAACAGCACTGCTGTTAGAGGAGGGTCGGAGGTCAAGTTGTGCTCACTCCCAGGTTTCAAATAAACAATTAAATTTAGCTTTGTTGGGTCATTCTGTGGTCAGAGCCATGAGTTGAGCTTGGTCAAAGGGAAGGAAGGGTATAAACTGAAGTGGGTTGGGCACCTGATGCTTTTCTGACTCAGTGCCTCTCTTCTCATAGACATGAAGACACTCAGCATAACTCTTTGGTAGCTACAACTTGGGAAGCCTCTAAAATGATTACTTTTGGGAATTCCCTGTGGTTAAGACTCTATGCTTTCACTACTAAGTGCCCAGGTTCAGTTCCTGGTCAGGGAACTAAGATCAAATACGTTGTGTGGCCAAAAAATAAATTTCAACCTAAAAAAAAGAAAAGATTACTCCTGACAAAGGCTGAGAAAGCCTGGTATATTGTCAGAGATCTAGGATGCCTAGGCAGACTTTACTTTTGAGGAACCTAATGTAGAGATACAAGAATCACTGAAACAGTGTAAAAATTTGGTCAGAGAATGTTTTCCCATATCAGCGTATTAGTTCACAATTGTTACAGTAATGCTCTGTAACAACAACACTTGTATCTTAGTGACACACAACCGCAAACATTTATTTTCTTGCTCATAAGTCTACAGTTTGGCTTGGTCCCTTGGGACTGAGGCTGCTCCTTGGTCTTCATCACTCCAGGCCCAGTGGCTAACAAGGTCATGGCTGATGAATAGCATAAGCTCAAAAGAACAAGCCAAACCTCACGAGCACATTTAAAGCCTCTCCTTGTGTCACAGTGCCACTACTCCTGCACTGGCCAGAGCAAGTCATGGATGCCAAATGGGGATGTACTTTATCCTAGTGCAAAGTCCTTTAGCAAAGGACATGGATGTAAAATTCTATAACATGGAGAGAATGAAACATTGGGGGCAATGATCCAATGTTACCACAGTTAGTAATCTGGCAATGAACATTATTACGAATAATATATAAAGATAATAAAATAATATTTATCATCTACTGGGCTTCCCTGGTGGCTCAGACAGTAAAGAATCTGCTGCAATGCTGGAGACCCAGGTTCAATCCCTGGGTTGAGAAGATCCTCTGGAGAAGAGAATGGCTACCCACTCCAATATTCTTGGCCAGAGCGGACAGAGGAGGCTGGCGGGCTATAGTCTGTAGGATCACAAAGGGTCAGACACGACTGAGCGACTAACACAACACTAAGTCTTATTAAGTGTTAGGCACTTTTGTTAAGTATCTTGCATGTATTAACTCATTTAATCCTCACAACAACCCTATGAGGTAGATACTAATATGGTGTATATTTTACAGATGAACAGCCAAGGCACAGTAGGATGAAGGAAGAATTAAGATCATATAGTAAATGTCAGAGTAGGGTGCTGCTGCTGCTGCTGCTAAGTCGCTTCAGTCGTGTCCGACTCTGTGTGACCCGAGATGGCAGCCCACCAGGTTCCCCCGTCCCTGGGATTCTCCAGGCAAGAACATTTACATTAGAAAAGACCACTGCCCATTACCTCTCTCCCTTTTGTGTCTCTCCTACTCTTCTTTGCCCCTCCCCAACTCTGTCCCTCCCTTTGTGTGCCTTGTCTTGTGAAAGACAACCCAAAACTGGTTGTCTGATTCCTGATAACCCAAACCAGAACCCTTAAGGTCATCCTTGGACCCCTCACACTTGCTCCCTGCTCCATGTGTGTCAGCCATTAGTGTCTACTGTCTGTACCTTCTTAATTCCTCCCAGTCTGCTCCCTCCTCTTCATCCTCTGCCCATTGCCTCCACTCAGAGCCCCACCACTTCTTTACCAAAGGATGCTCTGCTTTTCGTCCTGCACACTTAGTTTGCTGCCAGAGAGATTTTTCTAAAATACAGATCAGGCCAAGTCAATCTCCTATTTAAAAAGTTTCCGCATTCCCTGGAGCTTTTAGGATAAAGTTAGCCTAGTATTCCACACATTTTGTTTTCTGACACTCTGTCACACTTCAAACTAGCTTCCAAAATTAAAAAATGCTTGCTCCTTGGAAGAAAAGTTATGACCAACCTAAACAGCATATTAAAAAGCAGAGACATTTCTTTGCCAACAAAGGTCTGTCTAGTCAAAGCTATGGTTTTTCCAGTAGTCATGTATGGATGTGAGAGTTGGACTATAAAGAAAGCTGAGCACCTAAACATTGATGCTTTTGAACTGTGGTGTTGGAGAAGACTCTCAAGAGTCCCTTGGCCTGCAAGGAGATCCAACCAGTCCATCCTAAAGGAAATCAGTTCGGAGTATCCATTGGAAGGACTGATGCTGAAGCTGAAACTCCAACACTTTGGCCACCTGATGCGAATAACTGACTCATTGGAAAAGACCCTGATGCTGGGAAAGATTGAAGGCGGGAGGAGAAGTGGAAAACAAAGGATGAGATGGTTGGATGGCATCACTGACTCAAAGGGCATGAGTTTGAGTAGACCCCGGGAGTTGGTGATGGACAGGGAGGCCTGGCGTGCTGCAGTCCATGGGGTCACAAAGAGTCGGACACGACTGAGTGACTGAACTGAACTCAACTGAACACTACCTGCAGGTCACATGAAATTTCGTGACCTTGCCTTTTCATATAGTGCACCCTCTGCCTGGATCCTCTGTTCCACTTCTTCACCTCATCTAGAGTCTTACCTTTGGGGAAGCCTTCTCTAATCTATTCCCTATTCTGATTAGACATCTTTTCTCTGTGTCTTCAGTAGACTCTGCCATAGGATGTGGCATTTACTGGTCTATATTTCAATATTATTCCACTGTCTACTTCTCTGTCATTAGTTTTCCTCAAAATATGATTTGTGGGCCCCCCTGCTTCAGAATCACCTGGGAATTTTGTTGAAAATCAAGTTCCTGGGACTTATCTCAGTCCCATCAACTCAAAATCTTTGCAGGATGGAGCCCAGGAGTGTGCATTTTAGAAATTTCCTGAGATGATTCCGACTTATACCAAGATTCTGACCGTCCTAGACAAAACAAAACCGCGGCCATGCTTTCTCGTACTTCTAACATCTAGCACAGTGCTTGACACAAAGTAGGCACACAATGAATGTGTTCCTAATGAATGAGTTAAGTGAGCTGCACTAGTCAAAGCAACACAAATATAAAGCGTGTATTCAGCGACTGTAATACCAGATTCCAACAGATGGCGCTGTGTCAACATCTGTGTTTTAACCCGATGGGGAGGAGGAAGACGGGAAATTTTGTTTTACAGGAATTCAAGACTAGACTGCTGCGTAATTGAATTTATTTTTTCCTACCCAGTTTGTCTACCATTGTCCCACTTGAATTATTAAACTGATTTCTGAAGACATGAAAACTTAGACAAGAAAAACAAGTGGAAAAAGTCTGGTCGCAGAAAGAGCTGAGCAGGTAATGAAAGAGAAAAGAAGGTTATGCTAATTACCCCTATTTCCATCCTGTTGATGGAAAGCTGCTCCCAGCCCGTACTAAGTGTTGTGAAATTACCCAGAAAGTTCAAAAGAATAAGCCATTTCTGCAAGAGGGTGGAGTCATCCTGTAATTCTGTTAGTCATCCACGTTTCCTTTACAGACTGTCAAATGACTACATGACTAATCTTTTAAAATCCTTTCCCTAGTAGTACAAAGTCTGAAAGCCTGAGTATTCCTCCTGGGCTGAATACTTTATTCTCCTGAGGTGTTGGAAGCGAGCTTCACAGTCTAGGAGCCAGGGCCCCATAGACCACTCTTCCTCCCACTTCCAGCCTGCCCTCTCGACCCCCAGGGGCATCCATGTGCAAATAACTGATAGGGCTGGCATAGGGCACTGGGAAGACTATCAGCAGGGCCAGAACGAGAAGCTGAGCTGTTTTCCTCCCAGCACAGAGCTTTCTGCCAGAGGCCCTCTCGGGGCGGGGAAGGGGTGGGGGAGGGGCTTCCCAGCACGCGGAGGGGAGCAGTAGACACAAAGATAGACAGAAAGGAGAAGCAAAACCCCTGCTCTCTGCACAGCCTCCCAGCCTTACTGGGAAGGCGCAATTGAGAGGCATCATACAAATTTCCACCTAGTAGAAAATAACTTTCAAGTTCTGAATGATTCAGTATAAACTAGATGGAAGTGCTTAAAAGAAATGAGAGACAATACAGTTTCCCTTTTGCTTTCTTTTTACTCCTTGAACTGTCAAGTTCAAAAGTCACTAAACGTCATTTGGTGGGGGGCTAGGAAGTTGGGACTTCCTGGATGGCGCCTGGTCACAGCAGCAGGCAAGAGCACCCTCCCAGGTCCCCCACATGGGTCTGGTTGTCCTCATGATGAGGGGTACATGAGGACAGTGGCGGGGAGGTTGGAGAGCACCAAGCAGGAGAGTGCTCAGTGGCAGATGTTCCTGTCTTTGTCCAGTGTCCCCTCCCCCAACCCAGGAGCAGGGCCATGTCTGGGCCCAAGGGAGCTGTCCCCTGGAAGCAGGAGGTCCAAGTCCGCTGCAGCTGCAGGTAGCACCCAGTGTCTCTGACCAAACTGAGCATTGGGCTTCAGAGAACAAATGTGTTTTACAGAATATGAGCAGCTTGAGGGGTAAAAGCAGAAGCACTACCAGTAATCTTTCCAGTGGCTGAGGTGAGAGTAACTAGCTGGGGGTAGGTTCCAGGGGCCACACAGTGCAACACATGTTACAGCGAGGGAAGCAGATCTGGCTCATGTGGTCTGGGAAGGGCAGCCTGGAGGAGAGCGGGAGGCCAGCCAGCCAGAGGCCCTATCACTGTGGGGAACGCCCTGGACAACAGGAGTGAACTGAGCAGGGGGCCAGAACTCAGCCTCGGGGTGGCCGTGGACCAGTGTGGGGCTGACACTGTCTCTCTCTGCTGGTGGCAGGGAGAGCAAATCGTCTAGACCAGAGACAGGGAGATAAACTTCCTCCTGACCCACAGGGGATTGTGGAGGGCAGTGCTTCCTCCTGGAAGGGATCCTGCCTGTGGCAGGATGGGCAAGAAGAGGGTGGCCCTGCTGGATGCAGGAGTCTTTGGGAGGAATCCCCCTCCCTTAAGTCAGGGGAGGGTTAGGAGCAGGTGCTCCTGGGGAAGAACTCTGACCAGACTCTTCCTGCCCTGGAGACCGTAGAAGATAAACTTGGCCTGATAAAAACCGGACCAAGGTCAAAGTTGCTCTGGGCTGGGTCTCCAGCTGGGATAGGGATCAGCCACTGGCTGCCCAGAGGATTGGGTTCTCTCTATAAGAGCTGGGTTTAAGGGATGGGGTCATGGGAGTCCGTTCCCTGGTGGGTGTTAACTATTGTGATTACAGGGCTGGTTCCTCCATCTTCTTAGATGGTTGATTAGGTGCAACATGGAATTCCTGATTTCAGTCCTCAAACTCATTCTTCTCTCACATTCCTCATCTCGACTGGTACCACTATCTACCAGATTGTTTAAACCAGAGAGCTAGACATGATACTTGGTTTGGCTCTTCCCCTTCATATCAAATCCATTAGCAAGTCCTATCATTTCTACTTCTTAAATATATCTCTAATATGCCCACTTCCTTCTCTCTCCACAATAATCAAAACCATCTGTCATCTGCTGCCCAGACAATGGGAGGACCCACTTTATTGGTCTCCCCACTTCCTCTTTCAGCAACCCCCTCCCCAAGTTTGCATATCACCCACCAACCAGTAGACCCTCTCTGTGATTCTTGGGCACCCTGGTTATTTATTTCCTTCAGAGCACTTGTCACAAGTTGTATGTTTATTTTTGTCTTGCACTTTATTGTACATCTCCTTCACTAGCTCATGGCACCATGGGGCGGGGGATCTCGCCTGTTAACTTCGTTGCATTCTTGTATCCTTTCTGCCTAGCACAGTGCCTGGCACAGACTAGATAGTTTTTAAATGAATGACATTAGGTCTAAGAGTTTAGATTTTAATTAGTAAACAATTAAGACCTATGACACATTTCAGAAAAAGGACTAATAAAACATAAGGACATGTGAGGGGAAATAATGAAGAAGCAACTGGATGGACATGAATTTGAATTCTCCTTACTAACATCTTTCCAGTTGATGAGGCCTAAAGTGGTTGGTGTTGTGAAATTCAAGATGGAATTCTGGAGACAGTTTAAAGGAGAAATCTTTTTTCCCCAGTTTTATTGAGAAGTAATTGATTCACGTCACTGTATAATTAAGGTGCACAGCAAGATGGTTTCATTTATGTATGTTGTAAAGTGATAGCTACAATAGGATTGGCTCATACCCATCTTCTCATAAAGATGCAATTTAAAAAAGAAGAAAAGAATAAAGGAAAAAAATTTTCTCCCCTTTATGAGGTAAAAGGAGAATTTCTGTCTTTGTAAATATGTGGAGAACAAAAGAGAGAGGCATCGATGTTGTAAGTCTGGTGAACCAGAAAACTATCATTACTTCCTCTCTTAAAAAGAAAAGGGATGACATGACTGGAAAAAACCTCAGATTTGAGCAGAAGATGAGTTCAGCTTTTAGACATGTTGAGTTTGAGACGATTATAAATGTTTCTTATGGGCCACTGAAACAGCCTCACTGGGAAACTTCCTTGACAATTTAGTCAGCCATGAAGTAGTCATTGAGTTTATTAAAGTTAAGGAATTACAATAAATTCTTCAATTCTAGCAGAAAGGAGAGAGTTAAAACTTTAACATTCTGAATCTGTGTTTAAGGAGACAAATAATTTTGTGCCATGATTTTTTTTACATAAAACACCATTAATAGGTATGCCATTGTCTACTGAATATAGAAAGATTTTATTGTATGAGTACCAGTCATATATGATTTAATTTCTACTTATGAGAATATATAATGTTTTATAAATAAGAGGGAAAGAGGAAAACTTTTTTTAACTAAAAAATAAAGACTCATTATGTCTCTTGCTGACTATCTTTGGGATGAGCACTTGCCTTTATACACCAAACATATGTAAGCACAGAAGTTACTAAATGTTCCCAGAAATCACTAGAAATTTCTCTCCAAGAAGTATACACATGTTGATGTTTCTTGGAATTCCCTGCAGCTGGTTTCCCCTCTCTGGTTTCCCTTTTCTGGTTTTAGTCAGCCTTGGTCCACAAAATCACTGGGCTAGAATTATACAATAAGTCCATTGTTCCAGTACCTCTCCCTGAAGGCAAAATTCAGGATTTTGTCCTTTTTGTAAAAATAATAATAATAAATTATAGTCCCAGGCCTGACTATGAGCTATTCTCTTTGTGGTTTTGATCTCTTAGAGGATTGTCCCAGCAAAAGTGTCTTTTATGGTTTTAACTTGGGAAGGTGGTGGTGGGGAGGAGAGGGCAGGGAAGGGAGTAGAGACCAGTGCATGTCAAATTCAGAGTCGTCCAGCTTATTAGACTGAACAATGGTCCAGAGATGAAGGACAGGGAAAGAGAATGGTCTGGAAATAATGACATTGAGAAATAGACCAAATTCAGTCAGTCAGTCACTCAGTTGTGTCCAACTTTCTGCGACCCCAGGGACTGGAGCACGCCAGGCTCCCCTAACCATCACCAACTCCCAGAGCTTGCTCAAACTCATGTGCATCGAGTCGGTGATGCAATCCAACCATCTTGTCCTCTGTTGTCTACTTCTCCTCCTGCCTTCAATCTTTCTCAGCATCAGGGTCTTTTCCAGTGAGTCAGTTCTTCACATCAGGTGGCCAAAGTATTGGAGTTTCAGCTTCAGCATCAATCCTTCCAATGAATATTAGGGACTGATTTCCTTTAGGATGGACTGGTTGGATCTCCTTGCAGTGCAAGGGACTCTCAAGAGTCTTCTCCAACACCACAGTTCAAAAGCATCAATTCTTTGGCCCTCAGCTTTCTTTATAGTCCAACTCTCACATCCATACATGACTACTGGAAAAACCATGGCTCTGACTAGATGGACCTTTGTCAGAAAAGTAATGTCTCTGATTTTTAATTGCTGCCCAAGTTTGTCACAGCTTTTCTTCCAAGGAGCAGGCGTCTTTTAATTTCATGGCTGCAGTCACTATCTGCAGTGATTTTGGAGCCCTCCCAAATAAAGTCTGTCACTATTTCCATTGTTTTCCCATCTATTTGCCATGAAGTGATGGGACTGGATGCCATGATCTTCGTTTTTTGAATGTTGAGTTTTAAGCCAATTTTTTCACTCTCCTCTTTCACTTTCATCAATAGACTTCTTAGTTCTTCTTCACTTTCTGCCATAAGGGTGGTGTCATCTGCACATCTGAGGTTATTGATATTTCTCCTGGCAGTCTTGATTCCAGCTTGTGCTTAATCCAGCCTGGCATTTCGCATGAAGTACTCTGCATATAACTTAAATAAACAGGGTGACACTATACAGCCTTGACATACTCCTTTCCCAGTTTGGAACCAGTCTGTTGTTCATGTCCAGTTCTAACTGTTGCTTCTGACCTGCATACAGATTTCTCAGGGGGCAGGTCAGGTGGTCTGGTATTCCCATCTCTTTCAGAATTTTCCACAGTTTACTGTGATCCACGCAGTCAAAGGCTTTGACATAGTCAATAAAGCAGAAGTAGATGTTTTTCTGGAACTCTCTTGCTTTTTCTATGATGCAAAGGATGTTGGCAATTTGATCTCTGGTTCCTCTGCCTTTTCTAAATCCAGCATGTACATCTGGAAGTTCTCAGTTCATGTACTGTTTAAGACTCACTTGGAGAATTTTGAGCATTACTTAGTTAGCGCATGAAATGAGTGCAATTGTGTGGTAGTTTGAACATTCTTTGCCATTGCCCTTCTTTGTGATTGGAATGAAAACTGACCTTACCCAGTTCTGTGACCATGGCTGAGTATTACAAATTTGCTGGCATATTGAGTACAACATTTTCACAGCATCATCTTTTAGGATATGAAATAGCTCGGCTGGAATTCCATCACCTCTACTAACTTTATTTTTAATGATGCTTCCTAAGAGCCACTTGACTTCACACTCTGATGTCTGGCTCTAGGTGAGTGATCACACCATCATAATTATCTGGGTCATTAAGATCTTTTTTGTATACTTCTTCTATGTATTCTTGCCACCATTTCTTAATATTTGCTGCTTCTGTTAGGTCCATACTCTTTCTGTCCTTTATTGTGCCCTTCTTTGCATGAAATGTCCCTTTGGTATCTCTAATTTTCTTGAAGAGATCTCAGGTCTTTTCCATTCTGTTGTTTTCCTCTGTTTCTTTGCATTGATCACTGAGAAAACCTTTCTTATCTCTCCTTGATATTCTTTGGAACTCTGCATCCAGGTGGATATAGCTTTCCTTTTCTTGTTTCCCTTTTGCTTCTCTTTTCTCAGCTATTTGTAAGTCCTCCTCAGACAACCATTTTGCCTTTTTGCATTTCTTTTTCTTGGGGATGGTCTTGATCACTGCCTCCTGTACAATGTTATGAACTTCTGTCCATAGTTCTTCAGACACTTTGTCTATCAGATCTAATCCCTTGAATCTATGTCTCACTTCCTCTGTATTGTGAGGGATTTGATTTAGGTCATACCTGAATGGTCTAGTGGTTTTCCCTATTTTCTTCAATTTAAGTCTGAATTTTGCAATAAGGAGTTCATGATCTGAGCCACAGTCAGCTCTTGATCTTGTTTTTGCTGACTGTATAGAGCTTCTCCATCTTTGGCCGCAAAGAATATAATCATTCTGATTTCGATATTGACCATCTGAAGATGTCCATGTGTAGAGTCATCTCTTGGGTTTTTGGAAGACGGTGTTTGCTATAGCTAGTGTGTTCTCTAGTTCTAACTCTGTTAGCCTTTGCCCTGCTTCATTTTGTACTCCAAGACCAAACTTGCCTGTTACTTCAGATATCTCTTGACTTCCTACCTTTGCATTCCAGTCCTCTATGATGAAAAGGACATCTTTTTTTGGTGTTAATTCAGAAGGTCTTGTAGGTCCTTATAAAGCCATTCAACTTCAGCTTCTTTGGCATTAGTGGTTGGGGCATAGACTTTGATTACTGTGATATTGAATGCTTTGCCTTGGAAATGAACAGACATCATTCTGTCATTTTTGAGATTGCACCCAAGTACTGCATTTCAGACTCTTTTGTTGACTCTGAGGGCTACTCCATTTCTTCTAAGGGATTCTTGCCCACAGTAGTAGATATAATGGTCATCTGAATTAAATTCACCCATTGCAATCCATTTTAGTTCACTGAATCCTAAAATGTCAATGTTCACTCTTGCCGTCTCCTGTTTGACCATTTCCAATTTACCTTGATTCAGGGACCTAACATTCCAGGTTCCTATGCAAAGTTGTTCTTGACAGCATCGGACTTTACTTCCATCACCAGTCACATCCACAACTGGGTGTTGTTTTTGCCTTGACTCTGTCTCTTCATTCTTTCTGGAGTTATTTCTCCACTCTTCTCCAGTAGCATATTGGGCACCTACTGACCTGCGGAGTTCATCTTTCAGTGTCATATATTTTTGCCTTGTCATACTGTTCATGGGGTTCTCAAGGCAAGAATACTGAAGTTGTTTGTATTCTTTTACGCAGTGGGCCCCGTAAAAATGCTACAGTGTTGTCATAGCAAAACACTGGAAATTGTTGTGGATTGTTGAATAAAATGGCCCATCCATACAAAGGAAGCTGTAAAGGGAAATGAGAAAGAACTGTGTGTTCTTCTGTGGAGTAATTTCTAACACACATTTATCAGTTGAAAACTGACATGAAGAAAATTCTATATAATATGATACTGCTTATCTAAGAAAGCTGAAAGGAGAGAGAATAAAACTATATTTTATAAAATAAGGATAAACTAAAAACTTTAAAAAATCTGTCATTTATATGGGGGAGGGAAGGGACAAGATAGAAAGTATGGAAACAATAGCTACATTTTTCTACATATACTTGTGTTTTGTAAATTTTGCCTAACTGTGAGACAAAGTTAAACATTTTTTAAGTCCCTAAAATTGGAAGCAAATGAAACAAATAAGCCTAAGTCTATAATGAGTAGATGGCGTAACTACAGAGAGTGGAACTATTTTAAGACTTTTAAAACATCGGAAATTCCCTATACATCCCTTCTGGTGTATACTCTGGGGACAAAAACAAATGCTGTAAGTGCTTTTTTATAATTGTATTGTTGATGTTATAATTATTGTTCTGACACTAGCTTTGTGTTTTGTGGGATAAAGCAAATGAGTAATTATGTTGGGGTCCTTGGGAATAAGGCTTTTTTTTGGAGGGGGGCAATGGAAGCAGAGATACAAATGTAAGAATAATGGAATTAACTTAAATACCTTGAACCCTGAATGGAAGTACCACTACAAATTCACAGTATATTTTTATTTTAAAAATATAAAGTATTTCTCTGCTTTGTCTCCTGAAAAAGACTAGAAACAAAGACAATACAGTAGATTACCCAGATCTACTTAGTGGCCTCCAGCCCCCACTAAAAGAAGTCAGAACTTCTTAGGAAAATGATTGATTCTAGATGAGAGACAGAAAAGATACAGGTTGATTCTGGAACACCATCTCATCCAAGAAAGCAAGGATGTTATTAGGATACACTTGAATAAAGCAAAAAGGTTCAGCAACCAAGTAAAGATTCACTTCTTGGGACTTGCCTGGTGGTCCAGTGGCTAAGACTCTATGCTCCCAATGCAGGGGGCCCAGGTTCAATCCCTGGTCAGGGAAGTAGATCCCACATGCCACAGCTAAGAATTCACATGCCACAGCTAAAGATCCTGCATGCTGCAACTAAGACCCAGTGCAGTTAAATAAAATAAATAAATATTTAAAAGAAGAAAAGAGAGTCACTTCTTAGACAGAGGGGATAATTTGATTATTATTAAGAATATTAACTGCAGTGATTTGAGTCATATCAAATATGTTTAAATTAATGAGCTCATAAAGGTTCACATACTCCCAAATCCCCAAAGGACACCTTTGCAGAACTCATTATTTTGAAAATTGGTAGATAAATGAAAAGGAACAAATGCAGATCTTACATTTCCTCTGTGAACTGCACCTCAGGTAAGCAGATACTAGATTAGAAGAATTTTCTCTTCATGCAGATATTTGACTTAATAAATGAAAAAGAAATAATTGAGTTTGAAAATTACCATTGTGCAACCCCTCCTGATGAATTAATGGAGGTAGGCAATGCTTATCCCTGGCTGCCAACATGAAAAAGAAGAGCCGTCTAGACATTCTATGCCTCATGACAGAGATGCACATCCTACCTATAGAGTATGCCTTCTGCTCCCCAGTGCCCCATTACCCTAGATTTGATCCTGAACCTTATGAGTCCTCTAATATCAGTTACTCTCAATGTTTTTGTTCCTAGAATACATTTGTCAATATCTGGAGATTGTTTTTGGTTGTGTTAGTTGGGAGAGGTAGTGCTCCTAGTATCTTGCAGTTAAAAACCAGGATTTCTGGAACTCTCTTGCTTTTTCCATGATCCAGTGGATATTGGCAACTTGATCTCTATTTCCTCTGCCTTTTCTAAATCTAGCTTATACATCTGGAAGTTCTGCATTCACATACTGTTGAAGCCTCACTTGAAGGATTTTGAGCATTACTTTGCTAGCATGTGAAATGAGTGCAATTGCATGGTAGTTTGAGCATTTCTTTGGCATTGCTTTTCTTTGGAATTGCAAAGGAAACTGACCTTTCCCAGTCCTGTGGCCACTGCTGAGTTTTCCAAATTTGTTGACATATTGAGTGCATCATTTTAATAGCATCATCTTTTAGGATTTGAAATATATCAGCTGGAATTCCATCACTTCCACTAACTTTGTTCATAGTAATTCTTCCTAAGGCCCACTTGTCTTCACACTCCAGGATGTCTGGTTCTAAGTGAGTGACCACACCATTGTAGTTATCTGGGTCATTAAAACCTTTTTTGTGTAGTTCTTCTGTGTATTTTTACCACCTCTTCTTAATCTCTTCTGCTTCTGTTAGATCCTTGTTGTTCTGTCCTTTATTGTGCCCATCTTTGCATGGAGTGTTCCCTAGGTATCTCCAGTATTCTTGAAGATATCTCTAGTCTTTTTCATTCTATTGTTTCCCTCTATTTCTTTGCATTGTTCACTTAATAAGGCTTTCTTATCTCTCCTTACTATTCTCTGGAACTCTGCATTCAGTTGGGTATATATTTCCCGTTTTCCTTTGCCTTTTGCTTCTCTTTTTTCTCAGCTGTTTATAAAGCCTCCTCAGAAAACCACTTTGCCTTCTTGCATTTCTTTTTCTTTGGGATGGTTTTGGTCACCACCTCCTGTACAATGTTATGGACCTCCGTCCATAGTTCCTCAGGCACTCTGTCTACCAAATCTAATCTAATAATGCTCAAAATCCTTAGACTAGGCTTCAACTTTATGTGAACCAAGAACTTCCATATGTACAAGCTGGATATAGAAAAAGCAGAGGAACCAGAAATCAAATTGGCAACATCTGTTGGATTAAAGAGAAAGCCAGGGAATTCTAGAAAAACATCTATTCCTGTTTCATCAACTATGCTAAAACCTTTGACTGTGTGGATCACAACAAACAGGAAAATTTCTAAAGAAATGGAAATCCCAGACAACCTTACCTGCCTCCTGAGAAACCTTTATGCAGGTCAAGAAGCAACAGTTAGAACCTTATACAGAACAACTAACTGGTTCAAAATTAAGAAAGGAATATGTTAAGGCTGTATATTGTCACCCTGCTTATTTAAATTATATGCAGAGTACATCATGTGAAATGCTAGGCTGGATGAATCACAAGCTGGAATCAAGATTGCCAAGAGAAATATCACCAACCTCAGATATGCAGATGATACCACTCTAATGGCTGAAAGCAAAGAAGAACTAAAGGGCCTCTTAAGGAGAGTGAAAGAAGAGAGTAAAAAAGCTGTCTTAAAACTCAACATTCATAAAAGCAAGATCATGGCATCCAGTCCCAACACCTCATGGCAAATAGATGGGGAAAAAGTGTAAACAGTGACAGATTTTGTATTCTCGGGATCCCAGATCACTGTGGACAGTGACTGCAGCCATGAAATTAAAAGACCCTTGCTCCTTGGAAGAAAAGCTATGATAAACCTAGACAGTATATTAAAAAGCAGAGGCATCACTTTGCTGACAAAGGTCCGTAGAGTCAAAGCTATGGTTTTTCTAGTAGTTATGTATAGATATGAGAGTTGGACCATAAAGAAGGCTGAGCACTGAAGAATGGATGCTTTTGAACTACGGTGCTAGAGAAGATTCTTGAGAGTCCCTTGGACAGCAAGGAGATCAAATCAGTCAATGCTAAAAGAAATAAACCTGAATACTGGAAGGTTGGAAGGACTGATGCTGAAGCTGAATCTCCAGTACTGTGGCCACCTGACATGAAGAGCCAACTCACTGGAAAAGACTCTGATGCTGGGAAAGATTGAAGGCAAAACGATAAGGGGATGGCAGAGGATGACATGATTAGATTGTATTACCAATTCACTGGACATGAGTTTGAGCAAACTCCAGGAGATAGTGAAGGACAGAGGAGCTTGGTGAGCTGCAGTCCATGGGGTTAAACTTTCAGACATGACTTAGCGACTGAACAACAACAACAACTAGTTATCATCCAAATATAAATGGGATTTGGGCTTATATAGCTCAATAGTTCCAACCTTTTTAGATGTTCCCTTAGGAGAGAGGCCTTTGTCATAGAAGGGCAGACCATTTGACTTGTATTTCTTGAAACTCAGAAAGTCTGTCATCTCCATCAACACCTTTAACACCCTTCATAAGACATTTAATCAGATGTGGGATTTGAAAACCAGTGTAGTAATTTTCCATTGCTATGTAACAAATTACCACAAACTTAGTTGCTTGAACATGCACTAATTATCTCACAGTTGCTGTGGGTCAGAAGTTCAGGCATGGCTTCATTGGGTTCTTTGCTTCAGAGACTCTCAACCTGGACTAGGTGCTTATTCGGAGGTTCTACTTCTAAACCTTCAACTTCAAAACTAGTGCCTTTACTTGGATGTGTAGCTTTATGTATTTCATCAAATTTGCAAAGTTTTGGCTCACATATTCTTTCTATCCTTGTCTCTCTCTCCTCTTCTGTGAGACTCCCATTATGTGTATGTAAACATATGCCTTTTTTTTTTTTTTTGGCCACATTGTGCTGCTTATGGGATCTTAGTTCCTGACCAGGGAATTGAACCCATGCCCCCTGCAGTGGAAGTGCAGAGTCCTAATCATTGGACCACCAGGGAATTACCCTCTTTTTTTTTTTTTGTTAAGCTTCTCAAAGTGTGATCCTTAGGCCGGAAGCATCAATATCACTTGGGAAACTGTTAGAAATGTAAATTCTCAGGCCATAACCCAGAGGTACTGAAGAAACTCTGGGAATGAGGCCCAGGAATATGAGCCCTCCAGGCAATTTTAATGCATGATAAAGTTTGAGAACCAATGTTTTAGCCAGTTATAATTTATTAATATAGGCTAGCCATGTGTGTTTCAATGAATTGATTAATCAACTGTAGTCACAGTGATTAAACACCTATTAGATGCTGAAGAATTGATGCTTTTGAACTGTGGTGTTGGAGAAGACTCTCAAGAGTCCCTTGGACTGCAAGGAAATCCAACCAGTCCATTCTAAAGAAGATCAGTCCTGGGTGTTCATTGGAAGGACTGATGCTGAAGCTCAAATTCCAATACTTTGGCCACCTCATGCAAAGAGTTGACTCATTGGAAAAGACCCTGATGCTGGGAGGGACTGGGGGCAGGAGGAGAAGGGGACAACAGAGGATGAGATGGCTGGATGGCATCACCGACTTGATGGACGTGAGTTTGAGTGAACTCCGGGAGTTGGTGATGGACAGGGAGGCCTGGTGTGCTGCAATTCATGGGGTCGCAAAGAGTCAGACACTACTGAGCAACTGAACTGAACTGAGATGCCAAGCACTGGACATACAATGAGATGACTTCTGCTCTAAATGATAGGACCCAGTCCTCAGGCCCACTGGATCACAGAGTGTTGTTAGGAAGGCTGCCACATAAACAGGTTTAAAGAGGTAATAAGAAGGTATATATGTGGAGATGTACTTGTGACTAGTCATTGTGGGAGTGCAGAGAGGAGAGTGAAAAAGCTGGCTTGCAACTCAACATTCAAAAAGCAAAGATCATGGCATCCCATCATTAAGTGCCATCACTTCATGACAAATAGATGGGGAAAAAGTGTAAACGGTGACAGATTTTATTTTCTTGGGATCCAAAATCACTGTGGTTGGGGACTGCAGCCATGAAATTAAAAGATGCTTGTTCCTTGGAAGAAAAACTATGACAAACTCAGACAGCATTTTTAAAACCAGAGACATCAATTTGCTGACAAAGGCTCACATAGTCAAAGCTATTATTTTTCCAGTAGTCATGTACGAATGTGAGAGTCAGATCATAAGGAAGACTGAGTGCCAAAGAATAGATGCTTTTGAACTGTGGTGATGGAGAAGACTCTTGAGAGTTCCTTGGACAGAAAGGAGATCAAACCAGTCAATCCTGAAGTAAATCAACCCTGAATATTCTTTGGAAGGTCTGATGCCACCTGATGTGAAGAACCAACTCAGTGGAAAAAAAACCTGATGCTGGGAAATATTGAGGACAGGAGGAGAAGAGGGTGACAAAGCATCAGATGGTTGGATGGCATCACTGACTCAGTGGACATGAGTTTGAGCAAACTCTGGGAGACAGTAAAGGGCAGGGAAGCCTGGAATGCTGCAGTCCATGGTGTTGCGAAGAGTTGGACACAACTTAGTGACTGAACAACAACAAGAGAAGGAGCACTGGAAATAAAAGCATCCTAAAATTGGAGCAGTGTAAGCATTAGTTCCAGGCTGAGTTGAGAAAAAGCCCATTGAGCCATTATGGTTTGAATAAAGGAGATGATAAGATAGCAGAGTTGGTGGAAGTGTGGTGTTGAGTAATTTTCTCTATAAACTGGGAAGAATGTGTTTCTACTCTGACCTCTAAATCCATTGCTGAGCCAAGTACACTGTTATCTCTATTGAAATGGGAGTAATCATGGAAGTAATTATAAGAGAAGATATATATCATTTATCATTGTGATATATATTAGTGTGAAAGAAGAATATATGAACAGATTTTAAAAATTGAAATGGACAATTCTGAAAATAAAAGTAGAGAGAATTGTATCATAAAACCCCTATGTACATATAATCCAACTTTTGAGGTAGTTGTTGTGACCAAATGAGATCATGTGTATAAAGCCTTTATACAGGGCCTTAATATCAGTTCACTTCAGTTGCTCAGTTGTGTCCAACTCTTTGCAATCCCATGAACCACAGCACGCCAGGCTTCCCTGTCCATCACCAACTCCTGGAGTTTACCCAAACTCATGTGCAATGAGTCGGTGATGCCATCCAGCCATCTCATCCTCTATCATCCCTCTCTCCTCCTGCCCTCAATCTTTCCTAGCATCAGGGTCTTCTCAATTGAGTCAGCTCTTCGCATGAGGTGGCCAAAGTATTGGAGTTTCAGCTTCAACATCAGTCCTTCCAGTGAACACCCAGGACTGATCTCCTTTTGGATGGACTGGTTGGATCTCCTTGCAGTCCAAGGGACTCTCAAGAGTCTTCTCCAACGCCACAGTTCAAAAGCATCAATTCTTTGTGCTCAGCTTTCTTTATAGTCCAACTCTCACATCCATACATGACTACTGGAAAAACCATAGCCTTGACTAGACTTTACAGGAATTAAGACCATCCCCAAGAAAAAGAAATGCAAAAAAGCAAAATGGCTGTCTGAGGAGGCCTTACAAATAGCTGTGAAAAGAGAAGTGAAAAGCAAAGGAGAAAAGGAAAGATATACCCATTTGAATGCAGAGGTCCAAAGAATAGCAAGGAGAGATAAGAAAGCCTTCCTCAGCGATCAATGCAAAGAAATAGAGGAAAACAATAGAATGGGAAAGACTAGAGATCTCTTCAAGAAAATTAGAGATACCAAGGGAACATTTCATGCAAAGATGGGCTCAATAAAGGACAGGAATGGTAGAGACCTAACAGAAGCAGAAGATATTAAGAAGAGGTGGCAAGAATACACAGAAGAACTATCTGTGTATCTATCTTCACAACCCAGATAATCACAATGGGTGATAATAATCACTCTCCTAGAGCCAGACATCTTGGAATGTGAAGTCAAGTGGGCCTTAGGAAGCACCACTACAAACAAAGCTAGTGGAGGTGATGGAATTCCAGTTGAGCTATTTCACATCCTAAAAGATGATGCTATGAAAGTGCTGCACTCGATATGTCAGCAAATTTGGAAAACTGAGCAGTGGCCACAGGACTGGAAAAGGTCAGTTTTCATTCCAATCCCAAAGAAAGGCAATGCCAAAGAATGCTCAAACTACCGCACAATTGCACTCATCTCACATGCTAGTAAAGTGATGCTCAAAATTCTCCAAGCCAGGCTTCAGCAATATGTGAACCGTGAACTTCCAGATGTTCAAGTTGGTTTTAGAAAAGGCAGAGGAACCAGAGATCAAATTGCCAACATCCGCTGGATCATGGAAAAAGTAAGAGAGCTCCAGAAAAACATCTATTTCTGCTTTATTGACTATGCCAAAGCCTTTGACTATGTGGATCACAACTAACTGTGGAAGATTTTGAAAGAGATGGGAATACCAGACCACCTGACCTGCCTCTTGAGAAATCTGTATGCAGGTCAGGAAGCAACAGTTAGAACTGGATATGGAACAACAGACTGGTTCCAAATAGGAAAAGGAGTACGTCAAGGCTATATGTTGTCACCCTGCTTATTTAACTTATATGCAGAGTACATCATGAGAAACACTGGGCTGGAGGAAGCACAAGCTGGAATCAAGATTGCCGGGAGAAATATCAATAACCTCAGATATGCAGGTGGCACCACCCTTATGGCAGAAAGTGAAGAAGGACTAAAGAGCTTCTTGATGAAAGTGAAAGAGGAGAGTGAAAAAGTTGGCTTAAAGCTCAACATTCAGAAAACTAAGATCATGGCATCCCGTCCCATCACTTCATGGGAAATAGATGGGGAAATAGTGGAAACAGTGGCTGACTTTATTTTTCTGGGCTCCAAAATCACAGCAGATGGTGATTGCAGCCATGAAATTAAAAGACGCTTACTCCTTGGAAGGAAAGTTATGACCAACCTAGACAGCATTTTAAAAAGCAAAGACATTACTTTGTCAACAAAGGTCCGTCTAGTCAAGGCTATGGTTTTTCCAGTGGTCATGTATGGATGTGAGAGTTGGACTATAAAGAAAGCTGAGTGCTGAAGAATTTATGCTTTTGAACTGTGGTGTTGGAGAAGATTCTTGAGAGTCCCTTGCACTGCAAGGAGATCCAACCAGTCCATCCTAAAGGAGATCAGTCCTGGGTGTTCATTGGTAGGACTGATGTTGAAGCTGCAACTCCAGTACTTTGGCCACGTCATGCAAAGAGCTGATTCATTTGAGAAGACCCTGATGCTGAGGGCAGAAGGAGAAGGGGATGACAGAGGATGAGATGGTTGGATGGCATCACTGACTCATTGGACATGAGTTTGAGTGAACTCCGGGAGCTGGTGATGGATAGGGAGGCCTGGCATGCTGCAGTCCATGGGGTTGCAAAGAGTTGGACACGACTGAGCGACTGAACTGAACTACACTGACTAGGTGGAGGCTTTCAATATTGGCTTGGTACTGGTCACGTTTTAAGCAGAAAATCAAAAGAGGTTAATTGTCGGGATCTGACCTTAACAAGTGTGGGGGCTAGTTTCATAGTCCATATGAGGCTCTTGTCTTTGTACTTGGTGATAGAGCTCAAAATCAACAGGGATGAGCTGGAAGCTGCATCAGTGGCTCACTGACTCCAAGTCTCTAACTTTATTGACCAGCAGAAGATGCTGTCCTTTATCATGGAGCCCATGACAGTTGGGGCTGCTAGGATCAGGTAGGAGCTAGAATGTCAGGGACTGTTTAACAGTAGGATTCCTGTGTGCTGTTTCCTATCTCTCTTGAGCCCTCTGTTCCTTATCAGTTCCTGATAGGAGAGAGCAGAGTGGCAAGCCACTCCCAGGACTCAGATCAAAGAGATGGGATTCTTGCTTAAGATTTCCTTCATTAGCTTTTCCATATGGTGAAAGGGATTATCTACAACCCTCTTTTGATATGGATTGTCTTTTGGCTTTATGGCCTCTAGTACTCCTTGTTTCCTTGGTAATTTGTAAAGTCTGGTCTTTTGATCTTTATCTGAAGAAGCTACCTTGTAATATGGTATATATATCCACACAGAATTCAATAAAGCACCCTTGTTCCACCAGAGACTTGGGTCCCCATGTCCTTCTTTCTCTCTCTCTCTATCTCTCTTTCTGGCTGATTCCCTGGAGCATGGAGGCCTTCCGAGTTCATTTTCCTGCCTGGGCTTCCAAGACCTCTCAAGACTTCTTGAGAGGGTGCCCTGTGCCTACATGAGTGGTACAAGCTCTGTCCAAGGGCTTTATTGGTTTTCAGCATAACCCAGGGAATATTAGCCTCTTTCTTTCTTTCACTTTCTTATCATCGACTATGGACCACCAGGTTCCGGTCCATTAAAGGACCCCAACACTAGAGGACCGGTGAGCCTGGCTGCTGCTACATGCCAACAAAGTAAGTATGTGAGCTGCAAGGGAGCCTGGCACCTTGTAGTGACCTTTGAAACATAAAAAGTGTGGCTGTGACTTCACTTTTGCCTTTTAAATCTCATGTAAGATGTTCCTTGCACTTTGGTTGGGAACCCACTCCAGTATTCTTGCCCGGAGAATTCCGTGGACAGAGAAGCCTGGTAGGCTACAGTCCATGGGGTCGCAGAGTCAGATGCAACTTAGCACACATACACACAACTGAGAATTATGCACAGAAGGGGATTCAGGGACATGTAGTTTTGGTTATTAATTACTGTGTAACAAACTACCCCCAGAGCCATAGCTTAAAATAGTAACAATCGTTTATTTATCTCAGAAATACACAATTTGGGCAGGCCTCACTGAGGACGGCTCATCTGTGCTCCATATGGTGTCAGCTAGAGTGGCTCCAAAGACTTGTCAGAGGCTGGCTGGGGACTGGAATCATCTGAAGGCTCCGTCACTCCTATGTCTGGCGGTTGATGCTGGCAGCTGGAACAGCTGGTGCTCTGTCTGTGTGGTCTCTCTGGCATGGCAGCTTCATGGTAGCCAGACTTCTTATTAGAGTTCAGAGTTCTAGAGACATGAGATGAGAGAGGTAGACAGACAGTGACAGGCAGACAAAGTTTTTGTTCTGGTTCTGCCATTTATTAAAGGTGTCACTTTAAGCAAGTGTCACTTTAAGCATTTATTCCCTCTGATCCTCAGTTCTCAAATATTAAAAATCAAAACTTATATTGGAGTTGTTGAGAAGAAGACCCTTAGGCAAAAAATTGAGTGAAAGTAGTTTATTTGGAAGTTAATCCCAGGAAATATCAGAAGGGAGCTGGGAAGCTTGCAAGGAAGCCAGTAAAAGGTACTTAAGCAAGTAACCCCTTAGGCAATGGACGCTTAAAACCTCTGGGGAACCCTGGGGAACCACTGTAGAACTTATGTCTCAGAACTAGGGTATTAACTCAAACCAGCCATTGGGTGAGGACTGGGGGGAGGTGGAGGGTGAGGGGGTGGGGTGGGGAATGGGAGGTGACTGAGGGAGAATTAATTCCCAGTACTTTTGCCCTGTTAAGTTACACAGGTGAGAAAAACCCTCAGACAAAGAGATAAAGGTGCTGTTGGAGGAAAATTAAGCAGGTTTGCACAGAAAATAGTAATAGCTGAAGAGATATGAACAGGGCACCGACAGGGGTTGATACAAAGGATATTAGTTGTTTTTTTAAGATCGTTGAATAAAATGTGATAATATACAAAACATCCTCTACTGGTGTGATGGTTCTAGTTTTTGCTTTGGGATCCTCCACATCAGGATTCAAGGGCTGCATTCAGAGGTCCTGGAACTTTGAATACTGTCAACTTCCTAAAAGTCTCAACAAATGACATTAATGTATATGGATTACCACTTCCCTCAATGAACTTCACGGCTGATCATGTTAAACTCTGCATTGTTGTTGTTGTTCAGTAGCTAAGTTGGTTCTGACTCTTTGTGACCCCATGGATTGCAGTAAGCCAGGCTTCTTTGTCTCTCACTTCCCTGTCCCTCTTGTGGACTTTGCTCAAACTCATGTCCAGTGAGTCGGTGATGCTACCCAACCATCTCATCCTCTGTTGCTTCCTTCTCCTGCCTTCAATCTTTCCCAGCATCAGGGTCTTTTCCAGTGAGTTGGCTCTTCACATCAGGTGGCCAGAGTGTTGGAGCTTCAGCTTCAGCATCAGTCCTTCCAATGAGTATTCAGGGTTGGTTTTATTTAGGACTGATTTGTTTGATATCCTTGCAGTCCAAGGTAATCACACGAATCTTTTCCAGCACCATAATTCAAAACCATCAGTTCTTCAGTGCTCAGTTTTCTTTATGGTCCAACTCTCACATCCATACATGACTACTGGGAAAACCATAGCTTTGACTATAATAGGGATCTTTGTTAGCTAAATGATGTCTCCACTTTTTAATGTTTTCTAGGTTTGTCATAGCTTTTCTTCCAAGTAGCAAGCATCTTTAACTTCATTGCTGCAGTCACTGTCTGCAGTGATTTTGAAGCCCAAGAAGATAACACATGTCACTGTTTCCACTTTTTCCCCTTCTATTTGCCATGAAGTGATGAGACTGGATCCCATGATTTTCTTTTTTGAATGTTGAGTTTTAAGCCAGCTTTTTCACTGTCCTCTTTCACCTTCATCAAGAAACTTTTTATTTCCTCTTTGTTTTCTTTTATTAGAGTGGTATCATCTGCATATATTAGGTTGTTGGTATTTCTCCTGACAGTCCTGATTCCAGCTTGTGATTCATCCAGTCTGGCATTTTGCACAGAAATGTAATGTAATATGCACAGAAGTTAAATAAGCAGAGTGACAATTAACAGTCTTGATTTATTCCTTTCTCAATTTTGAAACAGTTCATTGTTTCATGTCTGGTTCTAACTGCTGCTTCTTGACCTGCATACAGATTTCTCTGGAAACAGGTAAGATGGTCTGGTATTCCCATTTCTTAAAGAATTTTCCACAGTTTGTTGGGATCCACACAGTCAAAGGATTTAGCATAGACAATAAAGCAAAGTAGATATTTTTCTGGAATTCCCTTGCTTTCTCCATGACTGAATGAATGTTGGCAATTTGAACACTTGTTCCTCTGCTTTTCTAAATCCAGCTTGTATATCTGGAAGTTCTCAGTTCACATACTGCTGAAGCCTAGCTTGAAGGATTTTGAGCATTACTTTGCTAGTATGTGAAATGAGTGCAAATTGGGTGGTAGTTTGAACATTCTTTGGCATTGCCCTTCTCTGGTATTGAAATAAAAACTGACCTTTTCCAGTCCTGTGGCCACTGCTGAGTTTTCCAAATTTCCTGGCATATTGCGTGTAGTATTTTAATAGCATCATCTTTTAGGATTTGTAATAGCTCAGCTGGAATTCCTCACCTCCACTAGCTTTGTTCACAGTAATGCTTCCTAAGACCCACTTGACTTCACACTCCAGGATGTCTGGCTCTAGGTGAGTGGCCACATCATCATGGTTATCTGGGTCATTAAGACCTTTTTCATACAGTTCTTCTGTGTATTCTTGCTACCGCTTCTTAATCTCTTCTCCTTCAGTTAGGTCCTTATGGTTTCTGTGCTTTATCGTGCCCATGATTGCGTGAAATATTCCCTTGGTATCTCCAATTTTCTTGAAGAGATCTCTAGTCTTTCTCATTCTGTTGTTTTCCTCTGTTTCTTTGCATTGTTCATTTAAAAGGCTTTCTGTTTGCTATGCTCTGGAACTTTGCATTTGGTTGGGTAAATCTTTCCCTTTTTCTGTTGCCTTTCATTTCTCTTCTTTTCCTGGCTATTTGTAAAGCCTTTGCTGTCAGACAACCACTTTGCCGTCTTGCATTTCTTTTTCTCTGGGATGGTTTGGTCACTGCCTCCTATACAATGTTATGAACCTCTGTCCATAGTTCTTCAGGCACTCTGTCTACCAGTTCTAACCCCTTGACTCTGTTTGTCACCTCCACTGTATAATCATAAGGGATTTGATTTAGGTCTACATGAATGTGCTAGTGGTTTTCCCTACTTTCTTCATTTTAAGTCTGAATTTTGCAACAAGGATTTCATGATCTGAGCCACAGTCAGCTCTTGATCTTGTTTTTGCTGATTGTATACAGCTTCTCCATCTTCGACTGCAAAGAATATAATCAATCTGATTTCAGTGTTGACCATCTGGTGATGTTCATATATAGAACCGTCTCTTGTGTTGTTTGAAGAGGGTGTTTCCTCTGACCAGTGTGTTCTCTTGACAAAACTCTGTTAACCTTTGCCTTGCTTCATTTTGTACTCCAAGGGTAAACTTGCCTGTTATTCCAGATATCTCTTAGCTTGAGCTTCCTACTTTTACATTCTAATCCCCTATGATGAAAAGGATGTCTTTTTTGGTGTTAGTTCTAGAAGGTCTTGTAGGTCTTCATAGACTCTGCAGATGACCATTATATCTACTACTGTGGGCAAAAATCCCTTAGAAGAAATGGAGTAGCCCTCATAGTCAACAGAAGAGTCTGAAGTGCAATCTCAAAAATGACAGAATGATCTTTGTTCGTTTCCAAGGCAAACCATTCAATATCACAGTAATCCAAGTCTATGCCCCAATCAGTAATGCTTAATAAGCCGAAATTGAATGGTTCCATGAAGACCTATGAGACCTTCTAGAACTAGCACCAAAAAAAAAAAAAAAAAAAAATATCCTTTTCATCATAGGGGACTGGAACGCAAAAGTAGGAAGTCAAGAGATACCTGGAATAACAGGTAAATTTGGCCTTGGAGTACAAAATGAAGCAGTGCAAAGTGTAACAGAGTTTTGCCAAAAGAATGCACTGGTCATGGCAACACTTTCGTCCAACAAGAGATGACTCTACACATGGACATCACCAGATGGTCAATACCGAAATCAGATTGATTATATTCTTGCACAACAGACTGGTTCCAAAGAGGAAAAGAAGTACGTCAAGGCTGTATATTGTCACTCTGCTTATTTAACTTATATGCAGAGTACATCATGAGAAATGCCGAACTGGGAGAAACACAAGCTGGAATCAAGATTACCGGGAGAAATATCAATAACCTCAGATATGCAGATGACACCACCCTTATGGCAGAAAGTGAAGAGGAACTAAAAAGCCTCTTGATGAAAGTGAAAGTGGAGAGTGAAAAAGTTGGCTTAAAGCTCAACATTCAGAAAACGAAGATCATGGCATCCGGTCCCATCACTTCATGGGAAATAGATGGGGAAACAGTGGAAACAGTGTCAGACTTTATTTTTCCGGGCTCCAAAATCACTGCAGATGGTGATTGCAGCCATGAAATTAAAAGACACTTACTCCTTGGAAGAAAAGTTATGACCAACCTAGATAGTATATTGAAAAGCAGAGATACTACTTTGCCAACAAAGGTCCATCTAGTCAAGGCTATGGTTTTCCCAGTGGTCATGTATGGATGTGAGAATTGGACTGTGAAGAAAGCTGAGTCACAAAGAATTGATGCTTTTGAACTGTGGTATTGCAGAGGACTCTTGAGAGTCCCTTGGACTGCAAGGAGATCTAACCAGTCCATTCTAAAGGAGATCAGTCCTGGGTGTTCTTTGGAAGGACCGATGCTGAAGCTGAAACTGCAATACTTTGGCCACCTCATGCGAAGAGTTGACTCATTGGAAAAAACTCTGATGCTGGGAGGGATTGGGGGCAGGAGGAGAAGGGGACAACAGAGGATGAGATGACTGGATGGCATCACCAACTCGGTGGACAGGAGTTGAGTGAACTCTGGGAGTTGGTGAAGGACAGGGAGCTCTGATGTGCTGTGATTCATGGGGTTGCAAAGAGTCAGACACGACTGAGCGACTGAACTGAACTGATATTCTTGCAGCCAAACATGGAGAAGCTGTATACAGTCAGCAAAAACAAGACTGGGAGCTGACTGTGGCTCAGATCATGAACTCCTTATTGCCAAGTGAAAAGTGAAAGTGAAAGTCGCTCAGTTGTGTCTGGCTCTTTGTGAGCCCATTGACTATACATTCCAAGGAATTTTCCAGGCCAGAATACTGGAATGGGTAGGGTAACCTTTCCTTTCTCCAGGGGATCTTCCGAACCGAGGGACGAAACCCAGGTCTCCCACATTGCAGGCAGATTCTTTACCAGCTGAGCCACAAGGGAAGTCCCCTATTGCCAAATTCAGACTTAAAGAATGTAGGGAAAATCACTAGACCATTCAGGTATGACCTAAATCAAATCCCTTAAGATTATACAGTGGAAATGACAAAGAGATTCAAGGGATTAGATCTGATAGATTGCCTGAAGAACTATGGATGGAGGTTTGTGACATTGTACAGGAGGCAATGAGCAAAACCATCCCCAAGAAAAGAAATATAAAAAGGCAAAATGGTTGTCTGACGAGGCCTTATAAATAGCTGAGAAAAGAACAGAGACTAACGGCAAAGGAGAAAAGGAAAGATATGCTGATTTGAATGCAAAGTTCCAAAGAATAGCAGAAGAGATAAGAAAGCCTTCCTTAGTGATCAACACAAAGAAAAGGAGGAAAGCAATAGAATGGAAAAGAACAGAGATCTCTTCAAGAAAATTAGAGATACCAAGGGAACACTTCATGCAAAGATGGGCTCAATAAAGGACAGGAATTGTAAGGACGTAACAGAAGCAGAAGATATGAGGAAATGGTGGCAAGTATACACAGAAGAACTATACAAAAATGATCTTCATGACGCAGATAACTGCGATGGTGTGATCACTTACCAAGAGCTGGACATCCTGAAATGTAAAGTCTAGTGGGCCTTCAGATCAGATCAGATCCGTCGCTCAGTCGTGTCTGACTCATTGCGAACCCAAGAATCGCAGCACGCCAGGCCTCCCTGTCCATCACCAACTCCCGGAGTTCACTCAGACTCATGTCCATCGAGTCAGTGATGCCGTCCAGCCATCTCATCCTCTGTCGTCCCCTTCTCCTCCTGCCCAAAATCCCTCCCAGCAGCAGAGTCTTTTCCAATGAATCAACTCTTCCCATGAGGTGGCCAAAGTATTGCAGTTTCAGCTTTAGCATCATTCCTTCCAAAGAAATCCCAGGGCTGATCTCCTTCACAATGGACTGGTTGGATCTCCTTGCAGTCCAAGGGACTCTCAAGAGTCTTCTCCAACACCACAGTTCAAAAGCATCAATTCTTTGGCACTCAGCTTTCTTCACAGTCCAACTCTCACATCCATACATGACCACTGGAAAAACCGTAGCCTTGACTAGACGGACCTTTGTTGGCAAAGTAATGTCTCTGCTTTTGAATATACTATCTAGGTTGGTCATAACTTTCCTTCCAAGGAGTAAGTGTCTTTTATTTATTTATTTATTTTTTTAATTTAATTTTATTTTTTTTTATTCTTCCAATTTTATTTTATTTTTAAACTTTACATAATTGTATTAGTTTTGCCAAATATCAAAATGAATCCGCCACAGGTATACATGTGTTCCCCATCCCGAACCCTCCTCCCTCCTCCCTCCTCATACCATCCCTCTGGGCCGTCCCAGTGCACCAGCCCCAAGCATCCAGCATCATGCATCGAACCTGGACTGGCAACTCGTTTCCTACATGATATTTTACATGTTTCATTGCCATTCTCCCACATCTTCCCACCCTCTCCCTCTCCCACAGAGTCCATAAGACTGCTCTATACATCAGTGTCTCTTTTGCTGTCTCGTACACCGGGTTATTGTTACCGTCTTTCTAAATTCCATATATATGCATTAGTATACTGTATTTATGTTTTTCCTTCTGGCTTACTTCACTCTGTATAATAGGCTCCAGTTTCATCCACCTCATTAGAACTGATTCAAATGTATTCTTTTTAATGCCTGAGTAATACTCCATTGTGTATATGTACCACAGCTTTCTTATCCATTCATCTGCTGATGGACATCTAGGTTGCTTCCACGTCTTGGCTATTATAAACAGTGCTGCGATGAACATTGGGGTACACGTGTCTCTTTCCCTTCTGGTTTCCTCAGTGTGTATGCCCAGCAGTGGGGTTGCTGGATCATAAGGCAGTTCTATTTCCAGTTTTTTAAGGAATCTCCACACTGTTCTCCATAGTGGCTGTACTAGTTTGCATTCCCACCAACAGTGTAAGAGGGTTCCCTTTTCTCCACACCCTCTCCAGCATTTATTATTTGTAGACTTTTGGATCGCAGCCATTCTGACTGGTGTGAAATGGTACCTCATAGTGGTTTTGATTTGCATTTCTCTGATAATGAGTGATGTTGAGCATCTTTTCATGTGTTTGTTAGCCATCTGTATGTCTTTTTTGGAGAAATGTCTATTTAGTTCTTTGGCCCATTTTTTGATTGGGTCGTTTATTTTTCTGGAGTTGAGCTGTAGGAGTTGCTTGTATATTTTTGAGATTAGTTGTTTGTCGGTTGCTTCATTTGCTATTATTTTCTCCCATTCTGAAGGCTGTCTTTTCACCTTGCTAATAGTTTCCTTTGATGTGCAGAAGCTTTTAAGGTTAATTAGGTCCCATTTGTTTATTTTTGCTTTTATTTCCAATATTCTGGGAGGTGGGTCATAGAGGATCCTGCTGTGATGTATGTCGGAGAGTGTTTTGCCTATGTTCTCCTCTAGGAGTTTTATAGTTTCTGGTCTTACGTTTAGATCTTTAATCCATTTTGAGTTTATTTTTGTGTATGGTGTTAGAAAGTGGTCCAGTTTCATTCTTTTACAAGTGGTTGACCAGATTTCCCAGCACCACTTGTTAAAGAGATTGTCTTTAATCCATTGTATATTCTTGCCTCCTTTGTCGAAGATAAGGTGTCCATATGTGCGTGGATTTATCTCTGGGCTTTCTATTTTATTCCATTGATCAATATTTCTGTCTTTGTGCCAGTACCATACTGTCTTGATAACTGTGGCTTTGTAGTAGAGCCTGAAGTCAGGTAAGTTGATTCCTCCAGTTCCATTCTTCTTTCTCAAGATCTCTTTGGCTATTCGAGGTTTTTTGTATTTCCATACAAATTGTGAAATTATTTGTTCTAGCTCTGTGAAGAATACTGTTGGTAGCTTGATAGGGATTGCGTTGAATCTATAAATTGCTTTGGGTAGTATACTCATTTTCACTATATTGATTCTTCCAATCCATGAACATGGTATATTTCTCCATCTATTAGTGTCCTCTTTGATTTCTTTCACCAGTGTTTTATAGTTTTCTATATATAGGTCTTTAGTTTCTCTAGGTAGATATATTCCTAAGTATTTTATTCTTTCCGTTGCAATGGTGAATGGAATTGTTTCCTTAATTTCTCTTTCTGTTTTCTCATTATTAGTGTATAGGAATGCAAGGCATTTCTCTGTGTTGATTTTATATCCTGCAACTTTACTATAATCATTGATTAGTTCTAGTAATTTTCTGGTGGAGTCTTTAGGGTCTTCTATGTAGAGGATCGTGTCATCTGCAAATAGTGAGAGTTTTACTTCTTCTTTTCCAATTTGGATTCCTTTTATTTCTTTTTCTGCTCTGATTGCTGTGGCCAAAACTTCCAAAACTACGTTGAATAGTAATGGTGAAAGTGGGCACCCTTGTCTTGTTCCTGACTTTAGAGGAAATGCTTTCAATTTTTCACCATTGAGGATAATGTTTGCTGTGGGTTTGTCATATATAGCTTTTATTATGTTGAGGTATGTTCCTTCTATTCCTGCTTTCTGGAGAGTTTTTATCATAAATGGATATTGAATTTTGTCAAAGGCTTTCTCTGCATCTTTGACTCCAGGTGTTTCTTGACTTCCTACTTTTGCATTCCAGTCCCCTATAATGAAAAGGACATCTTTTTTGGGTGTTAGTTCTAAAAGGTCTTGTAGGTCTTCATAGAACCGTTCAACTTCAGCTTCTTCAGCGTTACTGGTTGGGGCATAGACTTGGATTACTGTGATATTGAATGGTTTGCCTTGGAAACGAACAGAGACCATTCTGTCATTTTTGAGATTGCATCCAAGTACTGCATTTCGGACTCTTTTGTTGACCATGATGGCTACTCCATTTTTTCTGAGGGATTCCTGCCCGCAGTAGTAGATATAATGGTCATCTGAGCTAAATTTACCCATTCTAGTCCATTTCAGTTCGCTGATTCCTAGAATGTCGACATTCACCCTTGCCATCTTTTGTTTGACCACTTCCAATTTGCCTTGATTCATGGACCTGACATTCCAGGTTCCTATGTAATATTGCTCTTTACAGCATCAGACCTTGCCTCTATCACCAGTCACATCCACAACTGGGTATTGTTTTTGCTTTGACTCCATCCCTTCATTCTTTCTGGAGTTATTTCTCCACTGATCTCCAGTAGCATATTGGGCACCTACTGACCTGGGGAGTTTCTCTTTCAGTATCCTATCATTTTGCCTTTTCATACTGATTATGGGTTTCTCAAGGCAAGAATACTGAAGTGGTTTGCCATTCCCTTCTCCAGTGGACCACATTCTGTCAGATCTCTCCACCATGACCTGCCCATCTTGGGTTACCCCCGGGCATGGCTTAGTTTCATTGAGTTAGACAAGGCTGTGGTCCTAGTGTGATTAGATTGACTAGTTTTCTCCGAGTATGGTTTCAGTGTGTTTGCCTTCTGATGCCCTCTTGCAACACCTACCGTCTTACTTGGGTTTCTCTTACTTTGGGCATGGGGTATCTCTTCACGGCTGCTCCAGCAAAGCGCAGCCATTGCTCCTTACCTTGGACAAGGGGTATCTCCTCACCGCCGCCCTTCCTGCCCTTCAACGTGGGACAGCTCCTCTAGGCCCTCTTGCGCCCGTGCAGCCACAGCTCCTTGGACCTGGGGTTGGTTCTCCCGGCCACGGCTCCGGCCTCTGGCATGGGGTAGCTCCTCCTGGCCACCGCCCCAGACCTCGGACGTGGGGTAAGTCCTCTCGTCTCCACCCCTGACCTCGGACGCGGGGTAGCTCCTCTCGGCCCTGTGATGACTGGCGCGCTAAGCGCAGGCGGCTGCGACGACTTGTGCACTAAGCGCGGCCGAGAGGAGCCACCCCACGTCCCAGGTCAGGGGCAGAAGTCAGGAGGACCCCATGCCCGAAGGGCGGCGGCCAAGAGGAGTTACCCCACGACCCAGGTCAGGGGCAGTGGCGAGAGTACCAGTGGACCTTAGGAAGCATCATTACAAACAACGCTAGTGGAGGTGATGGAATTCCAGTTGAGCTATTTCAAGTACTAAAAGATGATGCTGTGAAAGTGCTGTACTCAAGATGCCAGCAAATTTGGAAAACTCAGCAGTGGCCACAGACCTACAAAAGGTCAGTTTTTATTTCAATACCAAAGAAGGGCAGCACCAAAGAATGTTCAAACTACCACACAGTTGGACTCATCTCACATGCTAGTAATGTTCAAAATTCTCCAATCCAGGCTTCAACAGTAGGTAAACTGTGTACTTCCAGATGTTCAAGATGAATTTAGAGAAGGCAATGGCACCCCACTCCAGTACTCTTGCCTGGAAAATCCCACAGACAGAGGAGCCTGGTAGGCTGCAGTCCATGGGGTCGCTAAGAGTCGGACATGACTGAGTGACTTCACTTTCACTTTTCTCTTTTCATGCACTGGAGAAGGAAATGGCAACCCACTCCAGTATTCTTGCCTGGAGAATCCCAGGGACGATGGAGCCTGGTGGGCTGCCATCTATGGGGTCGCACAGAGTCGGACACTACTGAAGCAACTTAGCATAGCATAGCATAGAAAAGGCAGAGGAATCAGAGATCAAATTGCCAAGATTCATTCAGTCATGGAGAAAGCAAGAGAATCCCAGAAAAACATCCACTTCTGCTTGAAGTGAAGTGAAAGTCGCTCAGTTGTGTCTGACTCTTTGTGACCCCATGGACTATACAGTCCATGGAATTCTTCAGGCCAGAATACTGGAGTGGGTAGCCTTTCCCTTCTCCAGGGGATCTTCCCAACACAGGAATCGAACCAGGGTCTCCTGCATTACAGGTGGATTCTTTTACCAACTGTTCTGTCAGAGAAGTAGATCACAGTAAACTGTGGAAAACTCTTCAAGAGATGGGAATACCAGACCACCTTAACTGCCTCCTGAGAAATCTGTATGCTGTCAAGAAGCAACAGTTAGAACTGGACATGGAACAACAGACAGGGAAAGTAGTACATCAAGGCTGTATATTGTCACCCTGCTTATTTAACTTCTACGCAGAGTACACCATGCAAAGTGCTGGGCTGGATGAAGCACAAGTTGGCATCAAGGTTGCAGGGAGAAATATCAGAAATATCAGAAAAATCAGAAACCTCAGATATGCAGATGACACCACCTGTATGGCAGAAAGTGAAGAGGAACTAAAAAGCCTCTTGATGAAAGTGAAAGAGGAGAGTGAAAAACCTGGCTTAAAACTCAACATTCAAAAAACTAAGATCATGGCATCCGGTCCCATTACTTCATGGCAGTAGATGGGGAAACAGTGGAAACAGAGAGCTTATTTTCTTGGGCTCCAAAATCACTGCAGATGGTGATTGCAGCCATGAAATTAAAAGACACTTGCTGCTTGGAAGAAAAGCTATGAGGAACCTAAACACCACATTAAAAAGCAGAGACATTGCTGACAAAGATCCATCTAGTCAAAGATATGGTTTTCCAGTAGTCATGTATGGATGTGAGAGTTGGACTATACAGAATGGTGAACACTGAAGAATTGATGCTTTTGAACTGTGGTGTTGGAGAAGACTCTGGAACGTCTCTTGGACAGCAAGGAGATCAAATCAGTCAATCCTAGAGGAAATCAGTTCTGAATATTCATCGGAAGGACTGATGCTGAAGCTGAAACTCCGATATTTTGGCCACCTAATGCAAAGAACTGACTCACTGAAAAAGACTCTGATGCTGGGAAAGATTGAAGGCGGGAGGAGAAGGGGCCGACAGAGGATGAGATGGTTGGATGGCATCACTGACTGCATGGACATGAGTTTGAGCAAGCTCAGGAATTTGGTGATGGTCAGGGAAGCCTGGCGTGCTGTAATCCATGGAGTCACAGAGTCAGACTCGACTGAGGGACTGGACTTAACACCTCTAATAGCCTATAGGAGTTCAGACCTTCCAGTGGTTCCTCATAACTCTTAACCCACATTAAGGCTAGCCATCTTCTTTAATCTTACTCAAACTCTGACCCCTTCCAGAAGCCCCTCTTTTCTCATATGTTCTGGAACTCATGATCTGTAATATTTCCCGAGAATAGCTGCAAACCAACCGTATTATGGTATTGAACTCCCAAGTCTGCAGTCATTTTATAGTTAATTGTGTTATCTTCGAAGATTTTTCAACAGAGTGACATAATCCAATCTTTGCAAAGATTTTGGTGTGCAAGATTTGGTGTGCAGCTACCCGTTTTGAGGCATGAAAGGCGGGAGGACCTGACTTGGCATGAAGCACAGTGACAGTAAAGGAAGCCACTGAGGTTAAAGTGGCAAAGCTTCATGTCTAGTAAACAATGGCCTGGTATCTGAAGACTTCGGTTCCTGGGCATGGTGCTATTGCCAGTCTCGCAGTGTTGCTGGTGTCTTCCCCAAGTGTAGGGAAGGAATGACACTACCTCGCAGGGTCACAGAGGGGAGCGAGGGGATAAAACTGGCTGCGTGCTCAGCACTGTGTCTGCCAACAGGGTAAAGCGCGCCAATCCTGTTTTCTATTAAGAAAAAGCGGGGGGAGATTATACTATCCACATCCCAGAGATTGCCGTTAGTGGTGAGCCTAAGTACCAGGCCTGCTGTTCACTCCCCTTACCCCTACGGGGGAAAGACCCGAAGAAACTGGCAGGGAGGGTGTGTTACAGAGCGTCCGCTCCCAGGCCTCTCCGCAATCCACCCCCAGCCCCAAAGCTCCTCCAGCCGAGAGCTGTTGCCGGGGCCCGGGCGCCGCCCAACTCCAGCGCAGGCCAATGGTAGCGCGGCCTGGGCACCGCCCAGCCTCAGTGAAGGCCTATAGCGGCGCGGCACGGGCACCGCCCTGATTCTCCTCGGGCCAATAGCGGAATGGCCCGGTGCGGGGGACTGCCTCCAGCCGGGCGGGTAGGTGGAGAGGCGGTCACCGGCTCCGCCTCACTCCCCTCTGACCCGGTGTCTCGTCTCTCTCTCTTCCTGTTCCAAACCACGTGGACGCGCCGGGGGCTGCGGGAGGGAACCCAGGCCGCCCCTGCCGCTGTCGCCGCTACTGCCATACCGCGACCCCCTCGCCCATCCGAAGTCGCCTCGTCCCTGCTGCCCGCGGCTTTGCGGAGGGCGTGCACATGGCGAGCCAGGCGCACTCCTTCAGCTACTCAGGCTGCAACTTCTTGCGCCAGCGTCTGGTCCTGTCCACTCTGAGCGGGCGCCCAGTCAAAATCCGAAAGATTCGGGCCAGAGATGACAACCCCGGCCTCCGAGGTAACTCCGGGGCGCGCAGCTCGCAGGGTGGGCGCAGGGCCCGAGGGGAGACCGCGCTCTTGCCCTGGGGTCCGGGAGGCAGGGAGCCTCCGGGTTCCGTGGGCGCGTAGGAGGCTCGCAGCGCGTCGCCCCCACACCAGAACGCGCTTGAGGTTGTGGGGAGGCGGGGTCGCGCCCCGAGGACTGAGCTCTGGTGCGCGCGGCGCTCCGCGTCTCCCAGGCGCTGGTAGTAAACAGCTACACGTTTTCCAGCACTATGTGTTGCAACATATCCCAGGCATCGCCCCCTCGTTTGTCTTGAGTCTCTCTTGCTCTCGCTATTAACCTCTCAAAAGAGAGAAACAGTTTGTTGGACCGACATGTGGTGAATGGGCAGATGAAAAGACGGAGAGAGATGTGGAGAGAGCGAAGTACCACTGGTTGGTATTGTCCCCTGTCCCAAAACAGGTCTCAGAAGCAGATGTCCCCTTGGTCGCCACCGGCTGTCCGTGTCGCCATGATTTCTCGGCCGCCCTCACACATCTCCTTGCGTGTGGATTAAAGAATTTTTAAAAATTCTTTGTTTATTTTCAGCCGTGACTGTGATTGGTTTGTGCAGGACAGAAGCTTTGAGATAAATTTTTAACAGTCATGGGCCTAATTGCCTTGACTTTAGTAAAGGGTTGGTGACAAGTGCTAAACTATAGGCTTCAGAGCTCTCTTTTTGCCCTACAGGGTGAATAGGTGAAAAATAAGGCCCCATTTAAACCCATGTCAGGTTAACAGTGTCCGAATTTCAACTGGTCCCCTGGCATAAGACTCATATATTTAAAAGCTTCTGTCTGGTTATTCCGATTTGGAAAAATCACTTCAAGAAAAAAAGAAAACCTCTCTGCATGTTGAAGGAGAAGAGGGTTTGTGGTTGGTCCTGGGAGCTTTCTGGGCCCTGTTGGTGTGTTTGATTTTGCACTGGTTCCTATACTCGGTGACCAGCCCATTTCATCATCTGTCTGAATGCATTTTCTGGATGTTTCTGCCTCTCTTGAAGGGTGATTGGTTGCACATAAGGGGAAATGTCATGTCATTGATGGAGATAGAAGGTTCGTAAGGAAGGAACCAGATGAACCTCTGTACCATGGAGGGGAACCTGGTGACAGTGAGAAAGGCTTCTGTTGGTACATGATTATTAGTGCCCTCACTGTCCTGAAGAAGTTGAGGGACCGCTAGCATGGTTTTTGCCAGGTGCTCTTCCTCTCAACATTTCTTAACCTTAATTTGGAGTCTGACTCTTGGGTGAAGCAATTGCTTGATTGCTCTACTCTGGCATTCCCTATCAACTCTCCCACTAGCCCCCTATATTAGCCTGCTGCTGCTAAGCTGCTAAGTCATGTCAGTTGTGTCCGACTCTGTGCGACCCCATAGACGGCAGCCCACCAGGCTCCCCTGTCCCTGGGATTCTTCAGGCAAGAACACTGGAGTGGGTTGCCATTTCCTTCTCCAATGCAGGAAAGTAAAAAGTAAAAGTGAAGTCGCTCAGTCGTGTCTGACTCTTAGTGACCCCATGGATTGCAGCCTACCAGGCTCCTCTGTCCATGGGATTTTCCAGGCAAGAGTACTGGAGTGGGGTGCCATTGCCTTCTCCATATATTAGCCTAGAGAACTCATAGCTACCTGGATGTGGTGTGAAGACAGGGTTCTAGGAACACTGGGGATAGCATTTTTAAATAGAAGTACTTTGGCTTCTATTTAAAGTACTCAGTGGTAAAGAATGGTGGCTCAGTGGTAAAGAATATGCCTGCCAATTCAGGAGACGTGGGTTCAGTCCTTGGGTGGGGAAGATTCTCTGGAGGAGAAAATGGCAACTGACTCCAGTATTCTTGCCTGGAGAATCCCACGGACAGAGGAGCCAGGCAGGCTACAGTGCATAGGGTCACAAAGAGTCAGGCAAGACTGAGTGACTGAGCACACATTCATACATTAGCCTGTAGACCTGGGATTTCTAATGGAAATTGTGCCCATGAGATATAATTTAGTGATGTTTCCCTTTCTCCCTCCTGCACTGTTTGTGAGTATCTTTTCACTGCCACACACATGAATGGAGCTTGGGCACTTGGCATTTTCCTGAAAAGATACCAGACTCTGGTACCTGGGGACGGTAGTACTGGTTAGCAGAAGTGCTGGTATTATATGAGGAGCACTCTGTATAGCCTTATTTGCCTTACCTTATTAATATACTAGGGGGTAAAAAGAGACCCTTAATTTAGACCTTCTTGGCTAGATTCAAGGCCTCAGAAATTCTGTAGACATATACTTAATTTCTAAGAAGAGAACTAAGATATATGTATATACATGCATTCATAGAGAGAGAGAGAGAGAGATATATATATATGTCATACATACATATGTAAGTGTATATACATACACACATATAAATACATGTTGCCCCAACACATGATGTGATCATAGTCATATGAGTCTGTAGTAGCTTCAATGGAGGTGTAGCCAACGAATGTCTTATCTGTCATCTGTCCCTTTCTGACTCTTCCTGACTTAGATTCTGAGAGTTAGAAAAAACTCATCATCTCCAATAAAATTTTGCAGCTCAAGTGCAAGAATTATATCTCCTGAAGGTGCTTACTTAAATATCTCCTCTGGTGTGAGCTTTGGAGAGTGGAGGTGGCGTCTCTGGAATAGTCATTCATAAAAGGTTCATTGAGCCCCAGGTCGAGCATAGCTTTGTGGAGGTGTAAACATGAGAAGCTCATTGCTCCATTCTCAAGGAGCTTTCTGAAGAAGAGCTGAGAGAGTGAGTATCCTGAGTAACTTGAGGTAGGAAGTTGTAATGGGGCTCCTCAGAGTTAGAGCAACGGCGTGCCTAGAGGTTATGATGAAGACTCTCTGGATCTTCTGATCTGACCGGATAGGACTGAGATGGTGGCTTTGGGAATTGTTGCTGAAAGAAACAGCTTTTAAGTCAAAAAGTTCTTCATTTTCTTTATTTTGTGGAGGTGTGTACCCTCCGAGGTGGCACAGTGGTAAAGAATCTGCCTGCCAATGTAAGAGACGGAAGAGATGTGGGTTCTCTCCTTGGGTTGGGATGATCCCCTGGAATAGGAAATGACAACCCACTCTAGTGGGAAATTACATGAACAGAGAAGCGTGGCAGACTACAACACATGGGGTTGCAAAGAGTCAGACATGACTGAGCACACAAAGATGATGAATAAACTGTTCATTTGTCATGGTCATGGTAGGTTGGGAGTTGAGAGCTTGGGCTCAGTTAGATCTCTGTTTGAAATAGGGTTCTGCTTTTGCTATTAGCTATTGGAGCTCCTGAGCCTCAGTTTTTTTCATCTGTAAAGTGAGGCCATTACTACAACTTCAGAGGGTCATGTGAGAATTAAATGAAATAGTGCTTGAAGGTGCACTCAGCAGAGCCTGGTGTGTAAGAAGAGTAAATATTAGCTGGTTTTATTTTTTGTAACTTCTGTTCACTGGTATAGTTCCCTTGTCTGGCATTCAAAATCTGTTCCTGCTTCTATATGGAAAATTTTCAAATATTTAATTGTACCTTCTCTGTTTTCTTTTCAGTCTAAAGGTTTCCTTTTAGGTGATGGCTTCCAAATATTTGTGTGTTATATGTATAATGTAGTGGTTCTTAGGCAGGAGCAGTTTTGCTCCCCGGGGATATTTGGCAGTGTTTGGAGACATTTTTGGTTGTCACAACTGAGAGTCTGCTCCTGGCACCTAGTGGGTGGAGCCTGGGGATGCCCCTAAACATCCCTACAGTGCACTGGACAGCTCCCCACACAAAGAACTATTCTGTGCAAAATACCAGTGCTGCTGTTGGAAAACCCTGCTCTACCAGACTTAACTGGGTGTCCCAGGTGGCTCCGTGGTAAACAGTCCACCTGCCAATGCAGGAGATGTGAGTTCAATCCCTGGGTAAGGAAGATCTGAAGAAAGGAATGGCAGCCCACTCTAGTGTTCTTGCCTGGGCAATTCCATGGACAGAGAAGCTTGGCAGGCTACAGTTCGTGGGGTCCCAGAAGAATCAGACACACTTAGTGACTAAACAACAGCAACAACTGAATATAATTGTTAAGCTTTTTCTTTTCTTCGTATCCGTAATGACTGGGAATAGCAGCATGAGATACCAAGAAAACTGCAAACAGATTCAGAAGGGGATGAGACACAGCTGAAATTGTGATTTCAGCTGGATTTGTTAATCTCTTAAATAGAATATTTTTGTCTCCTCTGAACGAGGAATTGTAAATGATGAGAAGAATTTGAATCCCAAAGAAAGAAGATCCTGAAATAGTTTTTATTAATTATGCAGCTACAATGTATAATATTTACTTCACTTTTGAGGAACATGAACAATTATATTGCCTCGTTAGATTCTTTCCATCAGTGAGGAGGAAATAAATATTCTTCTGTTGTTGTTTTACTAAAGGTAAAAAGGCAAAACATGGTTAAGTAAGATAGCTGGTGAAGTGAAATATCTAGTCAGTAACAGAGCCAGAAGCAGACGGCAGCCAGCTCCAGTCGGCAAGGCCTATTCTCCCAACCGACTGCTTGGTGGACTTGAGTGTTCCTCAGATTATAAAGCAGCTGTCCAAAGTGCTTCGGTTTCTGGATTTCACGAGGGCTGTATGCTGTAGGGTTCAGTTGAATTAACATTTTCTGGGTAAAGGTGAGGTCCATATGGAAAGAATTCACAAGAATGATGATTTTTTAAAAGTGGGAATACAGAAATGATGGACTTGGGTAAGAGTCCTGATTTAGCACTTAGGACATGGGATTGCTGCTACCCATGTCCCTGAGTAGGTCACATGTTTGCTGTGAAACTGGAGAGAGGAGTTATTTGGTCCTCGGGGAGTGCTGCACGTGGCTTAACCAGATGAGTTTCTGAAAAAGGAGGGGTAAGTGAAATTTTAATAAAAAGAATCCTTTAAAATGTGCTGAGGAAACATGCCACATGGAGGTCCTTAAAGGTAAAATGTCTTTTGGCAAACTGATACATTGTTTTGGGGATAAATCTGGGTGTTCATGAATTGGATTTTGTAAAAGGATTGTAAGGGCAAATTATTTTTCTTCTCTGCTCTCAATACTTCTGACACCAGATGTGTGGGGTTTCCTTTCCATACCAGGTAGTTGTCCAGTTCCCAGTGGACATTCACTGCTGCTGCTGCTAAGTTGTTTCAGTTGTGCCCGACTCTGTGTGACCCCATAGATGGCAGCCCACCAGGCTCCCCCGGCCCTGGGATTTTCCAGGCAAGAGTATTGGAGTGGGTTGCCATTGCCTTCCCCGGGACATTCACTGGGTGTGCTACAAATTTAACTCAATTGTGAACTACCTCGGTGGTGATAGCATCAAATCCCACAGGTTAAGGACTTAATCTCAAATCTCAGTCACAAGCCCAGACCATTTATACTTCGTAGCAACCAGTTATAATTCGGGGGTTCCCAAACTCCCTCCTGAGGTCTAATAATTTGCTAAAATTATGTCTCATGAAGCTCAGGGAAATATTTATTTGCATTTACCAGTTTATAATAAAGGATATAAAAGATAAAGATGAGTAGTCAGATGAAGAGATACATAGGGTAGGTCCAGAAGAGTCCTGAAGTAGGGGCTTCCATCCCTGTGGAACGGTGGGGGTTTGTTATTCTCCCAGAATGTGGATTTTTTTTTGTTTTGTTTTAAACTAACATGAAGTTCTCTCCTTGTTCAAGAATTTTTACTAGGGCTTAATCTCCAGGCCTACCTCCATACCACACCACCCCCTGTAGAAGTTGGTAGGATTGAAAGTTCTAACCATCTAATCTTTTGGTTTTTTTGGTGACCAGCCCCATCCTGAGGCTGTCTTGGGGCTCTACCCTAAGTCACCTCAGCAGCATAAACTCAGGTGTGCTCAAAAGGGACTCTATGAATAGCTTTTAAAGTAGACCCCTGTCACTCTGGAACGTCCAAGGTTTTTTTTTTTTTTTATAGGAGGTCTGTGCTGGGAACAAAGACTAACTATATTTCTTATTATACCACAGGATGTACCTATACTTTTATTTCAGTATGGTCTGGGACTCAAAGTTGTTGCTAATTAACTGGAATTGGGGGAGGCCTGGCCACTGTACTAATGATAAGCATAGAGTTTGTATTCCTACCAGTATTGAAGGAATGATTTAATTTCTTTACATTCTTGCCAGCATTTGGTGTCACTATTTTTAACTGTAGCCATTCTAATTAATGTGTAGTGCTGTCTTGCAGTTTAATTTGCACATTCCTAATGACTAATGACCCTGATGCTGGGAGGGGTTGGGGGCAGGAGGAGAAGGGGACAACAGAGGATGAGATGGCTAGATGGCATCACCGACTCGATGCACTCGATGCACCGACTCGATGCACATGAGTTTGGGTGAACTCGGGGAGTTGGTGATGGACAGGGAGGCCTGGTGTGCTTCGATTCATGGGGTTGAAAAGAGTTGGACTCGACTGAGCAACTGAACTGAACTGAACTGAACTGAATGGCTAATGATATTGAACAACATTTCATGTCTTTTGCCATTTTCTAGTAGGATTTTTCTGTTAAGTTTGAGAGTTCTTTACATATTCTAGTCCTTTGTCAAATATGTGGTTTCCTAGTTCCTAGTATTTTATCTCACTCTACAGCTTGCCTTTTTATACTGTAACATGGTCTTTTGCAGAGGGAAAGTTTTAATGAAATAGAATTTATCAAATTTTTCTTTTACTGCGTGTACCTTTGGTGGAAAGTTTAAGAACTGTTTGCCTAGCCCTAGACCTGAAGATTTTCTTTTTTTTTTTTTCCTGTAAATTTTATAGTTTTACATTTTATATTTAATTTTTGTATGAAGTTTAAAACTTAGGTCAGTGTTCATTTTTTTGCTTTTATGAATGTCCAACTGCTTTAGCACCATTTGTACAAGTGGCTATCTTCCATTTAATCCCTTTTTAACAAATCACTTTGTTAAAAAAATATTGGGCATATTTGTGTGGGTCTCTTTCTGGGTTCTCTGTTCTGTTTCACTGACCTTTATGTCTGTCCCTTTGTCAGTACCACACTCTCATGATTTTTGTTGTTCAGTCTCTCAGTCATGTCTGACTCCTTGTGACCCCATGGACGGCAGCACACCAGGCTCCCCTGTCCTTCACTATCTCCTGAAGTTTGCTCAGATTCATGTTCATTGAGTCAATGATGCCGTCCAACCATCTCATCCTCTGTTGCTTCCTTCTCCTTCTGCCCTCAGTCTTTCCCAGCATCAGGGTCTTTTGCAGTGAGTTGGCTCTTCGCATCAGGTGGCCAAAGTAGTGGACCTTCAGTTTCAGCATCAGTCCTTCCAGTGAATATTCAGGGTTGATTTCCTTTAGAATTGACTGGTTTGATTTCCTTGAAGTCCAAGGGACTCTCAAGAGTCTTCGCCAGCACCATAATTTGAAAGCATCCATTCTTCTGAGCTCAGTCTTCTTTATGGTCAAACTCTCACATCCATACATGACTACTGGAAAAACCATAGCTTTGACTCTACAGACCTCTGTCAGCAAGGTAATGTCTCTGCTTTTTAATACGCTGTCTAGGTTTGACATAGCTTTTCTTCCAGGGAACAAGTGTCTTTTATTTTCATGGCTGCAGTCACCATCCACAATGATTTTGGATCCCAAGAAAATAAAATCTGTCACCATTTCCACTTTCCCTCTGGTCTGTTTGCCATGGAGTGATGGGACTGGATGCCATGATCTTTGTTTTTTGAATGTTGAGTATTAAGTGAGCTTTTTTGCACTTCTCTTTCACGTTTGTCAAGAGGCTCTTTAGTTCCTCTTTGCTTTCGGCCATTAGGGTGCTGTCATCTTCCTATCTGAGGTTATAGGTATTTCTCCTGAAAATCTTGATTCTAGCTTGTGATTCATCCAGCTCCACATTTCACATGATGTACTCTGTATTTAAGTTAAATAAGCAGGGTGACAATGTACAGCCTTGATGTATTCCTTTCCCAATTTGGAACCAGTCTGTTGTTCCATGTCCAGTTCTAACTGTTGCTTCTTAACCTGCCTACAGAATTCTCAGGAGGCGGGTCTGGTATTCCCATCTTTTAAGAGTTTTCCACAGTTTGTTGTGATCCACACAGTCAAAGCCTTTGGTGTAGTTAATAAAGCAAAAGTAGATGTTTTTCTGGCATTGTTATGTATATAATATTTGGGTGGGTTGGTCCGTTCAACTTTAGTCTTAATTTTCATGAGTATTTTAGTTATTCTAGTTCTTTGCCTTTTCATATAAAGTTTAGAATAATTTTGTCTTTATAAAAAATCATATTAGGATTTTGACAAGAACTGTGTTAAACCTATATGATAGTTTAGGGAGAGTTATCATCTTTACTGTATTGAGTCTCCTAATCCATAAACATAATGTATCTTTGCATTTATTTAGATGTTTGTTTTCTTTCATCAACATCTGTAGTTTTTAGCATTTAAGTCCTGTACATGATTTGTTGATTTACACCTAAATGTCTCACTTTTTTGAGCAGTTGTAAATGATATCTGATTTTAAATTTTGGCCTCTATGTGTTCATTAATAGTATATAAAAAATACAATTTTTTTTTTCATGTTTGTCTTGTGTCCTGCAGCCTTGGGCTTTCCTTGTGGCTAAGCTGGTAAAGAATCTGCCTGCAATGCAGGAGGCCTGGGTTTGATCCCTGGGTTGAGAAGATCCCGTGGAGAAAGGGAAGGCTACCCACTCCAGTATTCTGGCCTGGAGAATTCCATCGACTGTATAGTTCATGGGGTTGCAAAGTGCCAGACACTACTGAGTGACTCAATTCCTAGCCCTGCAACCTTGCTAAATTCATTTATAAGTTCTAAATGTGTAGTGGTTTTTCTTTTTTTGGTAGATTCTTTGGGATTTTTTTTTTTCTTAGTTTTCTTTTTTTTTTAAATTATTTTATTTTATTTTTTAACGTTACAGTATTGTATTGGTTTTGCCGTATATCAACATGAATCCGCCACAGGTATACACATGTGGACAGTCATGTCATCTATAACTTGGAACAGTTTTATTTCTTCTTTTCTGAAATTTATACCTTTTATTACCCCCTTATTGCACTGAGTAGGACTTCTAACACTATGTTAAATAAGAGTAATGAGACCAAACTTCGTTACTTTGTTCCCTGTCTTAGGAAACAAGTGTTTTGCCACAAAGTATAATGTTAGCTGTATATTTTTTTTAGATTTTTTTTTTAATCAAGTTGAGAAAGTTCGCTTCTGTTTTCTAAGATTTGTACATGTTTATGAATGAGTGTTGTATTTTATCAAATGCACTTTTTGTACCACTTATGTGATCTTGTGATTTCTCTTGTTTAGTCTGTTAATATGGTTTATTTCATTGAATGATTTTCAAATATTGAAGCATCCTTGCATTATGGAAATAAACCCTACTGGTCATGATGTGTAATTCTTTTTTATATTACTGGATTTTATTTTCTAACATTTTGTTACAGATTTTTTCATATGTATTCATAAATGATACTCATTTGTGGACTTCCCTGGTGGCTCAGATGGTAAAGAATCTCCCTGAAATTCAGGAGACCCAAGTTCGATCCCTGGGTCAGGAAGGTCCCCTGGAGAAGGAAATGGCAACCCACTCCAGTATTCTTGTCTTGAGAATTCCATGGACAGAGGACCTGGTGGGCTACAGTCCATGTAGTTTCCTATTTTTGTACTCTTAGTCTGATTTTGATAATTTAAATAAGAATATACTAGTTTAACGGAGAAGGCAGTGGCACCCCACTTCAGTACTCTTGTCTGGAAAATCCCATGGACGGAGGAGCCTGGAAGGCTGCAGTCCATGGGGTCGCTGAGGGTTGGACACGACTGAGCGACTTCAGTTTCACTTTTCACTTTCATGCATTGGAGAAGGAAATGGCAACCCACTCCAGTGTTCTTGCCTGGAGAATCCCAGGGACAGGGGAGCCTGGTGGGCTGCCGTCTATGGGGTCGCACAGAGTTGGACACGACTGAAGTGACTTAGCAGCAGCATACTAGTTTAAAATAAATTGGAAACTGTTTCTTTGTTTTCTAGAAGAGATTGTGTAGAATTGATTTTAGTTCTTTAAACATTTGGTATAATTCTCCAATGAAACCATAAAGGCCTAGAGATTTCTTTTGGGGGAGTTTTAAAGAATATATTTTCAATTTCCTGAATGGTTATAGGGTCATTTAAATTACCCATTTTGTATGATGAGTTGTGGTAGTTTGTGTTTTTTTGAGAAATGGTCCATTTCATCTAAATTGTTTTATATATGTAGAGTTCATAGTTCTTTCTTATTGTGCTTTTGATGCCTGGAGGTTCTGCATTGATATTCCCTGTTTCCTGATAAACTATTGATTTGTGTCTTTTTTTTTCTGTGTTGCTAGAAATTTGGGATTATTTTCTTAAGGAACCAGCTATTTCACTAATTTTTTCCCCCCATTTTTCTTGTTTTCAATTTCAACTGTCTCTGCTATTTTTATTATTTTCTTCATTTGCTTTGGATTTATTTTGTTCTTTTTCTAAATTGAGGTGAGACAGATTATTGGAAACCTTTTCTCTTTTGTAATATAGGCATTTAGTACAATAAACTTCCTCTCAACACAGCTTTAGCTGAGTCCCATGAATTTTCAGTGTGTCATATTTTAATTTTCATTTAGTTGAATATGTTTTTTCTTGCCTTTAAAACTTCCTCTTTGATCCATGGATTATTTACAAGTGTGTTGTTTAACTTCCAAGTGTTGAATATTTTCCCGTTATCATTTTGTTATTGATATAAGTTTGATTCCATTATGTTTAGGGAACGTGCTCTGTATATTTCAATTACTTTAAATTTCTTGAGGTTTCTTAAAGCCCCAAGATACCATTATCTTGGTGTGTGTTCATTGTGCACTTAGAAAGAATGTATATTCTGTTCTGTGAGTTGGGTGATATGTAGATGTTGATTAGAATTGCTTGGTGGAATTGCTGAGTTCTTGATTCTGTCAGAACAGTTTTAGCTTCATATATTTTGCAGCTTTGTTGTTTGGTGCATGTAGGTTTGCTCTGTCTTCTTGGTGGATTGACCCTTTGAGTATTATGCAGTGTTGTCCTACTCTGCTTTGAGTAATTTTCTAAGGTGGAGGAAATATTTCAGTGCATTAGGCTTAGAGAGGGGTCAGTTCAGTTCAGTTGCTCAGTTGTGTCAGAGAAGGGTCACTTCCTCTCTGTTTGAAGAAAAAGACTAAAACTGAGGAGGTTGGATACAAATAGAATACTTGAAGATGCTAAAAACAGCATAAATCAGAAAAATAAGCTGTGTCTTGTTGATTTCATTTCTTCAAAGGTTTTTATATGAGCAAGATAAAATATCCAGGAAAATTTGAAGGTAGGAGGCAAAAAAAGTAATCTTCAGTGTTGGTTGTTTTAAATAGAGCACCACAGTTCAAAAGCATCAATACTTCAGTGCTCAGCTTTCTTTATAGTCCAGCTCTCACATCCATACATGACCACTGGAAAAACCATAGCTTTAACTAGATGGACCTTTGTTGGCAAAGTAATGTTTCAGCTTTTTAATAAGCTGTCTAGATTGGTCATAACTTTTCTTCCATGGAGCAAGCATCTTGTAATTTCATGGCTGCAGTCACCATCTGCAGTGCTTTTGGAGCCCCCCAAAATAAAATCTGTCGCTGTTTCCATTGTTGCCCCATCTATTTGCCATCAAGTGATAGGGCCAGATGCCATGCTCTTCGTTTTTGAATGTTGAGGTCTAAGCCAACTTTTTCACTCTCCTCTTTCACTTTCATCAAGAGGCTCTTTAGTTCTTCTTTGCTTCCTGCCAAAAGGGTGGTGTCATCTGCATATCTGAGATTATTGATACTTCTCCCAGCAGTCTTGATTCCAGCTTGTGCTTCATCCAGCCTGCCATTTCACATGATGTACTCTGCATAGAAGTTAAATAAGCAGGGTGACAATATACAGCCTTGCCGTACTCCTTTTCCGATTTTGAACCAGTCTGTTGTTCATGTCCAGTTCTAACTGTTGCTTCCTGACCTGCATACAGATTTCTCAGGAGGCAGGTCAGGTGGTCTCGTATTCCCATCTCTTTCAGAATTTTCCACAGTTAGTTGTGATCCACACAGTCAAAAGCTTTGGCATAGTCAATAAAGCAGAAAGAGATGTTTTTCTGAAACTCTTGCTTTTTCCATGATCCAGCAGATGTTGACAATTTGATTTCTGGTTCCTCTGCCTTTTCTAAAACCAGCTTGAACATCTGGAAGTTCACAGTTCACATACTATTGAAGCCTGGCTTGGAGAATTTTGAGCATTACTTTACTAGCATGTGAGATGAGTGCAATTGTGCGGTAGTTTGAGCATTCTTTGGCATGGCCTTTCTTTGGGATTGGAATGAGAACTGACCTTTTCTAGTCCTGTGACCACTGCTGAGTTTTCCAAATTTGCTGACATATTGAATGCAGCACTTTCATAGCATCATCTTTTAGTACTTGAAATAGCTCAACTGGAATTCCATCACCTCCACGAGCTTTGTTCATAGTGATGCTTCTGAAGGCCCACTTGACTTCACAGTCCAGGATGTCTGGCTCTAGTTGAGTGATCACACCATAGTGATTATCTGGGTCATGAAGATCTTTTTTTGTGTAGTTCTTCTGTGTATTCTTACCACCTCTTCTTAATATCTTCTGCTTCTGTTAGGTCCCTACCATTTCTGTCCTTTATTGAGCCCATCTTTGCATGAAAAGTTCCCTTGGTATCTCTAATTTTCTTGAAGAGATCTCTAGTCTTTCCTGTTCTATTGTTTTCCTCTATTTCTTTGTACTGATCACTTAGGAATATTTTCTTATCTCTCCTTGCTATTCTTTAGAACTCTGCATTCAGATAGATATATCTTTCCTTTCCTCCTTTTGCTTTTTGCTTCCCTTCTTTTCTCAGCTATGTGGAAGGCCTCCTCAGACAACCATTTTGCCTTTTTGCATTTCTTCTTCTTGGGGATGGTTTTGATCACCGCCTCCTGTACAATGTCATGAACCTCTGTCCATAGTTCTTCAGGCACTCTATCAGACTTAATCCCTTGAATCTATTCGTCACTTCCACTGTATAATTGTAAGGGATCTGATTTATGTCATACCTGAATGGTCTAGTGGTTTTCCCTATTTTCTTCAATTTAAGTCTGAATTTTGCAATAAGGAGTTCATGATCTGAGCCACAGTCAGTTCCTTGACTTGTTTTTGCTAAGTGTATAGAGATTCTCCACCTTTGGCTGCAAAGAATATAACCAATCTGATTTCAGTATTGACCATCTGGTGATGTCAATGTGTAGAGTTGTCTCTTCTGTTGTTGGAAGAAGAACATTAAGAGACATATCAATTTTATCAAAATATATGGGAGCCTACCAAAGAAAAATTTACCACTCTAAACACTTTGGTAATTAAGAAGAAAAACAACAGAACAATGAACTGAGATATTTAGAAATGGAACAAATTTACAAGCCAAAAACAAAATGAAAATATTTTAAAGGAAGAGATAAACAAAATGGAAAATAGCAAAAGACATCAAGTTAATTCATTAAAAAAATACAAAACAAATCAATAGACTCATTCTTTTGTAAAAGGAAAGAAAGTATAAATTAATAAAATAAAAAATGTAATTAATGTAAAAGATCAAGAACATTTGTGGTAGACTATTCTCTATTATTTACTGATACATTTGGAATTGACATAGTTATGTAAAAAGATAACAAATCAAAATAGATAAAATGAAATTTTTAAAGACACCCAAAGATAAAACCAAAACAAAAGGAATGCAAAAATTCACCAAGTAATATATAGAAAAGAGCACTGAAGTTGCTAGAAAATTTCCCCCAATATTCAATGAAAAATAATTCTTATTATTTTACACATTCCAAAGAACAAAAAAGAATGTATAGAGATGACTTCTGGAGAAGGCAATGGCACCCCACTCCAGTACTTTTGCCTGGAAAATCCCATGGATGGAGGAGCCTGGTGGGCTACAGTCCATGGGGTCCCTAAGAGTCGGACACGACTGAGCGACTTCACTTTCACTTTTCACTTTCATGCATTGGAGAAGGAAATGGCAACCCACTCCAGTGTTCTTACCTGGAGAATCCCAGGGGCGGGAGAGCCTGGTGGGCTGCCGTCTATGGGGTCGCACAGAGTCAGACACGACTGAAGTGACTCAGCAGCAGCAGAGATGACTTCAGTTGTAGGGTACTTAAGAGCACCACACACAAAAAAATTAAATTACAAAATAACCTCATTTAATGAGGCCAAATGAAAAGCCCTAAATAAATCTTTAAAAAATAGATCATAACAAATTTTTAAACTATCCAGTATGATTAGGAAGGGTACATCTCAAGAATTGGCTACAGATAAAACACATGGAAAAGTATAACATAATTAAATGTAAGGTTAAACACAAAAATGAGGGGAAAAAAATCACATAACCAACTTAACTGCTACTGAAAAGACACCTGACAAAATTGAACGTCCATCTCTCAGTAAACTGTTTCAAAAACCATGAAGAATAAATTTATCAAATGTAGTGGTTTCCACATGAATATAGAAGTTCAAGGAGAACATCTTCATGAGCTTGGTGAAGGCAAAGATTTCCTTAAAAGGCCACAGAAAGATTTATAAATTGGGTTCTCACACACTAGCAAAGTAATGCTCAAAATTCTCCAAGCCAGGCTTCAACAGTACATGAACCGTGAACTTCCAGATGTTCAAGCTGGTTTTAGAAAAGGCAGAGGAATCAGAAATCAAATTGCCAACATCCGCTGGATCATAAAAAAAGCAAGAGTTTCAGAAAAACATCTCTTTCTGCTTTATTGACTATGCCAAAGCTTTTGACTGTGTGGATCACAACTAACTGTGGAAAATTCTGAAAGAGATGGGAATACGAGACCACCTGACCTGCCTCCTGAGAAATCTGTATGCAGGTCAGGAAGCAACAGTTAGAACTGGACATGAACAACAGACTGGTTCAAAATCGGAAAAGGAGTACGGCAAGGCTGTATATTGTCACCCTGCTTATTTAACTTCTATGCAGAGTACATCATGTGAAATGGCAGGCTGGATGAAGCACAAGCTGGAATCAAGACTGCTGGGAGAAGTATCAATAATCTCAGATATGCAGATGACACCACCCTTTTGGCAGGAAGCAAAGAAGAACTAAAGAGCCTCTTGATGAAAGTGAAAGAGGAGAGTGAAAAAATTGGCTTAGACCTCAACATTCAAAAACGAAGATCATGGCATCTGGCCCTATCACTTGATGGCAAAAAGATGGGGCAACAATGGAAACAGCGACAGATTTTATTTTGGGGGGCTCCAAAAGCACTGCAGATGGTGACTGCAGCCATGAAATTACAAGATGCTTGCTCCATGGAAGAAAAGTTATGACCAACCTAGACAGCTTATTAAAAAGCTGAGACATTACTTTGCCAACAAAGGTCCATCTAGTCAAAGCTGTGGTTTTTCCAGTGGTCATGTATGGTTGTGAGTTGGACTATAAAGAAAGCTGAGCACTGAAGTATTGATGCTTTTGAACTGTGGTGTTGGAGAAGACTCTTGAGAGTCCCTTGGACTGCAAGGATATCCAGCCAGTCCATGCTGAAGGAAATCAGTCCTGAATATTCAATGGAAGGACTGATGCTGAAGCTGAAACTCCAATACTTTGGCTACCTGATGCGAAGACCTGATTCATTTTAAAAGACCCTGCTGCTGGGAAAGATTGAAGGCAGGAGGAGAAGGGGATGACAGAGGATGAGATGGTTGGATGTCATCACTGACTTGATGGACACGAGTTTGAGCAAGCTCTGGGAGTTGATTATGGACAGCGAAGCCTGGTGTGCTGTAGTCCACGGGACTGCAAAGAGTCAGACATGACTGAGCCACTGAACTGAACTCACATGATTTATAATTTAGGAAAGATGGGATGTATGTAAGGTCAAATTACTTATTATTTGTCACATTCTGCATAATTATATAAAATATGTAAATGCCTTATATATATATTATTTTCAAGTGAGTGAACATCCTTTAATTTATTCTGAGACTTGGGTATATATTTGTAATTTCTACCTTTTTTGGATTAAATGTTGAAAATAGTAAGTCCTAATTTCATGTGTTAATAGTTTGCTGTCTTTTCTTTTAGTTCTGTCTCTGACAGAATTGTAATCACACTGTATATATTACTTAAAATTTGTTTTCCTCAAAATAGTGTGAACATTTTCTTTTGTAATTAAGCAGTTATTTAAAAAATGATGGCTATGTTGTATTATAAAGACCTTTCATAGGCTATTTAATGAGAGCAGTGTTTATTGGTTCTTTAAATTGTATTACAGTACCTTTGTTTTTTTTTTTTTCAATTTAATTTTTATGTATTTTTTAAAAATGTGTACACATGACATGAAATTCAAAACAAACAAAGCGGTTTACAAAGTCTGTCTGTTTCTTTCTCAATCTTCCTTCCGTGTGAAGCAACCAGTGTTGTTGGTTTGCTGTGTTTCTTTTCAGGACTCTTTTCTTCTTTCCATAAATAAGCAAATAGGTACTGTTTCCTTTCTCAGACAGAGGCCATTTGCATCTTACTTTTTCCCCAGTCAATATACTATAGAGATGATTCATATCAGTGTATGAAAAATCTCACTAATTTGATAGCTGCTGAGTGTTCCAGTATATAGATGTGTCATAATTTATTTGAGTCATTACAATACTTTTAAGTTGAATCTGTTTCTTGAGATTTGCTCCTTGTTTTTAAAGGGTAGATCTTTGGATTGTATTCCTTTTTTCAGTCCCCTCCTTTAAGAAATGGCTTTTTGCCTTTCTTTGGTGAGGAATGGGTCAGGCTTAGTGCCAATATTGAGTGCCACTAAGTCCTCATGTATGGATGTGAGAGTTGGACTGTGAAGAAAGCTGAGTGCCGAAGAATTGATGCTTTTGAACTGTAGTGTTGGAGAAGACTCTTGAGAGTCCCTTGGATTGCAAGGAGATCCAACCAGTACATTCTGAAGGAGATCACCCCTGGGATTTCTTTGGAGGGAATGATGCTGAAGCTGAAACTCCAGTACTTTGACTACCTCATGAGAAGAGTTGACTCATTGGAAAAAACTCTGATGCTGGGAGGGATTGGGGGCAGGAGGAGAAGGGGACGACAGAGGATGAGATGGCTGGATGGTATCACTGACTCGATGGACATGAGTCTGAGTGAACTCCGGGAGTTGGTGATGGACAGGGAGGCCTGGTGTGCTGCGATTCATGGGGTCGCAGAGTCGGATGTGACTGAGCAACTGAACTGAACTGAACTGAACTGAAGTCTTCTAGAAGTTACCAACCCCTTTAAAGAAATGAAGAACTCCCTTCTTTGGGGGCCTAGGGAAGGGAGGTCATTATGTATGGGAGGTAGTATTTAAGGAATCCTGAAATTAAAGGTCTTAAATGGGACAATTTTGTTGAAAGTGTGAAGTACAATAACATGAAAGATTCATAAAACATAAAAGTAGTTCTCATAGGATTATAAAATGAGCATCCGTGTGATGCCATCCAGGTCAAGAAAGAGAGCATTGTGCACACCTTCACTGACCTGTTTTATTTACCTCTCCCTTCCATGCCCCTAGTGGTAGCCAGTCTCCTGACCATTGTGGCGTTCATGTTGATTCTCCTTATAGCTGTGTAACCTAATTATGTATTCTTAAACCATCTAGTAAAATTGTGCTTTTGGGGGGAACTTCCTCCCTAATGCTCAATATCTGAAATTCTGTACTCCTAGGAGCAGTCTTGAAGAAGTGAGGTGGCAGGGAATCCTACACATCTTGTTTTAACGAAGTTTGAGGCTTCAGTCTGACTATTATTAGGCGAACTTGAAATCTTTTTCGTACCAGGTGATGGAGCTGTATCTTCACTGTTACTAGGATTCAGGAACTAGCTCTGCATTGGGTCTTTGAGGTACGGCTTCTAAAGCACCTGTTTACTGTGATCTGGGGATGGTTTTTGTCAGGAGGTCTTCATAAGTGCTCATTTTCTTCCTACTTGTGTTCCTTTGCTGGACATTTTAAACTGTGTTCATGCTCAAGAGCCCCTGTGGATTGCAAAAAAAAAAAAAAACAACACCCTACTTTCAAAGTAATTTTTTGTTTTCTTTTCTTTACTAATTTATAAAAGCTATGGGGTTTATAATCTTGGACTTTATTCATAAATGCTTGTTTGTCTCACCCATTTAGGCAGCCTGAAAGCTTGAGCAGGTCAAGTTTTCTTTTTTTGTGCAGAATACCTCACATTTTCTATAAACATAGGTAGACAGTGGCATGGCATTAATACATCCTGCCTACATTAAAACATACAATATTCTATATAAAAGACCATAGAAATAATATGTAGTTCAATTTTGTAGCTGACTTAACCTTTCAACTTTCGTGGTGCTACTTCTACGTAACCCAATACGTATACAAGTATATATTGAACTGAGACTAAAATTTCATGAACAGCACCCTTACTATGTAACTGATAGTGTTTATTCTGTTCTAATTTCATTAAAGATAAATGTTGACTGGGGACTCATTAAGTCATCTGCAGGACCTTCAGTAAATCAATTGAAAGGTAGTATGATTTTCTAGAGGAGGAGGTTAGCTTTGAGAGATTAAACTGAGTGAGGCAAACCCAGCCCTGGTTTGGTTTTATAGAGAAGGGCAGACTTGGGTTCAAGTCTTCACTGTGCCAGTTGGGCCTTAGCCTTCTGTAAAACTGGAAGCACTTCCTGCTTAGTGGTTATGAGGATTAATATAATGTAAGCATTAACACACAGCTTCTGTTATTAGCCATTATGCCTTATTTCAGGACTTAAGGGAGCTTCTCTGACTTCTAGCCTAGTGCTCTTTGTACAGATTGCAGAATTTGCTGTAACAGGAGTTATGGGACAGCGTTAAGTAACAACAGGTGGATGGGAATTGCTTCGTTGATCTGCTCACCCTTTGGGATCAGTTTAGGTTACTGTTAAGGTCTGTGCTCTCAAACTCTGCTGGTTTATTAGAGGAGTAGGAACTGCCTGACGAAAAAGGCAGTAACAGCCCACTGCAGTACTCTTGCCTGGAAAATCCCATGGATGGAGGAGCCTGGTAGGCTGCAGTCCATGGGGTCGCTAAGAGTTGGACACGGAGTGACTTCACTTTCACTTTTCACTTTCATGCATTGGAGAAGGAAATGGCAACCCACTCCAGTGTTCTTGCCTGGAGAATCCCAGGGACGGGGGAGCCTGGTGGGCTGCCATCTATGGGGTCACACAGAGTTGGACTCGACTTAGCAGCAGCAGCAGGAACTACCTGAAAGCATCAGGCAGTCACCATGCCTTCAGTATAGAAGACTTGGTCTTCCTGTTTCCGTTCACGGGAGGGATGTTGAAGCTAAAGTTCCGTGTGTGTGTGTGTGTGTGTATGTGAAAGAAAGAAGAAGTGAAGTCACTCAGTCACTCCATGTGACCCCATGGACTGTAGCCCAGCAGGCTCCTCCGTCTACAGGATTTTCCAGGCAAGAATACTGTAGTGGGTTGTATGTATATAATATCAATTCAGGAGAACAGAGAACATATACTTCTGATTCTTCTCTCTGTCTTTTCATATTTCACATTTACAATCTACCCCCTCATGTTTTAGAGAATAACCCAGCTTTTGTATTTTTTTTAATTAATTTTTTTATCGAAGGATAATTGCTTTACAGAATTTTGTTTTCTGCCAAACTCAACAGCTTTGATAACAATTTATTCATAAAAGTAACTGAAGCAATTTTTTTTGAAGCATATTTAAACAAAAATTCATATAAAATGCTACTGTGAAGAGAAACCTATTTATTAACATTTGGTGTTTTTTTCTTCTAATCTTTTTCATGCATTAAAAAAGTGACAATAATACTGTATATTCAGGTACCTTGTAATAAAATTAAAAACTGAACCGATTAGAAAGTTCTAGATCAATAAGATGATAGAGGAAGGGAGAAAGGGCACTTTGTTGAATGAGAGAGGCAGTGACCTTTTACTGTCTCTGAGATTGAAGGGTATTCTGCAGCAAGTAAGAGTTTGACTTTAAAACTCTTTCCTGCTTTCTATTCTTTCTCTCATTTGGCACACACTCCTGAGATCAGAACAAATGGGTGTTATGCTGCTGAAATTAATATCCCATTAGATTGCTGGTAGAGTTCCTATTTTTTGGTGGAATACAAAAACTGAGTTGTTTTTAATAGTTCTACTAAACGTACATATGGGCTTCCTAGGTGGCTCAGTGGTAAAGAATCTGCCTGCCAGTGCAGGAGATGCAAGGGACACGAGTTCGATTCCTGGGTTGGGAAGATTCCCCTGGAGAAGGAAATGACAACTCACTCTACTACTCTTGCCTGGGATATCCCACGGACAGAGGAGCCCAGTGGGCCAAGTCCATAGGGTTGCAAAAGAGTTGGACACTACTTAGCGACTGAACAACAGCAACAGCAAAACATACGAATGCTAGTCAGTGCTTCTCAACTGCTTCAGATTCCTTAGCCAGTGTGCTCACCCAGGTCCTGTGAAGAACCCAGTGTGATGCAGGAAGTAACCTACCCTGCACTGCAGCACTTGGATGGGATCTGCTGTCTGAAAATGACCTAATTGGAGGCCAATCAGTTTTCTTTTCTCCCCACAGATTTTGAAGCCAGCTTCATAAGACTGCTGGACAAAGTAACTAATGGTTCTCGAATTGAAATAAACCAAACAGGTAAGCTCCTTTTCTTCCCATTCCTGAAAGCACTTACATGTACTACTTAAATATTCCTCTGTTACTCACTCTTTTTGATGGTATAAATATTGTATTTGAATGGAAAGACCCAGTTTCCTGTCTGTGATATGATTGTCTGAAGATAGTATGTGATATTGCCAATTTAAGGGACATATATTTGACTTAAGGAAGTGAGAAGAGTGAAAATTTCAGATAAACAGGCAAGCACCTCCTCTCTTTTAAACAATAGAAGTGTTTTATACCTAACTTTATGTACAGCTTTTCAGTGTCCATGTAGCTTATGTTGTCACAATAAAATCTTACAACAAACTCTGAGGTAGCTGTATGTGATGAATTTTAATTTTTTTTATTTTGTCTTTTAAAATAAGTTTATATAAGTATGTGCAAAAAATGTGAAAATCCCTTCACCTGTTTCCCCTTCCATTCACTCTCCCAGGGGCAGCCATGGGGACTTTGTCCTGGTCTCCTTTGTATGTATTTGCTTCCATGGGCACTTCTGTATCTCAAACCATCAACAGGATCAGGCTGTTCATATTGTTCTGCAGCCAGCTGTTTTTTATTAGCACAGATGTCTCAGGGAATTTGCTTGCCAGGCACATGCAGGTCCATCTCAATTTTTCAGTGGCATTACATTGTATTCTGTTGTATGGATACATGATAACTTATTTGACTGTTCCCTGCTGATAAACATTTAGGTTGTTTCTAGCTTTTTGTCTAGTTTTTTTTTTTTTCCTTCTTTTTTTTTGCTATTAGAAACTGTTATCTACATTGTATAGGTGATCATGGCAAACATGCTTTGATTGTCTCCATGAGCTATGTACCTTTGCACATGTATTCAACAGAGGAAACTGAACTTTTCTATGTGTTTTCTGTTAAGGGAGAAACATGTATTCAACAGAGGAAACTGAACTTTTCTGTATGTTGGCCCTGTTAAGGGAGAAGACAAGCTTGGCTTTATAAGTGGCCATGGGACTTGATCTGTAGCTGCATTCAGCCATACCTCACAGAGAACAGGTTTCAGGAGTAAAACATCAGATGCCCTTTGCAAGCTATGATTCCTTTAGTCTTTCTTGATTCCTTTACTTTGAAATTGCTGGGGGTGTTTTCAGTGGTTTTTATTGGTGATTCAGAGGACAAGAAATTCTGTTGTTTTGGGGTCATATCTGTTGTTTTATGGTCATATCCATAAAACCTGAGACTGCGAGCCACGCAGCAGAGCAGTTCTCCTGGATTCCCTTACCCTACTGCTCTCCACCCGGGTGCCCTTTCCCAATAAAATCTCTTGCTTTGTCAGCACATGTGTCTCCTCAGACAATTCATTTCCAAGTGTTAGACAAGAGCCCAGTTTTGGGCCCTGGAAGGGGTCTGCCTTCCTGCAACAAATGGCGACTCTGGTGGGACTCTTCTTCTCTGAGACCAACATCCTGACCACTTGGGGTACTCAGGGGCCAGCTTGCCTGCCAATGGACCAGACCCAGTGGCCGCAACTGGGACCCTTTTGTCCCTGGTCTCCTCCTGACCTGGACAACTGGCCAGAGTGCCCCGACCGGTAAGGAACAAGAGACTTTATTGACCTCTCTCCCCTTCCCTCTCTCTTTCCTCTCCTTAACCCTTCCTATCCTTCCCCATTTTTCTAGTCTCCCGGTCCTGGACACAGGAATCTGGTCGAAGGGCCCTCAGCATGAGCTGAGGATTGGAGACTGATCACCTCCTCATGGCAGAGAATTCGAATTCTGGTTCTGGTCTGGTCTGATTTCTGGTAGGGCCGAGTTCCAGTCCTCCCTTCTCTGAAGGCCCAGGGAAAAGTCCCATAATGCCTGGGTATCTGTAGGTGGCAGGAGACGTCTGTAAGGCCACCCCTTTCGCCCACCTCTCCCGCCTCCTCCCCCTTCTTCTTTCAACCTGGCTTCCTTTCCTCCCTTTGAAATCTTTGATGTTAGTACTTGGATCTGAAGTTCTGTGTCTCTATAGGAGGTTTTCTGAGAGACTGTATTCTTATATTTAAGGGCTTCCTTGGTGGCACAGAGGTTAAAGTGTCTGCCTGCAATGTGGGAGACCTGGGTTCAATCGCTGGGTCAAGAAGATCCCCTGGAGAAGCAATTGGCAACCCACTCCAGTATTCTTGCCTGGAGAATCCCATGGATGGAGGAGCTTGGTCAGACATGACTAAGTGGCTTCACTTTCACTTTCTACAGCTTAGTTGAGAAATAAGATATTTATATGATCCTGCTTCCTTCCACCTCTTGTGTCTACCCGCCCGCCCCACCTCACCCCCCCACCCCCCCACCTCACCCCCCCAGCCTTCATTTTGATGATCTGGTTAGTTTCTTATTTGGTTAATTTGCCAGCATAGACAGATTTTAGTGCAGAGTTCAGTGGTTATAGTCTTTGGGAGTTGGGGGCTTTTGGACCTAAAAGATTGTTTTGAGTCATGAATAGTATTTAGAATAACTAAAGTAGAGTTTTCTAACTTTGATTAGAATATGATTCTGATAGTGATTATTGTGATTTTGATTTTTTAATATGGTAAAACCTGTATTTCTTGTGTCAAACTCCCAAGCGCTGCTTTCCTTTTGGTGACTGAACCTAGTTCCTTCCTCTAATGTTAGATTTCTTTATTGGTAAATTGTGCCAGGAGAACTTGGCCAGGGATTATTAGTATCAAAAATATATTGTGTTCATTTCTTCATATCCCCTGAATCATCTAGCATATTTTATTTGGTTTTTCCTCTAATATGTAAACCTAGTATGAAACTTTTTGGATGATATGCATATTTGAAAGAATAAAGAAAGATAAAGTGTTTTCACTAAAGCAGTTCAATAATTTTAGACATTTCCATTTGTTACTATTAAATTAAAATAGTTACTATTAATGGAAATGAGTGCCATAAGTACTTGCCTTCTCTAGGTACCTAGTTTGGTGACTATGGTATTGGGAAATCTGATTTCCTGGGCCTAGAAGAAGCTGATTGCTGGCACGATGGTTTCAGAACATCATCTGTAAACCCCGACATTGGCACAATCTGAGAGCATGCTGTTGGGAGACTAAGGTGCCTGTTAGGATATATCTCCTCTGTGCCCTGCTGTGACTCTGGCAATTCAGATGGCTTAGGGAGGGGTTTAATTTATTACTGTTTATTAAATTACACTCACAGTTTATTATTGTTACAAGGACTTGACAGTAATGAGTCAGCTTTTGGAGTGAAGTATGTGGGCTCTCAGGAATGGCATTTTGAACTCTTGGATGCCCTTGCCAGACTTTCCCCTTGGGACTGACTGTTTCATTGCCTTTGTGACACTTTTTTTTTTTCCTTCTGCTGACTTTCTTTCCTCTGTTATAAGGAACGACCTTATATTATCAGCCTGGCCTCTTGTATGGTGGGTCCATGGAGCATGACTGCAGCGTTCTTCGCGGCATTGGGTATTATCTGGAAAGTCTGCTCTGCCTGGCTCCATTTATGAAGCACCCGCTGAGAATAGTTCTGCGAGGAGTGACCAATGACCAGGTTGACCCTTCGGTGAGTAGTGAGGCCACACCACCCTGTGATTTTTGTCTCCTGTTACACCTAACTTCTGAGAAACTAGTTCCTGATAAAACACATTTGTTTTGTTATTTACCTTGAAGTTTAGAGATTAATCACTCCAGAAGGCAGATGAGCCAAGACTCATAATCATCAGATTCAGTGACGATTGTTAATCTTCTTCAAGGTGCCTTTCATTGTTATGTCTAAGAACCTTCTGAACAGATGCTTGCAGTCTCATCGTGTTTGACATGAAATATGGCTCTGTTGACTGAAGTTTGTGAGAGTGGAGTTTTCATAAGGTCATGTGACGGTTGAGGCTGAAAGGCAGCAGATCAGAATTTTAGGCAGAGAATAATATCTTCTTGGCATGCTGCAGCATAATCTTGACTTAGGCTTCAACTGTACACTTTAGGACTTTCTTCTTCTGAGAAGAGTTTGCAGATTTAGAGAAAGGGTATAAGGGCAGGGAAGGTATATATGAGCTTTGCCAGTGTGTGAGCATCAGCAAGCTTCTTATTAAGCGTGCTGTGTTTGTGGGGAGGATAGTTTAATGTACAACTAGAATATTCATTGTGGCTACCTCAGCTGTCTTAATGCCAGTCTGGGATGGGTTTTATTGTATGTGTGTGTGTGTGAGAGAGAGAGAGAGAGAGAGAAAGACAGACAGGTTGGGGAGAGGGAGATTGATGGATTGGAGCAGGCCTGCCTTAGACCTTTCATAGTGAGGCAACGATCCCCTCCTTTGGATGCTCTGCTGTCCAGAGAAGATATCTTCAAGCTGAGGGCCATGATGTGAAGTTCTAACTGAGGATGCTTGTCTTCACCTTGGCAGACATTAGAAGAAGACCACTGAAGGGGTAGCTTCAGAGGCAGATGTGTGTGGCTTCCCTAACCAGGGAAAACCAGTTAGGTGGTGCAGTGAGCTCCAAAGCAGAGACTGCTGGTATTCACCAGGATGCTGATGAGGTTATAAACATGATTAATGTGTTCTTGGGCAATAAAAGGTTTATTCCTGAATTCTTAAGATTCAGGTACATAAAGTCTTCCAGGATCCAAAGTAGAGTGCAAGATCTGATATTCTTAACTATATACAAATGCTGCATAAACTGTTTAGAATTTCAAAGTAATTTCAAGTGGTTGCTTATTTCTCACATTTTCCCGGAAGATTGTAGGAAATGGGTTCTTCAGTTAAAAGTAAGAGTGGAGACCTCTACTATTTCAGATTGGGAGGGGGTGGGGTAGGTGCCTTGACTCTTGGGAAAAGTCCCTGAAGCAGACAGATGTTGGCACCATGTATCCCAGTTTTGTATTCTCTTTCTATAGTTGCCAGTGATCTTAAAAGCTGTTATTACTGACAGTACTAAAAATTTACATATTTACATATTAACAATGACAAAGATTAATTGATAGATTCCCTAGAAATAGTATTTTATTCTTTCTAGCAGTATATTAAAAGGCTTTCTTGTAGTTTTCACAAGCTACAGGACTAAAATGACCTTGGTTAGTACCTGGCTCCAGCCCAGGATAAAATAAATACACCTAATCCTGGATAAAGAGTAACTTCTTCAGCCTGTGGCTTCTTCGTTTTAAACTTTCTCTTTAATGTGTAGTTTCCCCATCAATTTATGTCCACACCTACTGTCTGCACACAGGGATGAATACGATGAGTTCTGCCCGTAGGGAATGTGGTTTCATGGGGTGAACAGCTGTGAACACAGCCAGGAAGACCACAAGGCTGGATACTCTGGGCTCTGGCAGACGCACAAGCCGAGTGCTGAGGGCTGGGGAGGGCTTTCAAGAGGAAGGGAAGCCCCAGAGTCAGTCATGGTTTTAGGAAGATAACTGTAGAGCTGAGAGAAGGGTAAATTGCCAAGGTGTCAACCAGTATGAACTTGATGCAGAGGGAAGTGGAAGGGTAGACAAATATGAAGGGCATTGTGGAGGGAGGGGCTTCATAACTCAATAACTAATTGGAGTTGGGATAGGAGGAAGGGGTCACAGGTAACTCCATGATTTCTGTCATAGTTGACTTGAAAGGATAGTGATCAGAAAGAGTTTCACAGGGAAGAGGAAAATTGTGATGGGGTGATAGTTGATGTGTCTGATTTTGGTCCTATTCTCTGGGATATTGATGGGATATCCATGGGGGATGTCCAGTTGGGAATTACTGTTTGGAGCCTCAGATCATCAGGATCTTACCTACTGACATTTCACTCTGTAGGAGAATGAGGTTGACTAGTACCCAGTTTGATCACTGTTGGCTTTTTGGCTCAGTAAGTCTGACAGGTGCTTTTCTCTTGGTCTGCACAGTGTGCTGGTGGTGTTGGTGTTGGTGTGTGTCTCTGAATTGGTTGTTCTTGTTTGAAACCCCAGAGTTTTTCATTGCAGTAGGTTGGCGTGGCTTCTTCACAACAGCAATCCATCAGAGCAGAGTAGCACCTGCCCTCTTGGGAAGAGGCGTGAGAGCTCCATTTGGACACAGGTCTTAACTGACCTCATCATTCATTTAACGTCCCCTTCTAGCCTCAGTGGGCCAGTAGAGTTTTGGCTTCATGGTTCCAGGGACTGAGAATAGATGAAGAAGAGGAATAAGTGTATAAGGAGTGAGTTGGGGAAGAGGAGCTGGAGACAGTGACTATGGAAATAGAAGGATTTGGAGGAGCCAAGGAGTTGAGTTCTGAAAAGCTAGGGATGATCCAAGAGTCAGTCCTTGCAGGAGTTGAGTTGGGATTGGGTAGGGAGATGCAGCAGTGAGAAGTTCTGTTGAGCTTTAAGAGAACAGTATCATTAGGGTACAAGATCACACACAGGTTCAGAATGAGTAAGAAATAGAACCATAGAAGGTTGGGAGATTCTTCCAGAATGCTAGATGGGATATCCCCTTAAGAGCTGAGGTTGGGAATTTTTAAGTGAGAGAAACTTGCACTCGTTTGTAGGCTGTAATGGCGAAGGAAAAAGTTAAAATGAGAAGGGTAGAAGGGCTTAATAAGGCCACCTACAGATATCCAGAGGATAGAAGCAGCAGTGATGGGATGAGCCTTGTAAAGGGGTAGGGACATTTTGGAGACAAAAAGATAGGAAATGGGGGGAAATTTTGAAAAGAAAAATTCTAGGAGGTCTCCTTTGAGTCTCAGTGATTTGATACTGGTGCCCCCAGTTGATATTTACTGGTGCCAGCAGTTGGCCAGACGGTGAGTGAAGAGTCCGTCCTCTTTCAGGGCTATCCTAGCAGGGAAAAGAAGTAGAGTGAAATCTGCTGTGTCCTGGCCACTCGTTTAGGTGGACCTCTGTCAGTATCCGTATTTATTTGATTCATGGGGGTTAGGTAGATGTTCTTATCACTGTTTCAGAAGGGAACATGTTTCTTCCCTTTTTCTGTTTGTTGTGGTATGTGCTAAGTTGCTTCAGCCATGTTTGACTCTTCTGCGACCCTATGGATTGTAGCCTGCCAGCCTCCTCTGTCCATGGGATTCTCCAGGAAAGAATACTGGAGAATATTCAATTGCCATTTCCTTCTCCGGGGGATCTTCCTGACCCATAGATTGAACCTGAGTCTCTTATGTCTCTTGCATTGGCAGACAAGTTCTTTACCACTAGGGCCACCTGGGAAGCTATGGGTCTGATCATATTTCTACTTGTTGACTGATTGGACTGTAAAGGTGGTGCCTTTGCCTGAGGTTCCACTTGGGTCAGACTTTTGCCTTTCGTCTCTGACTTCAGAGTAACAGATAGGTTTCCTTGAAGCAGAACCCGCAGACCACCCCCACTTTGCTAGATCCAGTGTGTGGAGCTTGAGGAGGTTATGGAACTTTCTAGTTGGGCCCCTCTTTCTACAGCAGGCAGCCAAAGCCCTGAGGAGAGAGCGTCCGGGCCTCAGAGGCTGTAAGAGGCAGAGTGGGGCTCCAGGCCACAGCTGCCTTTCCAGCCCTTGTCCCACCACAGCGAGGGGCCTGCCCTTTGTGTCAGATGGAGAGTGACCCGGGAGACAGGACCACACCTGCAGTTATATTTGGGCTCCTGACTGGCCCTCAGTCAATTTGACTTCCTCCTATTTGACTCCAGGTGTGGGTGGGATGAACCAGCAGGGGTGTTCTGTTCTCTTGCCTTTCTCTTACCTGGGAGAGCTGGAGGCCGCCTAGCTCCAGGAGTCATGCTCACAGAGCAACCGGCGTCCTTGCAGCCCCCACCTTTTCCAGAATCTGGCTTGGTCTTCTCCTCAGCTGCCCTTCGTACTAGCCTTGACTGAATTCTTCTTGGTTTCAGCAATTCCAAATGCCTATTTTAAGTTTCTGAGTTGTGTGTAGCTTTAATATTTAATTGAAATTAGCTAATCTTTAATGGATTTTCTCAGTAACTGCTTCTGCCCCACCTGATCCATGCTGAACATGTTCCTAGGATACATAGGTCATTTCTACCTCTGGTTAATTTTCTGATATATGAATATTTGGTTGGGGACTGTTCTCTGCCATAAAGCCCTGTTGGAGTATTGTTCTGTTGAATGTTAGCATGTAAGACTTGGTAGCAACTTGGAGACAGGCAGGCTGAGCTCCTTACCTTAGAGACAAGGGAATTTAGAAATCGAGATTTTCTTGTTTGAGGCCACACAGCAAACTAGAGCCTGGACTGGGACCAGGGCTTTTTCCCAGAGCCTCTGCTTATGCTGCTTGCCCTCAATGCTTCCTGTTGTAGGATCAGCCCCTGCAGGGCTGAGAAACATCTCTTGTTCCATTGGGAACAAGGAAGGGATTGCTCTTGTTTCCCTAGTTGCCGCTGAGACAGCAGTCACTGACTTCTTGGATAACGTGATTTGAATATCACCTTATCCTCTGTGAGGAATCTGCAAATGAATAAGGAAGGATCGCAGCCCTCCTAGGAGTTTCGAATGAGGAGATGGTAACAGTTGTACTTGACAGTGTCTTGCCATCGACTGACTGTGGATGTCTTCCTTTGCACTTAGGGGTTTTTGTTGTTTGCTGCAGTTTGAGGCTGTCTTTCCTCTGAGGCTCCCGGCGCCTTGTAGAATCACCACCACCTTTAACTGCCTGTGTGTGGGTGTCAGCAGGATTCTTAGGTAGAACTGTTAGGCTGAATAGTTGATTCACTTTAGCCTGGAGTGCCACCAGCTCTAAACGTGAAATAGTCATGTTGAATAAAGAATACTTAAAGAGGCCATGTCTTTGCTTAGTGTTTATACCTGTAAGAATGAGCAGAGGTCTCAGTTTGTTTTCTGCATGAGCCCAGCAGTTTCTTGGTGCTTTTTGCGTGATAGCATGTGATGCTCATGATGACTCATAAGGTAGGTGTGTACTACTATAAATGTGGAAAAGGGGCTCAGAGAAGCCAGTGGCTTATAAAATCATAGTCTTTAGTCGAGAGCAGAGCCAACCCATGCCCTCAGTTGTAAGCCAGCCTCTTTTCTCTTTACCAGACTGCATCATCTACCTGGAGGCTAAGCCTTAACCGGCTTTGTGGATTCTTTCTTCTTTCAATCTCAAGGTTTAACTAAACTTTTTTTTTTTTTTCTGAAATTATTCTGCAGGTTGATGTTCTGAAGGCAACAGCACTCCCTCTACTGAAACAGTTTGGGATTGATGGTGAATCTTTTGAGTTAAAGGTACGAATGTCCAGATTGTTGGTGGCATAAATCAGTGTGAAATATTTTCTTACCAACTCACTGGAAGAGCTGTATGGCCCAGTGTGTGTGTGGCACGTTTGAAGTCACCATTATAAGAATTCTTGAACCTAGCATTGCAGACTTTGAGCTGAAAGGGTCCCTTTAGTAATGACAAGAGTAATTGATATATTGCACTTACTTAGTGGTAGTAGATGTTGTCAACATTCGACATACATTAACTCCTTGACTCATAACAACTCAGCCAATAAGTCATGGAGCTGGGATTCTGACCATGCTACCTCTCTGATCTGGATCATTTATTTTAATTTATGTCCAGAGCCTACCAATCTGAATGTCCCTGAGACTTTTTAGTACTTTACTTTCAAAACCTAGTTGAAGTAATTTAAGCATCTGTTTGTTTGCTATTTAAGGGAATTATATCAATCCAGGGTGATAACACTGGATATCTTAAGCTGTTTAGCATCTCTGCTTTTTGAAGGGAAATTACTTCATTTTTATTTAATAACTCAAAACTATTGAGTTTTGATAGACCATTTAATTCCAGAAGAGGAGAAAAGGGTTCTTGGTGGTTAAGAAGTGGGTAAGCTGATGAGCTAGACCAGTCCCTCATTTTAAGGTTGAGGAAACAAGTTCTGGTGGTGAAGTGACCTGTCTGGCTTTGACTGGAACATGCAGGCTCTGTTTCTACTGCTTTTTCTGACACACCACATAGTCCCCTTGCTCAGCATGTGCCCCTGTGGAGCTGACATTAGGTTCTGTTGATCTTGAAGAGATGGACAAGTTGGGTTTGAAAGCCTTCTGCATTCTAATGTTGGTTTTCATTCTTGGTGTACACCAGCTTGGCTGGGTGTCATCCACTCTGTTGAATCCTGACCTCTTCTTTTTCACTATGCCTACAGGTTGTACGACGGGGGATGCCACCTGGAGGAGGAGGTGAAGTGTTTTTTTCATGTCCTGTGAGGAAGGTCCTGAAGCCTATTCAACTCATAGATCCAGGAAAGATCAAACGTATCAGAGGAATGGCGTATCCTTTGCATTAGCTTCAGATTTCTTACTTTTTTTCTTTGCCTCAGTAAGATAAGAATGACTCATAACAGTTTACTTCTTCCCAGGGTTATTTACATTTCAGACAACAGTTCAGTCGCTCAGTTATGTGACTCTGCGACCCCATGGATTACAGCATGCCAGGCCTCCCTGTCATCAACTCCTGGAGCTTGCTCAAACTCTTGTCCCTCAAGTTGGTGATGCCATCCAACCATCTCATCCTCTGTTGTCCTCTTCTCCTCCTGCCTTCAGTCTTTCCCAGCATCAGGGTCTTTTCAAATGAGTCAGTTCTTCACATCAAGTGGCCAAAGGATTGGAGTTTCAGCTTCAGCATCAGTCCTTCCAGTGAATATCCAGGACTGATTTCCTTCAGGATTGACTGGTTGGATCTTCTTGATGTCCAAGGGATTCTCAAGAGTCTCCTCCAACACCACAGTTCAAAAGCATCAATTCTTCAGCACTCAGCTTTCTTTATAGTCCAACTCTCACATCCATACATGACTGCTGGAAAAACCATAGCTTTGACTAGATGGACCTTTGTCGGCAAAGTAATGTCTCTGCTTTTTAATATGCTGTCTAGGTTGGTCATAGCTGTCCTTCCAAGGAGTAAGCGTCTTTTAATTTCATGGCTGCAGTCACCATCTGCAGTGATTTTGGAGCCCAAGAAAGTGAAGTCTGTCACTGTTTCCATTGTTTCCCCATCTGTTTGCCATGGAGTGGTGGGACCAGATGCCATGATCTACATTTTATTAATGTTGAGTTTTAAACCAGCTTTTTCACTCTCCACTTTCATTTTCATCAAGAGGCTTTTCAATTCCTCTTCACTTTCTTCCATAAGGGTGGTGTCATCTGCATATCTGAGGTTATTGGTATTTCTCCGTGCAACCTTGATTCTAGCTTGTGTTTCATCCAGCCTGGCATTTCACATGATGTACTCTGCATACAACTTAAATAAGCAGGGTGACAATATATAGCCTTGACATACTCCTTTCCCAATTTGGAACCAGTCTGTTGTTCCATGTCCAGTTCTAACTGTTCCTTCTTGACCTGCATACGGATTTCTTAGGAGACAGGTAAGGTGGTCTGGTATTCCCAGCTCTTTAAGAATTTTCCTCAGTTTTTTGTGATTTACACAGTCAAAGTCTTTGGCGTAATCAGTAGAGAAGAAGTAGATAATTTTTCTGGAATTCTCTTGCTTTTTCTATGATCCAACGGATGTTGGCAATTTGACCTCTGGTTCCTCTGCCTTTTATAAATCCAGCTTGAACATCTGGAAGTTCTCGGTTCACGTACTCCTGAATCCTGGCTTGGAGAATTTTGAGTATTACTTCACTAGTGTGTGAGATGAGTGCAGTTGTGTGGTAGTTTGAACATTCTTTGGCATTGTCCTTCTTTGAGATTGGAAGGAAAACTGACCTTTTTCCAGTTCTGTGGCCACTGCTGAGTTTCCATATTTGCTGGCATATTGAGTGCAGCTTTAACAGTATCATCTTTTAGGATTTGGAATAGCTCAACTGGAGTACTGTCACCTACACTAGCTTTGTTTGCAGTGATGCTCCCTAGGGCCCACCTGGCTTCACATTCCAGACAACAATCTTGGAAAAATCTTAACAGTGAACTTGTAATTATTGGCTGAGATAGGGTATTTTATTATCTGCCTCATCATAACTAGACTGACTGATTGATTCATTTATTTTTTTTTGGTTAACACTTAAGCAAACAGTTCCACTGTTTGTTACACTCTCTTGAGGGCTTTGATTTGGGGGCTACCAATGCACTGTAGTCCCTGCTTCAGAAGAGCTCATCGTCTGGTGAAGGAAATGAATGTACAGATACATAATTCTGCTATAATGTATAAAGTGATGTAGATGATGTTCAGTGGGTTGGAGGAACTAAGAGTAGAGTGGCATATTTGTCTGGAAGATGTGAGAGAGCTGACTAGTAATTAATAATATCTACCAGTTAGTAATTGCTTATTCTGAACTATGATAATTTATATACTTAATTTATTTTTTATTTTTTAAACTATTGAGATGTGGTTGACATACAAAAAACTGTATATATTTAATGTGTACCACTTGAGGAGTTTGGAGAGATATATATATATACCTGTGAAACCATCAGCCCAATCAGTGCCATAAGTGTTTCTATCACCTCCAAAAGTTTCTTTTCATCCTCTTTATTATTTTAATTTTTTGTGATAAGAATACTTTTAACATAAGATTTATCCTCTTAGCAAATTTTAAGTATGCAATATAGGCATTACAGTGTATAGTAAGTGTCTAGGAGAAGGAAATGGCAACCCACTCCAGTGTTCTTGCCTGGAGAATCCCAGGAACAGGGGAGCCTGGTGGGCTGCCGTCTATGGGGTCTCACAGAGTCGGACACGACTGAAGCAACTTAACAGCAGCAGCAGCAGGACTTATTTAGATTCCTCATATACATGGGATCATGTAGTACTTGTTCTTATGTATCTGGTTTATTTCAGATAGCATAATATCCTCCAGGTTCACCCATGTTGCCACAAATGATAACATTTCCTTTTTTGAGGATGAATAACATTATTGAATCCATATACCACATTTTCTTTATCCATTTGTCTGTTGGTAGACATTTAGGTTGCTTTTATACCTTGGCTATTGTAAATAATGCTGAAAAAAAATATAGGAATCCATGTGTATTTCTTTGAGATCCTAAGTTAAGTTTCTTTAGATATATGTCCAGAAGTGGGATTGCTGGATCAGATGGTAGTTCTATTTTTAATTTCTCAAGGAATCACCATACTGTTTTCTATAGTGGCTTCACCAGTGCATGTTCCCACTAGCAGTGTACAAGGACTCCCTTTTCTCCATACGCTCACCAACACTTCTTACTTATTTATTTTTTGATAATCACTGTCCAAATGGGGTGAGGTGATATCTCAGTGTAGTTTTAATTTGTAGTTCCTTGGTGATTAGCGATTATTGAGTGCCTTTCCATGTTTTAGTTTGCCATTTGTATGTCTTTTGGGGAGAAGTGTCTATTCAAGCCCTTTGCCCATTTTTAAGTAGAGTTGTTTGTTCATTTTGCTACTAAATTGTAAGATAAGGTGTGCTGTATCTTTTGAGTGTTAATCATATATATGAATTTCAGACATTTTCTCTAATTACATAGGTTGCCTTTTCACTCTGTTGTTTATTTTGCCTCCTTTTTTTTTTTTCCTTTTTGGTATTCAAGAAATCATTGCTGAAGCTAAAAGTCTTCCTCACTGTTTTCTTCTCAGAGTTTTACAGTTTAAAGTCTTACATTTGTCTTTAATTCATTTTGAGTTTATTTTTGTACCTGGTGTGAAATAAGAATCCTCTTTCATTCTCTTGCATATAGGTATTGTTTTCCCAACAGTGTTTATTGAAGAGGATATCCTTTCCCCATTGTATATTCTTGGCAACCTAGTTGAAGGTCAAGTGACTAGATATGCATAGGTTTATTTCTGGGCTCTCTGTTCTGTTGTCTTTTTTTTTTAATGTTAGTACTATACCGTTTTGATTTTGGTAGCTTTGTAACATATTTTGGTATCAGGACCTGTGATGCCTTCAGCTTTGTTCTGCTTGCTCAGAATTCTTTGGCTATTTGGAGTCCTTTGTGGTTTCATATAAATCTTAGGTTTATTTTTTCCCTATTTTTATTAAAAATAAATGTGAGATTTTGATAGTGATTGCCTTGAATCTGCAGATTGCTTTGGAAAGTATGGACATTTTAACAATATTAATTTTTCCAGTCTTTGAACATGGCCTGTCTTTTCCTCTAAAGTCTTTTAAAATGTCTTTTATCAGTGTTTTGTAGTTTTTAGTGTGTAGGTCTTTCACTTCCTTGATGAAGTTTATTTCTAAGAATTTAGGTTGTTTTAAATGCTATTGTAAATAGGATTGTTTCTTTGATTATTTTTTGTGGGTAGTTTGTTGTTAGTGTATAGAAACTCAACTGATTTTTGTATGGTGATTTTGTATCATGCAACTATATTGAATTCATTTATTCTAACAATTTTTTGTGGGGGATGCTGTTCTTTAGGATTTCTACATATAAGATCGTCTTCTGCAAAAAGAGATAATTTTACTTTTTCCGTTCCAATTTGAATGCATTTTCTTTTTCTTACTTAATTACTCTGGCTAGGACATCTAGTATTATGCTGAATAGAAATGTCAAGAGTGGGCATCTTTGCTTTGTTCTGAATTTTACAGGAAAAGTTTTCAGTTTTTCACCATTAAAGATAATGTTAGCTTTGGGCTTTTCATATATGGCCTTTATTGTGTTGAGGTAAGTTGCTTCCATGCTTAATTTGTTGAGAGGTTTTTTTTTTTTTATCATGAAAGAGTGTTATTTATCAAATGCTTTTTCTGCAGCTATTGAGACAATGATGTGATTCTTATCCTTCATTCTGTTAATGTGATGTATCACATTGTTTAATTTGCATATGTTGAACCATTCTTGCATCTCAGGGATAAATACCACCGTGTCATGTTCTGTGACCCTTATAATATGCTGTCGAACTCAGTTTGTTAATTTTTTTGAGGTTTTTTGCATCCGTGTTTGTCAGATATATTGGCCTGCAGTTTTCTTGTATTATCTTTGGCTTTGGTGATTCTAATCTCATAAAATGAGTTTGGAAGTGTTTCCTCTTAGATTTTTTTTTTAGAAGTTTAAGCATCGGTGTTAATTCTTCTTTGAACATTTGATAGAATTCAACATTAGAGTCATCTGCTGAAGCCACCTGGTTATGGGTTTTTCTTTGTTGGGAACTTTCTGATTACTGGTTTAATCTCTTTACATGTAACTGATCTGTTCAAGCTCTCTGTTCTTGATTCAGACTTGAAAGTTTTTATGTGTATAGGGGTTTATTTATTTCTTCTAAGTTGTCCAGTTTATTGACATATAGTCATTTATAATAGTCCCTCATGATGTTTTCCAATTTCTGTGGCATAAGTTGTTAATATCTCCTTTCATTTCTGATTTTACTTACTTGAGTTTTGTCTTGTCTTAGTCAAGCTAAAGGTTTGTCAGTTTTTATCTTTTCAAAAAATCAACTATTTCATTAAGTTTCTTCTATTGTTTTTCTGTTTTATTAATGTCTAATCTGCCAACTTTGAATTTGGTTTCTTTTTCTAGTGTAAAATTAGGCTGTTTGAGATCTTCCTTTCATAGAAAGAATGTTAGCACTTATCAGGCGGTCCTAAGATGGCGAAATAATAGGACAGGGAGACCACTTTCTCCCCCACAAATTCATCAAAAGAACACTTGAACGCTGAGTAAATTCCACAGAACAACTTCTGAATGCCGGCGGAGGACATCAGGCAACCAGAAAAGCACTTATCAGTATAAAATTTCTTAGTACTCCTTTTGTTGCATTCGTAAATTTTGGTATGTTCTGTTTTCATTTTCATTTGTCTCTTGTTGGATCTTCTTTTATCGATTCAGCCACTCTGTGTCTTTTGATTGTGGAGTTTAATACATTTATATTTTATATACTTTATTCTTAACCTCAAAGTGAGTCTGAATTCACTTCTATCCTATTTTGTGGATGTAGAAACTGAGGCTTCAAACACTTAAGGAATTTGCTCCCATATAACATTGCTAGTAATGGTAGAGCTGGGATTTGAGCCCTGTCTCTGTGGCCCATGCCTTTAACCTCTGCTTTTTCCTGTAGAGAGGACAGGGCATTTGGACTGAGCTTGAAGAATAGAGGCTTGTAAAGCGGGACAAAGAAGGAGGAGTGCTGTGGACGGAAATGTGGGCCTGTGGAGGGAACAGTGCCCAGCCGTTCTGGGGAGCGGCAGGCGATGTGGTGTGGCCTGAATGCAGGTCACTCAAGGATGTCAAGTGGAAGATGGGATGAAAAGTGAGAGCAGGAGCCTGTGGAGACTGGAGGCTGTGCTGAGGAATTGACCTTCATTCAGAATCAGTAAATTTTCTTTTGGAAAGAGAATTTAGAATTTGCACATTAACCAAATAACTCCAGTGGTACAGAAAGAACTTTTGGCTGTTTTTGGCTCATTGTAGAAATTTTGGTAGGTATGAGTTGGAAAACAAAACAAAACAAAAGCACCTCTTCACTGCACTCACTTAGAGGCAGAGATAGTAAGGAATTATCATGCCCTAAAGAGAGCTGGTGAGGGTTGTGTCTTGGGGACAGGTGAGGGCTGCTAGTTTATGAAGGTCTCCTAGAGGCAGGATGGATAGGATGCAGTGATCACCTGGGTCTGTGCTAGAGGAATAGGGAGTCCTTGAGTATGATTTTGATGCTTCTCACTTACACCCCTGAATAGATGTATTTGTTCAGATAGAAACTGCAAATGTTTGGGGTGGGGTGTGGCCATGTGGTTGGCAGTGAAAATAAGTTTAGTTTTACTCATGTTGGGTTTTATGATTCCAGGTAAGTACATGGATAAGTCCAGAAAGGACTTAGAAATTGGGAATGTAGAACTTCCTAGGAAATGTAGGACTCAGGGACAAGGAAAGCTAGAAATGGATGGTTGTGGCATCAGCCACTATGTAGAAGGCAACAGAAGAGGATGGGACCCTGAAAGGTCACTAAGATTTGAAAGCAGAAAGCAAAGTTCTTCCAGGAAGGGAGACTAGGGAAAATCAGAGTTGAATGGGGAATAAAGAAATCAGTGATACTTCATTAAAAATAAATAAATTAAAACTATACTGAGATGCCATCTCTCACTAGTTAGATTGGTAAAGAAACTAAAGCTTGACATAATATTCTGATGAAAGGTTGGTGAGAAGGTGAGACAATGTAATTAGTATGATTAAGAATTTGACAGTATCTAGTAAAATTCCTAGACATCAAGGGAGCTGTCAAAGGCTACTAGAGTCATGTCAAATGGACACGGAAGCCAACTTGAAGTGGCTCCTACTAGCCAAAGATGGGACAATCTAACTACCAATAAAAATAACTACAGATCAATTGATTACACATTAAATAAGGTTACATCCACAAATTTATTATGATACTTAAAAAAAAACCCTGTATTGATCATCCTTGGAAATCGACCCATTCTTTTGAAAATCAGTAATAAAAGTCAACCATTTTTTCTGCTTTTCCTATACAAACTGATAAGGGGAAGTTGATGAGGGAAAGTCTCTGTGTATCAAGGTATTGACTCTTTGTTTATGAATAAATTGCAAATAGTTTTTTTCTTAAAAAAATAAAGAGAAAAGAAAATGCAGCTTATTAGAAGCCAAGTCAGTGCCTTAAAGGGCCCAGAGGAGTAAGCATTAGGCCAAGCCGAGGGACTCACAGGAGGCTGCCACTGATAACCCTGAGGGCTCTTTCCAGTGAGTGTTGGAGTCAGAGGCCAGATAACCAGTTCTGGGCTGCAGAGTGATGGGGGGAAATGGTGGCAAGCAGAAGCTACTCTTTCAAGAACTTTGACAGGAAAGAGAATGGAAAGAAAGATATGGTGATAACTTGAGGAAAAGAATTGAGAACATCCCCTCTCTTTAACAAAAAGATTGATGATTGGAGTATTTTTGTAGGTTAAGTAGATTTACGCATGAGAGAGGGAGACTGACAAAGCAAGGTAACAAGGTGATTAAAGCTAAAGCACAGGTGCTAGAGTCAGACAGATGTGGCTCTAATTTTGGCTTTGCCATTCACTGATGTTGGGATTTTGGCCCCAAACTTTGGTTGACACATTTATCATTGGGCCAGTTTATGACTGCTGTGTGGGGCTGTTGATGCTATGCTGTGCTCAGTCTTGTCTGACTCTTTGTGACCCCATTAGTCCGCCAGGCTCTAATGAAGTTTAAATGTAGTAATAGATGTGTAGTATGAGAAACTGGGCTGGTATAAGTAAGTATTTGGTAAATGGTGGCTGCTCTTGTTTTTATTATTATTTAAGAGGAGATGGATTGAAAATGCAGGTGTATGGTAAGAATGGCTCTAGATGGAGCATTTTGATGATGATTGGAAAGGGGTAGGAGGCATTTTGAATTTTTACTGAGTTAGGATGGGTTCCAGAGTGAGGGGACTGGCAGGGGTGTGATAAGGGAATGTGACAAGGGTGGCGAAGATGTGGGCCACTTAGGCATTGTGAGGGGTGTGTCCAGTGGGGCACAGTAACTCAGGATAAGGAAAAGGCTGTGGCACTGCAGTAAGGGCTCAGCTGAAGTGAGGTGTTTTCGTGGTGCTAGCTGTGTGGTGTGTGGCTAGTCCAGCAGTAATTGGCAGCCTAGAAGGAGGAGTGGAGGAGGCAGGAGGCCATCTTCATGCAGGACTGGGTGTGGATCGACCAGGTGAGTGAGATGTGCAGAAGTATGGAGTACAGGGCGTATTAGTGAGCGTGTCACTGGAGTGACGGCCGGTGCACTCCTTACTGAGGAATGCAGCAGAGGCTGCCAGCCTGGAGAAGGCACATGGTCATGGGGTTGGAAACCTTCACAGTTTTTTTTTTTTTTTTTCTTCACAGTTTTAATGGAAATAGACGTGTGTGTTGTGTAGAAGAACTTGACATTGTGTTTAGGGAGTTGTATTTCGGGGTTTCCAATGTTAAGAGTGGTAGAATTCTAGGTGCCAACAAGATCATGGTAAGGGCAAGTGTTGGAGGTGGGGGGCCGGATGGGGTTGGGTGATGGCTTTCCTGGTGGGGATTTGATATGAGTAGAAAGGATGTGTGCTTCTAGGGGTGATAGGGGCTTAAAGTCAAGTTTTGTATTTTTCAGGAGGGTTAAGGGTGGTCTTACTTGGAGGAAAGGAACTGTGGAGTGGATTGCCTTTTCAGAGGCCTTGACTGGATTGCATGGTGAGTAGTGAGGGCACGATGTAGGGTGGATGCAGAGCCACAGGACAGAGAGAGCTGTTGCTGAGATAAAAGAAGAAACTTGGGGTGCTGCCTGAAGTTCTTTTTAGGAATTATCAAGAACAGAAGAACTTGTAAGAGAGCTTCCCTGGATTAATGTCTGTTCTCTGCAGGGCTATCCTTGGGCCCAACCATAGGCCAAGACTTGTGCATGTAGGGGGGAATATGGCTGGTGGAGGAGAAATGGTACCTTTCCCAGGGAACCCCCAGGTTGATGGATGCTTACATTGACGTCTGAAGGTGATGGTCGACTCTCATATTCTCCGACTCTTAGGAGATAGAAACAGGTTATAGAGGAATGGAAATGTGATGCAAGTGTGTGCTAAGTTGCTTCAGTTCTGTCCGTCTCCTTGCAACCCTGTGGACTGTAGCCAGTCAGGCTCCTCTGTCCATAGGCTTCTCCAGGCAAGAATACTGGAGTGGGCTGCCGCTTCCTCCTCACAGGGGATCTACCTGATCCAGGGATTGAACTTACATTTCCTGCATTGGCAAATAGGTTCTTTACCACAGGTGCCACCTGGGAAGCCTGGTGATGCTAGTAGGTGGGTTTTCATTTTAAAAACTAGAGATACCTGTTTTGCTTGATGCACGTTAGTTACTTATGTGCATGTTTAGTTGTTTAGTCGTGTCCGACTCTTTGCAACCCCGTGGGTTGTAGCCAGCCAGGCTCCTCTGTCCATGGGATTCTGAAGGCAAGAATATTGGAGTGGGTTGCCATTCCCTTCTCCAGGGGATCTTCCCAACCCAGGAATTGAACCAGGGTCTACTACATTGCAGGTGGATACTTTCCTGCCTGAGCCACCAGGGAAGCCCCCCTAGTTACTAATAGCTCGACCTCATTCTCCTTAACATTGAATTTCACTGTGTACAAATTCCAAGTTAAACCCTGTTGATGGCCATTGGGATGTCTTCTGTTCTTCACTGTTGCCAAAAATGTTGTGGTTAATGGCCTTGTACACAGAGTCCTACACACTTTCAGAACTATTTCAGTTTGTTTTTTCCATTTAGAGATTGGTTTCTTCAGTGCTGTGTCATGGCAGTGAACTCTGCTTGGAGTCCACTCTCTCAGTTTGGAAATGTGATTTCCAGTGTGTGCTCTCTTTGTTTACCACAGTCCTGTGGTAACAACGTGGGTTGCATGGAGGCTGTTACACTGGGGTCTCACATGTACTCTGTACCAGGTGTACAAAAGCCTTGTGAGTTTTTTGATGCCTTTGATGAAGATGCCAGGAAACAGGGAAAGCTCTGGGATTGTACAGGGTTTTACATAACAGCTGAAGCAGCTGTTGTACCCTAGGCATCTGGGATGTAACCTCATTCCTCCCCTGCTTTTTTCCCGCGTTCTTCGAACATTCCCTGTGTAGGCTCTGAGCCAGAAGGATGCTGGTGAGGTCCCAGGCGGTTCCCCTTCCTTGAGGCTGGGGATAGGACACCTGTGCCTTCCCCCATCTAGCCCTAACTCTAGTCCTTCCTCTAAACTCCCCACGCAAGTCGACACAGCGCCCTTGCCCAGATCCCTGTCTGCAAACCAGACATTCCAGCTGCTGATCTGCAAAGCTGCCCGTTTCACAGATACCCCAAAGGAATGTGGGTTTGAATTGAGATCACTTTCTTGGCCAGCTTTGGAGCCTGGGAGAAAAGAAGCTGCTTTTGGAAAAAGCTTTAGCAGGGGTTTGTTACTTGCAAGGCTGGTTAACAGTCGGGCTGAGCTTGGAGGTTATATTCCCCATAGGAGGACTCAAGCTGGGAGAAATAGCCCCATTCTCTTGTGTGTGTCTGTGGTTTTAACTGTTCCCCCTCCCCCGCCACCCCCATCCCTGCAGAGTGCATCTCTCTGACTGACTGGCCAGGGCCTGGGAGGGAGCTGGTGGCGTTCCTGCCAGCAGCTGTGACTGGATGGTGCGGTTGCCTTTTATTTACTGCCACCCACTCTCTTACTCCCCACTGCCTGAGAGAGAAAGAAACACTGTCTTTCAGTTTTGTGATGCTGTCCCAGTAGTTCATGATTGGATGTATAAGAGTCAAGAGAAAAAGCTGGGGTGGAGGCAGGAGAGGGGCATGAGGTGGAGTTTGTTGGACGATCTGGTTTCCTTTCTCTTAATTGTAGGGAGGGTACTTAGAGAGTGAGTCTCTTGCTTTGTGTTCACACATACCCTCACTCCTTAGCCTTCTCTGACTTGTAACACCAGGGAGGGTGAAGGGTAGGAGTTCCATATGCCCTGTAGCCATGAACTTGTCTTTCATGGATATGAGTTCTTAGTATGGTACTCATAAAAGGCCCCTGGAATTGTCTGCAAAATTGTGTGTTCACGTGTTTCTTGAGACAGGGTTCATGGCTTTTACCAGATTCTCAGAGAGGTCTCTTACTCCTGAGAGGAAAGAACCTCTGCTTTGGGGTTTGAACCTTGGACTGCCAGTAGGAAAAGCAGTAGTGGACATTCACTGGGCTCCAGCTACACACAAGGCATGGCTGAGCGCCTGACATGCATTGTTTCAGTTGAGCTCCCAGACCTTGTGAAGGAGAGTATTATGATCGTTATTTTTGTAACAATGAGGATGCGGAGGCACCAGGTTTTCAAGTAGCAATAATCACACCTTGGATAAAGCTCGTTGGCTATGATACCACCACTGTGCAAAGCCAGAAGCACCAGGTATAGCACATTGGTTCCAGAATGATGCAGTTTGCCAGAGCTGGGACTTAATACAGATAGTCCGATTCTAGAACTCTTAGCCAGTGTTGGTAGGACCTCCATACCAAGCCAGAGAGCACCACAATGACTCTGGGATGCAGCCGGCTTTAAAGTTCCTTTCCTTCATTACTACAGTGCCTGAATTTTAGTACATGCTTCCATTGGCCCCGATTAGCACTTTTACCTACTGAGTTTCCACATCCCTGGAGGGATCGGGGAAGAAGATTGCCTTTGGGAAGTCGTATCTGTTTAATTTTGAATCTTGGTTCTGTGATTCAGTTGTCTTCAGTGAGACCCCTGAAGCAGAAACCCGTGGCCTTACCTCAAGGTTGCTGCTAAGTCATTTCAGTCGTGTCCGACTCTATGTGACCCCATAGATGGAAGCCCACCAGGCTCCCCCGTCCCTGGGATTCTCCAGGCAAGAGTACTGGAGTGGGTTGCCATTTCCTTCTCCGATGCATGAAAGTGAAAAGTGAAAGTGAAGTCACTCATTCGTGTCCGACTCTTAGCGACCTCATGGACTGCAGCCTACCAGGCTCTGCCATCCATGGGATTTTCCAGGCAAGAGTACTGGAGTGGGGTGCCATTGCCTTCTCCTACTTCAAGGTTGCGTGAGCATAAAATAAGATGACCATGTACCTGAAAGAACTTTGAAAGCCACGAGCACCATGGGATTATGTATCAGGATAGTGACATCTGTATTTTCCTGCAGAATGCAGGCACTTCAGGCCTCAGAGGGACAGCACCCTCTTGGTCCAAAGGGTATGAGACCTGGGACTGTTTATCGAAGCTGCCTGTGGTCAAAAGTACGTTCTGGACAGAAGAGGTGGTGATGTAACTGGGCTGTGTGTGTGTGTGTGTATTGAAAAATCCCTCTTTACTCTTTCCTCATTTTGGGTTTGTCCTTTGAGTCAAGTCAAATATTTATCGAGTATTTCTGAGTACAAAAGTAGTGTATGAGAGACTTGTGAGGGATACGGAGGTAGAGCCCCTTTCATTATGAAGCATGCAGTGTTATCGGAGAGCAAGGACGGCCTGAGTGTATATGAAGGGAGACGTGTGGTAAGTTCAAGTGCAGACCACAGGTGGGGCGTCCTGGAGGGTTTCAGGAGAGAGGGAGAACTCCAGGTTGGAAGAATGGAAGCAGGTAGATCAGGCTGAGGGATTTGGACACTTTGGTTCATGGAGCTGGGGATGGTGGTGTTGGGTTGGGGATGAACCAAACAGACTAGGGGTCTGATCGCAAGATCTGGGAGGGCCTGGAGTTACTGGGAGCTTCTCCCTTACATGTGGGAGCTGGATCTTTTGGTGAATGTCCAGGATGGGTCAGAAAGGGGAGCTTGATGCCAGTCAGATTCTTTGGTTTTTGTTTCTGCAGTCCAAATGAAAATTAAATGTGTTATTGACAGTAATTTTCGAACAGTTGGGCTGGGCTGGGGAGACCACACACCTGGTTTTCCCTGTTGGACTTTGTGCCTGGGGTTTGGATCAGAGTAATGGAAAGATCGTGTGTTGTTCTTCGTTTCTTTAGCCCCTCGTTCCACATGCACAGCCAGCCCCTAACCATACATCGGACATTGGAAGTGCTTAGTACATACTTACTTTTTATTTGGTTGGTTGATTTGGGGAGAACCAGTCTGTAATAAAGTTTAATTTGAGGCAGTAGTTTCCAGTTCCTCAAGCAGCACTCTTTTAATTTGAGTTGATTTGAGTTGCCAATATCTTTCCTTTCCTTTCTGAGGCTGTCCTGTTGTAAAAGTGCTAATTATCACTAATTGGACCATTAGGTAGCAGTTGTAAGGAGCCTGTATCAGCCATAAATAGCATTGTCGGCACTTACATAATCGAAAATAGGCGTAAGTTAAAAACCTGTTTAGACCTATATAGACAGCCCCACTATGTTCTTTTACTAATGTTTTTTCTGCTTCTTTTGTCAGCATATCATGGGGTGGATTGGGTCACCCAGAGGCCCAGGTCAGTCCCAGTGGGGTGTCTGTCCTGGTCTTAGGTTTCTAAGAGAAAGACTTAATGGTAACAGCAATGGGGATGTTCAGAGAATACTTCAAAGGGAGTCTGGCGCATGCCATACAGGGGGGCAATTGCCTTTACTTGTTCCAAAATTGAGGTGAACCATTTCTAGCGGGGAGGGAATGGGTAGGCAATCTAGAGCAGGGTTGGCAGCTGCTTTTATTTTATACTTTCCAAGTGTCTATATTGTTTGGGTGTTTTTCATCCAGGACTTTTTATAACAATACAAAAATTATATAATAATAAAAATAATGTAAAAATTGAGTTATGATACTACAAAGTTTAGTAATTAAATACAGGTGGAGAATAGAAAGAAATTAGAAACATCATTTTGTTATGGCAGTACCACAAATATTTGCTAGCTTTGTGACTGACTTTTCTCCGCTGTGGAGTCCAAGCAGAATGACACCCTTAACTCCAAGTTGCAGGTATTCGGTACGTGTATCACCTCAGATGGCAAACCGGATTGTGGATTCTGCAAGGAGCATCCTCAACAAGTTTATACCTGATATCTATATTTACACAGACCACATGAAAGGCATCAACTCTGGGAAGTAAGTGTCTGTGCATTTTGGAAGCCTAATTCTGCCGCCTCTCTAAGCATTTTTCATACTCCTGGTCTCTGATTGAAGCTTAAGCTGCCAGCTCTGAGGTTGGGCAGCCAGAGGAAGAATGATTCGCCTTTTTTTTCCTTCTGACTTACTGCCATTGTCACCACCAAGTATATTCTGAGCATCTATCACATGGAAAGCATCGCCATGCCCAGTGCTGGGTGATGAGGGTTTGAGATACCAGCCTCGGGGAATTAAAACCCAGCTATTAATAAAAGTGCCTCCAGCTTTAAATCCCATCTGCACTCTGTTCCCACTAAAAAGTAAAGTAAACAAAGTTCTCCCACCCTGAGTAAATAACAATTTAGGGAAAAAAATCCTTTGTTGGTCTAAGTGCCAGTCGGTGTGTCTCTCCATCAAGGGGAACAACACCCTTAGAGCCAGAGAAACTTGTTATTGCAGATTTTAATTTGGTTTAGTTAGAGCCTTTGTGGAAAACCTCACGTTAGAACATAAAAAGTTAATAATGATGATTTATGTAATGAAAATATCTGTTTTAGGCTTTTGTTATATATTTAGAAACCACTAATTTTTTATTATGAAAATGTTAAGCGTACAGAAAAGTTGGAAGGATAATACAGTGTACACTTGTATATTTTTCTTACTTGTAAGTAAAGATTATTTTGCCAAATTTGCTTTCCTTGTATGTGAGTTTTCTCTGTTTTTGCTGAGCCATTTTAGTGTGAATGACAGTATCTTTACACTCTGGACCTGAACTTTTCAGGTTGTGTCTTACAAAAGTAAGAACATTAGACACTGACAATTGTGAGATAAGAAATCAGTTTTTTTCCTAAGTTGTACCACAGCTCATCCTTTCATAGTCCTTTCTCTGAGCTTTCTTTAACCTCAGCAAAAGAAGGAAAGAGAGGGGAAAGAAGGGGGCGAGTGTGTTATGGGATCTCTGACCTTCATGAGGCCTAAGGAAAAGATAAAGGAGATTTCACAAATGCAGTGGTGGCTCTTTGTCCAGAGCAACAGAGGAGGTGGTGTCAGAGCTTAGAGTTGGGACAGGATTTGTGTGCAAAGCTGGCCTTTTCCCTGGGAATTGGAAAGGTCAGTGATGGTCCCAAACTTTTGGTGTATTGCTCAAATACCACTGGTGGTGTCCTCATTCCTAACATGTGAGTGATAACGCCTACATCCCTAGGTTACTGTTACTGTAAAGATGAAAAGATCCCATATGTAAGCCCCTAATGCAATGCCGGGCACATAGTAGGTGCTGCAGAAATGGTAGCTGCTAATGCCGTTCTTGCCTTTTTCCTCCCTTCTTGGCTGCAGGTCTGGGATTATGTGTCAGCTGTTTTTGGGGAGAGGGAATTACAAGGGATGGGGGAGGATAGGTGGTGCCAGCAGCTGTCTGAGTGGCCTGATCTCTGTCGTGCCTTGTCATCTGGGTTCTCACTCTACAAAGAAGCAGAGCAGACCAAAAGGCTGTGCTCCCAGCTAGAATGTGGCTTTTCATAATGCCATCATTGACCAGCCGACCCTAGTGCTGCTCAAGGCCCATACTTGCGAATAATGAGTAGGAAGCTCACATGTGTATGGAGATGTAGGCATAATGTAGCCTTGTTTTACAGGTAAAATTTACCTATAAAACCAATGCACGATGTTAAATTTGCATTCTGCTTTCTAAATAACAAGTTATGGTTGACAAACAGTGATCTTCCTTCTCCCTTATGAAATTACAGTCATGAGTAGCTATTTTCCTTTTCTAATTCAGTGACGTGTCCTCGTAAGTTAAGCTTGCTGAACTCTGGGAGTGAGTCCTGTGTGGCCACGCCCTGGGACTTTGGGAGCCAGCAGTTCTTGGGGACCTGTGTCAGTTGTTTATCCAGTGCACATTTGTCCAGCATGGTCCCATTTTGATTCCCAAAGTCATGACTTTTTTGAAAAATCTAACCATTTATCAATGAGAAAGCTTTGGAGCCCGTTATCTATAAACTGTACTAATGCCATCTTCAGTGAGGTCACTTGGTGATCAGCTGCTTTGTCAGCATAACTTGAAATAGGCCTGATAATATACATAGCCCAAATTGGGGGGTGGGGGATGTCGGCATAACGTGCATAGAGCATAATGTGTTATCGTGTTTTTTCTGTAAAACAAATACGATATCAACAGTCTTGATTAAATGTGAAGTTCATTGTAATAAGTACACAATACTTCAAAAATTTCACACGGATGGAAAAGTCTGGAAGTGCTTAGGAACTGCAAGTTAAGTGGGTTTGAGCAGTGATGATGGCTTGTCTCCTGGCCCTTCCTCCCTCCGTTTTCTCTTTGTCATTTTGTGCCGCTACCTCTGCTGATGAGTTGGGTGCCCCCTTCCCTTCTCCTGGTCAAGTGAGTCATAGGCAACTTGAGATTGTGCTTTAAATGTCCCATGATGATGCTGGGAAGTACAGTGTTAGATTGTTGAGTGTGACTCAGAGTGCCCTGGAACCTGTGTTCTCACTGCTCCCTCTCCCCTTGGCAGGTGTTATTAACCTTTGGCTGTATAGATAATCAATTTTTTTTTTTTTTAAAGAAATTAAGGACCAACCAGTATAGTTAGCCCCTGTCGTGAGCTCATATAGTACATTATTAATTTTACATGTAGTTTTTCTGAAACAAATATTTTGGCTAGTTTTGTGCTAGATGCATAGAAGGTGCTTCATGAACATGTATGTTGAATTGTGTTAAAGGAGGCAGGGCTGTATCGTGCTTGCATGTGGAGTGTACTGCTGGGAGCTGGATATAGCTAACCCTGGAACAACGCTTGGATTAGGAGTGCTGAACTTCCCTGTACTCGAAACCAGCGGTCAGCTCTCCATCTTTGGTTCCTCTGTATCCGGGGTTCGTATTTAGTGAAAAAAGATCTGTGTCACTGGACCTGAGCAGTTCAAACCTGTGTTATTTAAGGATCAGTTATATTTGTTTGAAAGGCACTGAGCAAGGTAGACATGAGGTGTCACGTCTAGAAGTTTTGTGGGGAGATGCTTGTGTTTATTATTGTCAGCTGATTTTGTTTTACATCAAACTGGTTGTCACTAAGCCTCATGAGGGCAGGGGCCCGTGTGTGCCCCAGTTCCTGGGTATGTGGAAACTTTCTCCTAAATGTTTTTTGTGTGCATGAGTGCACGAGGCATTTGTGGTCCTGGACTGGTAAGGGTGTTAGGTTCTGGCTGCTGGTGGTCAAAACACCTGGGCGAGAACATGATACTTACTGGCTTCTGGATTCTATTCATTGAATTCTGAGTTAGCGATGTCCCGTGGGGACAAAAGCATAAAGGTGTACCTTCTCTAGGCCCGTTCTCCTTGGGTGGTCTTTGCCATCACGGGGCAACAACTTGCTGTGTCTCAAGAAGAGCTATAATCAGGTGGTCTCCAGGCTGCTTACATTTCTGGGGTGGTTGAGTGAGGGCCAAGGAAGTGGAGAACTTGTGTGGTCTTTGGCTTCTGGAAGACCATGTTTGAAATGCATATCAATCTTCTTTCTGGCTGTGTGGACTTGATGCTCGTTGCTTGATTTGTCCATTTCCTCAGTTGTAAGGTGGGATGGTAATATTTACTCTGCAGAGTCATGTCAAGCCCCTAGCTCAGAAACTGGCTGAGAGTAGAACTCAATATCTGGTAGCTGTTAGGGTGGCTGTACATGTGGAGTGTTACAAACTCTCACAGTGTACGGTGTGGGCGAAGGGAGGGCTGAAAGGCAAAGCAGTGCAGATTCTCATCACCTTTGGTTTTGCCATGTTGTGCCCTCACTGAGTCATGTGTATTTCCAGTGTGAGCTGGTAGGATCTCTAATAAGGCCTGATATAACCAGACAGAGTGCCATCAAAAGGATGTTTGTCTTCTCTTTTGACTGGTGAATGCAAACCCTGCTTCATACACTACTCAGTGTCTGTGCCTTTGAACCTCCAGGTCTCCGGGCTTTGGGCTGTCCCTGGTTGCCGAGACCACCAATGGCACTTTTCTCAGCGCTGAGCTGGCTTCCAACCCCCAGGGCCAGGGCGCAGCGATGCTGCCCGAAGACCTCGGCAGGAACTGCGCCAGGCTGCTGCTTGAAGAGATCTACCGGGTATGTCCTCAGCTTCTGCAGGTCTGGGAGAGGAGCACCTGGAAGCAGTTCCCATGTATCTTCATTAGCAACTTTCTTTCTCTTTCAAGGGCTTCAGTCAAGGAGTTAACCTCTTCCTACCCTTTAGACAGTTCAGCATTAACTAGCTTAGTGGGTTAGCTAACTAGTCAGTGAGCAGAGACTCAGCCCCATTGGTTTGATACAAACAGCAGGTAAGTTTTAACGATTGGGAGGGCAGAGAACTAGAACAGAGTCATGCACGAGGGAGGAGATGAAAAATGAAGCAAGTTAGGCAGTGACTGGCCAACTGAAGGGCACGCACTGCCCTCCCCAGAGCAGGGACCTTCTCTCAGCCCCCCAGTCGTTGCCATGGCATGGGTGAGGACTCGTTCTTCTCAGATTTTTCAAGAAAAACTGGAAAGCTGGATTTGTATGTGACAGTTAATTCAGATAAAAAACAGTGTAGTAGGGTCAACTTTGCACAGCGTTCGGGAGCATTGACAACTGTCTAAGGAAGGCAGGCCTGTGTCAGAGCACAGTAGGGGCTTGGGAAGATGAGACAAAGAAAAAGTGACGACAGGATGCTGAAGACAAGCCTGTACCACTGGTCATTTTGCTTAGACATTCATCTGCGCTCCTGTCTCTTTCCAGTGGACCTGGGGGAAGTGGATGTATCTCATTACGGAACAGCCCAGTGGGAGCCCACAGGCACAGCTGGAATGTGGGTTTTAAATCTCCATAAATGGCAGATTATAAGCCTCAGGGTGAAAGCACAGTCTACCAGTCCCCAAGACAGAAAACATGCAATCTGGATTAGGTTATTTTTTTTTTTTTCTTTACTCTAGTTAAATTCTACTTTAAACCATTTAATTGTGGCTGGACTGCATTTTTTTTTTGTTTTAAATCATTAAGAAAACTTCTTTTGTGTGGGTCTGTGATCTTTAATTGCTAAAAAGGATGAAGATGCTTCTTGTTTTTATAATAATTCTTTGTAAGTCTGTGATGTGACATGGTTTAAATAAGTAATAAAAATCCATCTCCTTTGGTACCATTTATTTTTACCAAAGTTTTAATCCTCTGATCTAATTCCTCTTGTTCCATTTATGTCTCATCAGTTACCAAGCCCTCTTGATTTCATTCCAGACTTTCTGGAACTACCCTAGCCTATCCATCCCTCTGGCACCATCTACTACCCTCTTCCCTTCCGCACCAACCTCCTCTGATTAGATGTACTGGCTTTCCCTTCTTGCAGAGAGGAAATCCTTTCCACATTCTCTCCAACATCGTCTTCAGTCTAAATCTCCCCCTAAACAGTGATCTGATCTTGTTACTCCTGTGCTCAGAGACCTTCACCAGCTTCTCACTTTCCCAGGATAAAATCAAAACCCTTGACCCAGTGAGAAAAGCCCTGCCTCAGCCTCCCTGCTCCGCCTTGTCCCTGCAGTTTCGTATAGTTCTCCTCAGAGGGCACTCAGCCACTTTCAGGCTGGCCTCCTGGCTGTTCCTCACTGGCCCTGGGTCATATTTTCCCCCATCCTCCTGTTCTTCTTCCCTCTCCAAATCCTGCTCATCACTCCAGGGCCAGCTCAAATCCCCACCTCCACAAAGCCTCTCTCTGATGCTGGGCGAGTGACTACCCCTACCCCATCACCTTGGCAGTCCTGGTGCCCTCAACAGCATAGCTTCATCTTCACCTTGAACTCTTACTGGTTCCTGCTCATATCTCATCTTTATAGTGAGATTGAAGCTACTTGGCACAAGGATTGTATCTTCTGCTTTTGGAGTGGCCCCACCACTCCCTCCATGGTGTCCTGTACACAGACCCTAATATATTTATTGCAGTGAAGTGTTGGTTCAGCACATAATAAAAATCAGTTGAGGAACTTCCCTAGTAGCCTAGTGGATAAGAATCTGCCTGCCAATGCAGGGGACACGGGTTCGATCCCTGGTCCAGGAAGAACCCACATGCCTCAGAATAACTAAGCCCATGTGCCACAACTACTGAGCCTGTGCTCTAGAAACTGTGCTTCTCAACGAGAGAAGCCACTCCGATGAGAAGCCCTCACACCGCAAGGAAGAGAAGCCCCTGCTAGCTGCAACTACAGAAAGCCTGCACAAACGCCAGTGAAGACACAGTGCCACCAAAAATAAATAAATTAATAAAATAAATAAAAATCAGTTGAGAATGGCAGAACAGCACTACAGTGATAGGAAGCAGAGATGAAAGAGAACAGTTTTAATTTTATGAAATGGAGTGAATTCTGTAAAAAAGAAATAGTGTTGTTGGTTCATATATTCTCCATGGGGTCAGGTTTTCCTTTTAGATGGAAATATATGTTCTATATAACTCTTGTTCTAAAATTTGCTAAAGAAGGTAAGTATTGTCCTTTATCAACTCAGGTAGATTTAAGAAGAGCAGATTTTCATAAAGCCTGGCTGGAGGATCCACTTCCTGGTTTTCTTACTCCATTGTAGGAAGTTTTAACGGCAGAGAATGAGTGTCTGCATCTGGGAACTGACTTACTTCCTACCCTGCACACATTGAAAAAGGAGAGAGATGTGCTCACATAAGCAGCAGTAGGCGACCACCTAACCTGTTCAAAGTCTGGGAGATTCTAGCCCTGAACGGTGATGTGTCATGGTTAAAAACTAGATTTCTTGTGATGTGTGCAAAATATGTTGATGTCATCCTGCTTTCGCTATTTACAATGCAAGTTTAAATTGTTTTTGGAACTTCCCTGCCTAAGGGAAGTGGTCCAGTGGCTAAGACTGCATCCTCCCAACACAAGGGGCCAGGTTCAATCCCTGGTCAGAGAACTAGAGCCATGTGCTGCAGCTAAGAGTCTGCATGCCGCAACCAAGGATCCCGCATGCCGCAACTAAGACCCAGTGCAGCCAAATAAATGAGTAAATGTAGCTAGCTAACTGACTAAATAAATTGTTTTAAATAAAGTTATCCCAGAAAGAATGATCTGAAATAAAGACATTGTTTAAAGCACAAATGGAAACAGCAGGAATGCACACATCAAGTGTAAGAATGGCTAAAGTGGTTGAGAAATTCAAGAATGAAAAAAGAAAGGCAACCAAAGCAGTTATACTTCAGGAGAAATTTTTGAAAAGAATTCTGTTCTGCTTCTTGATTTGGAGGAACAGGGAAAATGAAAGATCATGCATAAATAGTAAGAGTGGAGGGATTGCATTTGGGAGGTTCTCCAGTTCTAAGGCACACAGGAAGAGCTGAAGAGGGGAATCTAATGGGACATGGCATGGAGTTTCTGAATGTAATTAAATAAGTGTTTCAGGTAAGACCCTTGAAAGGGAATGGTCCTTTCATGTCAGATTAGCTGTGGTGTTCTCTGAAAGATATTAATAAGTAAAAATGTCATTCACTTAACCCATGTTAATTACCTGTGCAAAAATGATTATGCCTTTTTGCTTATATGTCCTGCTGTGGGTTTAATTACGAAGGGAAAGTTTCATTTTTCCTTAGATATACCTCAGTAAACTTCAATGTCTATTGATTCTGATAGTCTCAACTCATACAATTATTTTGATTAACTGTTAGTTTAACCCCCTACAGTTGTTAATATGAGGATAACTCTTACTCAGTTTTATTATTGTTTGAACTTTGCAGTCTGCTCTTCTGTGTGTCTGCTCTGGGCATCTGTGTCTTTTTTTTTCCTCCCTCTATTTGATTGGTTTTCCATTATCTGATTGGTACAATATTAATCTTTATAGTGTTTTTATTTACAGGGTGGATGCGTGGACTCCACCAACCAGAGCCTGGCTCTATTACTCATGACCCTTGGACAGCAGGATGTTTCCAAAGTCCTGCTCGGACCACTCTCTCCCTACACGTGAGTTGTTTTCTTTCAGCTTCCTTATATTGTCCACTTCTGTTCCCTGATAGCTCAGTTCGGAAAGAATCTTCCTGCAATGTGGGAGACCCCGGTTCTATTCCTGGGTCAGGAAGATCCCCCTGGAGAAGGGATAGGCTACCCACTCCAGTATTCTTAGGCTTCCCTTGTGGCTCAGCTGGTAAAGAATCCTCCTGCAATGCGGGAGATCTGGATTCAGTCCCTGGGTTGGGAAGATTCCCTGGAGAAGGGAAAGGCTACCCACTCCAGTATTCTGGTCTGGAGAATTCCATGGACAGTCCATGGGGTCACAAAGAGTCAGACATGACTGAGTGACTTTCACTTCACTTTGTCCTCCAGTTGCACGAAACCATGAAAGTGTTATACTGAACACTGTCCTGTGGACACCTGATTGTACTAATTCATAAATGAGCTGGAGGTTGTCGTTTTCATCTGGTGTCTCAAGGATTCGGCCTTCTTTTCTTTCCTGCAGTTTCTTCCTGTCCATCTGTCGCTCCCATGTCCTTAAAGCTGCGTGATATGTGTTGACAGTTCTGTCTGTGCTTTAGACCTTATTTCCATTTTGGAGGTATACTATTATATATATAGCTTGGGTGTTATTGTTAGTTTTTAAAAATTCCTCTTTTCTCTAGTCATAGGAAAAAGGACTGCCTTTTTGTCCGAAAGACAAAGTTCATAGTAACACCACTGGACTAGGAGGGAAATGCAGAAGTGAGTTTGAGGCCAAGGGGTTGTTATCAGAAGTTGACTGCTGTGTTTTAAAGTAGGCATTCTCCAAAAAGAGCAGATCCTCAGAAGACTTGAATCTAAACAGCACAGTGAAAAAGCATTACTGAAAGTAAGTGAGGTTGCTGTGAACAGCCCCTTTGAGCACTGATATCTCTGTACATGTGTCTGTGTGCTTGAAGATTGTTCTGTAGCCACCTATGGGTGGGTAGCTTGGGAGGAGTGTGCCTTGGGTGCAAGGGAATATTCAGGTAGATATGAGACTGAACTGTCCTTTTTCGGTTATCATGGTACCGATGCTGTATATCTGAAAGGTACAGTACTGTGATAACTGAAGAATGGTGGTGCCATCACATTGAGAAAGGCTGGACACTGCAGAGGGGCTGGCACACCCCTGGACCATGGTGTTATGGGCAGAGACCACGGGATTCTTCTGGAGGCTTTTTTTTTTCCTGTAAGTTGATGGTGGAAGGCTCTCTGAAACAAGGAAGTGGAAGAGAATACATTCTGTTAGCAGTGTGGAAAGACAGATAAGCAGGAAACTGATGAGGACCACGTTATCTCCTGATAACTTGTGTAAAGTAAATGTTTCACAGGACAGGAAATCTGAAATTGACTAATCCTAAATGACAAGCTGACATGAGGAATCAACATTGCTGAGAGAGACTTTACAGTTAGCACAGCACCCTAAGTGCAGAGATTGGCTTTCCGGTGAGGGTTTGCTGGAAGTGACTGGCGGCTGTGTGACCACCACAGCCCACTCCAGCTTCTTAGCCAGTCTCATCGCTGCTGCTTTCCCAGCCTTGGTTTTGGGGCCTGGCCGCTCACCCAGCCTCAGACAGTGTCTCGAAATGTGTGTGGTCGTGGGGCATGGGGTTTGGCAGAACATTATGTGAAAAATGGAATGTATATTTTTATTTTTCCTTGACACTTTTTTTTTCTCTCTCTTTTAGAGTTTTGTTTTTTTTCAGTTTGCTACAGAGCCTTGTATAGTCTTTTTAAGTCAGCAAACTCTGTGGAGATGGTGAAGATGTGACTGGACATTTTTTAAAGTTCCTGTGTCCTTGACACACTCCCTCACTAAACATTAATTGCAGTGTCTTGTCTTCCAGAAACCTTGCCTAAAATTACACATCTCCTGGAAAACAAAGTAGTCTGCTCTGAATGGAGCTTTACAGAAGTAGGACAAATTGCAAAATTTTGTGTTTTGAGCCTTGGGGCTGGAGCTCGCAGGACATGTTCCTCTGGATTACCCACCTCCCAGGGCTTCCTGCAAGAGGGGTGGCCAGGGGCTTGGAAAGGGCAGCCTCTCATCTTTCAGTAAACTAGCACGAGGTGGTGGTGGGAGGGGGTCTCTTTTTGAAAACTGTTTCTGTTTGGGACCCTTCTTCCCTTAATCATCATGGAAAGCTCCAGAAGCCCAAAGTGATGCAGGGCAAAGGTGGGAAGAAATACATGAGCTGCAGGGCAGACAAAGTTATCATCACCTGTTTACATACAGGCATTACATACATTACGTTAATGGTGAAAAGGACAGAATCCACTGTCAGGTAGATGGCGGTGAGGGGACAGCTTATCCCAGTTGGATTCAGGAACTTTGGAGACCAAACTATCACACTTATTTTTATGTGCGGTTAAAATAATAAAAATCTGCTTTCTGTAACTTCAGATTTCTAAAGAAAACCAGAAGCAAGATCCTCCTTGGTTTAAAGAAATGTATTTCTTCTGGCAGTTTGCACATTTTGATTTGTATAAATAACTTTAAAAATGTATTTACAGAGCACTGGAATCAGGCAGGATAGTTTTTTTCCAGCAGTGTTGCTTTCAAAAACCCTTTCTGGAAAATAAGGGTCCCTTGTTTTTCTCCTTTCATCTTCTCTCTTATTGCAGGATGTGACTGGTAATGATTTTCTGTGTTACTTGAGAAAGTAAGTCAATATGTGTGAAATTCTCTGGGAAAGCCAGAGATTTTTTTTTCCCCCCAGTAGAATGAAATAGTATTGGATGACATGGTGGTAATGTGGAGAATCTTATTTCTTTTCCATTTGTGGAGTTCTGGATGATTTACAATTGGTAATGATGATTCTACGTTCCCTTCAAAAAGCTTAGTTTTACAGTTTAGGGACAGTTTGTACTTCATTTAAAATTATGGTTACATATCAATGAGCATCTTAATTAGCGCTTGCAGAAACCATTTATGATCGGAAACTGCAGTGACCACAGCTCTCTGTGTTCTTCCAGTGCACTGGTATTGGAGCCCAGCCTATCTGGATTTCACTTCTACCTATACTTTGCAGCACTGGGAGACCATGGACAAGGTCCTTAGCATCTCTGAGCCTCAGTCTCATCCATAGAGAAAGTCATTGGTCCTGAAGTCATGGGCTTGTGGAGGTGGAGTGAGGCTTTTAGACGAGATTGGGCACTTAGCGCTCCAAACAGCATGCCTGGTGAAGCTCCATCAGTGCTCAACGCACAGGGAAGTCCAGTCTCCTGTTTAGGTTATTTTGAACACAAGGAGGAGTTGCTTTGGGTGATCTCAGGCCTGAAGTCAGCTGTAAATTGTCTATCTCTAGATCTGTGTCCACTGATTTTTTAAAATTTATAACTTAGCTTCCTTCAGTCACATTAATAAACAGATTACACATATTTTACTTACTGTTCCCAAGAATTCTGTAAGTTTATTTAACAACATTTACAGTGTTCACTGTTGGCCAGGTGTTGTTTTAAGTGCTTTACAAATACGAACTCATTCAGGTTTCATGATAATCCCACAAGGATTTAGATAAAGACAGGTACTGTTGCACACTCTATTTTACAAGTGAGGAGATTGAGACACAGAGAGGTCGAGTCACATGCCCAGGGTCACTCACACAGTCAGCAACTGAGGTTTTTGAACTCTGACGTCCTGTCCCTGACCCACTGTGCTCTTCAGTAGAGCATATAACATACATGTTATTGAACTCCAGGTACCTCCCTGCCTGAGCAAGTATGCCATGCTGTATCTTCTCAAAGTCCTTGTTTCAAATTGTCATAAAATAATTTCTTTCTGTCTTTCTTTGGAAGTCTGAAGTAAACCATGTCACTTTGTTTTATTCCAGTTTTAATAATTGACATCTTTATACTATTTTTGAAGTGCTGGGGAGTGAGAGCCCAGTGTCCTTGTCAGACGCTGACTGATGGGGGTCGTTGGCTCACCCAGCATGTAGCACAGCAACGTGAGGATCAAGGCGAGTGATGCGCAAGAGTACTGAGAGCTGCTGGTCGAGCCTGCTGCTCTTTGGGTTCGTTGCCTAACTGCTCTCTAGGAGCCAGCACAACACACGCCGCTGTATTTACATCTGGGGAGTGGTTTAAATGCTGCAAAGCCCTGCCAGCTTACTATGCTCTTTGAGCCGCAGAACACATTTGAAATATGGTAAAAACAAGTGATATCCTTACTTTTCAGATGAAAAAGAGGTCAGTCACCTGCTTATAGTTAGTTCTTGGCTGAACTTGGCCTGGGGCCCCTGTCTCATGAGAGTGCAGCCTGCCTGGCTCTCTTGTTTCCTGTTGCCTTATAATGGAGTTTAATAACTTAATTCCTGGAGCAGAGGTCAGTGGGGCTTTGGGAAAGTTGCTCTTTGGCAGAAGAAGTACCACCAATACATCTAAAAGCTGCCGTGTAGTGACTTCAGGGGGCCCCATTGAGCAGATTCTCTTCCCACCCCCAGATCTTCCATCCCCTCAGCTTGCAGATCAACTCCTTAGACCCCAAAGGTAGGTGATTCCAGTGTCTGAGTGGCTTGGTGGAGCAGGAGGCAGGACCCTCTGGCATGTTTTGGTCTGTGGAGCTGCCAGAGGGAGCTCATTGTGACTCCTCTCACTGCCATGCTCTAGCAGGCTCTAGAGGGGGACCTGCTAAGAAGGGCTGTATTTTAAGGGGCAGTGCCAGGCAACCTGACAAGTTCCAGGCAATTGGGATCAAATGGGCAGATGACAGTGAGCCCAGTGGCCTTCACCTGTTGACCAGTAGTGGTGGTGGGAACAACCTGCTCTTGGAAAATACCCAGGAAAAATTACCTCTGTGCTCTAGGAGTCTCTGAAACCTGCTTGTCAGATGGACTGGAGGCATTCACAAAAAGTCGGTTGTTTATATATATATATATAAATCACTTTGTTCTGGGGTGGGGGAAGCTCACTCTGGATACTTGTCTGAGTCAGGATTTAAATTCTCTGCACAGGAGTTGCATAGTCCCAGTTGCCTGAGATGGCTAATTTGAGAAGCTGCCAGTCACACCATGTGGGGGGTTATCTGTAGAGGAGCAGGGCTGTCCTCCGTATCCCCTAGGTGCCTCTTCTGCCTGGCTCTGTAGCTGGGGTGTATATTTAGGAGGTGTGGGTCTATTGTATGGTGTTTGGAAGAGAAGGAAAGGGGAGTGGTGCCTTAAGAGCCAACATGTGGCTATGGCCGTGCTGAGCTGTGGGGCTGTGGAGGAGGATGTGGACACGCCCTGAACGTGACTTTGTTCAACTGCATGTAGAGGTGGGTGAATTTATTCTGTTTGATTTTCTTAATGAGATTGTTAGGATTCCATATCGTCTGAGGTTATTTCTCATAGCAAAAAAAAGCTATATTTGCTTTTTGCTATCCCAAGCAGCAAGAGACTTAGGGATAATGAGGCTGGAGGGGAAGAGGATCATAAGACATACTTTAATCCAGCCCTTACACAGTCTTCTTCAGACTGGCTGGAGGGTTGGCAGAACATTATGTAAGAAGTGGAACCAACTTTGCTTTTTCTAACACTTCCAAAGGCTACAAATACCCCATGCAACTATGCAGGCCTGCACACTCAAGCCTGTGTTTCTGCCCTCCTTCTCCAAGAGATCAGAAGCAGGCTGTGGCCTCTTAGGAATTCTGCCAGATGAGGAGGGTGTCTGGTTTTTCTAGCACAGTTGAGCAATTCAGGTGGAAGAATGAAGTAGCCTGGGGAGGCTTTCGGGCCTGTGTTCGAACCGAGGCAGCAGCAGGAGAGAACAGGCTGTTTGCTGCTTAGAATGCAGACGAGTGGGTGAGATGGCTGGCTTTTTCTTCATTACTGCCAGCTGGAAGCTTTGCCCACAGATGTGGACTATTTATCTGTGGCTTTGATGTGTTTGTTTTCTTTTTTCCCTAGGGCAGCGTTGAGGAGGTTGTAAGGCTGGGACATAGAACAACAATCTGAAAATTTCAGTTGGTTAGTAAAATGGGAAAGCCAGCAGGGGAAGAATAGACTCCCCTTAATTGCTCAGAATGTTGAAGTCATTTCTCAAAAGTATCCCTGAACCCTAACTCCCGGTTTCTGTTGGTTACCCCATTCCTGAGTGCCTTATATAGTGCCTGGCAGGTATAATGGGTTAAGGTCATTGCCATGGAGATGCTTATATAATTTGCCAAGAGGGGGCAAGGGGCAATTGTGAGACAGCTATACATGAACATTTCATGCGACTCCATAAGCAGAGCCAAGAATGCTGTGGAAACCTGGAGGGGTCATAGGCTAGAGAAGGCTTTGTAGATTAGGCAGCAAATAGGATGTTATTTTAAAGATGGAAATGAAATAGCACGATTAAAGGTGGAAGAGAGAGCAAAGGAGTGAGGAGTTATTCTATGAGTGTGCATTCATCACCCTGCTCTCCAGGGTGGTTACTGTTTCATCTCGTAACCCCGTCTCAAGCAGAGAGGATATGCAATTGTTCAGGCTTACTTTTCCCCTTTTTGCCTTTCCCTCTTTTGTCTAGATTAATGAGGACAGAGGGGTAGGAGATGGTGGAAAATACAATAGACTTTAGATTTAGCTTGTAATACCATGTGAGGATGGGAGCCAAGGATCAGTTCTTTTTTTTTCTTAACTTCACAAAATTTTAACCAGCTTTCAGTTCAGTTCAGTTTAGTCGCTCAGTCGTGTCTGACTCTTTGTGACCCCATGAACCACAGCACGCCAGGCCTCCCTGTTCATCACCAACTCCCAGAATCCACCCAAACCCATGTCCATTGAGTCGACGATGCCATCCAACCATCTTGTCCTCTGTCGTCCCCGTCTCCTCCTGCCCTCAATCTTTCCCAGCATCAGGGTCTTTTCCAGAGTCAGCTCTTCACATCAGGTGGCCAAAGTATTGGAGTTTCAGCTTCAACATCAGTCCTTCCAGTGAACACCCAGGACTGATCTCCTTTAGGTTGGACTGCTAGGATCTCCTTGCCATCCATGGGACTCTCAAAAGTCTTCTCCAACACCACAGTTCAAAAGCATCAATTCTTTGGTGCTCAGCTTTCTTTATAGTCCAACTCTCACATCCATACATGACCACTGGAAAAACCATAGCCTTGACTAGATGGACCTTTGTTGACAAAGTAATGTCTCTGCTTTTTAATATGCTATCTAGGTGGGTCATAACTTTCCTTCCAAGGATTAAGTGTCTTTTAATTTCATGGCTGCAATCACCATCTGCAGTAATTTTGGAGCCCAGAAAAATAGTCAGCCACTGTTTCCACTGTTTCCCCATCTATTTGCCATGAAATGATGGGACCAGATGCCATGGTCTTAGTTTTCTGAATGTTGAGCTTTAAGCCAACTTTTTCACTCTTCTCTTTCACTTTCATCAAGAGGTTTTTTAGTTCCTCTTCACTTTCTGCCATAAGGGTGGTGTCATCTGCACATCTGAGGTTTTTGATATTTCTCCTGGCAATCTTGATTCCAGCTTGTGCTTCTTCCAGCCCAGCGTTTCTCATGATGTATTCTGCATGTAAGTTAAAGAAGCAGGGTGACAATATACAGCCTTGATGTACTCCTTTTCCTATTTGGAACCAGTCTGTTGTTCCATGTCCAGTTCTAACTGTTGCTTCCTGACCTGCATACAGGTTTCTCAAGAGGCAGGTCAGGTGGTCTGGTATGCCCTTCTCTTTCAGAATTTTCCATAGTTTATTGTGATCCACACAGTCAAAGGCTTTGACATAGTCAATAAAGCAGAAATAGATGTTTTTTTGGAACTCTATAGCTTTTTTGATGATCCAGTAGATGTTGATGATTTGGCCTTTTCTAAAACCAGCTTGAACATCTTGGTTTACGGTTCATGTATTGCTGAAGCCTGGCTTGAAAAATTTTGAGCATTACTTTACTAGCATGTGAGATGAGTGCAAGTGTGCAGTAGTTTCAGCATTCTTTGGCACTGCCTTTCTTTGGGATTGGAATGAAGATTGACCTTTTCCAGTCTTGTAACCAGCTTTATTGAGATATAATTCACATACCACACAGCTTATTTAAAATGTACAATTTAGTGGGGTTTTAGTTTATTCACAGAGACATATAAATGTAACTACAGTCTAATTTTAGAACATTTTCACCACCCCAGAAAGAAACTCTTGCCTATTTACAGTTATTCCCAATTCCTCTCATCCCACCTCTGCAGCCCCAGGCAACTCCTAATCTGCTTTCTGCTGCTGTAATAGATTTGCTTGTTCTGTCCAGTTTATAGAGACATAAACAATATGTGATTCTTTGTGACTGGCTTGTTTCACTGAACAAAATGTTTTCAAGGTTCATCCATATTATCACATATATCAATACTTCATTCCTTTTTATGGCTGAGTAAGGAGAAGGCAATGGCACCCTACTCCAGTACTCTTGCCTGGAAAATCCCATGGACAGAGGAGCCTGGTAGGCTGCAGTCCATGGGGTCGCTAGGAGTCGGACACGACTGAGCGACTTCACTTTCACTTTTCACTTTCCTGCATTGGAGAAGGAAATGGCAACCCACTCCAGTGTTCTTGCCTGGAGAATCCCAGGGACTGGGGAGCCTGGTGGGCTGCTGTCTATGGGGTTGCACAGAGTCGGACACGACTAAAGTGACTTACATAGCATAGCAATATTCCATAAACCACAATTTGTTTGTGTATTCATCAGTTAATAGGCATTTAGGTTGTTTGTACTTCTTTTTTTTTTTTTTCTTCCAATTTTATTTTATTTTTAAACTTTACATAATTGTATTAGTTTTGCCAAATATCAAAATGAATCCGCCACAGGTATACATGTGTTCCCCATCCCGAACCCTCCTCCCTCCCCATACCATCCCTCTGGGCCGTCCCAGTGCACCAGCCCCAAGCAACTAGCATCATGCATCGAACCTGGACTGGCAACTTGTTTCCTACATGATATTTTACATGTTTCATTGCCATTCTCCCACATCTTCCCACCCTCTCCCTCTCCCACAGAGTCCATAAGACTGTTCTATACATCATTGTCTCTTTTGCTGTCTCGTACACCGGGTTATTGTTACCATCTTTCTAAATTCCATATATATGCGTTAGTATACTGTATTTATGTTTTTCCTTCTGGCTTACTTCACTCTGTATAATAGGCTCCAGTTTCATCCACCTCATTAGAACCGATTCAAATGTATTCTTTTTAATGGCTGAGTAATACTCCATTGTGTATATGTACCACAGCTTTCTTATCCATTCATCTGCTGATGGACATCTAGGTTGCTTCCACGTCTTGGCTATTATAAACAGTGCTGCGATGAACATTGGGGTACACGTGTCTCTTTCCCTTCTGGTTTCCTCAGTGTGTATGCCCAGCAGTGGGGTTGCTGGATCATAAGGCAGTTCTATTTCCAGTTTTTTAAGGAATCTCCACACTGTTCTCCATAGTGGCTGTACTAGTTTGCATTCCCACCAACAGTGTAAGAGGGTTCCCTTTTCTCCACACCCTCTCCAGCATTTATTATTTGTAGACTTTTGGATCGCAGCCATTCTGACTGGTGTGAAATGGTACCTCATAGTGGTTTTGATTTGCATTTCTCTGATAATGAGTGATGTTGAGCATCTTTTCATGTGTTTGTTAGCCATCTGTATGTCTTTTTTGGAGAAATGTCTATTTAGTTCTTTGGCCCATTTTTTGATTGGGTCGTTTATTTTTCTGGAGTTGAGCTGTAGGAGTTGCTTGTATATTTTTGAGATTAGTTGTTTGTCGGTTGCTTCATTTGCTATTATTTTCTCCCATTCTGAAGGCTGTCTTTTCACCTTGCTAATAGTTTCCTTTGATGTGCAGAAGCTTTTAAGGTTAATTAGGTCCCATTTGTTTATTTTTGCTTTTATTTCCAATATTCTGGGAGGTGGGTCATAGAGGATCCTGCTGTGATGTATGTCGGAGAGTGTTTTGCCTATGTTCTCCTCTAGGAGTTTTATAGTTTCTGGTCTTACGTTTAGATCTTTAATCCATTTTGAGTTTATTTTTGTGTATGGTGTTAGAAAGTGGTCCAGTTTCATTCTTTTACAAGTGGTTGACCAGATTTCCCAGCACCACTTGTTAAAGAGATTGTCTTTAATCCATTGTATATTCTTGCCTCCTTTGTCGAAGATAAGGTGTCCATATGTGCGTGGATTTATCTCTGGGCTTTCTATTTTATTCCATTGATCAATATTTCTGTCTTTGTGCCAGTACCATACTGTCTTGATAACTGTGGCTTTGTAGTAGAGCCTGAAGTCAGGTAGGTTGATTCCTCCAGTTCCATTCTTCTTTCTCAAGATCGCTTTGGCTATTCGAGGTTTTTTGTATTTCCATACAAATTGTGAAATTATTTGTTCTAGCTCTGTGAAGAATACTGTTGGTAGCTTGATAGGGATTGCGTTGAATCTATAAATTGCTTTGGGTAGTATACTCATTTTCACTATATTGATTCTTCCAATCCATGAACATGGTATATTTCTCCATCTATTAGTGTCCTCTTTGATTTCTTTCACCAGTGTTTTATAGTTTTCTATATATAGGTCTTTAGTTTCTTTAGGTAGATATATTCCTAAGTATTTTATTCTTTCCGTTGCAATGGTGAATGGAATTGTTTCCTTAATTTCTCTTTCTGTTTTCTCATTATTAGTGTATAGGAATGCAAGGGATTTCTGTGTGTTGATTTTATATCCTGCAACTTTACTGTAGTCATTGATTATTTCTAGTAATTTTCTGGTGGACTCTTTAGGGTTTTCTATGTAGAGGATCATGTCATCTGCAAATAGTGAGAGTTTTACTTCTTCTTTTCCAATTTGGATTCCTTTTATTTCTTTTTCTGCTCTGATTGCTGTGGCCAAAACTTCCAAAACTATGTTGAATAGTAATGGTGAAAGTGGGCACCCTTGTCTTGTTCCTGACTTTATAGGAAATGCTTTCAATTTTTCACCATTGAGGATAATGTTTGCAGTGGGTTTGTCATATATAGCTTTTATTATGTTGAGGTATGTTCCTTCTATTCCTGCTTTCTGGAGAGTTTTTATCATAAATGGGTGTTGAATTTTGTCAAAGGCTTTCTCTGCATCTATTGAGATAATCATATGGTTTTTATTTTTCAATTTGTTAATGTGGTGTATTACATTGATTGATTTGCGGATATTGAAGAATCCTTGCATCCCTGGGATAAAGCCCACTTGATCATGGTGTATGATCTTTTTAATGTGTTGTTGGATTCTGATTGCTAGAATTTTGTTAAGGATTTTTGCATCTATGTTCATCAGTGATATTGGCCTGTAGTTTTCTTTTTTTGTGGGATCTTTGTCAGGTTTTGGTATTAGGGTGATGGTGGCCTCATAGAATGAGTTTGGAAGTTTACCTTCCTCTGCAATTTTCTGGAAGAGTTTGAGCAGGATAGGTGTTAGCTCTTCTCTAAATTTTTGGTAGAATTCAGCTGTGAAGCCGTCTGGACCGGGGCTTTTGTTTGCTGGAAGATTTTTGATTACAGTTTCAATTTCCATGCTTGTGATGGGTCTGTTAAGATTTTCTATTTCTTCCTGGTCCAGTTTTGGAAAGTTGTACTTTTCTAAGAATTTGTCCATTTCTTCCACGTTGTCCATTTTATTGGCATATAATTGTTGATAGTAGTCTCTTATGATCCTTTGTATTTCTGTGTTGTCTGTTGTGATCTCTCCATTTTCGTTTCTAATTTTGTTGATTTGATTTTTCTCCCTTTGTTTCTTGATGAGTCTGGCTAATGGTTTGTCAATTTTATTTATCCTTTCAAAGAACCAGCTTTTGGTTTTGTTGATTTTTGCTATGGTCTCTTTTGTTTCTTTTGCATTTATTTCTGCTCTAATTTTTAAGATTTCTTTCCTTCTACTAACCCTGGGGTTCTTCATTTCTTCCTTTTCTAGTTGCTTTAGGTGTAGAGTTAGGTTATTTATTTGACTTTTTTCTTGTTTCTTGAGGTGTGCCTGTATTGCTATGAACTTTCCCCTTAGGACTGCTTTTACCGTGTCCCACAGGTTTTGGGTTGTTGTGTTTTCATTTTCATTCGTTTCTATGCAAATTTTGATTTCTTTTTTGATTTCTTCTGTGATTTGTTGGTTATTCAGCAGCGTGTTGTTCAGCCTCCATATGTTGGAATTTTTAATAGTTTTTCTCCTGTAATTGAGATCTAATCTTACTGCATTGTGGTCAGAAAAAATGCTTGGAATGATTTCTATTTTTTTGAATTTACCAAGGCTAGCTTTATGACCCAGGATGTGATCTATCCTGGAGAAGGTTCCATGTGCGCTTGAGAAAAAGGTGAAATTCATTGTTTTGGGATGAAATGACCTATAGATATCAATTAGGTCTAACTGGTCTATTGTATCGTTTAAAGTTTGTGTTTCCTTGTTAATTTTCTGTTTAGTTGATCTATCCATAGGTGTGAGTGGGGTATTAAAGTCTCCCACTATTATTGTGTTATTGTTAATTTCTCCTTTCATACTTGTTAGCATTTGTCTTACGTACTGTGGTGCTCCCGTGTTGGGTGCATATATGTTTATAATTGTTATATCTTCTTCTTGGATTGATCCTTTGATCATTATGTAGTGACCTTCTTTATCTCTTTTCACCGCCTTTGTTTTAAAGTCTATTTTATCTGATATGAGTATTGCTACTCCTGCTTTCTTTTGGTCCCTATTTGCATGGAAAATCTTTTTCCAGCCCTTCACTTTCAGTCTGTATGTGTCCCCTGTTTTGAGGTGGGTCTCTTGTAGACAACATATGTAGGGGTCTTGTTTTTGTATCCATTCCGCCAGTCTTTGTCTTTTGGTTGGGGCATTCAACCCATTTACATTTAAGGTAATTACTGATAAGTATGTTCCCGTTGCCATTTACTTTATTGTTTTGGGTTCGAGTTTATACACCGTTTTTGTGTTTCCTGTCTAGAGAATATCCTTTAGTATTTGTTGGAGAGCTGGTTTGGTGGTGCAGAATTCTCTCAGCTTTTGCTTGTCTGAAAAGCTTTTGATTTCTCCTTCATACTTGAATGAGATCCTTGCTGGGTACAATAATCTGGGCTGTAGGTTATTTTCTTTCATCATTTTAAGTATGTCTTGCCATTCCCTCCTGGCTTGAAGAGTTTCTATTGAAAGATCAGCTGTTATCCTTATGGGAATTCCCTTGTGTGTTATTTGTTGTTTTTCCCTTGCTGCTTTTAATATTTGTTCTTTGTGTTTGATCTTTGTTAATTTGATTAATATGTGTCTTGGGGTGTTTCTCCTTGGGTTTATCCTGTTTGGTACTCTCTGGGTTTCTTGGACTTGGGTGATTATTTCCTTCCCCATTTTAGGGAAGTTTTCCACTATTATCTCCTCAAGTATTTTCTCATGGTCTTTCTTTTTGTCTTCTTCTTCTGGAACCCCTATGATTCGAATGTTGTAGCGTTTAATATTGTCCTGGAGGTCTCTGAGATTGTCCTCATTTCTTTTAATTCGTTTTTCTTTTATCCTCTCTGATTCATTTATTTCTACTATTCTATCTTCTAATTCACTAATCCTGTCTTCTGCCTCTGTTATTCTACTATTTGTTGCCTCCAGAGTGTTTTTAATTTCACTTATTGCATTATTCATTATATATTGACTCTTTTTTATTTCTTCTAGGTCCTTGTTAAACCTTTCTTGCATCTTCTCAATCCTTGTCTCCAGGCTATTTATCTGTGATTCCATTTTAGTTTCAAGATTTTGGATCAATTTCACTATCATTATTCGGAATTCTTTATCAGGTAGATTCCCTATCTCTTCCTCTTTTGTTTGGTTTGGTGGGCATTTATCCTGTTCCTTTATCTGCTGAGTATTCCTCTGTCTCTTCATCTTGTTTAAATTGCTGAGTTTGGGGTGTCCTTTCTGTATTCTGGCAGTTTGTGGAGTTCTCTTTATTATGGCGTTTCTTCACTATGTGTGGGTTTGTACAGGTGGTTTGTCAAGGTTTCCTGGTTAGGGAAGCTTGTGTCGGTGTTCTGGTGGGTGGAGCTGTATTTCTTCTCTCTGGAGTGCAATGAAATGTCCAGTAATGAGTTATGAGATGTCTATAGTTTTGGGGTGACTTTGGGCAGCCTGTATCTTGAAGCTCAGGACTGTGTTCCTTTGTTGCTGGAGAATTTGCTTGGTATGTCTTGCCCTGGAACTTATTGGCCCTTGTGTGGTGCTTGGTTTCAGTGTTGGTATGGAGGCATTTGATGAGCTCCTGTCAATGAATGTTCCTTGGAGTCAGGAGTTCCCTGGACTCAGGGTTTGGACTTAAGTCTCCTGCTTCCGATTATCGGTCTTATTTTTACAGTAGTTTCAAAACTTCTCCTTCTATACAGCACCATTGATAAAACATCTACATTAAAGATGATAAGTTTCTCTACAGTGAGGGTCACTCAGAGAGGTTCACAGGGTTACATGGAGAAGAGAAGAGGGAGGAGGGAGTTAGAGGTGACCCAAATGAGATGAGGTGAATCAATAGTGGAGAGAGTGGGCTAGCCAGTAGTCACTTCCTTATGTGCACTCCACAACTGGACCACTCAGAGATGTTCACGGGGTTATACAGAGAAGAGAAGAAGGAGGAAGGTAACAGAGGTGGCCAGAAGGATAAAAGGGGGAATGAAAAGGAGGGAGACAGATCCAGCCAGTAGTCAGTTCCCTAAGTGTTCTCCACCATCTGGAACACACAGAAATTCACAGAGTTGGGTAGAGTAGAGAGGGGTTAGGGAGGAGACACAGGCGACCTGGTGGAGAAAAAGGAGGGTCCAAAGGGAGAGAGAGCAGTCAAGCCAGTAATCTCACTCCCTAGTGAAAAATGGGTCCTGAAGATTGGGTCCTTAAAGGTACAAAATTGGTAACAAATACATAAAAGCAAAAATTAAAAATCTAGAGTAGAGTTTGGAATTTCAAAAATACGATGTTGAAGAAAAGAAGAAGGAAAAGAAAGAGAGAAAGAACGAACAAACAAGGTCGCGAAAATTATAAAGAAAGTACAGGTACAAAATTGATAACTAATACCAGAAAGCGAAAATTAAAAATCTAGAGTAGAGTTTGGAATTTCAAAAATACGATGTTAAAGAAAAGAAGAAGGAAAAGAAAGAGAGAAAGAACGAACAAACAAAAACAAACAAGGTCGCGATAATTATAAAGAAAGTACAGGTACAAAATTGATAACTAATACCAGAGAGCGAAAATTAAAAATCTAGAGTAGAGTTTGGAATTTCAAAAATACGATGTTAAAGAAAAGAAGAAGGAAAAGAAAGAGAGAAAAAATGAACAAACAAAAACAAACAAGGTCGCGAAAATTATAAAGAAAGTACAGGTACAAAATTGATAACTAATACCAGAAAGCAAAAATTAAAAATCTAGAGTAGAGTTTGGAATTTCAAAAATACAATGTTAAAAAAAAAAAAAAGAAGAAGAAAAATAAAGAGAGAAAACAAACAAACAAATACGAACAATGTCACAAAAATTATAAAGAAAATACAGGTACAAAATTGATATCAAATACCAAAAAGCATAAATTGAAAATCTAGAGTAAAGTTTGGAATTTCAGATATACAATGTTATATAAAAGAAGAAGAGAAAGAAACAGAGAAGAAGAAGAAAAAAAAAAAATCACAGAAATTATATAAAAAAAAACTATAGGTACAAAATTGATAACATATACCAAAAAGCGAAAATTAAAAATCTAGAGTAGAGTTTGGAATTTCAAAAATACAATGTTAAAGAAAAGAAGAAAAAAACAAAAACCAACAACAACAAAAAAAAACAACAAGGTCAAAAAATTATAGAATATATATATATGAAGTTTGCTGAAGAAGAAAAAAAATAGGGTCTTTTTTTTTTTTTTTTTTGCAGAGTAATAGGTTATATAAGTGAAAATTAAAGGAACAATAGAGGACTTAAAATTTTTTTTTTTTTTAATTAAGAAAAAAAAAAAGAAAGAAAGAATGATCGTAAAAATAATAAAAATATATCTAGGACTTTTTTGTTTCTTTTTTTGTGGGTGTTGTGGGTTCAGTTCATTTTTGGCTAGTTCCTTGGTCAGATTTATATTTCTCAAGATCTATAGGCCCCTTCCTATGTAGTCCGTAGTAACCACAGGGTTTTGATCTATTGCCTGTAGCTTCCAAGGCGTTTCCCTCTGTTATATCTTCTTCTGTTTGCTAGTCTCTTCAGTATCTGGTTTCCGCCCTGACTCAAAGGGCACGGTGGAGGACACTTTTTTTTTTTTTTTTTTTTTAGGCTTACTTGTTCAGTCGCGCTGTGGGGAGGGAGGGAGGGAGGGTGCAAACAAATAATACTGGCGTGGGCTCGCAGTGCCTCGGCCACCCTGGGTCTGCCCCCGCTCACGGCGCATGTAGCCTCCCTGTCCACACTGCTCGGACTCTAGGTTGTTCCGCCGGGAACAATCCGAGGCTGGCCCTGGGCTGCATGCACCTCCCAGGTCCAAGCCGCTCAGGTTCAGGCACTCGGGTAGTCCTCAGAGGCGCAGACTCAGTTGGGCCTGCGTTTTGTGCTCTTCCCAGGTCCGAGCGCCAATTTGCTCTTCCCAGGCGAGCGCCAATGCTGCGACTTATCGCCTCCCCGCCACTCGGTTATCTGGATGTAAAACCGGCGCACCTTCTCAGGCAGATGTTGACCGTCCAGACCCCCAAGAAGTTTTAGTTAGCAAAGAAGCCTGCTTACAATTTTATAGATAATGTCTCTCTGGGGCTGCGATTGCCCCCTTCCGGCTCTGGCTGCCTGTCACCGGAGGGGGAAGATCTGCAGCCGGCTATCTCTGTTCAGTCCTTTGTTCCGTGCGCGGGCCTGGCGGTCTTAGGTTAGGGCTGGCTTTTCGCGTGGTTGGTATCCCACAGTCTGGTTTGCTAGCCCAAATTATTTCGCTCAGATAGCGCTCAGGGTATTCCGGCCAGATTCTTACTCTCAGCGATGCAGCCCACGCCGCGCCTCCCTGCCCAGCCCCGATTCGCTAATGGCGGATGCAGGCGTCTGCGCTGTTTCTCTGCTGGGGGAGTTACCGTAGGGCTCGCAATCTGCGAGTTTCAAATTGTTTATTTATTTTTTCTCCCTGTTATGTTGCCCTCTGTGCTTCCAAAGCTCGGCACAGATTCGGCAGTGAGAAGGTTTCCTGATGTTTGGAAACTTCTCTCTTTTTAAGATTCCCTTCCCGGGACGGAACTCCGTCCCTCCCTCTTTTGTCTCTTTTTTTTTGTTTTTAATATTTTTTCCTACCTCCTTTCGAAGAGTTGGGTTGCTTTTCTGGGTGCCTGATGTCCTCTGCCGGCATTCAGAAGTTGTTTTGTGGAATTTACTCGACGTTTAAATGCTCTTTTGATGAATTTGTGGGGGAGAAAGTGTTCTCCCCGTCCTACTCCTCCGCCATCTTGGCTCCTCCCCCTGTTTGTACTTCTTGACTGTTATGAATTAATGCTGTGTACAAGTTTTTGTCTGGATATGTTTTCATTTTTCTTGTGTATATACCTGAGTGGAACTGCAGGATTATATGGTAATTGACTCCTTGTTTCACATTTTGAGAAACTGCCAGACTGTTTTCCACAGTGGTGGTACCATTTTACATATCTATTAGCAGTGTTTGAGAGTTCAGTTTCTTCATATCCTCACACATACTTTTCTTATTACCTTATTTTTTTTCAGGCTTTCTGTTGGTTTGTGAAGTGGTATGTCATTGTGATTTTTATTTGTGTTCCTGTAATAACTAATGATGTTGAGTTTCACATGCTTAATGCTGTATGCATATCTTCTTTAGAGAAATTTTTATTCCGATCCTTTGCTCATTTTAAAATTAGGTTATTTGGTTTTTTATTATTGAGTTGTAAGAGTTCTTTATATGTTCTAGACACCAGACCCTTATGAACTAAATGATTTTCAAATATTTTCTCCCTTTCTGGACATTGTCTTTCTACTTTTTTAATAATGTCCAGACAAGATTTTAATGTTGATGAAGTTCAGTATGTACCTGTTTTTTCTTTTATTACTCTGCTTTTGATTCTGTATCTAAGAAATCATTGCTTAACCCAAGATTATAAAGATATTCACCTATGTTTTATTCTGTGAGTTTCATAGCTTTAGCTCTTGCATGCAGGTCTTTGATCTGTTTTGAGTGAATTTTTGTGTGTGATATGAGGAAAGGGCCTAGCTTCATTTTTCTGTGTGTGAAGTTGTTACAACACCATTAATTGAGATTATTCTTTCCTCATTGAATTACCTTGGCACCTTTTAGAAAATTAGTTGACCATAAATGTGTGGGCTCATTTCTTGACTCTCAGTTCTGTTCCATTGGTCCTACACGTCAGGATCAGTATTTTGAAAGCTCCTGGGGTGATTCCATGTACGTTCTGGGTGGCAAGCGTTTGGACAGTTTGATTAGGAGACAGCACAATGCAAGGTTGCTGAAGTACTTCATGAAAGACGTGCAGATTGTGTGTTCCTTAACTAAACCTGTGTTTCCCAAATTGGACTGGTAAGAGTCACTCAGGGATGAGGAATTACTTGGGGAGACAAGGCCTGGTAAATGGTGGAGGGGAACATGTGGCCTGTGTTTCTGGGCTCTCCAACATGGACATTTTCTCTTCACCAATTGCCAGTTGATTGAAACCTTCAGGGAGTTGCTTGTTTAGTGAACTATGGTCAGTCCTATGATCAGTCTGCTGGAGTGATGCTGGATCTGCTGGGCCAGACTAGTAGAAGACTGCATACCTGAACCATGGTCCTTCTACAGAATTATTGCTCCCACAGTGTTCTTGGGGTGAAGCCATCACTCTGTCTTGAGGGAGATGACAAGAGAGAGCTCCTTGGAACTCCATGTTTACTGTGAGCCCTTCTCTGGTCACCTTATTTATTGCCTTCTGCCATATATAGGGCTTCCCTGGTGGCTCAGAGGGTAAAGAATCTGCCCACAATGGGTGAGACCCGGGTTTGATCCCTGGGTTGGGAAGGTCCCCTGGAGAAGGGAATAGCTACCCATTCCAGTATTCTTGCCGAGAGAATTCCATGGACAGAGGAGCCTGGCGGGCTACAGGCCATGAAGTTGCAAAGAGTTGGACATGATTGAGAGACTAACATTTTCACTTTTTCTGCCATACACACACATATTTTATACCTACATTTCCTTCTCATCTGCCTTGTTTACTTAAATTTCTGATTATGGAGAAAGAATATATATATATATATATATATATATATATATTTCAAGGATATTTATGTTGTCTGCTCTACTGGCCTGAAAGCTTCATGAGAAAAGGGAGTTTTGGTTGACAGCAATGTCTCTAGCACCAAGGACAGTGCCTGGCACATAGTAGGCACTCTGTAAATATTTGTTGAATGAATGAAGGGCCTGTTGAGATCAAACAGTGGAGAGGGCAGCTTCTCTCTTTCAGCATCAGCAGCAGTCACTCTGCTTGGTTTTAGCTTCATGATACTGTGAATCATCAAAGCATGTGTTTCTCTGTATGAACCACTTGAAGATTAATGCCATATTCATGTCCAACCTAATGTGCTTGTAGGACTAACCTCCATACTTTTCATTTATTTACTGAGTTTGTCTAGTATGCATCTCTGCAAGCTGTCTAAAATCATCTTTGGAATCTAGCAGGCTGTAAATAAATGCTATTTAATCGGCTTTGATGAGAATTTCCTAATTTCAATCTTTGCTCCTGATCCAGGAAATTCAGTTCTAGGTTGGCAGAGGAGGACAATTTTTGTAAAATCGAATTCCTCTTTCATTTCTCCCTCCTTTTTTTACCCTCTCCCTTTTTTTTTAATTTTAATTTTTATTTTTTAGGATAGAATTTTTGCGGCATTTGAAGAGCTTTTTCCAGATTATGTTTAAAATCGAAACCAAACCATGTGGTGAAGAACTCAAGGGAGGGGATAAAGTGCTGATGACTTGTGTTGGCATTGGCTTCTCCAACCTTAGCAAGACCCTCAAGTGACATTGTCAGAAGATGAAAGGCCCAAAGGCTTCTAGACAACGCAGAAGCTGCCAAGGAACCAAAGGGACCAGATTCATCCAGGACTTTCCAACTTCCCGTTTGAAAACAATCAGGATATCCGAACAAAAAATGTCTCTCTACCTGTGGTTTTCAGCCATTTCTCCGGGGCAGACATTCCTCAGGAGGCCCAGTCACAACGGGAGCTCCCTCGGCTTACCTGGATGAAGAGTGTGCCTTCGGGACACAGTTGTACTGCTGCAGTATCACAGCTGCGTTTTAGCACTGCTTCCTGAGCCCACATCCTCGGGCTTCCGCTGTATGGCTATTTTCTAGACCTTTGGAGTTTGTTACAGTTGCTTCTGCAAGGACTGACCCTCCTGAATCTTGGTTTCTGTGTCGGGATTAAATGAGATACTATGAATTGGAAGCCCTTTATGAATAATGTCATGTAATGCAAATGTCAGAAATTGGTGTGTTAGACTATTTTATCCCTTGTCTTATGAATGGACTACTATCTTGGAGATACACTGCTCCCCATCTGGTTCATTGTATGTGGATTTTGGGGGAATGAATGCCTAGGGACTGCAAGAATCCAACTAAAGTTATTGAATATTTTCCATATCTCGGGTGTGCTATGCATGTTCTCATTTAATTCTCCCAATAGCCCAGTGATGTAGATTTGATTATCCCCACAAGAGAAATTCAAAAAGGATATTTTGTTCCTTTTGAAATTTGATAATATAGAGATATTAGCTCTCCTGATTTCAAGATCTAAGTATCAGAGTCTAGAGTTTTATGCTACTTGCAAGCTAGTAAGTTAGATTATTACTGTTTCACGGATGCTAGCAGAAAACATGAAAATCTCATGTCATAGACAAAAAGCTTTATTACTCAGAGCACAGGAAGCAGCATGAGCTTCACTAGTTTCTTTCTCCAAGTCCCACAAGATGTGGAGGGTCTGCAGGTATGCCATGCACACCAGTGGTTTGCATCACAGGCAAGGAACATGCACATGTGGGAACTCCACCTCTTACAAGCTTGCTCTTTGTTCCAGATAGGGACATTACTTCACCCCTCAAGATTGCTTGCTGTGAACACGTGATAGGAAAGGGCCAGGATAAAAGCCTCCCCAGTGGGAATGTGCAGGAACACTCAGGACTTGTGGCGATTGTACCTGCTGCTAGTAGAGGCTACAAGTGGTGTGTATGGGGGTTCAGAGTTATCAGTGGTAGGGGAAATATCTGATTTTTCTATTAGGATTCCAAATGATATTGTCTACCTAGGGTGGACTTTTGAGGTAAGGCATGGTCTTTACCTCCCCAGGTCTCTCAGTACCCTTTTCTTTTCTCAGTAAAAGGGGTCCCGAGGAAGTTTGTGCTCTTGTGTCTGGGGGTGTGGGAGGATGTGGAGTGGGGAGCTAACACCGACAGGTCAGGCCATTGTGAACTGTGGCTGTCAACTTACTGAGAGCTCTACATGCTGTATTAGATTTCTGTTGCTGCATAACCAGTTACCACAAACTTAGGAGCCTAAAGTAGTACCATTTATCATCCACGATTCTGTAGGTCAGAGGTCCTGGTCTGTGCTTGGATTCTCTGGTTATGGCTTCACAAGACTAATGTCAAGGTGCTGGGCTCCGGGCAGGAATACATTTCCAACCATATTTGGATTGTTGGCAGAATTGTTGGACTGGAGTTCCTGTTTCTGGCTGGCTGTCAGCTGCAGGCAACTCTCAGCTTATAAGTAGAGGCTGCCTGCATTCCTTGTAACTTGACTCCCTCCATCTTCAAGCCAGCGATGATGCATTGAATCCTTCTCATGCTTTGAATCTGACTTCTTGTGATAACATATCTTAAAGTCATCTGGTCACAGCAGTACCTAGGTTAGTGTTTGAATAGCCGGGGCCAGGACTCTTAGACATCTGAAAATTTTGCCTACCACACATCAGTTCAGTCGCTCAGTCGTGTCTGACTCTTTGCAACCCATGGACTGCAGCATGCCAGGCTTCCCTGTCATGCTTCTTCCTGATGCTTGCTCAAATTCATGTCCATCGAGTCAGTGATGCCATCCAACCATCTCATCCTCTGTTATCTCCTTCTCCTCCTGCCTTCAATCTTTCCCAGCGTAAGGGTCTTTTCCATTGAGTTAGTTCTTCACATCAGATGGCCAAAGTATTGGAGTTTCAGCTTCAGCATCAGTCCTTTCAATGAATATTCAGTACTGATTTCCTTTTGGATGGAAAAGGATGCTCAGCTTTCATTATAGTCCAACTCTCACATCCATACGTGACTACTGGAAAAACCATAGCTTTGACTAGACGGACCTTTGTTGGCAAAGTAATTTTATTTAATGCTGCTGATGTTCAAACCCAGATCCACCCATGCTCAGATATAGAAGTAAGGAACCAAATGGCTTTGGCTGTGTCCAGTAGGAACTTTCTGTCCCTTGGGACAAGATTGGGAAATGGGTCCTGTTGGTCAGTTTAGGGTGACATGTAGACACCAGGCAGATCATTACAGCTAGTATAAGGGATGCGAGCTTCCATCTGCTGTCAACACGAAAGTGTCTGGTGGTCTCCAGCCCTCTGACTGGTACAGCTGCTTCTGGAGTGGTAGTAGTGATGCTGTAGGCAATAGGAAGACACATTAAATATTAATATTTATTTAAGCAGCCTGCTGCCAGCTCCTTCTCAGGTGCCTGAGAGAAGCAACAGCTCTCCTTGGGCAGAGGTTACTGGTACATCTTAGTGACATTCCACTTCTGCAGTCTCTGCCTTGTTCTTAGCTTAGCTCCTGGTTGGTGCAGCTACCCCTAGTATAGTTTGATGGGAGATTCCAGCACTTTGAGCTTAGCTTTCTATCTTGACCCCTTTACTTCCCTCTGTTGACAGAAACAGACCAGTCTGAATTCAATAAGACTAGTAATTTTTTTTTTTTTTAAGGCATATACACGTTTTAGGGATCGTGACAGAATCATGGCCTTGCCTTCCTATCATGTTCCAAGCCTTGCTTCTGTCTTCTACCATCCTTCTCTGTTACATTCTGGGTGAACACCAGCCAGCCTCCTTCCATCATGATTATTTACCATATTCAACAAGACAGATGTGGGGGGAAGCTAGGGTGTTGCAACATGATGTGCGGATGGGGAAAGAGCAGGAGGCACTGCTGAAATCCAGATTGCCCTCAGAGGGCAGCCGAACCTTGTGGTTTGTTTGTTTATCTTTTCTGATAAAAAGTGGTGAAGGACATCGTTGATTACAGACCCAAGCAAAAAGCCCCCAAGCTTAGGTTGCACTGTGGTGCCTGTCCTCTCACTGTCACTCTATAGTGAAAAATGGTGAGGTCGCCATCCCGCTGGGTCTTCTGTGTTGGGAGGCTCCTGGGTAAGGCCAGTGCTGACACTTAATTTCGAGGTGGCCAAGTGGAAGAGAGAAGGGTGTGAAAAGGCAGGGAAGAAAGTAGACGATTGGAGTAGAGGAGGCCTAAGGAAGTGGACAAAATCGTAGGTAGATGGAGAAAAGGAAACACCAGGGAACTAAGGGATTACTTTAATTTTGGCTGTGCCTTAGGCCAGGGGTGGGATTCAACTGGTGAGGTGAGGGGACCAAAGCAGGGTGCAGAAGTGGATTTTTCCAGGGTATTGGTTATGGTGGGTGGATTAGAATGTGGGGCCTCATTGACTTTACCTGTTGGTGCTTTTTTGGAGACGTGAATGTGCTGGTAGGTGATTATAACAGTCTGTGATGGATAAAAAAGCAGCATCACAGGCCTTGCACCCAGCCTGGACCTCTGCTATTCCTCATCTGACTACGGAGTGGAGAAGTAACTTGCACTCGATCAGAGTTTCCATGTTTAGACCACCCTGGCCTGTTCTTTAGAAGTGACCAGTAGTTACGAGGAATGTCAAGCAGGCAAGTGCAGTTTTTCTGTACTCTAGTTGACTAGATCTAGGAAGCCATTTGAGTGGGAAGCCAAGCCACGTCACTCCTTTACCCAAGCAAATAGGGCTGTCATGTTTGTCAGGAGCAGACTAGGTCCAGGGCTCCTCTAATCCATGTCTTTCATTTGGCCCTTAATAGTTAGATAGCCTGACTCCATGCCTGAGGCACTGGCCTTTGGTAGCATCTGTAGATGGACTGGGGCAGAGCTTTTGGCACATGGGCCACTTCCTGTCTTCCTGGTTCTTCTGATACTGGTGGTTCTAGATGTGGATCCTGCTCTGCTAATACAATACCCTTGTGTTAAGTCTACAGGGGTGGGGATGCTGATCTTGGGAGGTAAGAGGCCCAGCTTGCTTTCTGCCCCATTTCAGCTACTGACCAGCTGTTATGGCATAAGTATTTCACTTCTGCACACTTGGATTGCTTTTGGGAAATCAGGGTGGATATATGAGGCCTTGTACCCAGCCTGGACCTCTGCTCTTCCTCACCTGACTCCAGAGTAGGGGAGAAGTAATTTGCACTCCATCAGAGTTTCCTGGTTTGGGTGCCCCCAAAACCAGAAAGATGACCTTCATTGCCTCCTCCATGCCACTCCCATCCTCATAACATCAAGATGTTTTACACTCTTTATTCCTGTGTTTTTCCCCCCATTCCCAACCCTCTTAAAGAGCTTTACATCTAAAAATTTCAGGTTGATTAGTTTGCTAATAATTTCTACTGTGATTTGTGAAATCATGTATTCAAACTGATGAAGGTAGGTGAATTTCTAGAAATCAGAGACTGACTTAAATGAAGTAGCCCAACAATGACGCATTTGGCAGCTTCATGTGTCTACTCTGTGAATACCCTGTCACCACACGGTCCTGAGGGTGGTGGACCTGCTGTTGAACTCACTGGGGGCCATTTGGATAACTGGTCTCCTCTTGGGAGTGGATGCTGCCCCAAAGGAAGAGGAACGTTCGAGGCAGGTGCCTATTCCTGGTGCATCTTGGATGGTAGGACTCCTGAAGATATCACTTTAGTCTTTAAGGGAAGATATTGGTGGGACCATATATTTTGAAATGGTGCCTGGCTTGTTGCTCGGAGGGGTCCAATTTCAGGTCATGACAACTGACCTGAGGTTGTTTTAAATGCTGAGTACATTTGGCTCCCCATACTTCTCAAATTCTCCTCTCTCTGTCAATGCTCTGTTTCCACGTCTCTGCTGTTTTACCTGTTAGGCAATTAAAGGCATTGTGTCTAATATCTGTAAGCTTTGAAGAATCAGTGGGAAGGCTTACCGAAAAAAAAAAAAAAATATTGCCTTCAAGTTAGGCAAAGAAAAAGAGCAAAAATAAATATCCACAAAATGAAACATTTCCAAATTTAAAATGTTGAAAACAATATAAATGAGTTTGTTTCTTCACATATATTCCCAGGCACACACCGTAATTGCAAGGAATTATTGCCAGTCATATATTAAATGGCCAATTGTTTGGCCAACCAAACAGTTTAAAAGGCAAAATTATAAGGAGCCTTTCAGAAATTTGCCACATGGCTGTATTTTAACATGTGTGGTTTGGTGACACTGTCATAAGAAGCCTAGAAAGTAAAACCATGTAAGTCCTCCCCCCTCACCGTGCCACCTCTGTAACGTTAGAGCCTCAGCATCTCCGGAGGGACTCCCCCAGCCTATGGGGCATCCCCAACTACAGGTTCTCATACACCCCTGGGTTCCTTCTTCACACGTCACACCCTCAGTTATTGGTTAATTCTCTGTGTTAACCTGTTTTGATGTGAAGTAGGTTGATCTTTTACAATTTGGTGTGGTTGTGGTTTTAAAGTGTTTTTTTGAAAGACTATATTAAAAAAAGATGAATTCAATCATTTGTGAGGAAAGCTTTTGGCTTCTTGAGTTTCAGTAGAGCACTGTGGAAGTAACAGGCTTAGGAATGAGACTGTGTTTACATCTTATTAAATAGCTGAGTCTGTAGCCACATGGCATTGGGCAGATCCTCTACCTCATCTGTAAAATGGAAAATAGCTGCTGTCCACCCTCGTACTGACAGGACATATTAAATGGTTATGTGTTAAATGCTTAGGGTTCTTTTTAGCTGTTAAACCCCTGATGAGGATTCAAAGCAGTCTTTTACCTAACAGGTTCATGGCTCCATGGGTCATAGGGTTTATCTTTATATCTGATACTTGGATGGACTCAGCCAGAAGACCAGAGGCAAGATGTGGCACCTGTACATGGGTTGGGGTCACACTGCCCCATGACACGCTATAGAGTTAAAAAGAGTGCCTACAGGCATCTCTGTGAAGTTCGCCATGTTCTAGCAGGACCCACCTGGTCAGGGTGAAGTAAGCAGGCAGGCTGCCTCAGGGCTCAGCACTGCTCAGCTACTGTGTGCACCAAACCAAATGAAGAGCTCCAGTGTCATCATGCCAAAGTGTTACAAGACTACCATGTAAGCAACTGTATGTCATCAGAACTCCGCTATCTCCCTTCTCCCAGTATTGCTTTGTGTTTCTTCTCCATCAGGCATTCTCTTTAACATTCAGTTCTTAGCAATCTTGTGGTCAGAGAGATTCTACCCATTATTTAAAAAAAAAAAAAAATCCTCCAGAATTGTGTCTCCCTCTGGTTGACTCCAAAATGACCAGATCTGGGTCCTATTCTCAACCCTGGAGTGGTAAGGATGTCAGCCAAACTACCAAACTGTGTAGTTTGAGAGGAACAGGTAAAGTGGTTCCTGAAGGAAAATCTGAATACTTTTACAAAGAGAAAAGACACTGGGAAGGCAGAAATAACAGTTATCTACTATAGACTGCATTACCTAGTTCCCTGAATACTCTTGGGAGGATATCCTACATTACTGTTTGCCCACCGCCATCTTTCACCATCCAAAATCTTCCAGGATCATGGTATAGAATAGAGTGGACGGAACTTCCCTGGTGGTCCAGTGGTTAAGAATCTGCCTGCCAATGCAGGGGTCACAAGTTTGATTCCTGGTCTGGGAAGATTCCACATCCCACGGGACAACTAAGCCCATGCTTCGCAACTACTGAGCCCATGCACCCTAGAGCCTATGCTCTGCAACAGGAGAACCCACCGCAATGAGAAGCCCATGCACTGCAACTAGAGAAAGCCCTCGCACAGCAATGAAGATTCAGCACAGCCATAAATAAATAAAAAGAATTGAGTGGGCAAGAATGAATTCACTTCAACAGGTGTTTCCTGACAAAAAGCAAGACTTTTGTACCTGGAAGGCCAAAGTTAATATGAACACTGGGCAAAAGTTTATCATTTTAGCTAGTGGTATTCTTGGGCTGGAAGGAGGAGTATACCAGGATGATAACACAGAGGGAGGAGAACTGGCGGTGGGAACACCATGTGGGCTGTGGGCAGGAGGAAGGTTAGGGGGCCAGCTTGAAGAAAGGCGGATATGCAATATCCATTGGTGCTTTCCATCGTGGTTCTGTCTTTTTCCACCTCTGGAAAGACAAATTCAGAAGTGGGGAGGAAAATCAGGGCTTTTTTCCATTGCCAGGAATACAAGAATTAAAATGATAATGACAGTGACGTAAAAAGCTATCCCTAGAAGAGCACTGAAGACATATATAAGTGATGACAGGAATTAGGATGGGGACATGATGGGTATTCCTCTTATTTCCAAATAACTTGCACGATTTTGTTTTTATAGTTATATACCTGTTTCTGTGTGTATATACGTTTACTTATATTAAGAATCTCAGGTGCAACTCCCATCATTTTTCATGAGCTGCAAGGCAAATAAAAGATCAAGCATCCCCTTTGTCCTACTCCTCTGCACCTTCCCTTAAAACACACAGACACACACAAGCAACTTACTTATGATATGGCTGGGGCCTGTGGAAGGAAGTGCTGTAGATGGAGAGGAATCCAAGGCCTGCTCATGAAACTGCCTAAGTGGCTTCCCTCTACCCTTGCCTCTCTTCAGGATTCTGGGTCAGAGCACTGCTTCACCTCTTAATTAGATTACGTTGCTGCTGAGTCACTTCAGTTGTGTCCGACTCTGTGCAGCCCCATAGACAGCAGCCCACCAGGATGCCCCGTCCCTGGGATTCTCCAGGCAAGAACACTGGAGTGGGTTGCCATTTCCTTCTTCAATGTATGAAAGTGAAAAAGTGAAGTCGTTCAGTCGTGTCCGACCCTCAGCGACCCCATGGACTGCAGCCTTCCAGGCTCCTCCATCCATGGGATTTTCCAGGCAAGAGTACTGGAGTGGGGTGCCATTGCCTTCTCTGTAGATTACGTTAGGTCTGCTGTAATGTTTCCCAGAGCATGTTCTGTTGTACACTAGCATCATAGAATGCTTTCCCTGAAAAAGTGAAAAGAAAGTGTTAGTTGCTCAGTTGTGTCCCACTCTTTGCGATCCCGTGGACTGTAGACTGCCTGGCTCCTCTGGGCAAGAATACTGGGGTGGGTTGCCATTCCCTTCTCCAGAGGCTCTTCGTGATCCAGGGATCAAACCTGGGTCTTCCACACTGCCGGCAAATTCTTTACTGTCTGAGCCACCAGGGAAGCCCTTTTCCCTGAAATGCCAACTTAATACAGGTGTAGACAGTGTTGCAGCCTCTAGCAGGTTCAGAGGCCACAATGTGTACTAACATAGCAGAAGCTCTGAGGAGTCCTGTAGCGGAAACTGTCTTTGTTTTACTTACTGCTTTTCAAACTGACCTGGACATTGAACTTTCCATACCTCCCACCCCCAGAAAAGTATTGCATGTAGTGCTCTTATTCTGCAAATCATATTTGTCAGGTACTTGGTCTAGTAGGATTTTTTTTTTTTTTAGGAAAGATAAACTCTGCCATTTGTGATTGGAATATTTGTAAGAAGTCAAGCGGTTGGAATTTAGTGACTAACCCTTGCCCAACCTTACAGCATTGACACCCACGCCCATGAGCTTCAGATTATGGGCCTCGCCTAGTCCCATACCATCTTACTTTCTTATCTGGGCTTCTGGGAATTACAAGAGTCAGAAATGGGACTAGGCTAGGATTTTTTTTGTGTGTGTTGTGATAAACTACAATGTCCCTAATCTCTTGAGGGGGCTTCTTAAGTAGCTCAGTGGTAAAGAATCCATCTGCCAATGCAGGAGATGTGGATTCAACCCCTGGGTCGGGAAGATCCCCTGGAAGACAAAATGGCAACCTACTCCAGTATTCTTCCCTGGAAAATCCCATGGACAAAGTAGCCTGGTGGGCTACCGTTTATGGGGTCACAATGAGTCAGACACGACTTAGCAACTGAGCACAATCTCTTTGAGAATCACATTGACTGTTCTTTCCTTCTCAGCTCAGAACCTTAGCATGGCAGTGGAACCCACCTGAGCTCTCAACAAGAGGTTGTCAGAAGATGTTCTACTGACTTGGGAGCCCAGGGAGAGTGCCAGAACCCTGTGAGGGCTTAGCCCAAATCTTGGTAATATTGGTCAAGGAGAAACCCTTGGGGAAGGAGCACCATAAAATGATTGGCCATATTTTTAGATTTCAAGCCATATTCAAGTCTGAGCCCCCAAACACCTGGATTTTCAGAACTCTGACCTGGACACCACTTGCCAGCAGCTATCACCAAGATGTGAAGACAGGGCCCTCAAGGCAGTGGGTCTAGGAATGTGGAGAGGCCTTGGGCTTTTTAAACAGCCATTTTAAAAGATGGTGGTTTAGTTGTTAAGTTGTGTCCGACTCTTGTGACCTAAGGACTGTGGCCCACCAGGTTTCTATGTCCGTGAGGTTTCCCAGGCAAAAATACTGGAGTATGTTGCCATTTGAATTACACTTGCAACAAGCCCCTGCTGGCCCTGCTCCTCTGTTAATAAGCTGTCCAGAAAAGAGCCTGCCTGGATACTCTCTGAGTGTCTTCTTCAAAATGTACAACTTAAGTAGGAGCTTTCTTTTTTTTTCCCCTCCAGCATGTTATGTTTTTTTATTCCAAGGAAGGTAAAAATGCAACTGAAACACAGAAAAAGATTCGTGTAGTGTACAGAGAAGGTGCTGTGACTGATCAGATGTGTCAAAAGTGGTTGTGAAGTTTTATGCTGGTGATTTCTCACTGGACAGTGTCCATGGTCGGGTAGACCAGTTGAAGTTGATAGTGATCAAATAGAGACATTAATTGAGAAAAATCAGTGTGATACCCAAGTGGATGCTTTTTAAAGCTGTTGATGCTGTACATCAAGGAAAGCTTTTGCATCTCTTGACAACCTGAGTGGGTACTATTTGCAGTTCTGAGTTTTGTCTTCTGGGAGTTCAGAAGGTGAAATCACAAAGCTTTAATCAGAGTCCTGAATGTGACCCAGGTTAGGAAATAACAAAACAAACTTGAACTCCTGTTCACCCACCTGAGAGGAAGAAAAATGCAAAACAACAACAAAAAGAAATGGAAAACAATCAAATCTCAGATGGAGGGAGCAAGTGGCAAGTGCCCTTCTTAAGAATACCAAGAAAACAACATTGGCACAGAAACCAGACAGTGGCGGGGGGAGCTGCCAGGGAACCAGCAAGGAGTCAGTCCCTCAGGGGCTGTCCTGGTCGTCTCATCTGTTTGCCCCTGACCTGAGGGGACTGAACACCAAGCACCTCATATGACTTGCATATTCTTGTGTGACTCCAAGTGTTAGGAACTGCCACTGTTATGAGTAATATACAAATTCACTTTAAAGTAGCACTGAATTCATAATTCATAAAGTATTTTCTCAATGAACAGGTGCCTTCATATGGAAAGAGGTCTGTGAAAATTTCAGATGTTTAAAAGAGGTTCTCATGCTTTCTTGAAAAGATTAGAATGACTGTTATATTGAATGTAATTATTTTCTCCCCAGTGGTAGTCTCCTGTTGGTTACCCATCTGGAATGTTTGAACTTCTTGGTGCAAATCTTGACTGTCTGCTTGTGTCTGGGGAAGGAGTAGGTTAGGAGAGAGAAGCAATGGGAATATAATAAAGAGTGGCCCTTAGCAAACTGTGGATGCTGTGTGCCATTACCACCATCCTCCTTCCAGCCTGCCCACCCTGCTACTAGGCAACAGTTAGCACAAGACCTTTAGTGGTCCTGCTCAGCCATTGGTTGTCTCCTCAGTGGGCCCCTCCCCCAAGCAGCCGTCAGTGAGTGACCGTTAATGATCCTGCTCAGTCATTGGTTGGTGCCACAGTGGGCCCCTCCCACAAGCGACCAACTGTTCAGGAGCAACCTTAATGAGGCCGTTCAGCCAACCTTCAGTGGAGTGGTTAGTTGTCAGGCAGAGAATAAGGTAAGAGGCAGATCCTGGCCTTCTCCCCCATGGCCCTCCAGCTTACCTGGCTTCAGGCCAGTGAGTGAGTGGAGGGGCCCAGAGAACAGGCTGGGGGCTGTGTCCTGGAGGGCTCTAGGGCTCTCGCCAAAGCCACTCGCTGGCTGGACCCAGGCCTTGAGGCTACAGTGAACCTCTCCCCTATCCCCACCCCTGTGACCTAATGGCAGCAGCCATTTGCCTAGAATGTCATCTGCGGGACCAGGCCCCCACCATTTGGGCAGCCTGAGGAGCTGAAGACAAGAGGTCCCGGGCACCTGGCTCCCTCAGGGATGACAGCTGGGCAGGGTCTGGGGACCTGGCTCTGAAGGAACCATCAACTGAGAGCTTTTCAGCCGGGACCTGGACCTCACAGGGGAAAAGTTGAGCCTTGGGACCCCGCCATTTCTTGTCAGAATGGAGAATAACATTTGTTTGGTGGATATTTGCAGGAACATTGTTATCTAACCATAACCTGGCCTCAAGAACAAAGGCTCTGACACCAAGAAGTCTGCGACAACTAACCATACTCCTTCACCTTTCCTAGAAAAGGACTTTGCTGAGAGCTCTTGTTGGGGGTGGGGGTGGGGGGAGATTTGGGAGTTTTAAGGCATGAGCACCATTTCCTTGCACACCCCTGCAATAAACTTTTCTCTGTTCCAAACTCCCATGTTTTGGTATTGTTTGGCCTCACTGTACATTGGACACATAAACTTACTTTCTGGTAACAGGAAGACTGGAGGTCATATCAGTTATTGAGCTGTTCTTAATCCTCATTCAAAGAGATGAAGTTCCATTTGGCATCATGATCTGCTGATACTAAAATGTGTCCCAGCTCAGCCTTCTTCAGATCAGATCAGATCAGTTGCTCAGTCGTGTCCGACTCTTTGCGAATCCAAGAATCGCAGCACGCCAGACCTCCCTGTCCATCACCAACTCCCGGAGTTCACTCAGACTCACGTCCATCAAGTCAGTGATGCCATCCAGCCATCTCATCCTCTGCCGTCCCCTTCTCCTCCTGCCCAAAATCCCTCCCAGCATCAGAGTCTTTTCCAGTGAGTCAACTCTTCGTATGAGGTAGCCAAAGTACTGGAGTTTCAGCTTTAGCATCATTCCCTCCAGAGAAATCCCAGGGCTGATCTCCTTCAGAATGGACTGGTTGGATCTCCTTGCAGTCCAAGGGACTCTCAAGAGTCTTCTCCAACACCACAGTTCAAAAGCATCAATTCTTCGGCATTCAGCCTTCTTCACAGTCCAACTCTCACATCCATACACGACCACAGGAAAAACCATAGCCTTGACTAGACGAACCTTTGTTGGCAAAGTAATGTCTCTGCTTTTGAATATGCTATCTAGGTTGGTCATAACTTTCCTTCCAAGGAGAAAGCGTCTTTTAATTTCATGGCTGCAGTCACCATCTGTAGTGATTTTGGAGCCCAGAAAAATAAAGTCTGACACTGTTTCCACTGTTGCCCCGTCTATTTCCCATGAAGTGGTGGGACCAGATGCCATGATCTTCGTTTTCTGAATGTGGAGCTTTACGCCAACTTTTTCACTCTCCTCTTTCACTTTCACCAAGAGGCTTTTTAGTTCCTCTTCACTTTCTGCCATAAGGGTGGTGTCATCTGCATATCTGAGGTTATTGATATTTCTCCTGGCAATCTTGATTCCAGCTTGTGTTTCTTCCAGTCCAGCGTTTCTCATGATGAACTCTGCATATAAGTTAAATAAGCAGGGTGACAATATACAGCCTTGACGAACTCCTTTTCCTATTTGGAACCAGTCTGTTGTTCCATGTCCAGTTCTAACTGTTGCTTCCTGACCTGCATACAAATTTCTCAAGAGGCAGATCAGGTGTTCTGGTATTCCCATCTCTTTCAAAATTTTCCACAGTTTATTGTGATCCACACAGTCAAAGGCTTTGGCATAGTCAATAAAGCAGAAAGAGATGTTTTTCTGGAATTCTCTTGCTTTTTCCATGATCCAGCGGATGTCTCTGCCTTTTCTAAAACCAGCTTGAACATCAGGAAGTTCACGGTTTACATATTGCTGAAGCCTGGCTTGGAGAATTTTGAGCATTACTTTACTATCGTGTGAGATGAGTGCAATTGTGCAGTAGTTTGAGCATTCTTTGGCATTGCCTTTCTTTGGGGTTGGAATGAAAACTGACCTTTTCCAGTCCTGTGGCCACTGCTGAGTTTTCCAAATTTGCTGGCATATTGAGTGCAGCACTTTCACAGCATCATCTTTCAGGATTAGGAATAGCTCCACTGGAATTCCATCACCTCCACTAGCTTTGTTCATAGTGATGCTTTCTAAGGCCCACTTGACTTCACATTCCAGGATGTCTAGCTCTAGGTCAGTGATCACACCATCGTGATTATCTGGGTTGTGAAGATCTTTTTCGTACAGTTCTTCTGTGTATTCTTCTTAATATCTTCTGCTTCTGTTAGGTCCATACCATTCCTTTATCGAGCTCATCTTTGCATGAAATGTTCCTTTGGTGTCTCTGATTTTCTTGAAGAGATCCCTAGTCTTTTCCATTCTGTTGTTTTCCTCTATTTCTTTGCATTGATCGCTGAAGAAGGCTTTCTAATCTCTTCTTGCTATTCTTTGGAATTGTGCATTCAGATGCTTATATCTTTCCTTTTCTCCTTTGCTTTTCACTTCTTTTCACAGCTATTTGTAAGGCCTCCTCAAACAGCCATTTTGCTTTTTTGCCTTTCTTTTTCTTGGGGATGGTCTTGATCCCTGTCTCCTGTACAATGTCACGAACCTCAGTCCATAGTTCATCAGGCACTCTATCAGATCTAGGCCCTTAAATCTATTTCTCACTTCCACTGTATAATCATAAGGGATTTGATTTAGGTCATACCTGAATGGTCTAGTGGTTTTCCCTACTTTCTTCAGTTGGCAATAAGGAGTTCATGGTCTGAACCACAGTCAGCTCCTGGTCTTGTTTTTGCTGACTGTATAGAGCTTCTCCATCTTTGGCTGCACAGAATATAATCAGTCTGATTCGTTGTTGACCATCTGGTGATGTCCATGTGTAGAGTCTTCGTTTGTGTTATTGGAAGAGGGTGTTTGCTATGACCAGTGAGATAAAGTTCTGCTTTCTTCCCTCAAGATGTTTTCTTCTGTAATGTAGCATCCTTGCAAGGTGGTAAGTGTTCAGATTTCCCTGACTCACAACTCCTACTCCTTTATGGATTTCAAAACGCTTCCATGAACATTATCTCCTTCATCCTCACAGGCACATATATTTAGGCTTAGAGAAGCTGTGAGACTAAATCAAGTTCACACAGTTAGTGGAGAAACTGGAACATGAACACAAAGCGTTTGGTTCCATGATATCTGAATCATGGTATACATGTGTCTCTAGCCAGTCATACCTCTGTGCCCTTTTAAATGGATATTCTTAAATTATTGTCCAGTACTTAGAGTTGAAGAAATAACAGAAGTAATTTCTGTGAGGAAAGAGTGGAAAAGGAGAATGCTAGAGGTAACATCCCATCTTTTGCACATCTCAGCAAAACAAAAGCCCTGCTTTATCATCTTTGTTGCTCAAGCATTCCCCTTGGAAGTTGTGTTAGTCAGGATTTTGTGTGTGTGTGTGTAAGTGTAACTAAGTGGGAAAAAAACAGGCTTAAGCAAAATCAGGAATGTATCAATCATTGGACTCTAGGGAATTAACTTACTTTTGGCATAGTTGGATCCATGGACTTGAATAATGTCATCAAAACACATCATATTTGCTCCATATGTCTGTTCTTCTATTTCATTCTCCCCAGGATCTTCTCACTGATGGTGGCAAGAGGCTGTTAATTCTTGGCTTACATCCTGTCCTTTGAGCAGCTGGAACAGAGTCTCCCTAACAGTTCCCAACGATGTCCCCAAAGAATTGAGCATCATGGTTGGGTCATTTGCCCAACCAGAAATCAATGATTATAACCAGAGGAATTCGCTGCTCTGATTGTCCTTGCCTGGGTCACATGCCAGTTCTTACAGCCTGAAGGAGTCCAGCTCCCAAACCATTTGCACTGAGGGTGGGGGAGGTGGTACGTCACAGAAAATATTCCTTCTGATGCCAAAAGACAAGAAGATAGATACTGGGCAGGCCAGAGCAACAAATATAGACTATAGAAATGTTCTTCTGTCCACCTTAATGGGCTTCCCTGATAGTTCAGTTGGTAAAGAATCTGCCTGCAATGCAGGAGACCCTGGTTTGACTCCTGGGTCAGGAAGATCCGCTGGAGAAGGGATAAGCTACCCACTCCAATATTCTTGGGCTTCCCTTCTGGGTCAGCTGGTAAAGAATCCACCTGCAAAAAAAAAAAAAAAAAAAGAATCCACCTGCAATGTGGGAGACCTGGGTTCAATCCCTGTGTTGGGAAGATCCCCTGGAGAAGGAAAAATCTACCCACTCCAGTATTTTGGCCTGGAGAATTCTATGGATTATATAGTCTATGGGTTCACAACAAGTCAGACATGACTGAATGACTTTCACTTTCACTTTCCACCTGAATACCTGGCAGCTTATCAATATATTCCTTTAAACCAGACTCAGGATGCTCCCTGAGCAGAGTGCTAATTAATACCATTTTCTCTATTCCATTGCATTACAGATTAGTTCCCTGGGCATCTTAACAACTTGCTCCCTCTCATTCCACCTCTGTCTTTACCAGGTGAGGTAGCTGGAGAGCAGAGAGACTCATCCAGGACAGGGCAGAGTTCAGATCAGATCCTGGCCCTAAACCTTTGGCTTCTGGACCAGAAGTTACCACTGACTTTGTCCCTTGAGCGTTCCAGCGGAACAGGCTGTCTTGTCCCACAGCCTACCTGGGTTCTGCTAGGACCTGAGATTGGTATAGGTTGTAGCTGCGCTGAACGATCTATAGACTTAGAAATTAAGCCATCCTGGCCCAAGATAATCATAGCCTACTTAAGGCTTTGCAGAGGGTGGTGGGTCACTGTGCTCACTGCAGGGTATTCTTCCTGTCATTCAAAATATGTGCATTGATTTAGTTAAAAGAGCATGCTTGAGTCCCCAAAAAGAAACCATGTGGGAAGAAACATACTAGGTATCACTAGGAGTAGCCTAGGCTTGTGAGATTGTGGAGGGGACTTTCATTTTTTGCTTTATCTTTTTAAGTGATTTGAAAGGAGGTACCCAGCCATAGTAGGATATCTGGGGGAATCACTTTTAGCCCTGAACACAGGGTTGAAGAAAACTGGCAGAATACCACTGATGGGGAACCGGGTGAGATCTGGGGATTGGAGAGACAATTAAGGACCCAAATATGAGTCTGCTACAGACCCAGAAAATGAAGGTGTTCCAAGGATAAGAACTTTCTCTTGCAGTGACACTGACCCTGCTGGGCAATGTACTTGGTCCACTGGACCTGACAATGTCAAGACCCTATTGGCAGGTGAGCAATGGTGATCATGGTCCAGCCAGCCTAGCCTCCTCACTTCTGGGAAATTTACAAATAAGAGAAAGATAATTGTTAAACCAACCTCACCTAGATTTTGACCTAAAAGGGACTTGCCCAGCTTTTTAGTAAGGCTTTACTCTACATGACTCGCTCCTGTCATCAAATGTGTCCTGAAATGGTAAAGATTTGCCATTGCTAAGGATATCCAGCATAATAAAGTATAGTGAAAGTGAAGTTGCTCAGTCGTCTACAACTCTTTGCAACCCTGTGGACTGTAGCCTGCCAGGCTCCTTCATCCATGGGATTTCCAAGGCAAGAGTACTGGAGTAGCTTGCCATTTACTTCTCCAAGGGATCTTCCCAACCCAGGGATAGAACCCATATCCCCCGCATTGCAGGCAGAGGCTTTTACTGTCTGAACCACTAGGGAAACTTTTATAATAAAGTATCAGTTCAGCTCAGTTCAGTTGCTCAGTCGTGTCCGACTCTTTGCAACCCCATGAATTGCAGCACGCCAGGCCTCCCTGTCCATCACCAACTCCCGGAGTTCACTCAAAAACTTGTATCCATCGAGTCGGTGATGCCATCAGCCATCTCATCCTCTGTTGTCCCCTTCTCCTCCTGCTCCCAATCCCTCCCAGCATCAGAGTCTTTTCCAGGGAGTCAACTCTTCGCATGAGGTGGCCAAAGTACTGGAGTTTCAGCTTCAGCATCATTCCTTCCAAAGAACACCCAGGACTGATCTCCTTTAGAACGGACTGGTTGGATCTCCTTGCAGTCCAAGGGACTCTCAAGAGTCTTCTCCAACACCACAGTTCAAAAGCATCAATTCTTGTGGTGCTCAGCCTTCTTCACAGTCCAACTCTCACATCCATACATGACCACTGGAAAAACCATAGCCTTGACTAGATGGACCTTTGTTGGCAAAGTAATGTCTCTGCTTTTGAATGTGCTATCTAGGTTGGTCATAACTTTCCTTCCAAGGAGTAAGCGTCTTTTAATTTCATGGCTGCAGTCACCACCTGCAGTGATTTTGGAGCCCCCAAAAATGAAGTCTGACACTGTTTCCACTGTTGCCCCGTCTATTTCCCATGAAGTGATGAGACCAGATGCCATGATCTTCGTTTTCTGAATGTTGAGCTTTAAGCCAAATTTTTCACTCTACTCTTTCACTTTCATCAAGAGGCTTTTTAGTTCCCCTTCACTTTCTGCCATAAGGGTGGTGTCATCTGCATATCTGAGGTTATTGATATTTCTCCTGGCAATCTGATTCCAGCTTGTGCTTCTTCCAGCCCAATGTTTCTCATGATGCACTCTGCATATAAGTTAAATAAGCAGGGTGACAAGATACAACCTTGATGTACTCCTTTTCCTATTTGGAACCAGTCTGTTCCATTTCCAGTTCTAACTGTGGCTTCCTGACCTGCATATAGGTTTCTCAAGCGGCAGATCAGGTGGTCTGGTATTTCTATCTGTTTCAGAATTTTCCACAGTTTCTTGTGATCCACACAATCAAAGGCTTTGGCATAGTCAATAAAGAATAAATCAGTGTAAATCCTATAGGCAGCAGAGGGTTTCCTAAGTATTTATTACACAGGACTTCTCTATGGAAATAAAGATCTCACCTTCTCAGGTGATTACTTTCGGAAGATCCTGTTCATTTACACAAGCAGGGGAGCACTTTACACCATTGCCTGAGAATGGCTGGTGGCCCCAGGTATACTTGGAACTTTCCTTCTTGCTCTTCTCTCCCTCTGCTGATTGCTTCTCAGAATGGGCCCGTGACTATCCCCACCTTTACTTTGTCTTTCTTCTCTTGTACCAAGTGAAATCTGCAGAGACTAGACTGGCAGTGGCCATGGATGTATGCTTTTGAAGCACTGGTACATCTAAGGATGCTGGTAGTTCTGGACCACTGAAATTTGCCTTGTATTACAAGAAAGGAAGAAATGGTAAAGTTGGATAAAATTGAGTCATTTTTTTCCTTTCCTGTTTTTCTGACCAACCATAAGCAAACCCTTCAGAAAACCACAGAAGAGATGTACCTGGAATAAGATGAAACTCTAAACACCCATGGAGGAAGTGAGATGGAGGGGGTGGGCAGAGGCCCAGATGGGTGGGCACAAAAGTTTGAAAGCAAGCTAGGTATGGGGCAGCTGGCCAAATTTCTACCGTGCCCCCGCTGGGGCCTTTTGATTAAATTTTCACAGGTCTACAGCAGTGCTGGTACATGGCATGGTGTGAGAGTGGGTTATCTTTAAAGATAACTCCACCTTCAAAATTTGATACACTTGAAGGAACTAGTGGACAGCTGATGTATATAGCACAGGGAGCTCAGCTGTTATAACCTAGAGAGGTGGGATGGAAGCTGGGAGGAAGGGCGGTTCGGGAGAGGGGGATATATCTATGCTTATAGCTGATTCATGTTGTATGGCAGAAACTAACACAAAACTGTAAAGCAATTATACTCCAATTAAGAAAGAAAAAAGATTTGACATACTTTCAAGTGGTATATCCAAGACTGAAAGCAATGCTAAAAAAAATCCCAGACCCAGGATTTTATTTCTTCTCCCCAAAACAGTCTCCACTGAAGAACCATCTTTGGTGACTGTGGAGACACCAGCCTTCCTCAAGCTGAAGAACTTGGTGTGATGTGATCCTCTCCTATAGCACCTTCATCCCTATAGCCAGGTGCCCAGAGATTTCTACAAGCTGAGGGCTCAGGTTGGGCTCACAGGTGAGTGAGGGAAGAGTTGGGACCGGACAGGCCCTGAGGCATGGGCGGGCTTGGGTTGGGGTGAGGGAAGGAGAGATGAGGCTGCTGGCCCCTGGCAGTGCCTAGGGGAGACTCACATTGTGCAGAGAAGCTTGACCTGAATTCACTTATTTCCTGTGGGATCTTGATCACCAAAACCATCTGGACTGAAGGACAAGAACAGCTTGATCTAATCCTTAGAGCTGACCTCACTTGAACACTAAATCAATAAATGATGATTTAATGGAGCTGTTGCTGGGAATCAAGTATCTGACATCTCAAATAGAAGATTTTTTTTTTTTTCTAAAGCCACAACTTGTTCCTTGTTGCCCTTTGGGTTATTCTCTTTCAGTGGGAAAGTGGCTTCCCACTGTCTTCCCTCCATGCACCCACCCTTGAGGAGGCTTGAAAACACACTGAATAGCTGCTCCTGTGATTATCTGGAAGGGCCCACAGTGTCCAGATCAGGAGATTCTCCTAACATGTAGAATGAGGAGTTAGAGAATGAAAGAGGAGATTATGGTCTTTTCCAAAGAAAACCTCTAGAGGAGAAATATCTGAGTAACAAATACCAGTTCATGTTCTGAGCATCTCCCCAGTTCTCTGAGACTCCACTTTCAAGGAAACTGTGTGGCTCTCGGCATGGTGCCTTTCGTCCAGTACTGGTGATGTGCCACCCATCTCCATCTTCTATTAGTTTGCCATGGAGAACAGGCAGTCAAGCTATGTCTCTCTCTCTGTGTCTTATCCTAGAGACAAAGATGTCAGTTTCTTACTTCACGTCTTGTCTGTCTCTCTGTTCCTCTCCCTTTCTTGTGCCCTGAGAGATAGTGTTGGAATGTGGGGTTGGCTGTTGGGAATAGAGAAGGATGAGTCCCATGTTCTCCAGGATGGTTACCAGACAAACTGCCCAGACAAGGGCTGGGAATGGGGCCTTGGGTTCCAGATGTTGGGTGCCTGGCATGCTCCCTGCTCTGCTAAGGCACATGGTTCTCATGGTCTGTTTTCCCACCTTGCAGCCAGTCTGTGCATTCCCACCTGTGAATGCCCTCTTCTTCAAATACTTGAACCTCTTGGAAACTGGGCTCTGAACCCAATTCCACTGGAGTTTAGTCTAGGCTACGCTATCAGAATTTCCATCTAGGCTTTCAGTTATTTTTAGAGAAAAACTGTGAGAGGGGAGTAGTGGAATAGGAAAGTAGTCTAAGGACAGTTATTCTGTTGGTGTTCAGTAGCTAAGTCATGTCTGACTCATTGCCGTCTCATGGACTGCAGCATGTGAGGCTCCTCTGTCCTCCACTGACTCCTGGAGTTTGCTCAAATTCATATACATTGAGTCAGTAATGCTATCTAACCATCTCATCCTCTGCCACCCCCTTCTCCTTTTGCCTTCAATCTTTCACAGTATCAGCATCTTTTCCAGTGAGTCTGCTCTTTCCATTAGGTGGTCAAATTATTGAAGCTTCAGCTTCAGCATCAGTCCTTCTAATGAATATTCAGAATTGATTCCCTTTAGGATTGACTGATTTGATCTCCTTGTTGTCCAAGTGACTCTTAAGACTCTTCTCGAGCAACACAGTTTGAAGGCATCATTTCTTCGGCACTCAGCCTTCCTTATGGTCCAACTTTGACATCTGTACATAACTACTGGAAAAGCCATAGCTTTGACTATATGGACCTCTGTTGGAAAAGTGTTGTCTGCCTTTTAATATGCTGTCTAGCTTTGTCATAGCTTTCCTTCCAAGGAGCAAGTGTCTTTTATTTTCATGACTGCAGTCACCATCTGCAGTGATTTTGGAACCCAAGGAAATAACATCTGTCACTGCTTCCACTTTTCCCCTTCTATTTGCCATGAAGTGATGGGACTGGATGCCATGATTTATTTTTTCAATGTTGAGTTTCAAGCCAGCTTTTTCACTCTCCTCTTTCACTCTCATCAAGAAGCTCTTTAGTTCCTCACTTTCTGCCATTAGATTGGAATCAACTGCATATCCAAAGTTGTCGATATTTCTCCTGGAAATCTTGCTTCTAGCTTGTGATTCATGCAGCCTGGCATTTTGCATGATTTACTCTGCATAGAAGTTAAATGAGAAGGGTGACAACATACAGCCTTGTCTTATTCCTTTCCCAATTTTGAACCAGTCACTTGCTTCATGTCCGGTTCTAGCTGTTGCTTCTTGACCTACATACAGGTTTCTCAGAAGACAGGTAAGGTAGTCTGATATTCCCATCTCTTTAAGAATTTTCCACAGTTTCTTTGTGATCCACACACTCAAGAGCTTTCACATCGTCAATGAAGCAAAATTAGGTATTTTTCTGGAACTAACTTGCTTTCTCCATGATCCAACAAATGTTGGCAATTTGATCTCTGGTTCCTCTGCCTTTTCTAAACCCAGCTTGTCCATCTGGAAGTTCTCATTTCACATACTGCTGAATCTTGACTTGAAGGATTTTGAGCATAACCTTGCTAGATATGAAATGAATGCAACATTGCTCTTCTTTGGGGTTGGAATGAAAGCTGACCTTTTCTAGTCCTATGGCCACTGCTGAGTTTTCCAGATTTGCTAACATAATAAATGCAGCACTTTATCAGCATCATCTTTTAGGGTTTTCAATAGCTCAGCCAGAATTCCATCACCTCCACTAGCTTTGTTTGTAGTGATGCTTCCTAAGTCTCACTTGACTTCATGCTGTAGGATGTCTGAATCTAGGTGAGTGGCCATACTATCATGGTTATCTGGGTGATTAAGACCTTTCTTGTATAGTTCTTCTTTGTATTCTTGTCACCTCTTTTTAATCTCTTCTGCTTCTGTTGCTGCTGCTGCTGCTGCTAAGTCACTTCAGTCGTGTCCAACTCTTTGCGACCCCATAGACGGCAGCCCACCAGGCTCCCCCGTCCCTGGGATTCTCCAGGCAAGAACACTGGAGTGGGTTGCCATTTCCTTCTCCAATGCATGAAAGTGAAAAGTGAAAGTGAAGTCGCTCAGTCGTGTCTGACTCTTAGCGACCACACGGACTGCAGCCTACCAGGCTCCTTCATCCATGGGATTTTCCAGGCAAGAGTACTGGAGTGGGGTGCTGTTGCCTTCTCCATCTGCTTCTGTTAGTTACTTACAATTTTTTGTCCTTGATTGTGCCATCCTTGCATGAACTGTTCCCTTGATATATCCATTTTTCTTGAAGAGATCTCTAGTATTTTCCATTCTTTTGTTTTCCTCTGTTTTTTTGCATTGTTCATTTAAGAAGGCCTTCTTATCTCTTCTTGCTAGTCTCTGTAACTGTGCATTCATTTGGGTATATCTTTCCCTTTCTCCCTTGCCTTTCACTTCTCTTCATTCCTCAGCTATTTGTAAAGCCTCCTCAGACAACCACTTTGCCTTCTTGCATTTCTTTATCTTTAGGATGGTTTTGATCACTGCCTCCTATACAGTGTTATGAACTTTGATCCATAGTTTTTTAGGTATTCTATCTACCAGGTCTGATCCCTTGAATCTATTTGTCACCTCCACTGTATAATCATAAGGGATTTGATTTGGGTCATACTTGAATGGCCTAGTTATTTTCCCTACTTGCTTCAATTTCAGCCTGGATTTTGCAATAATGAGCTCTTGATCTGAGCCACAGTCAGCTCCAGGTCTTATTCTGGCTGACTGTATAGAGCTTCTCCATATTTGGCTGTAAAGAACATAATCATAGCTAGAACATGCAAGCAACCTAGATATCCATTGACAGATGAAAAGCTAAAGAAGTTGTGGTACATATACACAATGGAATATTACTCAACCATAAAAAGGAATGACTTTGAGTCAGTTTTAATGAGGTGGATGAACCTAAAACCTGTTATACAGAGTCAAGTAAGTCAGAAAGATAAATACCATATTCTAACACAAATACGGAATCTAGAAAAATGGTACTGAAGAATTTATTTACAGGGCAGCAATAGAGAAACAGACATAGAGAATAGACTTCTGGACATGGGAAGAGGGGAGGAGACGTGAGATGTATGGAAAGAGTAACATGGAAACTTACATTACCATATGTAAAATAGATAGCCAATAGGAATTTGCTGTATGGCTCAGGAAACCCAAACAGGGGCTCTGTATCAATCTAGAGGGGTGGGATGGGGAGGGAAATGGGAGGGAGGTTCAAAAGAGAGGGGATAGATATATACCTATGGCTGATTCATTTTTGACAGAGAACAACAAAATTCTATAAAATAATTATCCTTCAATTAAGAAATTAATTTATATATATAAAAAGAACATAATCTATCTGATTTTGGTGTTGACTATCTGGTCAAGTCCATTGTAGAGTCTTCTCTTGTGTTGTTGGAAAAGGGTTTTTGCTATGACTAGTGTGTTCTCTTGACAAAAATGTTAGCCTTTGCCCTGGTATATTCCAAGGTGAAACTTGCCTGTTATTCCAGGTATCTCTTGACTTTACTTTTGCATTCCAATCCCCTATGATGAAAAGGACATCTTTTGTGTGTGTGTTTGTTAGTTCTATAAGGTGTTATAGATCTTCAGAGAACTCATCAGTTTCAGCTTCTTCAGCATCAGTAGTTGAGGCATAGACTTGGATTACTGTGATGTTGAATTGTTTGCCTTGGAAATGAACCAAGATCATTCTGTCATTTTTGAGATTGCACCCAAATACTGCATTTCAGACTCTTTTGTTGACTTTGAGGGCTACTCCATTTCTTCTAAGGCATTTTTGCCCACAGTAGTAGATATGATAGTCATCTGAATTAAATTCGCCCATTCTCACCCATTTTAGCTCATTGATTCCTATGACATTGATGTTCATTTTTACCATCTCCTGCTTGACCATGTCCAATTTACCTTGATTCATGGACCTTACATTCTAAGTTCCTGTGCAATGTTGTTCTTTACATCATTGGACTTTACTTTCACCACCAGACACATCCACAGCTGTGTGTTATTCCCACTGTGGCCCAGCCACTTTATTCTTTTTGGAGCAGTTAGTAATTGCCTTCTGCTCTTCCCCAGTAGCATATTGGATACCTTCCAACCTGGGGGGGCTCGTCTTCTGGTGTCATATCTTTTTGCCTTTTCATACTGTTCATGGGGTTCTCTCGGCAAGAATACTGGAGTGGTTTGCCATTCTCTCCTCCAGTGGACCGTGTTTTGTCAGAACTCCTCACTATGACCCAATCTGTCTTGGCTGGCCATGCAAGGCATGATCTATAGCTTCATTGAGTTATGCAAGCCCCTCTGCCATGATAAGACTTCCCAGTTGGCTCAGTGGTAAAGAATCTGCCTGCCATTGCAGGAGATGCAAGTTCAATCCCTTTGTCAGGAAGATCCCCTGGAGATGAAAATATCAACCTATTCCAGTATTCTTGCCTGGAAAATCCCGTGGACAGAGGAGCCTAAAGGGCTGTAGTCCATGTGTCGCAAAGAGTTGGACACGACTTTGCAGCTGAGCACAGATGCAAGTTATTCTGACCTACATAAAATTAGAACCTTGATGGAAGGCAGTGAGTGCAACACCTTTTTTTTTTTTTTTTTAACCTGCAGCTGTCTTCCAAATAGCGTGTCATTATTTGAGGACTGTGTTAGTTTCTAGAGCTGCCACAACCAGGTACCACAAATTAGGTGGCTTAAAATAACAGAAACTCATTGCCAACCAAATTGGCAGATTTGGTTCCTTCTGATGGCTCTTAGGGGAGAATCTGTTCCATGCCTCTCTGCTAGCTAGGTGGCCCTAGGCATTCCTTAGCATATAAATGCATCACTCTAATCCTCCATCTTCATATGATATTCTCTCTTGGTTTCTGTCTTCATATGGCCATCTTATAAGGACACTAGTCATAATGGATTCAGGGCACACCCTACTGCAGTTTAACCACATCTTAATCAATTATATCCTCTGTGACTGTAATTTCCAAATAAGGTCACATTCTGAGATACTTTGGAATAGGACTTCAACATATCTTTTTTTGGAGGGGGATGGTTGTGGGGGAGGACACAGTTCAACCCATAATGGAGACCAGAAATGGACTGGAAGGAGTTATGGGGTTGGGAGCCCCTGCCAGAATAGTGGTCTTTCTAATTCTTTACAAACAGTTGTCTTAATCCAAGACTTCCTAAAACTGCTCCTTTAGTTAGGATTTTGGAGGCAAGTTAATAAAAGTGAACTTACATGAGTCATGGCTGTTTGACTGCAAGTGATGGAAATCCAATTCTAGTTGGCTTAAACAAAGCAATAATTGACTAACATAACTGGAAAATCTAGGAATGGATCTGGCCTTAGACAGGGTAGAATCTAAGGTTCAGTGTTTCAGAGGTCTTTTTCTCTTGCTCTCCCGCCATCTCTTGGGTTTTGCTTGTCTCTGCTCAGTGTGTCCTTCTGCAGACAGGGCCTCTTCACAAAGAAGTAAAAATGGTGGCTGAGTCCCTAATGCACATCATCTCAGTTTTCCCACCTAAGTGGAAATGTCACGTGAGTGTACGTTCCTCGGTTCTTTGTCTCGTCACAACAAAGATTTGGAGCAACGGACATTAAAGCCCTCGGCGCATCACAGCTCTCAGGTCTTGGACAAACCGTGCTACAGTTCTTAGGCAAATCAGTGTTACAGCTCCATTTTATTTAGAAGATAGCAGGAGAATCCAAGACTCAAAGAGAAGAGAGTGGAGGAGTGCGTGGGGAGGGAAAGAGAGAGAGAGTGAGAGAGAGAGAGAGCGCGCGCACGCAAGTGGGAGAGAAAGTCCGTGAGAAAGCGCTTTGGCTCCTCCTTTTATATGTTTTTTCCTCCACCTGGGCCTGCCCTATGCAAATTGGGCTTAGCCAGGAGTGCTGTTTGTTCTGCCTGAAGTCTTTACTCTGGTCCTCGGACCTTCCTTGTCTTTTAGCCACCGCCATTTTGGACTCCTTTTCCCTATTCTACCCACCTAACAGAAAGAACTTTCCAACTTCCTGTATCAGTCTCAGGGAAGACACTGATTGGCCTTTCCTGGGTCATGTGCCCACATACCAGCAATCATTGTGTCCATGCAGATAGAATGCCCTGATTGACTACCCTATTATCATGGACTCACCCTTGAAGGGAGTATTCATGATGATTTATCCTACTCATGAAAATTAGAGGAGGAATTCCCTAGGAAATCCAAAGAGTGGGTGAGGAAACACGTTGTTAGACAAACATAATACCTGCAATGATCCACTGTATAATTCAAGCTAGCTTATGAGAAAAAAAGAATTTATTAAAAGGATATAGAGGTATCATGTGTAATATAAGGACAGGCATATAGCTGACCTTAGGGAGAGTGCCCAGACAGCTTCTTTCTGCCAATGTTTCATTCTTTTCTTTCTGAAATCCTCCTTTCTGCTTAGTCTACCCCGTGGGAAGAAAGTGGTTTCCCTTCAGCTTCCCAGTTTTTATCTCCTTCATTCCAGGAACTAGCCTCTTTAAAATTCCCCAGTGATAAAATCTGCTTGGCCCAACTGAGTAAGTTAACACCCTCAAGCCAATCAGTTATGCTCATGAGGGCTGGGGGAAATCATACCCTAGAAACACAGTATACCCAAGAGAGGAAGGTCTAGTAAATACCCAGTATATTTCTGTTGATTTCCCTGGTGGCTCAGATGGTAAAGCATGTCTGTTAATCCCCTAAGAGTGTACAAGGTTCCTAGAATCTTCCTAAAAATCACTTATTCTAAGACCTTCATTTTGCATGTGAAGAAATGGAAGCCCCTAAATGTTAAAGACTTAAGAGGTCATATATACACATAGAAGTGATAATAACTTGCCTAGATAATGACTAGTGCCCAGAATTTCCATTCCAATTTCTTCTGTAATATCATGTTTAGACTTAATAAGTCCCATGATTTTAGTCCATAAAGAAAAGTAAAAACAACAAATAAAACCAAAGATGCACACAAGCACTGGCAAACAGTAAACTTGCCTTGCTTCACAGTCCTTGCTCCTACTGTTCCCTTTGCTTGCAGTGGTGCGTCAACCTCTCCCTAAGTCTTGGTTTAGTTAATTCTTACCCACGTTTCAAAATTCTGCTTAACCATGACTTGCTCAAGGATATTCTCTTGACCTGGCTCAGTTCCTACCCTGTTTTGTGTTTTCATAGTGCTTCTGCTAAGCCCTTCTTTTGTCATTGAATTATTAGTAATGTTTGTATAATTTGTTCAGTAGGTTCCCTACCCTTGAGTCACAGGTGCTACAGGAACCAAGACTATGTAATATCCTGTGTTCAGCATAATGTCTCACAGTGGTAGTGTGTGATGAATTGTTCGGTTGCTCAGTCATGTGATGAATATTTTTCAGGAAAACCATAAAGAGTGGGAAGAGAAAAACAAACTGTGAGCCTCTACTGCCACCTTTTCTTTAGAAGAAAAGAAAATTTTCCTTGAGAACCAGTTTATTTGCTTATTATTCCTGTGAATTCTAAGAGATTAGAAATAAAGCTCCTGAGATGAAGGTTACATCAAAAATGATTTCAGAGATAAGGTTCCAAAATTTCCGACCTCCATAATGATGATAATGGCTAACATTTTGGAGCAGCTGTCATCTCCCAGGCTCTGGGCTAAGTGCATTTTCTCTTCTAATCCTCACAGGGAGTTGGTACTATAGGCTCTGAACCTATTAATCCAGAGCAGTAAATATCCTGTCAAGTGACTGGTCTCTTGAAGACAGTGTTGGGTCTCATTCTTCTTTGCACCCATCTAGAGACTGGCTAGAGACTCAGCATGCTCAGAAAAGGGAGTCATGTGTAAGTAGCTCCCACAGAAAGCAAGAGCCTTACTTAATTCCTCTGGCTTCAGAGCAGGAGTATACAGAATTTGCAGGAAGGTACTGACCGGTGTTTTCACTGGAGATGAGATTCTACTATCTAAGAAACTTCAGAAGAGCCAAGGGAATTTTCTGGGATGCTCTAAGCTGTCATAAGAACTGACTTTGCTTTGGGTGGAAAATGTGGGTACTGGTATTTCCTTGTAAATGAAAATCTTTTGAAATTCCCAGTCACACAAAAGTTACAGTTTATTTGATTTTTCTGAATCTGTTCTTGATAAATGTGTACTTGTAATAATAAACTAAGCCCAAATTGAAATTCTCCAGGTGAGAGTACTGGGGTAGGTAGCTGTTCCCTTCTCCAGGGGATCTTCTCAACCCAGGGATTGAACCCAGGTCTCCTGCATTGAAGGCAGATTCTTTACCAAGCGTGCCACCAGAAACTGGTTAATTTTTTTTCAGACCCTTTGGTATGCCCAGTGTCTCACACAGTCCTTGTAGCAGCAGCCACCTGAGGTGCGGGTGAAAAGTACCAGATAGGGTACCTGCAAGAATGGACAAGGAAGCTTGAGAACCAGTAGGACTTGTTTCTGGTCTTTCTTACTTTGAATGTGAAGTCGCTCAGTCGTGTCTGACTCTTTGTGACCCCGTGGACTATAGCCTACCAGGCTCCTCTGTCCATGGGATTTTCCAGCAAGAGTACTGGAGTGGGTTGCCATTGCCTTCTCCTAACAGATTAAGTCCTATCATAATTACAGAGGGCAATTGTCTTCTAGCTGATTAATTTCTATTTCCCACTGTACTTTTTTCCAAATTAGTTTAGACAATCTTAAACAGCTTTTTCCTTTCCTTGAGTATACAGAATTATTTCTAAAATCTTCAGTCCTGGGAATTTATATTAATACATTTTGATCCTTTTTAACATAAAAAATGTGGCTTTAAATTCACAATTTGTCAGTAAAGTATTCATGATGAAACTTCTCACAAATGTGAACGAGAAGGCTCTATTGTAAGGTTATCAGTTGTCAGGTCACGATACCTCTGTTGTTATGCACAGTAAAGTAGGTTTAGCAAGCCTAACAGAAATATTTCTAAATTTGAGGGTTTTTTCTCTTCCTTTCCCAGGTTTTCATAATTGGTTCTCTAGGATATGGCTCATACTATTGTCCAAGATGTTTCACATTTAGTCTTTACTGAGATCAAGTTTCAGTTCAGTTCAGTTCAGTTGCTCAGTCGTGTCCGACTCTTTGCGACCCCATGAATCGCAGCATACCAGGCCTCCCTGTCCATCACCAACTCCCAGAGTTCACTCAGACGCACATCCATCAAGTCAGTGATGCCATCCAGCCATCTCATCCTCTGTCGTCCCCTTCTCCTCCTGCCCCCAATCCCTCGCAGCATCAGAGTCTTTTCCAGTGAGTCAACTCTTAGCATAAGGTGGCCAAAGTACTGGAGTTTCAGCTTTAGCATCATTCCTTCCAAAGAAATCCCAGGGCTGATCTCCTTTAGGATGGGCTGGTTGGATCTCCTTGCAGTCCAAGGGACTCTCAAGAGTCTTCTCCAACACCACAGTTCAAAAGCATCAATTCTTTGGTGCTCAGCTTTCTTCACAGTCCAACTCTCACATCCATACATGACCACTGGAAAAACCATAGCCTTGACTAGATGGACCTTTGTTGGCAAAGTAATGTCTCTGCTTTTGAATATGCTAAGTTGGTCATAACATTTCTTCCAAGGAGTAAGCGTCTTTTAATTTCATGGCTGAAATCACCATCTGCAGTGATTTTTGGAGCCCCCAAAAATAAAGTCTGACACTGTTTCCACTGTTTCCCCATCTATTTCCCATGAAGTGATGGGACGGGATGCCATGATTTTCATTTTCTGAATGTTGAGTTTTAAGCCAACTTTTTTACTCTCCTCTTTCACCTTCATCAAGAGGCTTTTTAGTTCTTCTTCACTTTCTGCCATAAGGGTGGTGTCATCTGCATATCTGAGATTATTGATATTTCTCCCAGCAATCTTGATTGCAGCTTGTGCTTCTTCCAGCCCGGCATTTCTCATGATGTACTCTGCATATAAGTTAAATAAGCAGGGTGACAATATACAGCCTTGATGTACTCCTTTTCCTATTTGGAACCAGTCTGTTGTTCCATGTCCAGTTCTAACTGTTGTTTCCTGACCTGCATACAGATTTCTCAAGAGGCAGATCAGGTAGTCTGGTATCCCCATCTCTTTCAGAATTTTCCACAGTTTGTTGTGATCCACACAGTCAAAGGCTTTGGCATAGTCAATAAAGCAGAAATAGATGTTTTTATGGAACTCTCTTCCTTTTTCCATGATCCAGCAGATGTTGGCAATTTGATCTCTGGTTCCTCTGCCTTTTCTAAAACCAGCTTGAACGTCAGGAAGTTCACGGTTCACATATTGCTGAAGCCTGGCTTGGAGAATTTTGAGCATCACTTTATTAGTGTGTGAGATGACTGCAATTGTGCGGTAGTTTGAGCATTCTTTGGCATTGCCTTTCTTTGGGATTGGAATAAAAACTGACCTTTTCCAGTTCTGTGGCCACTGCTGAGTTGTCCAAATTTGCTGGCATACTGAGCACAGCACTTTCACAGCATCGTCTTTCAGGATTTGGAATAGCTCCACTGGAATTCCATCACCTCCACTAGCTTTGTTTGTAGTGATGCTTTCTAAGGCCCACTTGACTTCACATTCCAGGATGTCTGGCTCTAGGTCAGTGATCACACCATCGTGATTATTTGGGTCGTGAAGATCTTTTTTGTACAGTTCTTCTGTGTATTCTTGCCACCTCTTCTTAATATCTTCTGCTTCTGTTAGGTCCATACCATTTCTGTCCTTTATCGTACCCATCTTTGCATGAAATGTTCCCTTGGTATTTCTAATTTTCTTGAAGAGATCTCTAGTCTTTCCCATTCTGTTGTTTTCCTCTATTTCTTTGCATTGATCCCTGAGGAAGGCTTTCTTATCTCTTCTTGCTATTCTTTGGAACTCTGCATTCAGATGCTTATATCTTTCCTTTTCTCCTTCACTTTTCGCTTCTCTTCTTTTCACAGCTATTTGTAAGGCCTCCCCAGACAACCATTTTGCTTTTGCATTTCTTTTTCCTGGGTATGGTCTTGATCCCTGTCTCCTGTACAGTGTCACGAACCTCAGTCCATAGTTCATCAGGCACTCTATCTATCAGATGTAGTCCCTTAAATCTATTTCTCACTTCCACTGTATAATCATAAGGGATTTGATTTAGGTCATACCTGAATGGTCTAGTGGTTTTCCCTACTTTCTTCAATTTAAGTCTGAATTTGGCAATAAGGAGTTCATGATCTGAGCCACAGTCAGCTCCTGGTCTTGTTTTTGCTGACTGTATAGAGCTTCTCCATCTTTGGCTGCAAAGAACATAATCAATCTGATTTTGGTGTTGACCATCTGGTAATGTCCATGTGTAGAGTCTTCGTTTGTGTTGTTGGAAGAGGGTGTTTGCTATGATCAGTGCATTTTCTTGGCAAAACTCTATTAGTCTTTGCCCTGCTTCATTCCGAGATAAAGTTTAGATTGTTCCAAAACAATGATCAACTTATGCCTTTGGTCTAATTTACCAAATTATTATATATTTTATACTAACATAACAGTGGGGATGATAAGTGCAGAAAACATTGTGAAAATAACATGTATAGTATTACTTTAGGGGTAAGACAAAAACTCCACCTGAATCTAATCCCTCAGCCCAGTGGCCCCAGGACCTGTAGAATCTCCTGTCTGCCCATCACAAGTGCCAAGATCTTACTTTTTTTTTTTTTTTTAATCTTGAACATTGTCAACCTGCAGATTAAATAGGTAAATTAGACCTGAGGTGAATGCGCCACCACAAAGACCTAAGATTGCCCTGGTTGATGCTTTTCCAAGGAGCCACCATACTTAGCAATGATGTTATGAGCTTGTATTGGTTAGTTTGCTCATTTATAAAAATTCACTGAGCACCTTCTATGTGCCAGGCACTGAACTAGACACCAGAGATAGAGTGATGAACAATATATACAAATGTCAGCTCTCACTGAGCTTACATCTAGTGTGGGAGAGAAGTATTAATTAATTATAAAATATTCTATTGCAATTGTGAGAGTGGTTCCAAGGAAAAAGCACAAGGGGAGTAAGGAACCCAACTTAATCTGAAGCATGGCTGTGAGACTTCAAAGCCCTTTGGAGATGGGATTGTACTAGGCAGAGAGCTGATGTGAGAGACCATGTCAGAAGGCTGTTGGGCAGAGTTGGCTGAGATCTAACCAAACTGTTCTAGGGCAACTTCCCTTCTGCTCAGCCTTAGTCTGGTGCCCTTTTGCACCTTCACCAGTCTCTGGTCCAAAGAGCAATGGCTAGGGCAGCACATTTGGCTTCACCTGATGGCAGTAGCTCAAGCCATGACAATTTAGGCAGGGAAGAATGAATTTGGTTGACCTGTTTCAAAAAAGTATATGTTTGCACCACACACCTAGGCTTTCATTTATTCTTTTTTTTTTTTTTTTCTTGTCCAGTAAGTAGACCTGGGTTAGATCCCTGGGTTGGGAAGATCCCCTGGAGAAGGGAAAGGCTACCCACCCTGGTATTCTGGCCTGGAGAATTCCATGAACTATACACTCCATGGGGTTGCAAAGAGTTGGACACGACTGAGTGACTTTCACTCACTTAAACAATCTCAATAATTTAACTCTACTGCTACTGCTAAGTCACTTCAGTTGTGTCCGACTCTGGGCAACCCCATAAATGGCATCCCCACAGGCTCCCCCGTCCCTGGGATTCTCCAGGCAAGAACACTGGAGTGGGTTGCCATTTCCTTCTCCAATGCATGAAAGTGAAAAGTGAAAGTGAAGTCGCTCAGTCATGTCCGACCCTCAGCAACCCCATGGACTACAGCCCACCAGGCTTCTCCATCCATGGGATTTTCCAGGCAAGAGTACTGGAGTGGGGTGCCATTGCCTTCTCTGTAACCTCAATAATTAGTTGCTACTTGACTTTCTGAGCATATACTCTGTCACATGCCTTCTTTTAAACTATAAGTTCTCATGTGAGCCTCAGTCACTCCCTGTGATAGAATCACTAGGTTCCATCATTACTTCACTAGGTCTGCGTCGTGGAGGGCTCTGTAGTAGGGTTCAGTGTATTACTGACCAGGGTTCTTGGCTGCCTTAATAGAAGGATCAGAGGCCAGACAAGAAATTCAGGACAGGCTTTATTGGGGCCCCTACTGTGGCAGGGGAAATAAGAACAAACAGGTTCCCTTGTTTGCTCTCTCCCTGAGTGGGGGCAAACTTGGAGCTTATTCCTTGTTTGGGTTGAAGGTAGAGATGTGTCCAGGGGTCCGGCCAGAGAGGTGGCTTAGGTGGTTTGCCCACCCCTTAGGTGATGTGTATAGGGGGCATCCGCAGTATCCTGCTTTTGTTCCCTGCTCTTCAAAAGTGGCAGTTGGTTTTTTTTTTTAGTCTCTTTGTATCTTTTATCCAGAATTTGCCCCAACTACATGCAGGTATTTTTATTCCCATGTAGTTGCTTTGTATTTTGTTGCTGAGGAAGGTTTGTCCAGGTACAAGCATTGCAGCACTGCAACAAAGGTTCCCAGGCCCTAGCCTGTCTCAAGTGCAGGAAGCAAACACTCCTCCAGGTATATCAAGCAGAAGGAGATTTAGGATAAGGAATGAAGACTTTACAAAATCACTGAAAGGGCTGGAGAAGAAGAAGCCACTTGGCTTTTGGTCTCAAGGTCATTCCAGTGTCACTGAGATCTAGAGGTCTGCTGGCCTGTCAGTCTGCCCCTGTTGTTTGTTAGACTGTCACTGCTGTCCTTAACACCGCCCCCTCCACCGGCCACAGTAGAGTGTGGAGTCTGGCCCCTGCCAGCATTTGTCGGAGCCCACTTATTGGCCTGAAGCTCTGTGGAGAGATGGCAAAATAGAGTTACCTTCTTTCCACTTCCCAAATCTCTCATGAATACACCTAACTGACAGAACTAATTCACACCCAGAAGCCTAACTTTGAGGCTACCAGGGAAATATATTCTCAGCTTTCCAACTTCTCCATAGAAGAGATGAAATAAGTTTGAGAAAGCCATTTAAATATTCATCCAATAGTGAAAGTGAAAGTCCCTCAGTTGTGTCCATCTCTTTTCAACCCCATGGACTGTAGCCAGCCAGGCTCCGCTGTCCATGGAATTCTCTAGACAAGAATACTGGAGTGAGCTGCCATTCTCTTCTCCAGGGGATCTTCCTGACTCAGGGATCGAACCCAGGTCTCCTGCATTGCAGGCAGATTCTTTACTATTGAAGCCACCAGGGAAGCCCATTCAGCCCATAAAGCAGGCCCAAATCTGCATGATTTCTACAATCCATTTTTTAAATTGACATCTAATTTTCATATGAAAATGCAGAGGTTTTAAGTGTACAGTTTAATATTTTGACAGATGCCTGAATTTTTGTTACCTACACCCAAATCAAGATACAGATTTCCATCATGACATCCTGTCGCCTTGTTTCTCTTTGCAGTCAGTCCTTCCCACCTCCCAGTCAGAGGTGATCACTACTCTGATTTCATTAGTTTATTTCATCTGATAATCACAAATCAGTATTACCTGTTCTGAGACTTAAAATAGGTATTACTAGAACTGTGTAATATATATTCTTCTGTGTCTGGCTTCTTTTGCTCAAAATTATATTTGAGAGATTCAATCATGTTAATGTATCAGTAGTTCTGTCCTTTTTAGTGCTGAGAAGTATTCCATTATATGAATATATCATAGGCTTTCACCAGTTAATATTTGTTGACATTGTTTCCAGTTATAAATAATTGTTCCAGCTGTTTTAATAGCCATTGTTCCAGATATTATAAAAATAGCTGCTTAAGACTATTTTTAAAAAAATAATTATTTGTTTTCTCTATTTGACTGTGCCAGGTCTTAGTTGGGGAATGTGGAGTCTATTAAGAGTTGCCTGACCAGGGATCGAACCTGGGCCCCCTGCAGTGGGAACATGGTCTTTGCCACCGGACCACCAGGGAAATCCCAAGACTTTTTTTTTTTTTTTAATAAAAGCACCTAGTATTTCTGATGCAAGTAGACTACATTTTAAGAAACATTGCTCCAATTCAGAAAAACTGATGCTTAGAAAGGTTAAGTAAATTGTCCAAAGCCCCATAGCCGAGAAACACTTGATGCCAGAGCCCAGGCTCTTCCTTCTTGCAGAAAAGACTTTAGTATAGCAGCTTGGAAAGTTGGCTGGAGACCTTTAGGACTGAAATAGAATTCTTCCATGACAGAGTCGGAGAACGGCCTTGAAAATAAGGCATATATTTCAATTACCAATTGCTGCATAACAAAACAACCAAATCTTTGGCTTAAACAATAGTTATTTTTTATGATTTTGTGGCAAGGCTGGGAGGTTCTTCTGTTGATCTTGCCTGGGCTCTCTTATGGCTCCATTCTCCTGGGAGGACCACTAGATGCTAGGCTCAGCTGGACTTCTCTCTCCAGGAGCTTTCATCCTTAAGGAGTCTGGACCAGACTTCCCCGTGTGGCAGTGTTCCAAAAGACTATTGAAATGCACAAGCACTTATCAAGTCTGTGTTTGCATTGTGTTCGATAATGTCCATTGGCTAAAACTAAGTCGCGTGGCCAAACTCAGAATCAGTGTGGGAGGGGGCTATCCTAGTAATAGTGTGATTCTTCAGGGACTGTTAGTGTATCAGTCTATCATAGCCTGGAAGTTTATATTTCAGAGGCAGTGGGGAGCTAGAGAGGGTAGAACTAGGGAATTAATAACAGAAGATTAAAGAAATTTCAATAAAGTCAGAATAGGTTAAAAGAAATACTCTATGAAGGAAGGGCCAGCATTCTTCCTGGTCATCTTTGTGGCCCCCACAGCACTCAAGGAAGAGTTTTACACAAGGTAGGTGCTCAGGAATATTTTCTAAAAGTGTTAGAACCTTGAGGAAGGATGGCTAAATGATAATGCACTAAAGGAAGCCAGATTTCTTTTTTTAATCGAAGTATAGTTGGTGTACAATATTATATAAGTTACAGGTGTATAGTATAGTGATTCACAATTTTAAAGGTTATACCCTATTTCTGGTTATTATAAAATATTCACTATATTCCCTGCATGTACAGTATATCCTTGTAGCTTAATTAATTAATTAAAAAAAATTTTTTCCATACCACATGGAATGTGGGATGTGGGATCTTAGTTCCCTGACCAGGAATCAAACCTATGCCCCCTGCAGTGGAAGTGCAGAGCCTTAACCACTGGACTACCAGGGAAGTCCCTTTTGTAGCTTATTTTATACCTAATAGTTTTTGCCTCTTAGTCCCGTCCCTATTTTTCTAGTCCCATCTTCTCCCTTCCTACTGTATCCACTGATTTGTTCACTAATCTCTGAGTCTGAGAAGCTAGACTTTTTAAAGATGCTTGGGGCTAGCGCACTGGGACGACCCAGAGGGATGGTATGGGGAGGGAGGAGGGAGGAGGGTTCAGGATGGGGAACACATGTATACCTGTGGTGGATTCATTTTGATATTTGGCAAAACTAATACCATTTGTAAAGTTTAAAAATAAAATTAAATTAAAAAAAATAAAGTGTGAAATGAAGACAGACATGATAGAGAACATGAAAACAAACTTGTTCCATAAACAAATTGTATGTCTACCATTTAAATCAATGTTTATGGTTTGTTTGTTTCAACCAATGCTATGCAAAGGACTGGAGATGTGTTTCTCAAAATGTGGGTCCCCAGATCATGTGATATACACCCAGACAGTTGATTGGAAATGGCTGAGAGAGGTGTCTAAGTGGACAAGGCTAAGACAATGTCCTTGGTTCCATGATCTTCCCAGAACTTGTAGGGGGAATCTCAAAGTCACTGCCTGCCCCAATAGGGGACACTAGATATGTGTGCCCTAACCATGCTATCTTACCCTTATCACTTCAATGCAGGATAGAACTTTCAACTGCCAGCACCTGAATGTTCTGCCTGAGGGCTCTCTTTGTCCATTCCTCAGCCAAAGATTAGCAGATGTTGGTGTAGAATATTAAAACCAAACCAGTTATAAACCTACAAAGAGGCAAAGAGTGCCCATTATTCCACTAATCAAAATACAAGTTCTGCTGAAAATACAAAAGAACAACAACAACAAAAGTCTTTCTAATGCCCTTCCACTCAGAAATGTTCAGTGAAGATGACAGACCTCCTCCTTCCTTACATTTCTGAAATTGCTTCCAAGATGATCTTCTGGCTCCAATGTTGTTTTCCTCCAACCCACTTTCTGCACATGAATGACCTTTGAAATATAAACATGATGATTAAGCTTTGTGAAAACAGAGATGCTGTCTTTCAGTCTTCACTGTAACTTCAGAACCTAGCAATACCTGCTCATAGCGGGTACCCAGTAAATATTTATTGACTAGATATTATTGGAAACTTCCAAGTCATAAACAAGTTATATCCCAAACAGTTTCTCTTGTAAGGAGGCCCTGTGGAATTTGGAAGATATTTGGCCATCACAATAATAGGTGGTTTTTAGCTTATAGTCTGCTAACATATAAAAAACAAATTCACCTATGATGTAGTTTAACTGTAGTCTCAGCTTTCCTAGTTCCTTTGAGCAGGAGAGCATACAGCAAAGGAAGAAAAAAGAAATGGAAGAAGGATAGGCCTTAAGAGTCATTTGGAATTCAATAAGTTATCATGAACATTTTCTGTTTTCATACTTCCACTTTTACACTTCTCTGCCATTTATGAATGCTTTCTCTGTGCCTGTTCCCCACCAGGCCCTCCCCCAAGTACAGTAACCCCCTTGCCACCCGGATCCTCTTAATGACAATCACAGTCCTGTTCCCTGAGTGCAAGAAACTTCAGGTATTAAGAGGAAAGTGGCCTGATTGAGGAAATTCACACCCCAGGTGAATGCTTCTTGGTTCTTTAACCGTCCTAAAGGTATTTCCATAAGAGTGGTGTCATCTGCATATCTGAGGTTATTGGTATTTCTCCCAGCAATCTTGATTCCAGCTTGTGCTTCTTCCAGCCTAGCATTTCTCATGATGTACTCTGCATATAAGTTAAATAAGCAGGGTGACAAGATACAACCTTGACGAACTCCTTTTCCTATTTGGAACCAATCTGTTGTTCCATGTCCAGTTCTAACTGTTGCTTCCTGACCTGCATACAAATTTCTCAAGAGGCAGATCAGGTGGTCCGGTATTCCCATCTCTTTCAGAATTTTCCACAGTTTATTGTGATCCACACAGTCAAAGGTTTTGGCATAGTCAATAAAGCAGAAATAGATGTTTTTCTGGAATTCTCTTGCTTTTTCCATGATCCAGCGGATGTTGGCAATTTGATCTCTGGTTCCTCTGCCTTTTCTAAAACCAGCTTGAACATCAGGAAGTTCACAGTTCACATATTGCTGAAGCCTGGCTTGGAGAATTTTGAGCATTACTTTACTAGCATGTGAGATGAGTGCAATTGTGCGGTAGTTTCAGCATTCTTTGGCATTGCCTTTCTTTGGGATTGGAATGAAAACTGACCTTTTCCAGTCCTGTGGCCACTGCTGAGTTTTCCAAATTTGCTGGCATACTGAGCGCAGCACTTTCACAGCATCATCTTTCAGGATTTGGAAAAGCTCAACTGGAATTCCATCACCTCAACTAGTTTTGTTCGTAGTGATGTTTTCCAAGGCCCACTTGACTTCACATTCCAGGATGTCTGGCTTTAGGTCAGTGATCACACCATTGTGATTATCTGGGTTGTGAAGATCTTTTTTGTACAGTTCTTCTGTGTATTCTCGCCACTTCTTCTTAATATCTTCTGCTTCTGTTAGGTCCATACCATTTCTGTCTTTTATCGTACCCATCTTTGCATGAAATGTTCCCTTGTATCTCTGATTTTCTTGAAGAGATCTCTAGTCTTTCCCATTCTGTTGTTTTCCTCTATTTCTTTGCATTGATCCCTGAGGAAGGCTTTCTTATCTCTTCTTGCTATTCTTTGGAACTCTGCATTCAGATATTTATATCTTTCCTTTTCTCTTTTGCTTTTTGCTTCTCTTCTTTTCACAGCTATTTGTAAGGCCTCCCCAGACAGCCATTTTGCTTTTTTGCATTTCTTTTCCATGGGGATGGTCTTGATCCCTCCCATCACTTTATGGGAAATAGATGGGGAGACAGTGGAAACAGTATCAGATTTTATTTTTCTGGGCTCCAAAATCACTGCAGATGGTGACTGCAGCCATGAAATTAAAAGACGCTTACTCCTTGGAAGGAAAGTTATGACCAACCTAGATAGCATATTCAAAAGCAGAGACATTACTTTGTCAAGAAAGGTTCATCTAGTCAAGGCTATGGTTTTTCCAGTGGTCATATATGGATGTGACAGTTGGACTGTGAAGATTGTTGAGCGCTGAAGAACTGACTCTTTTGATCTGTGGTGTTGGAGAAGACTCTTGAGAGTCCCTTGGACTGCAAGGAGATCCAACCAGTCCATTCTGAAGGAGATCAGCCCTGGGATTTCTTTGGAAGGAATGATGCTAAAGCTGAAACTCCAGTACTTTGGCCACCTCATGCGAAGAGTTGACTCATTGGAAAAGACTCTGATGCTGGGAGGGATTGGGGGCAAGAGGAGAAGGGGATGACAGAGGATGAGATGGCTGGATGGCATCACTGACTCGATGGACGTGAGTCTCAGTGAACTCCGGGAGTTGGTGATGGACAGGGAGGCCTGGCGTGCTGGGATTCATGGGGTCGCAAGGAGTCAGACGTGACTGAGCGACTGATCTGATCTGATATGAAAGGTATTTCCAATTTTCCAAAGTCAACATACAGTAAATCAGTCTCTAATTAGTGGAATTCACTGTAACAAGATACAAATTAAAAAAAAAAATGGTGAAAGATATTTTGTAGCACGTATTCTCACCAAAAGTCTTCAGTCTTTTTTCAGACTACACCCCCTGCCCCCTGGAGTTAATCATTTGGATTATTCTGCATTTTGATAACTTCATGTTCTTTAAAGATCCCTCCCTGCCTCTTTCCACTCAATTGTTACTATAGGCCTAGGTGGGGAAGGAACATTTGAATAAACGCAGCCATAAGTGGGAAGGCCTACAAAGTGGACCCATCACTGACATCCATGATGGCCTTGCCCAGCAATGTGCACCTTTGAAATCACTCTACCTGTGGGGACACTGGAACCAAGCCTAATGTCAAGCTGTGGTCACTACTCAGAGAACAAAAGTAGGGATAAATTGGAGGGAATTTCTAACTAGACAATCTGGGGTTTTCCATCCTGACATTTGTATCCTCTTTAATTCTGTGTTACTCAAATACATTTATATTTGGCTACTGGAAAGACCTCTGTGACCAGGGGATTTCTGCTTTTATATCTATAGGAGAGAAATTGGATTAGAAAGGATTAAAGTGGTAGTTAACCCAAGGTCACACAGCTGTTTATAAAAGAGCACATTTTCAACCTCCTAATCGTTCTTTTGTTCTGAAGTAGATGCTTCATATCCCTTAAACTATAGTTCAGTCGCTCAATCATGTCTGACTCTTTGAAACCCCATGGACTGCAGCATGCCAGGCTTCCCTGTCCGTCACCAACTCCCAGAGCTTGCTCAGACTTATGTCCATTGAGTCAGTGATGCTATCCAACCACCTCATCCTCTGTCATCTACAACAAGTAGAAATAAAAATATGCTCATTATAGAAGAACAAATAGAAAATCTCAATAGAAAAATAGAAATTATAAAACAAAATAGAACTGTTAGAACTAAAAATGTAATATCTTAAATAAAAATTTACTGGAAATATTAACAGCAGAATACAGATGGAAGAACAGTTAACTTGAAGATATAGCAAATATCAGTCAATCATGTACTCATTCCTGAACCAATCACTGATTGGCTTATACTAATTAGTTCACCTCCGGGGTCACAAGTTATTCATGAGGAAGCGTACAAACCTGAACAAAATTGGAATTCACTTCGAAATGATGAAGGGGAGAATGGATTCTGGCAAGACAATCGACAGTATTCACTTTCCTGTGCTTTGTTTTTCTTATTCATGAAAGGGTGATAACAATCATACATACTTCACAGGATTGATTTGAGGATTCAGTTCAGTTCAGTCGCTCAGTCATGTCCGACTCTTTGCAACCCCATGAACTGCAGCATGCCAGGCCTCCCTGTCCATCACCAACTCCCAGAGTTCACTCAGACTCATGTCCATCGAGTTGGTGATGCCATCCAGCCATCTCATCCTCTGTCGTCCCCTTCTCCTCCTGCCCCCAATCCCTCCCAGCATCAGAGTCATTTCCAATGAGTCAACTCTTCACATGAGGTGGCCAAAGTACTGGAGTTTCAGCTTTAGCATCATTCCTTCCAAAGAACACCCAGGACTGATCTCCTTTAGAATGGACTGGTTGGATCTCCTTGCAGTCCAAGGGACTCTCAAGAGTCTTCTCCAACACCACAGTTCAAAAGCATCAATTCTTCGGCGCTCAGCCTTCTTCAAAGTGCAACTCTCACATCCATATATGACCACTGGAAAAACCATAGCCTTGACTAGATGAACCTTTGTTGGCAAAGTAATGTCTCTACTTTTGAATATGCTATCTAGGTTGGTCATAACTTTCCTTCCAAGGAGTAAGCGTCTTTTAATTTCATGGCTGCAGTCACCATCTGCAGTGATTTTGGGGCCCCCCAAAATAAAGTCTGACACTGTTTCCACTGTTTCCCCATCTATTTCCCATGAAGTGATGGGACCAGATGCCATGATCTTTGTTTTCTGAATGTTGAGCTTTAAGCCAACTTTTTCACTCTCCTCTTTCACTTTCATCAAGAGGCTTTTTAGTTCCTCTTCACTTTCTGCCATAAGGGTGGTATCATCTGCACATCTGAGGTTTTTGATATTTCTCCCGGCAATCTTGATTCCAGCTTGTGCTTCTTCCAGCCCAGCGTTTCTCATGATGTACTCTGCATAGAAGTTAAATAAGCAGGGTGACAAGATACAACCTTGATGTACTCCTTTTCCTATTTGGAACCAATCTGTTGTTCCATGTCCAGTTCTAACTGTGGCTTCCTGACCTGCATATAGGTTTCTCAAGAGGCAGGTCAGGTGGTCTGGTATTCCCATCTCTTTCAGAATTTTCCACAGTTGATTGTGATCCACAGAGTCAAAGGCTTTGACATAGTCAATAAAGCAGAAATAGATGTTTTTCTGGAACTCTCTTCCTTTTACTATGATCCAGCGGATGTTGGCAATTTGATCTCTGGTTCTTCTGCCTTTTGTAAAACCAGCTTGAACTGTAGCTATAGGATTAAAGGTTGAGGAGTAAATAAAATAATTCAAGTCCTCGATACATGGCCAGCACATAGTAAGACCTCAGTAGATATTAGCTCTTACTCGTAATGTTTGTATGGTTTCCATCTTTGCTATCATGCCTAGGAAGTTGTTTCCCTCCCTAAGATGATATATTCACTCATATTTGCTTGAACAGTATTATGTTGTACATTTTCATTTTTCTCAAAGCTTATTTTATTGTGGTAAGAACATTTAGCATGAGATCCACCCTCTTAAAGTTTTAATTTTATGATACAGTTTGTTACCTTAGATAAAATGTTGTATAGCAGATCTCTAGGATATATTCATCTTGTTTAACTGAAACTTTATACCCACTGATTATCATCTTCCCATTTCCTCCTCTCCTCTCCTTAGCCTCTGGCAACCACCAGTTGATTCTATGGTTCTATGAAACTGACTATTTTCAATACCTCACACAACTATTCATGCAGTATTTTCCTACTGTGGCTGACATTATATTTCACTTCACATAACTTAAAGTCACACAGCCAGAAACTGACTGAATTAATATTTGAATCCCAGTAGTTCAACCTAAAGCCTGGAAATTTAATAGAATATGATATAAAATAATACTTACTACGTATACTGGCCATTGCTAAAACACAGGAGTATTGAGAAAGCCAGATGAGTTATTGTATATAGAAGCTCTTGGTAAACTGTAAAGGATTACATAGTGTTGGTGAGCAGGGATTCAGCCTCACTGCTTGCTAGAATGTAACAAGAAAAAACAGCCAACATCCAGCCCACGACTGCCCAGCAGCCTCCTCTCACCCTTCTTCCTCTGTTGCTTTCAGTCCCTGTCATTTAAACAGTGCTGCTTGATTGCCCACGTGGAACCCCCTCAGCTAATCCAACAGTACAAGATACCTCCCCCGTCCTGCCAAAGAACTCAGCAAAAAGCCTGCTTCCTATTCTCTGGGGATGAAATAGGATGGATTTCATATCTGAAAGATGAAAGAGAATTGAACCCAAACACAAATAGTATCTCTCCGTCACTTGGTAATTAATTGGCCATTTCTTCTTTCTCTTTTTCCAGCAGGTAGATAGATATGGTTAACCTTACAGGTTGAGTATAGTTGGATGTAGAGACAGAAGTTTAGATAATTGCTAATGTAAGCCACCTAATTTTAGTTTAAAATTTTATGGGAAGGAAATGTTTTTAAATACAATACTGCTATTGCTGAAGAGTTCAGAACATCTCATTAGGTAATACTAAAAGGCATCCACTCCTTCGTCATCTTCTGACGATAGTCATTCTTCAAAGTATTTGATTTATTGCTCCTGAAGTGTGAAAGAAATAGAAAACTTTCCCACTTCTAAACGCAAACTTCTGTGGTTAAGAAGACTTGGCATGGTGAAGAAATGAATCCCGGACAGGAATGGCAGTTGGGAATTTCCAAATCTGATACATTCCAGTGAATGAATGAATACTCAGGAGTTATGAGTGGCTCCCCAATGGAAAGAAAGCTGTTGGGATTACTGACCACAAAAAGGGAAATTTCAAAATTTCCAATTATTTTTCACTTTAGATTGCTTTCTATCTTTGGGAAATCCACTCTTACCAGCATTAAGGGCAATTTCTAAGTTAAAAAGGGGGGAAAAAAGGAGATGCCACTTTGGAGGATGTCATTGCTTCATCCTTCAAATAACCACATGACAGAATGTGCAGCAGTTTCCTCGTTAGGAAATTCTGTTCCAAGCACCCTATGCTTCTCTACATGCAGACTGGAACTCTGCTGAGAGCTAGACTGGCAAACCCATCACCTGACAACATTCACTCATATGGGCTCCAAGGAAAAATTGGAGCCTAACATCAACTTTTGGAGTTGGAGTTGCCTAACTCAGAAGTCAGAAAATCTCATGGGTGTTTCTGACTGAGCTCCAGACCCTGAGGCAAAGCAAGTAAGTGCTGGAATCATAAGCTCTTTATTTTCTAGTTCTTAACACACTTCTCCACAGGTGATTTCATAATATAGTGGCCTTATCTAATTAATAACTATGTGTACATCTCTTGGGGAAAAAGTCTATTCATATAATTCATAAAAATAGTCTATTCATATATTATTATTCAATAATAATAATAGTGTTGGGATTAAGACTCATTACTTAATAAGTATTAGTAAATTAAGGAAAAGTTGCAGTTTATACCATCAGCATAATGTAACATTCATTTGAAAATGAATACTCTTTTTAATTTGAATAACTGCTTAAAAAGGCAGTTTAAGATTAGATTCACTTTACTATTGTGAGGTAGAAAACTGAGAGAAGTTATATCAGTTTTCATAACCTAAGAATCACATGCCATCTCTGAATGATCACATATTTTAAATAGCTTATTATAAGTAAAGTGTCATTCTGCTGCCTCTGCCAAGTCGCTTCAGTTGTGTCTGACTCTGTGTGACCCCATAGATGGAAGCCCATCAGGCTCCCCCATCCCTGGGATTCTCCAGGCAAGGGTGCTGGAGTGGGTTGCCATTTCCTTCTCCAATGTGTGAAAGTGAAAAGTAAAAGGGAAGTAGCTCAGTCGTGTCCAACTCTTAGCGACCCCATGGACTGTAGCCTACCAGGCTCTGCCATCCACGGGATTTTCCAGGCAAGAGTACTGGAGTGGGGTGCCATTGCCTTCTCTGAAAGTGTCATTATAAATTATTAAAGATCACTAGCCAGTTCCAAAGGTAGACGCTTTCCCAGACTATGTCTAACTTCTAGGCTTTTGAAGGGGAAGCTGTTGGTTTATTCATTTCATTAAAAATGGTATTTATTCTGTTTTCTAATTAAAAAGCAATGCATAAAAATGAAAACAATTTTAAAAAAGGAATACATGTTCATTTTTTAAAAATATTCTTAGCAAAGCTGCAATTGACATCTTTGTACATTTGTGATTGGGTTCATGTATTAATAGATCTGTAAGAATAATCCCTGGATTAGAGTTACTGGGTCAAAGAGCACATGCATTTAAAATTTGAAAGCTGTTGGTCAAATTGCCTTCTACAAAGGGTTAACCAGTTTCCAGTCCTATTGACATATATGAGACTCTGTTTTCCCTTTAGGCCTTTTCTTTTCCTGTTTATAGGTATGAGCATATGGATCTACATAGATAGGTAATTAGACCTATTGTTAAAAAAAAACATTATACTGTCAGTATTGTTTTGAAATCGCCCTCTAGTATTTGAGTCATAAGCTTGTTTAGTCATTATTTTCAATTTTTATGTATAGAATCATTCATTTGCGGGAGCTGTAGCCTACGTCAACCACCATTGTTGCCAATGCTGGGTATTGGAACTGTGGATTTGGACTAACCTAAACCTACCTTTGAAGAATTTGTCTCTTGGATGATGACAGAAATGAAATGCTTTTTCCCTGGATATAACTAAACAAATGCTTTGAAATAGTTGGCTGTTATCCTTCTGAAAGTTAACTTTCAGTTATCTTTTAGAACCTAATTAAATTATTAAAATGACATTCAAACCCTATAGGCTTGGGCTGCTATAATGAAATGCCACAAAAATGGGTGGCTTAAACAACAGGAATTTCTTTTCTCACAGTTCTGTTGACTGGAAGTTTGAGATCGGGGTGCCAGCATGATCACTGTCTTGTGAGAACTCTACCCTCAGACCCAGCAATTTCATTTCTATATATTAATATTTACTTAAGGGAAATGTGGGCTTTCCTGGTGGCTCAGACTGTAAAGAAGCTGCCTGCAATGTGGGATACCCAGGTTCGATCCCTGGATTGGGAAGATCCTCTGGAGAAGGATCTTCTACCCACTCTACCCACTCCGGGAGAATTCCATGGACAGAGGAGCGTGGCGGGCTACAGTCCATGGGATTACAGAGAGTCAGACATGACTGAGTGACTAGCACACTTTCAAGGACACAGCAGAAATGCATATACATGTGTACCAACAGATATATAAGAATTCATTGCAGCACTGTTTGTAACAGCCCTTAATTGGAAAGAATGAACAAACCAAAATATAGTGCCAAAATAAATTTCACAAACAGGATGTTGAGCAAAGAAAGCCAGATACAGAATAGTATATGTTGTATAGTTTCATTGATATAAAGTTAAAAAAAATAATCTATATTGTTTAGTGTCAAGATATTGGCTCACCTGTGGGAAAGAGGTAGAGTCTGGGAAGAAAACATGAAAGGGATTCTGGTATGTTGGCTTGTTCTATTTCCTGATATGATTGGTTACCTAGTTATCGTAAGTTCACTATGTGAAAACTCCTGAAGCCATATACTTAATGATTTTTACAGTTTTTATGTGTATATTTATACGCTTCTGTGCATGTGTGCTCAGTTGTGTCTGACTCTTTGCAACCCCATGAACTGCAGTCCATCAGGCTTCTCTGTCTGTGGGATTTTCTAGGCAGGGATACTGGAGTGGGTTGTCATCTTCTACTCTAATCCTTAGGATCTTTCCAACCTAAGGATTGAACGTGTGTCTCTGGCCTCTCCTGCATTGGCAGGCAGATTCTTTACCACTCTACCACCTGGGAAGCTCTTGTATGTACGCTGTCCATCATTAATTATATACAGATTTCTAAGCCCTATCTGATACCTACCAAATTAGAATTTTTAAAAGCTTCCCAGGGATTCTGGTATATTGGGAGTTTTTGGAAACTGCTGATCTTCTAAAAATAGCATTTTAATTGTCCTTCTCAAGATCTAATATTTCCTTTTTGCTGGGAAGGAATCATTGTGGAGAACACTGAGGCACTCGGGGTTTGTTGTGGAGATGCTCAGAGAAAGCCATTGGCAATCTACCAGACTGACTGCCACAGTCTAATCTCCTTCCTGCTCAAATAGACTTTTTCTCAGAGAAGCACAAAGAAATAGGTGGGTAAAGAGGTGGATGTGACAGGTTTTATTTAGGTGACTAAGTGATTATGTTTTTACACTAAATTGTCATATTGAAACAAACAAGAGAAATGTAGCTTCACAGCAGATGAGATCAGAAGAATATACCAAGTATCTCATAAGGATTTTGCCTCAGTATTGACAAATTATGATATGCAGAGCTGATATCATGAGACTAGTTGTGTTACTTTGGTTTCTTATCATTCATGGAATCATGTTAAACAGGAAGGGAACAAATATCACTTTTGGAAATATGTTAAAAGAGAAAACATGATAGTCCTGAATCCAAGACGGAAAACATTATTTGACAATCAGAGTACATTTAACTTCTTAGTTACCAGGGAAAGAATTTGGGGTATTAAAGAGACACTAAACATTATTAGCGGAGAAGGCAATGGCACCCCACTCCAGTACTCTTGCCTGGAAAATCCCATGGATGGAGGAGCCTGGTAGGCTGCAGTCCATGGGGTTGCTAGGAGTCAGATACGACTGAGCGACTTCACTTTATTTTTTCACTTTCATGCATTGGAGAAGGAAATGGCAACCCACACTAGTGTTCTTGCCTGGAGAATCCCAGGGACGGTGGAGCCCGGTGGGCTGCCATCTATGGGGTCGCACAGAGTCGGACACGACTGAAGCGACTAAGCAGCAGCAGCAAACATTATTAGATTTTATTTGACTCTCTTTTTTTTTTTTTTCGTTGAATTTTGCCAGTGAGATGGCCACTAACAAAATATAGTGACTTATAATCTGCAAATTTGAGTGTGACTAAAGTATGGGAGGGATTGGGGGCAGGAGGAGAAGGGGACGACAGAGGATGAGATGGCTGGATGGCATCACTGACTTGATGAACGTGAGTCTCAGTGAGCTCCGGGAGTTGGTGATGGACAGGGATGCCTGGCGTGCTGTGATTCATGGGGTCGCAGAGAGTCGGACACGACTGAGTGACTGATCTGATCTGAAAGTATAACTATTGGATGGAGTCCTTCAATTTGAGGTAGGGAAAACCATAGTCAATTGTTATTCAAACTTTTTTTGAATAACAAAGTTATTCAAACTCCATAAGAAATGTATTTTACATTGTGTTCTAATACACACACATATACCCCCCCCATGTGCTTGCGACAAAAGATTGATCAAAAATACTTACCTTACTACATGTGAGTAACTTTTTTATTTTCCACAATTTTAATACTGTAAATATATTAATGCTCTACTCTTCTATCTTGTTTGATTTCTTAAGATATAATGATTGTGGTTCACTAAAGTAATTTCATATTCCACTAATGGCTTGTAAGATGCAGTTTAAAAAACACTGCCTTAAACGTATCCAGTCCAACTCTAGAAACAGAGTACAGAGAAGCTAAGTGACTTAACTAATGGCACACAGAAAAGAATAAAACAGGAGAGACCCATATTTCCTCACACCAACTGCTCCCCCTTACAAAGCAGCTCAGTTTTTCCTGAAACTGATTTAGACAATTGCTTAGTCACAACATTCAGGTCATTATCATTCACTTTAGACTAAATTTATGTTCTTATAATTTGGTGAATGAACTGTAACCTACCCGAAGAGAGAGACATTCATTGGGCCACCATTTTAGGGAAACTGGTAGAAATGAAGTTTGTTTTTTTTTTCAGGTCCTAGTCAGAGAGAAGTGTAAATGTGGAGCTCTTGAGGGCTCAGAATTTGGAGTCACACAAACATGGGTGTAGATTCCAGTTGCCACCCTCTCTAGTTTTGTGATCTGTGGGCAAGAAGCTTCTCTATGAGTCAACTTCCTCAACTGTAAAATGGAAATAATAATGATAATAACTATAGAATTGAGTGAGGTCATTCATGTGAAGTATAGATGTGTTATTGATAGTTACACAATATCTCAAGCATGGAAAGTACTCAATGTATGTTGACATTGTGATGATGATAGTCAGCAGGGAAGTCTAGTCTAAGGGAAAATGAGGCAGTCCTGTGAGCAGAACCCTGAAAATCCAGCAGAGACCAGTGGAAACTACCTACAATTAAAAGAGGGAACACTGGTTGGTGTCCATTGAGCTCCAGTTCCACGAACAATGAATAAGATACTAACGAACCCATATATGGAAATCATTTGATGTTGATTTACAGTAGACATGATTATCAGTTCAGTCACCCAGTCGTGTCCGATCTTTGCAGCCCGATGGACTGAAGCACACCAGGCTTCCCTGTCCATCACCAGCTCCCGGAGCTTGCTCAGACTCATGTCCATCAAGTCAGTGATGCCATCCAATCATCTCATCCTCTGGCATCCTCTTCTCCTTGATAATAACAATAAGTTAACAAATGATGGATTTAAATATTACCTGGCATATAGGGACTTGGTGATAAATATTCAGTTAAGTGATCAACCCAGAATGGACTAGATATGGAGAGAGACTGGGCTTTCTTAAACAAAGACTATAGCAGATAGCTCTCTTCTGTTGCAGTCACCTTTCAGGGCAAATGATAACAAAACATCAGCTAGTTGAAATCCTCAGTCCTTTGACTTAAGAGTTCAACCTGTTTCCCTCTTCCTCTTATCTTATTTACACTTCATCATAAGCACAAAGGCCCAGCAGTGGCTACCTGCAGTGAGTCTGTGTCCAGCTGCCGTATACATGGAGAACCTAATAACAAACTTGCAACTGAAAGAATTTCATACTGAAGACAGAATGGGTAAACAGTTCATAGACTAGCTGTATTGTTATTATTCAAAGGGGAATCCAAGCCTTAAAAGAGTTTCCCAGATACGCGATGGCCTCTGAGCTTTGTATTCTGAGACACTGTGATAAGAAGCATGAGAGCATCTGTAGAAAATAATCAGCTTTAGTAATTGAGACAATTTTCATGACAATGAAAGAAGCAAATAATCCCTGTGTTCCCAACTTGACCAGTTTTGGACAAAGGCAAAAATAGTCTGCTGCTGCTGCTAAGTCGCTTCAGTTGTGTCCGACTCTGTGCGACCCCATAGACAGCAGCCCACCAGGCTCCCCTGTCCCTGGGATTCTCCAGGCAAGAACACTGGAGTGGGTTACCATTTCCTTTTCCAATGCACGAAAGTGAAAAGTGAAAGTGAAGTCGCTCAGTCGTGTCCAACTCTTAGCGACCCCATGGACTGTAGCCCACCAGGCTCCTCCGTCCATGGGATTGTCCAGGCAAGAGTACTGGAGTGGGAAATATTAAAATAAATCCAATGTGTCTGAACTTCCTTGTCAGAAGTCACTGATAGTCTGAGGTCAGGAGTGTGACTAAAGTGCCCACACTCTTTTCGGGCCTCAAATCACATCATCACTATACCTGGTAACAGCGTTGCCCCTCTTCAAATGTGCCTGGACATTACTGCTGGTGCCACAGAGCTCAGTTCTACCGCAGAAGGGTCCTCTGACTGTCTTATCCTTCTTATGAGGGATGAACTCTGCCCTCTCATGTAATGATAATCTTGCATTGGGGTCTTTGCAAATGTTAGCTCAGAGAATCCTCATTCTTCGATTTTATAGACAAGATAGTGAGGTTTAGTGACTCTTTAGGAGCAGAAATGGGGTTAGAAGCCAAATTTGGCAGCCAAACCCATGATGAAGCCTGGGGGAAGCAGGGAGCACAGAGGTGTCAGAATCAGAGGCCCAGTGTTCATGTCTCAGTTCCATGTCTCAATAGCTCAGAATATTGGGACATTTTCTTAATCTTGGCTTTCGTATCTGTGAGGATGATAATAGTGAGGATGATAGTAGTAGCTACTTCAAAGCATTGTTTCATCATGTAAGACCATGCATGTAAATTACTTAAGACAATGCTTAGCATATAGTAACTGCTTAGTAAACATTACCAATCAAGTCCTATATCTTTCTGGGGCTTTGGAAACTAAAATATGACCAAATCGCTGTACTCAATCTCTGCTGCTGCTAAGTCGCTTCAGTCGTGTCCGACTCTGTGCGACCCCAGAGACAGCAGCCCACCAGGCTCCCCCATCCCTGGGATTCTCCAGGCAAGAACACTGGAGTGGGTTGCCATTTCCTTCTCCAATGCATGAAAGGAAAAGTGAAAGTGAAGTCGATCAGTCATGTTCAACTCTTAGTGACCCCATGGACTGCAGCCTACTAGGCTCCTCCGTCCGTGGGATTTTCCAGGCGAGAGTACTGGAGTGGGTTGCCATTGCCTTCTCCTACTCAATCTCTAAAGTCCCCTAAACAGATGATAGGTATATTGCTGTTTGCTTGCTGATTCTGGGCACATAATATTCTGAAATAAAATATTTTAAACTATTGGGAAAGCTAAAGCTGTATGTAAAATCTTAATTCTTGTAGATTTATTATGAATTTCTACTGCTTACTTTAAATAGGCTGCTTACTTTAAATAGCCATCTAATCACATACGACCACTTTTGACCCCTTAAATTGAGTAACTGACAGGTAAAAATAACATTTTGCACCAAGAAGGCTTTTACATTTCACTGTGCTTACCAAATTACATCGACACATCGTTTATGATCACTCACCTAGTAGTGGAATTCCCAGCATTGGTGTAACAGAGCTGCTTGGCTAGGTCAGAGTTGAAGCTCAGGTGATTGTGATAAGAAAGTCCAGTACTGATTTGCAAAAAGGCCAAGAATTGTCCTGGAACACAAGACTTGAATCTTGACACCACTGGCTTCAGACACTATGCCTGATGGACTGGAATAGCTCTCACAGAGGCCAGACAACAGGGAAAAATGGCTGGGGTGATCCCCTATGTGACCTGTCAGTGCTGGGGCTCTTGAGAGCTAAGTCACCATAAGGGAAGAACTGTCATAACAAAACCAAAACCAAAACCAGCAGCAAGGCCATAGTGTCTTAAGGAGTGGTTGCTCCTGGTGTACGGTAGGGGGTGCTACCAAAACCCATCCTGACTTTACCATCTGGGTGAGGAAGGGCCTAAGGAAAATACCTGTTTCTAACTTGTGAGTGAGTTGTCCAGAGAAAATTGGGCACTGAAAAACTTTATTATGGACCACCCCTAAACTCCTTCTCATTTTTCAAGGTGAGTTTTAGGTGACAAGATGTCCAGCATTGGCAGGATGGTGTGACCCCCTGGGTGGCCTGTCAGTGCCTAAACTGCTAGTAAGGTGACAAATGAAAGAATTTGCTGGGCTAACCACTTAACATTGTGAGGTTCAAGCAACTTTAACTGAGGCCTCTTTCCCTTCTGAGTTCCCTAGCTTAGTGTTTATGGATATTTGTGTGTGTTTGTAGGCACCTTGGCAGGCTCTGGGAAATGACTTTAAATGGGAGATTCTGAGAAATTGGACTTCCAATGGTCAAATTGATGGGAGGCTTAGAGCTGGTGAAATTTGGATATTAATGTTATTATTATCCTTGTTCTAATGGTGAATGAAGGCTGAACTCTCTGGATTGCCAAACATCAGAGGATTCAAAAAGAGTGCTGATTTCTTACAAAGAAAATTTCAAGTTAAGTATTCCTTAATGTCAGACACTATATCCTGTATTTTTAAAGTGTTCACAAATCCTAGAAGAGTGCTAGTATTATACATAGTAGGTGCTCAAAGAAAAATTTAGAGTAAAATTTGTTGCCAATCCATTCTCTTGTGGCCTGAAGACTTGGAGTGCTTTAGTGGATTGTGGTTTCTTCTTGCAAATCGTCAAACTCTTCTCTGCTATGACTCATATTAACAGGAAGACTGGTGAAATTTCTTTTCAGCAATAACCGGAATGTGTTCTTTACTTTATTACTTATAAGTGTAGTAGATTCACTAACATGATGACAGAGAGAAGTGAAACATTTTCTTAGGGGACTTTGGTGAAACTTCCTTCCTTTTTTCTTTATCAATGGAGTAATTATAAATGTAGCAGTAATTATACAGTGAACTGGTGTATTGAAAAAACTTGTCTACCTACTTTGAAGATACTTTCCAAATGAATTACAGTTACATACCACAAGGAATAAGTAATCTACAACAGACATTCATATTTTTTCTGCAGAACAAATATTAAATATCTGAAAAATTTACTAATTAGATAAAATTGCATCCTCCCCCTCAACTACGGTAGCTCCATGAGTTTTGGGGAGTTTGCTTTGTTACTTATTGTGTGAAAGACAAGAACTTTTATTACACTCTGAAAATTTGAAACTGTATTGAGGTTGGAGTGGGCAAAGGCGGGAATGACATCACCAGATTTCTTTTTCTCTTGAGAAGTCAGTGAGTAACTGGGGTGTGTCAGTTTCGCTATAATTTTTGTCTAAGAGTATTTTCCTCTTTGAGATTTGTATTCCAAATATAATGTTGTTGCTTAGATAAATTCCCTGGAATAAATTATAAATCTTGTATATGAAGTTAAAACTGTCATCTCAGTATCTTTGATTTTGCTTCAGCAGCTAAATTAGGGATTGAGATTTAGGATTTAGTATTGCTTTGCCCATGTTCTTGCCTCCCGGCCTTCTTTCCTTTTTCCACTCCTGTGATTTTAGGCTAAAGGAGAGGAAAGTGGGAGAAAGAAAATATTGGAGTATGACCTTTATATTCCCTTCCTTGTTTTTCAACCATATTTCACTAACAGATATTATTATATCTTATTTTATTCATCCAACCACTCGCTGTGGGAGCTGCTTGTATTGTCTTTGTTTCCCTGATGAGAACACCAAGGCACAGAGATTGTTAACCTGTGTGGAACCTGATTTCAACTCTATTTAATTCCCCAAAGCTCACTCTTCCCAAGCATGAGACACAGTAAATATTTGACCATTTCTGACTCCTTCATTCCTACACCATAGAGGACATGGCTGAGTTAGATGCAAAACCTGCGGCCTCCTCAGCCCTCTCTGACCCCAGGTTTAACAGAAAAAAGGGGAGGACCATCTAGATTTAGAAGAGAAGAAAGGCAAGAAGACAGGAAAACAGAAGGGAATAAAAGCAAAATAGAAATGAGGCCAAGGAGAGAGAAAGGGATATTTGGGAGAATTTGTGGAGAATGGGAAAAGAAGGATTAAATTCAAGTCCTTGAAAAATGAAAAATGCCCTCCATACTTGGACTATATTATATGGACAATATTTCCTAATATTTTCACCATAAGTTCCCCAAATACTGAATACTGTCATCTAAAATTTTTATATTTTTGAAATGTAAGGAATTCAGATAATGATGATTTATTCATGGAAAGGAATACATAATAGAGGCTCAAATGGCTTGTCTCTACCAATCTTTTCTGACCACTTATTATTCCACTCCTTTTTGATTGTTCTCCATTTCCTTTTATCTTATCCATATCCTCTGACTATATTCAAGGTGATGATCGTGGTGTGCCTACTGCACCCAAAATATTATGGGGATGGAATACAAAGAGAATGTTACTAATCATCTAGGAATGGAAGCTTCCATTTCAAATCTTAGTTTTCATAAAGCATACATTTCTCTATATTTTGTTCTGGTGGTCAATCCTGAGTCTTGAGAATTGACTTTATATTCTTACTGGTTATTGCTAATATAGGAAAAATAATGCTTTTTGTATTATCTGTCTTGAATCTTGCTATGTCATTTCATTATTTTATCAGTGCAACTTGTTTTTTTAGTTTTCTTAGATTTTTAAAAGTTAGATATTTGCAATTAATGACAGGTTTTTTTTTTCCTTCCAAGATATTTACCTTTTCTGGTCTTATACATTGACTATGAAGTCTAGTACAGTGTTCAAAGATAGTGGTGACAGAGTTCATCCTCTTGTTTCTCTAACAGAAATGCTTCTAATGATTTATCACTAAATATGGTGTTTAGTTTTCTGATTCTCTATACCAAATTAAGGAAGTGTCATTCTCAGGACACTTAGTCATAGGATTGGACCTAAGTTCCAAATAGGGCCAATTAGAATCTTCTCCTGGATTGATACAAGACACCAGAGTTTGGGGATTTTCCTTTTTCTACTTTGGCTTTTAAACTAGGGAGATGAAATTTTGTGGCTGTAGATGTCCATTTTCTCTGACACATGGAGAGAACCTACATGAGTTAAGAGATAAGCTGAGCTGGGGAAAACAGTGGGAAGAAAGATAGTCTTATGACAGTAAGCTGTTGAGCCCAGTCATGTTGGAAGCTAGCACTATCCTATGGACTTCTCAGGTATATGAATCAATACAGAATCTGTTAAAGCAGATAGATTTTTTTTGTTTTTGGCTGCACTGGGTCTTTGTTGCTTTTGTGTGAGCTTTCTCTATGTGGTGAGCGGGGTCTGCTCTTTGTTGCGGTGCACAGGCTTCTCATTGTGGTGGCCTCTCCTGTGGAGCACAGACTCTGGGTGCACAGGCTTCAGGAGTTGTGGCACACTGGCTTAGCTGGTCCATGGCATGTGGAATCTACCGGGACCAGGGATTGAACATACATCCCCAGCATTGGGAAGTAAATTCTTATCTATTGCACCACGAGGGAAGTCCTATTGCAACTAATTGGAAATGGGTGCCTGACATTTGCATTCGAAGCAGTCTTGACTAATAAACCTCCTAATTTTTTCAAATTTATGGATAGAAATAATACAGTTATCTTATATATCTTATAATTCCAAAAATCTCTCCTATCCCTGTAGTTAAGTTCTCATCCCTAAATGGTATTTTTTAATAATTCCTTTTAAAAAAATTATAGTTTCCTATAATTACTGGTTTTTAGGAACATGGTTTTATTGATCAAAACCCTAATGACCTTATAAATTTAATAAAAATTTAATTTTTATTTCCTTCTATTTATATTCCTTATATTACTTTTAAATTATATATTATTTAATGTTACTGTTTTTCTTCAATTTTGTGCTATTTATTTCAAAATTTACCATTCTCTAGAAGATGCATTTAAGGCTATAAATTTTAATTTCCCCTGCATACTGCTTTATCTGTATTGTAGAATTTCTCAGGTATAATGCACTTATGTTACATATTTCTAAGTTATTTGTAATTTTTCTTTCCATTTTCTCTTTTACTCGAGTTATTTAGAAGGAAATTTAAAATTTTGAAACTATATACATATAAAATTAAAAATTTTTAAATTAATTTTTAGAATAGTTCCAGATTTACAGAAAGATTGTAGAAGTAGTACAGAAATCCCATATAGTCTCCACCTATTATTAATATCTTACAGTAATATAATACATATGTTATAATTAATGAATCATTATTTACTAAAGTCCATACTTTATTTAGATTCCTTTTATGGCACCCCACTCCAGTACTCTTGCCTGGAAAATCCCATGGATGGAGGAGCCTGGTAGGCTGCAGTCCACGGGGTTGCTAAGAGTCGGACACGACTGAGCGACTTCATTTTCACTTTTTCACTTTCATGCATTGGATAAGGAAATGGCAACCCACTCCAGTGTTCTTGCCTGGAGAATCCCAGGGGCAGGAGAGCCTGGTGGGCTGACGTCTATGGGGTCACACAGAGTCAGACACGACTGAAGTGACTTAGCAGTTTTTATCTAATGTCCTTTTATTATTTCAGAACCCCACCTAGAACACCATATTACATCTAGTTGTTTGGTCTCCGTAAGTTCACCTGGCTGTGTCAGTTTCTCAGACTCTCCTTGTTTTAGATGACCTTGACAGTTTTGAGGACTATCAGATTTCTCAGTTGTAAAGTTACTCTTTCCTTCCCACTTTCCACCTTGTGCTGTGTGGAAGGACGTTACTAATACTGCCCACACATAAGGAATGCGGAATTATGCTCACATCTTTGAAGGTGGAATACATCCACAGTTTACTTTGAATTGTTCTGCAAGGGAGACTTGTCTCTTTTTATTAATTAATTCAGTACTTTATATCAGTATGGACTCGTGGATATTTGTTTTTATACTTTGGGTTATAATCCAATACTGCTTTACTTATTTTGTTGTTTAAATTGATTCATTTTGCCTGTTTGAAGATATTTTTACTTGGCCTTGGTGTCCCTTTTCCAAATCCTCATTATTGTGGTATTATGGATTTTCTGTGAGCATTTCCTTACTTTCTTCCACTGTAAGATGCTGCAGTTTCATCCCATATATTTTCTGTTCCTAGAAAGAGTCACGTCTCTATGGAGCTCTGCTTCCTTTGGAGAACGGTGTTAGAACCCAACATTGGAGCACTAGATGTGCTTGTTACTACTGGGGTGTCATTGTTTCTAGATTCTCTCAGCTGATTGAACAAGGAACTATACGTGTATAGATGATCTGTATATATACACATATAATAAATATTTCTATATGTAACTATATCTATATTTAGCTAAATATGAGTTCATAATTATGTCCCTAACTCATATCTGTTACCACATGGATCACTCTATTATAGCTTGCTCCACTTGCTTATCTGTGTCAACTCTTTCTGTCTGCCAACCATTTCCTTAACTGCTCAGTTACCATGTATAGCAGTATCCGGATTGTTAACCCATACCCTCATGGACTGTAATCTTAACAACTAAAGTCCGCACTGCCCCCAAAAGTTCTCTGTGCTTTGACTATTCAGATATCCATCCTCTTTTCCTTAAACTCCTGTGAGCCACTGATAATTTTTATCCTCTCTATTGTTTTGCCTTTCCCAGAATGTCATATAAGGCATTATTACAGAATGTAACATTTGCTACTGACTTTTTTCACTTGGTAATATTAGTTTAAAATTCATCTTTGTCTCTTCATGTTTGATGGCTTGTTTATTTTTATTGCTGAATAATATTATATTGTTTAGATATGCCACAGTTTGTTTATGACACAGTATGCCATTTGTGTCTTGAAGGGAAACTTGACTGCTTCCAATTTTGGGCTATTATGAATAGAGATCCTATACATATTTATATGCAGGTTTTGTGTGAACATAAGTTTTCAAGTCAATTGTGTAATTAATTTGGAGCATGATTGCTGGATTTTATGATAAAGCTATGTTTACCTTTGTAAGATAATGCCAAACTGTCTTCCAAAATATAATTTTGAATAAATGTTCCTGTTACCTTTTACATCCTCATTAGCATTTGCTATTGCCAGTTTTTGTTTGTTTTTGGATTTTAGCCATTCTAATAGGTGTAGTCTACCTCATTATTATTTAAACTTGGTATTCTCTAATGTCAAGTAATGTTGAGCACATGCATTTTTGCCATCCGTATATATTTTTTGGTGAGACACGTGTGAAGATCTTTTGCCTATTATTAATCAGGCTGTGTTCACACTGTTGCATTTAAGAGTTCCTTGTATATTTTGGATAACTGGCCTTTATCAATTATGCCTTTTGCAAATATATTTTCCCAATGTGGCATGACAACTCATTCTCTTGACAGTGTCTTTCACATGGCAGAAGTCTTTAACTTAATGAAGACCAGCTTATCAATTATTTCTTTCATGAACTGTACATTTTGTGTCATCCAAATTCATCCTCGTTTTCTCGTAAGTTATCTTCTAGGAGTTATATAGTTTTGCATATTTATGTTTAGGTCTGTGATACATTTTGAGTTAATTTTTGTTAAGGGTATAAGTCTGTGTCTAGATTCATCTTTCTGCATGTGGATGTTAAATCGTTCCAAGCACCATTTGTTGAAATGACTGTCTTTTCTTCATTGTATTGCCTCACTCCTTTGTCAAAAATTAGTTGACTTTATTTTTGTGGATCTATTTCTGGGTTCTGTATCCTATTTCATTGATATATTTGTCTATTTTTTCACTAATACTGCACTGTCTTGATTACTGTAGTTTTATAGCAAGTCTTTTTTGATTTTGAGTGAATCAACATTTTATTATGTATTCACATTTAACATACTCATATAGTAATGTAAATGGGCTTCGCAGATGGCACAGTGGTAAAGCATCTGTCTGCCAATGCAGAAGATGCAGAAGATGCAAGAGATGTGGGTTTGATCCCTGGGTCAGGAAGATCCCCTGGACTAGGAAATGGCAACACATTTCCTAGAGAGATGGGAGTAGCTATGTGTGGGGCTAAGATCACTAAAGGTCTGGTCTGACACATTCACTGCATGGGAGACCTTATGTAGATGAGCCATGTGCAGATGAACAGCATGCAGATACCACATGGCAACCCAGTGCTGTGGAATTAAGGAAACTCCCTACCAACCATTGTGGCCACAACTACTATTGTAATTAGTATATTACTACTATATTACCGTGATGACTTCTACTTCCTAACAGGTGTGTGTGTGTGTGTGTGTGTGTGTGCTCAGTCGCATCTGACCCTTTGTGACCCCTCCTCTGTCCATGGGATTTCCCAGGTAAGGATACTGGAGCAGGTTGCCATTTCCTACTCCAGGGGATCTTCCTGACCCAGGGATTGAACCTGCCTTTCTTACATCTCCTGCATTGGCAGGCAGATTCTTTACCACTGTACCACCTGGGAAGCCCCTGTACATGGCTATATGATACAGTCATGTAATACTCTCCTAAGTTGTCTTCTTGCTTCTTCTGTGCCCCTGATGCCCATTCTCCCAATCCATTGCCCACACAACAATCAGAGTGCCTCATTTAAAACATGGGGGCATATCATGTGATTTGGCAATTCTAAACTTACATAGCTTCCCATTTCACTAAGAATAAAAGCCAGTATTTTTTATGATTCAATAGCCCATGTCATCTTGGCCTCTGTCCTCTTTTTTACCTCATCTACTACTCTCATCCCACCCACTCTACTCTGACCATCCTGCTCATGCCTCTTCTTTTTCTTTGCACATGTGGCTGCACTGTGGAGCAGTCTTTCCCAGATGGTCTCATTGTTCCTGCCCTTACTTCATTCTGGGCTCTGCTCAGATGTCATATACACCAAGAGTCTTCCTCTGACCCCCTACTCAAACTCACAAGTGCTCTGTTTCTTCCTATTCTGTTACCAGGTTGAATTCTCTGGAAAGAAGCAGACATAGACATGGAGTTTGGGATGCAAGATGTTTAAGAGGGATCAATGCCAGCACAGATAAGAGGGTGGAAGCAGGGTTAAGGGAAGAAATGGAACTGTGATTTGGGGAGCTTGGGAACCAGTATTGCTTACCAGAGATGGCCTGGGGGCCAAAATAGCAAGGCTTTTACAGCTCATCTTGCTTTGCCCTATGTGGAGGCTGTCCCAGGAACACTGGGAGGCATCCGTCTGCAGCTGAGGCAGGTCCTAAGGGCTCCACAGCTGAAGCCCATCAGCTGACCACACTCCCATCTGAAGGTGAACCTCACCTCCATCACACTTGACTTGGTTTTCTTCATTATACTTAGTACTCTTTAGGTATTCACTTGTTTATGTGATTACTGTCTTTCTCTAAAAGGGTAGGAACTTGTTCATCTTGCTACATTCCTTGAGACTGGAAAGTTCCTCAGTAAATAATTGTGGAATAAGAGACTTCCTGCTAAATATCTTCATATCTAGTGCCTCATACTATCCACACAACAGTCCTTAAAGATCAGTTTTATTATTTATATTTTACACATGAGGAAACAGGTTTAGAGAGTCAGTAAGACCTTAGATTTAGGGGCTGTACAGCATCTGATTCAAGATTTTTTTTTCCTTCTTATGATGAGATTTACTTTATTAGCAACTTCCAAATTTGCAGTAAATATTATTGACTAAGTTATAGAACTAATGCTCAGTAAAGCCAATCTACTAACACTGTGTTGTGATAAAGGGAAGTATGGCATTTATTGCAAAGCCAAGCAAAGAGGATGGGCTACTCTGCTTAAAAGACTCTTTGATGCATTCAGGAAGGGGCTTTTTAAAGGCAATGTGAGGGAAAGGATCAGAGTGTGTGAACAGCTCAGGTACATCCTTCTGATTGGTTGGTAGTGAGGTCACAGGGTGGTATATTGGGAATCTCAGTTATCAGTTTTCTGGCTCCAACTGTCTGTGGTCTATGTAGTAATGGTCAACAGTTAACTCCTTTCACCTGGTGGGGATTTTATATATGCAAAATAACTCAAGGGTGTAGCTCAGGATATTATCTATAGTCCTTGGAGAGGAATTAAGGTTTTGGACTTTGTTTTATTGCTAACCTGTTAATATTATTTTGTCTTGCTTAGCCGTTTTCATTTGTTTCTGCATTTTCACACTTCTTTGGTTAAATTTGCTCTTTGGAACTTGGGAAAGGCTTAGGAGGCTAAAGCTTTTCTACATACAAGAGGCAGATTGACACAGGGGATCTATCCCTGGGAAGGCCCTGCAGTATCTGCTCAGTTTCAACCAAAGTCCCCATACTGTATATTACATCCCTGTGCATATTTATTTTATGATTGGAAGTTTGTAGCTCCTGATCCCCTTCCCCTATTTCATTCATTTCCCAAATTTCAAGTAAATTAGAAATTTTAAATTTATTAATACTTTTCACTGCTAGATGTAGAAATAAATTGAATTTTTTACATTACCTTTGTAGCCTGCAGAATTGATTATAGCACTATAATAGTTGTTTGTTCCAGGAGTTTTGTTGTTTTTGTTGATTCTTTCTGATTTTCTACACAGACAATTATGCCATCTGCCAACAGAGACAGCCTCCCCCTGCTTCCCTGCTGGTGTGTATACTTTTATTTCCTTTTCTTGTCTTATCCCAATAGCTAGGACTTCCAGGACTACCTTGAATAGGATTGATTGTAGAGGACATCCTTGCCTTGTTCTTAAGCTTTGGGGAAAAGAATATATTAATAGTTTCTCATCACTAAGTAGATGTTAGATACAGATTCTTTAAAGATGTTGCTTATCAAGTTGAGGAAGTTTCCCTAGTTCTACTTTGTTGTGGCATTTTTGTTTTGTTGTGGTTTGTTTGTTTTTAATTTAATGAATTTTGGATTCCAAAAAGTGTTCTTTTGTGCATTAATTGATATGATCATGTGCTTTTTTTTTTTTAGCTTGTTTATATACTGGATTAATTTAATTTTGTGAATTTTTAAAAATATTTTTTCACTCAGGCAGGTAAAATGTATAAACAGTGAAACACCCAGGTGTTAAGTTTGCAATTAGTTGAGTTTTATAATTAGATACAGTTATAAACTGACACTCCAATCAAGATACAGAACATTTCCTTCATCCTAGAATCATTCCATTATGTTCCAGTTAAACTTCATCCTTCTGTTCTGATTTCTGTCACTTGAACTTTATAGGAGTAATTTTATGTTTAATGTCCAGCTTTTATTGTTCAACATAAAGGTTTTTTGGATTCAATCATGTTGTTGTATGTATCAGTGGTTTATTTTTTTTAATAATGAGTAGTATCCTATTATATAAATATGCTATAATTGATGATCATTTTAATTATTTCTAGTCTTTAGTTATTTTCATTTAAGCTGCTATTAGCATTTTCTGCAAGTCTTTTGGTAGACATGCTTTCATTCCTCTTGAATATATAGCTAGGAGCTAAACTGGATAGATACTTATTTAGTTTTACAAAGAAATCTATTTTTAAATGTTTCTATTTTAATGCCACTATTGGCTTTATACCTATGTCTCTGTATATCATTCTTTAAATGTTTGCTGTAGTCATTCCAATCCCAAAGAAAGGCAATGCCAAAGAATGCTCAAACTATCACACAATTGCACTCATCTCACACACAAGTAAAGTAATGCTTAAAATTCTCCAAGCCAGGTTTTAGCAATACGTGAACCGTGAACTTCCAGATGTTCAAGCTGGTTTTAGAAAAGGCAGAGGAACCAGAGATCAAATTGCCAATATCCGATGGATCACTGAAAAAGCAAGAGAGTTCCAGAAAAACATCTATTTCTGCTTTATTGACTATGCCAAAGCCTTTGACTATGTGGATCACAACAAACTGTGGAAAATTCTGAAAGAGATGGGAATACCAGACCACCTGACCTGCCTCTTGAGAAACCTGTATGCAAGTCAGGAAGCCACAATTAGAACTGGACATGGAACAACAGACTAGTTCCAAATAGGAAAAGGAGTACATCAAAGCTGTATATTATCACCCTGCTTATTTAACTTATATGCAGAGTACGTCATGAAAAACACTGGGCTGGATGAAGCGCAAGCTGGAATCAAGATTGCTGGGAGAAATATCAATAACCTCAGATATGCAGATGATATCTCTCTTATGGTAGAAAGTGAAGAACTAAAGAGCCTCTTGATAAAAGTGAAAGAGGAGAGTGAAAAAGTTGGCTTAAAGCTCAACATTCAGAAAACTAAGATCATGGCATCCAGTCCCATCACTTCATGGCAAATAGATGGGGAAACAGTGGCAGACTTTATTTTTGGGGGCTCCAAAATCACTGCAGATGGTGATTGCAGCCATGAAATTAAAAGACGCTTACTCCTTGGAAGGAAAATTATGACCAACCAGCATATTCAAAAGCAGAGACATTACTTTGCCAACAAAGGTCCATCTAGTCAAAGCTATGGTTTTTCCTGTGGTTATGTATGGATGTGAGAGTTGGACTATAAAGAAAGCTGAGTGCTGAAGAATTGATGCTTTAAACTGTGGTGTTGGAAAAGACTCTTGAGAGTCTCTTGGACTGCAAGGAGATCCAACCAGTCTATCCTAAAGGAGATTAGTCCTGGATGTTCACTGGAAGGACTGATGTTGAAGCTGAAACTCCAATACTTTGGCCACCTGATGCGAAGAGCTGACTCATTTGAAAAGACCCTGATGCTGGCAAAGATTGAGGGCAAGAGAAGAAGGGGATGACAGAGGATGAGATGGTTGGATGGCATCACCAACACAATAGACATAGGTTTGTGTAGACTCCAGGAGTTGGTGTTGAACAGGGAGGCCTGGCGTGCTGTGGTTCATGGGGTCACAAAGAGCTGGACACAACTGAGCGACTGAACTAGTCATTAAAATATGTATTCTTAATTTATAAGTCTACTTAAAAATAATATAGTACTACTTCACATAAAAAGCAAGACTCTTAGAACAATAATTTCTCCATCCTTTGACCTATTGTTATTGTTCTTTTTACATATACTTAATAATTTCTGCAATAACATCGTTTTTCCTTTAAAGTGTCAATTTTCTTTCACAAAAATTAAAAGGAGAAAAAAATTCACCTGTTTTATGTTTCTACATATTTACCATTTCAGGCACTGTTCATTCCTCCTATTGATCCGTACTTCCATCTGATACCATCTTCTTCTGGTCTGAAAAACTTCTAGCAACTCTTGTTATGCCAGTTCTTTGATAATGGGATTTTTAAGCTTTTCTTCTCTGAAAATAGTTTTATTTCATCCTCAATTTCAAAGCCTGTTTCACTAGATATAAAATGTACTGAGAGTGTTTTTTTTTTCCTGCAGCACTTACAAAATGTTATCACACTGTTTTCTAGCTTGCTTTCTTTCTGATGAGAAGTCGCCCATTATTTGTATCATTGCTTCTCTGCATGCAAATATGTCTTATTTTTCTATCTGTTAATATGTTTATTTTAATTTTCAGTGTTTGATTTAGATATGCCACAGAGTTTTTGTTTTATATTTAATCCTGTTTGAATTTACTGCTGTTCTCAGTATAAGTCAATGTTTTTCATTGAATTTGGAAAATAACCACTGTTATTACTTTACATATTTTTTTCTGTCCCAATTTTTCTTAATTCCTCTGGTACTTTAATTTTATGTATATTTATTCTGCTAAACATTGTCCTACATGTAACTGAGGCTCTACTACTTTTTTTTAGTCTTTCTGCTTTCTTCAAGTGGGGAAATTTCCATTGATTTATCTTCATGGTTGTTAACTCTTCTGCAAACTCTCATGTCCATCTAGGAAACTTTTCCTTTCAGATATTGTACTTTTCTGATTTGAAAATTCAACTTGATTAGTTTTTTATAGTTCATAGTTCTGAGAATCTCCATCTGTTCACTCATTATATCCACGTTTCCCATTATATTCTTGAATATATGATTGTTGTTGTTCAGTTGCTAAGTCATATCTGACTCTTTGTAACCATGTGGACTGCAGCATGTCAGGCTTCCCTGTCCTTCACTATCTCCCAGAGTCTGCTCAAATTCATGTCCATTGAGTTGGTGATGCTATCTAACCATCTCATCCTCTGCTGCCTTCTTTTCCTTTTGCCTTCAATCTTTCCCAGCATTAGAGTCTTTTCCAATGAGTTAGCTCTTTGCATCTGATAGCCAAAGTATTGGAGCTTCAGCTAAATATATGATAGCCTCTTTGAAACCACTATCTGATCATTTCAACATCTGTGTCATCTCAGTGTCTTTTTCTATTAACATTTCTCTTTCTTAATCATATTTATATTTTCCTGCTTATTTTCATGTTCAGCAATTTTAAAAAACTCTGTGCTGGCTTTGTGGAACATATGTTGAATAGTATACATTATCTCATCATCTTAATGGCACCCCACTCCAGTACTCTTGCCTGGAGAATCCCATGGACGGAGGAGCCTGGTGGGCTGTAGTCCATGGGGTCGCTGAGAGTTGGATACGACTGAGCAACTTGCCTTTCACTTTTCACTTTCATGCATTAGAGAAGGAAATGGCAACCCACTCCAGTGTTCTTGCCTGGAGAGTCCCGGGGACGGGGGAGCCTGGTGGGCTTCCGTCTATGGGGTTGCACAGAGTCGGACACAACTGAAGTGACTTAGCAGTAGCAGTAAGAATGTTGAATTTTGTTGCTTTGGGTATTTAACTTACAGAACTTTTTAGTCTTGTCAAGGTTGATTTTATTCTCATTTTGGGTAAGTCTATTTCTGTTTTGAAGTAAATCTTAGGGCCTGAATCTTATTTTAGGTTCTTTTCCTTACTTCTAAGGCATGACCTTTCTGGGTTCCAAGCTGAATAACATAGTTACTAAATGAGGTCTTTCAGCATTGAATGGACTAGAAACCACATATCTCCTAGCACGTCAGCTCTCAAACCCACACCAGATTATCTCTGCTAGACTTTGTGGTCTCTCCTTGTGATTGTGTATCCAAGTCATGTTTAAATTTCTGTCTTCCTTCATGCCCCAGGCATATCTTTCTTCTCTAGTATACCTGCTGAATATTCCAATTCCTCAGCAATCTGAAACTCCGATGTCATCAGTTCACTGACACCACTGCCGTGCCTGGTCCCCCGTTTCCTCATTCCAAAGAATAAAACCAGTGAACATCTCGTGTATGTTCCTTGTCTCAAGGATCACAGCAATATGCTCCATGTTGTTTGATATCTGAAAGAGTTGCCTCTTATTTTTTCTACTTTTTGGTCAAAAGTAAAATCTGGTACCACATACTCTGTTACGACTTTCTAAAAGTTATTGTTTGCCATAATTTCTATTATTTATGTGTGTTTGTTTATTTTTCCAATTTTAGACTTTGTGTATGTGACTATGAGTGTGTTTATAAGGTGTCCTATGTGATAAATTCCTGTTAATATTCCACGGATGTTTGAAAAGTATTTGTATTTTCTGTATATGAGATTAAAGGTTCTAAATTTGTCTATTCAATCTTTTAAATTTTGTTATCCATTTACTTTACATTCTTATTTATTATGTTATAATGTCTTTTTTGAACTATATTTCACATGCCTTACAACTCACCCCTTTAAAGTGGGATTTTAGTGTATTCAGAGTTATGCAACCATCACAACAATCAATTTTAAACTATTTTAATCACTCCCAAAATAAATCTCATACTTCTTGGCCATCATTCCCCAAGCCTCCCAGATTGGGGACCTACAGGGGTTGCTGTAGGCAACCACTAATATGCTTTCCATCTCTATCAGTTCAGTTCAGTTCAGTCGCTCAGTCGTGTCCGATACTTTGCGACCCCATGAATCGCAGCATGCCAGGCCTCCCTGTCCATCACCAACTCCCAGAGTTCACTCAGACTCACGCCCATCAAGTCAGTGATTTGCCTATTTTGACATTTTATATAAATGGGACTTTGTATGTTGTATAATATAGGATTATATAATATGTGTCTTTTATGGCTGACTTCTTCAGTCAGCATAAACTTTACAGAATTTTTATATTTTGTAGTATATATTTTCATTTATTTTTATGGCCAAATAATTCCATTGAATGGATATACCACATTTCATTTATCCATTTATCAGTTGATGGATATCGGGGTTCTTTCTACTTTTTGGCTTATGAACACTGCTGTTCTGAGCATTCATGTATACATTTTGTGTGGACATATGTTTCTGTTTCTCTTGGGTACATTCTGAAAGTGAAATTGCCAGATCATGTGATATTTCTGTATTTAATGTTTTGAAGAACTGCTAGACTCTTCCACGGTGGCTGCACCATTTTACATTCCCACTGGCAGTGTGTATGGGTTCCTATTTCTGCACGTCTTATACCAACACATATCATCTGTCTTTTTAATTATAGCCATCCCAGAGTGTTGTTAAGTGGTCTTACTTATTTTTGATTGCTTGAATTGTCAATTTGTAACAGAGACCACTTAAATTCTTCCCTTTTGATTCAATAGGTTACAGTTCTTTATCAAAAAGATATACTCCAGGCATTAAACTAAGTGTTGAGTGGTAAACCTGTTTCCCTTCTACATAGTACTGACAATAAATGTCATCAAAAATTTGTGATTTAATATTAAAAAGAGAACAATGGTGTTAAAGTAATAGAAGATAATAAATTGAGTAGGTTCTCAAAGGTATCCTTGGTACTACCAGAATTAGCATTGTTTGGGAAATCTTACAAATGCGAAATTTCAGGCCCTAGCTCAGATGTGCTAAATCAAAATCTCTGGAGGTGGGACTTAGGGATGTGTTTTGCAAGCCGTTATATGAGTCTAATAAATATTAAAGTTTGAGAATTACTCTTTAACAATTCTGCTGCTGCTGCTGCTGCTGCTAAGTCACTTCGGTTGTGTCTGACTCTGTGCGACCCCATAGATGGCAGCCCACCAAGCTCCCCCATCCCTGGGATTCTCCAGGCAAGAACACTAGAGTGGGGTGCCATTTCCTTCTCCTATGCATGTAAGTGAAAAGTGAAAGTGAAGTTGCTGTCATGTCCGACTCTTAGCGATCCCATGGACTGCTGCCTACCAGGCTCCTCCGTCCGTGGAATTTTCCAGGCAAAGTACTGGAGTGGGTCGCCAGTGCCTTCTCCGTAACAATTCTATGTCTTTAAAAATTCTAAATTCTGATGTAGTTGGTCTGGAGTGAGGTTGAAGAAACTATTTTATTAAAGCAACTTTGATGATTCTAATATACAGGTAGGGTTCAGAAACATTGGGGTACACTGGGCAGAGAATGAAATGGGTTTGGAGTTATTAGCAAGTCCAGATAAGTCAAGACTTTGAAAACTATGGTCAGGAATTTAGATTTAATTCTAAGTGCAGTGGTAAACCTTTAAAAAGGTTTAGGCAGATAAATCTCATGGTATGATTTTATGTTTTAAAACAAATCTTTCTTGACCATGCAGTTGTACAAATGAAAATGAGAAGGATTTTTGTACATTATATTGACTTATCTCTAGAATGTATTTTAAAGAAAGATGTAGACCACCGTTTATAGTAGTGATAAAGAATCTGCCTACCAATGCAGGAGACGTGGGTCCCTGGGTTGGAAGATCTCCTGGAGAAGGAAATGGCACTCATGCCAGTATTCTTGCCTGGAAAATCCCATGGATAGAGGAACCTGAAGGGCTACAGTCTGTGGGGTTGCAAAGAGTCAGCAGGACTTAGTGACTAAACAACAATAACAGCTACAATCTTTGTGGAAGGGGAGAATAAGTATGTATATCTTATATTTTAAAAGCAGTTAGAGATTAAAAATTAATAAAATGTGTTGCCTCTGTAGAGAAATAAGATTTTGGGGGACAGGCAAGCATAATGCAAGACTCTTGTCAAGTCACTTTGTTATAGTTTTAACTTTGGAACCATGTAAATGTTTTACGTACAGAAATTGAATTACTAAAGAACAAAAAGAAATCCCTAAAAATTGAAAACAAATGGCTGCAACTGTAGATCACATTGATGCTAAGCCCACATAAAGAACATAATTACTAGAAGTGACTTTAAAGTGCAGTATTTTGAGTTTGCAGCCCTAGTAGGCTATATGCTAAGAACAAAACCCCATAAAAATATTAAATTGTGTTCAGTAGCTTATTGTTTTAAATAATACTGGTAATGCTAGTCTAAAACTATTGTAGATCTGTCATAGTATAAAGAAAGTAAATAATTATGTTAATGTTGGAAATCAAGATTTTCAACTTAAAAGAAAAAAGACATATATAAAACCAGAGAAATTAAGTAAACACTCTGTAAGCATGTAATCATTTCATGTAATACATGAAATGCACGTATCAGCTTATGATTTATGAGTTTTTAATTTCAAAAACCAATACATACTTCCTAACTCTGTCTTAGCCTTCCTAATTCTACAAAGACATAAAAGCAATAATGATGCAATAACAATGAGCACCCTTAATTTCCCAAATTGTTGGTTTTCAACTAAAAAGAAACTGGTCTTCTTAGAAAAATAGCTGATTGCATGTTTATGGTAAGAAATATATTAAGATAAACCTGTATTATCTTATTGTACCCAAGAACAAGTAAGCTATCAAAAATTAATGGGAAAAATTTAGACTTGAGCCAAAGAACAATAATTGCAATTCACTGAATCATATGAGATATATAAAATTCCATAAAAATGTAAAACATAAACTTTACTGATTGCCATTGAAGGTTAATAGGGCACTAACTTATCTGTAAATTGATACATAAAAATAAAGAATCAGCATTTATTCTGCCTTTCAAACTTTAAGAATAACCAAGCCATTTATAAAAATTCTTTATGGAAGAAATCCAACTAATAAATGAAGGAAGAATGATAGAAGTAGAAAATCACTAGTTTGTAACCCTATGGACCTAAGCAACATGTTTGTCAGTGAATGTTAAAGCCATAAAATGAAAATTTATTTAAAATTTTTATTTATTTATTTGGCTGCATGCAGAATCTTCTATCTTCATTGAAGCATGCAAGATATTTAGCTGTGGACATGTAGGATCTAGTTCCCTGACCAGGGATCCAGCTAGGCCCCCCTGCATTGGGAGTATGGAGTCAGCCAGTGGACCACCAGAGAAGTCCCATAAAATGAAAATTTAATGAGGGATTTTGTAATAGAGGGCTCAGGGTTTGCCACCTAAACCCTCTTGATTGCTTTGAGGCTTATGAAGGGAACAACCAGACATTATATGTCTCATGATATAATGTGATAGGAAATATTTAGCATTACCCGAAGTATTCTTATCTATGATATTAATCCTTAGTCTAGCCAAACCCCATAATTGATTTACCACTCCCTCCCCCAACACACATTAGCTGAGACCAAGAGAAAGTGATTAGCCAAATCCAAAATGTCAGAGAATCTACAGGACAAATCTAGGAAACACATGGCTCAGTTTTATCAAAAATTCATGACATGTACTATAATATATCCATTCATTGAATATTGTTTGTCAATACAAAGGAAATCTGCTAAAACACGGATAAGCCTTGAAGATATTATGCTAAGTGAAAGAAGCCAGTCACAAGGAACTAAATATTATATGATTCCATTTATATGAAATGTCCAGAATAGACAAGTCTATAGGGACTGAAAATGATTTGTGGTTGCCTGGAGAAGATGGTAGGATTGGGAGATGGTGATTAAGGGGTACAAAATTTATTCTTTAGGGGTAATGAAAATATTTTAGAATGGATTATGGTGAGAGTTGCACATCTTTGAGAATCTACTAAAAACCATTGAATTAATGTGAATAGTGCTTTTACAAAAGAAGTCTTAGAAAGCTCCCATTGCTCTTTGCCTTGTGGAGATTACAGTGAAAAGGCTGGCCATTAAGGAAGGAAGGGACTCTCACCAGGCATCAAATCTGCCAGTGGCATGATCTTGGACTTCTGAGCCTTTGGAACTTTGAGAACTAAATTCCTGTTGTTTATAATCTACCCAGTCTATGGTATATTTATTATTGCAGCCCGAATCAACTCAGAGATATTAAGAAATAATTACTGATTTTGTTAGATATGGTGATGTTATATTGCTTATAAAAAATGTTACCAGATAATGTGCATACTGAAGTGTTTATAGGTGAAATAATATGACATTTTGGATTTGCTTTAAAATACTAAGAAAAATTGAGGATTAGATGAAATAATGCTATTTGAACTGGGTAATGGGCATATAGGGACTCATTATTCTATTTTCTTCACTTTTATAGGATTTTAACTTCTATAAGGCAATTTAAAACCACTTATTTGTGCATTAAAAAGATCACACTGAGTGTTATTGTGATAATTTATGCTTTGCATTGGTATTTTGATAGTAGGTTTCAGTTCAGTTCAGTTCAGTCGCTCAGTCATGTCCAACTGTTTGCGACCCCGTGAATCACAGCATGCCAGGCCTCCTTGTCCATCACCAACTCCCGGAGTTCACTCAAACTCATGTCCATCAAATCGGTGATGGCATCCAGTCATCTCATCCTCTGTCATCCCCTTCTCCTCCTGCCCCCAATCCCTCCCAGCAGCAGGGTCTTTTCCAATGAGTCAACTCTTCGCATGAGGTGGCCAAAGTATTGGAGTTTCAGCTTCAGCATCAGTCCTTCCAATGAGCACCCGGGACTGATCTCCTTTAGGATGGACTGGTTGGATCTCCTTGCAGTCCAAGGGACTCTCAAGAGTCTTCTCCAATGTAGGTTTACATTTAATTCCACACAATAAGGTACATTAAAGTTTTATACATGTTTTAACTTTTTGTTAGATAAGTTTATCAATATGAAACATACTCCTTTTTTCTTATTTAAAGATTTTTTGCCTGACATTCTATTCATTCTATTAATATTGCCATTCTTGTTCTCTTATCACCATCTGCCTAGGTATCTTTGTCTCTGCCTCTTTTTTCAAACTTCTGTGTCATTGTATTTTAGTTTTAACTCTTATAAACAATTTTATGGCTGAGTTTAGTTTTTAATCAAAGTCAGTATAGTTTCTAACTTGTGGATTCAACCCATTCACACACTTTCTTTTTTTTAATTAATTAATTTTTTATTGAAGGATAATTGCTTTTTAGAATTTTGCTGTTTTCTGTCAAACCTCAACATGAATCAGCCATAGGCATACATGTATTCCCTTCCTTTTGAACCTCCCTCCCATCTCCCTCCCCATCCCACCCTTCTAGGTTGATACAGAACCCCTGTTTGAGTTTTCTGAGCCATACAGCAAATTCCCGTTGGCTCTCTATTTTACATATGGTAAAAGTTTCCATGTTACTCTTTCCATACATCTCACCCTCTCCTTCCCTCTCCCCATGTCCATAAGTCTGTTCTCTATGTCTGTTTCTCCATTGCTGCCCTGTAAATAAATTCTTCAGTACCATTTTTCTAGATTCCATATATATGTGTTAGAATATGGTATTTATCTTTCTCTTTCTGACTCACTTCACTCTTGTATAATAGGTTCTTGGTTCATCCACCTCATCAGAACTGACTCAAATGCATTCCTTTTTATAGCTGAGTAACATTCTGTTGTACATATGTACCACAACCTCTTTAGCCTTTCATCTGTCAATGGACATCTAGGTTGCTTCCATGTTCTAGCTATTGTAAATAGTGCTGCAGTGAACAATGGGATACATGTGTCTTTTTCAATTTTCATTTCCTCAAGGTAAATGCCTAGGAGAGGGACTGCTGGGTCATATGGTGGTTTTATTCCTAGTTTTTTAAGGAATCTCCATACTGTCTTCCATAGTGGCTGTATCAATTTACATTCCCACCAACAGTGCAAGAGCATTCCCTTTTCTCCATACCCTCTCCAGGATTTGTTTGTAGACTTTTTGATGATGGCCATTCTGACTGGTGTAAGGTGATACCTCATTGTAGTTTTGATTTGCATTTCTCTGATAATGAGCAATGTTGAGCATCTTTTCATGTGTTTGTTAGCCATCTGTATGTCTTCTTTGGAGAAATGTCTGTTTAGGTCTTTCTCCCATATTTTGATTGGGTTGTTTGTTTTTCTGGTATTGAGTTATATTTCCAAATATATTTTGAAAATTAATCCTTTGTCAGTTGTTTCATTTGCTTTTATTTTCTCCCATTCTGAGGGTTGTCTTTTCACTTTGCTTATAGTTTCCTTTGCTGTTCAAAAGCTTTTAAGTTTAATCAGGTCCCACTTGTTTACTTTTGTTTTTATTTCCATTGCTCTAGGAGGTGGGTCATATAGGATCTTGCTTTGATTTATGTCACTGAGTGTTCTGCCTATGTTTTCCTCTAAGAGTTTTATAGTTTCTAGTCTCACATTTAGATCTTTGATCCATTTTGAGTTTATCTTTGTGTATGGTGTTAGGAAGTGTTCTAATTTCATTCTTTTACATGTAGCTATCCAGTTTTACCAGCACCATTTATTGAAGAGGCTGTCTTTGCCCCACTGTATATTCTTGCCTCCTTTGTCAAAAATAAGGTACCTGTAGGTGCGCGGGTTTATTTCTGGGCTTTCTATCTTGTTCCATTGGTCTATATTTCTGTTTTTGTGCCAGTACCATACTGTCTGGATGACTATAGCATTGTAGTATAATCTGAAATCAGGAAGGCTGATTTCTCCAGCTCATTCTTCTTTCTCAAGATTGCTTTGGCTATTCAGGATCTGCTTTGTTTCTAAATGAATTGTGAAATTTTTTGTTCTACTTCTGTGAAAAATGCTATTAGTAATTTGATAGGGATCACATTGAATATATTGGTTGTGTTTGGTAGTATAGTCATTTTCACAATACTGATTCTTCCTACCCAGGAGCATGGAATATCTCTCCATATGTTTATGTCATCTTTTGATTTCTTTCATTAGTGTCTTATAATTTTCTGTGTACAGTTCTTTTGTCTCGTTAGGTAAGTTTATTCCTAGGTATTTAATTCTTTGTGTTGCAGTGGTGAATGGGATTGATTCCTTAATTTCTTTCTCATTTTTCATTGTTAGGATATAGAAATGCAAATGATTTCTGTGTATTGATTTTGTATCCTGAAACTTTGCTAAATTCACTGATTAGCCCTAGTAATTTTCTTATACTATCTTTAGGGTTTTCTAAGTACAGTATCATGTCATCTGCAAACAGTGAGAGCTTTACTTCTTTTCTGATCTGGGTTCCTTTTATTTCTTTTCTTTTCTGATTGCTGTAGCTAGGACTTGTAGAACTATGTTGAATTATAGTGGTGAAAGTGGCCACCCTAGTCTTGTTCTTGATCTTAGGGGGAATGCTTTCAGTTTTTCACCATTGAGAATAATGTTTGCTGTGGGCTTATCATATATGGCCTTTACTATGTTGAGATAGGTTCCTTCTATGCCCATTTTTTGAAGAGTTTTAATCATAAATGGGTGCTGAATTTTGTCAAAGGCTTTTTCTGCATCTATTGAGATGATCATATGGTTTTTATCTTTCAATTTGTTAATATGGTGTATCACATAGATTGATTTGTGTATATTGAAGAATCCTTGCATCCCTGGAATAAACCCAACTTGATCATGGTGTATGAACTTTTCGATGTGTTGATGAATTCTGTTTGCTAAAACTTTGTTGAGGATTTTTGCATCTATGTTCAACAGTGATATTGGCCTGTAGTTTTCTTTTTTGTATGTTGTCTTTGTCTGGTTTTGGTACAGGGTGATGGTGGTCTCATAGAATGAATTTGGAAGTGTTCCTTCCTCTGCAATTTTTTGAAAGACTTTTAGAAGGATAGGCATTAGCTCTTCTCTAAATGTTTGATATAATTCTCCTGTGAAGCCATCTGGTCCTGGGCTTTTGTTTTTGGGGAGATTTTTGATAACAGCTTCAATTTCAGTGCTTGTAATTGGATTGTTCATAATTTCTATTTCTCCCTCATTCAGTCTTGGAAGACTGAACC